>NC_046295.1:34686901-35341219 GCF_004115265.2 Rhinolophus ferrumequinum | reverse complement strand
GAACACCTCTAACACGTGCGGAGCTGAGTTGTGACGCTTCATCCCACTCAGTTTGTTGCCACATCCACCCTCAAACACGTCTGCATCTGCACACACCTGTTCCCCACCCCCACCCCCAGTTCAGCCCACTGTTGATCTATCCACCTGTGCTCCTGCCCTAGCCCCTTAGGAGCTTGCACTATCAATTACTTGCTCTCAATTGGAATCTTTAACCTTCTCATCCCTAGGGCTCCTTCATTTATTCAACAGAGTAACATGTTTAAGCCTCTCCTATCCTGGAAAAAAGAATCCTCCCTTTATCCTTGTTTCCTTCTCCAGCTTTGTAAAGAAAGTCTATAATCTCCGTTGCTACTTATTTACCCCTGTACTGGGTTGATCAGTGTCCCCCCAAAAATTCATGTCCTTTCCAGGAAGCTCAGAATGTGATCTTATTTGGAAATAGAATGTTGCAGATATAATTAGTTAAGAGAAGGATCCAAAATGACTGGTGTCTTCATAAGAAGAGAAAAAACACAGATAAAAACACAGGGAAAACACAAAGTGACAACGGAGGCACAGATTGGGGTGATGTGTCTATAAGCCAGGGAATGCCGAGGATTGCTGATAGCACCAGAAGCTAAGAGAAAGGCATGGAACAGACCTTTTCCTAGAGCCTTCAGAGACAGCATGGCCCTCCGACATCTTGATTTTGGACATCCAGCCTCCAGAACAAGGAGACAATAAATTTCTGTTGTTTTAAGCCACCCAGCTTGATGTGCTTTGTTATGGAAGCCCTACGAAATCAATACACCACACAAGTCGCAATTTTCCTTTTGGCTCCAAGATTCTTCCATGTGTGACCTGCTAGAGCCAAATTTAGTCTTTATGTGACTTTTCTGGGCTCATGCTACTCAAGTACTCCTGTTGTTGCTCTTCTCCTTCTGTATCTGTAACATCACTGGCCCTTGGTTCTCCTCCAACATCCTTCTCCGCCCCCTTCACTGCCTCCTACTCCTCCTAGCTACCTATTGAATAGTTCTTGGGTTAGTCCCCACCTCTCCTCTCACTCTATGCCCCGCTGAGATCTCATCCAAACACCAGTTTTCCTACTACCTGCATGTTGACGACTCGCTAAGGCCCCAGCCCAAACTTCTCCCCCAAGTTCTAGTTTTGAATTTCCTGCTGCCTCCTAGACATGTCCACCTGGTGCTGGTACAAGCACCTTAAATACTACATGGCTAAGATGGGGGTCATCTAGAACCCCCCTTCTCAAACGAACCTGCTTCTCCTATAACCTGCGTGTCCACACAGGGGCACAAGTCAGCCACTTGGCATCACCCTGGACTCCTCCTGCACCCTTCACTGTGGTCACCAAGGCAAAAGGACTCTCCCCATTAGGGTTTGGGGAATCCACCCCTCCTTTCCACCCCTGCTGCTGCTGTAGCTTTAGCTCTTAGAATCTCAGCACCTCTTGTGACCAATAGGAATCCTTCCCAAATTCCACTTAAATGTTGCGTTGAGGAGAGTTTTCTATACCTTAAGCTAAGTCACATCCCTGTTTCAAATGCTTCAGAGCTTCCTGGTTGCCTGCAGGACAATGTCTTTAGCACAACTTGGCTTTAAACAATAAGGCTTCTTAGCATCTTGCTCTCAGGAGTTTAGAATGAAGGGACACTGGATTCAATGCCAGGATCCACCACATACTTGCTGTGTGGCCTTAGACAAGATACTAACCTCTCTGTGCCTCATATTAGATTCCTCATCTGTACAATGGGGATAATAATAACACCTACCTCCTTGGGTTATTGTAAAGATTAAATGAGATCCTATGTGTACAGTGCCAAGAACTGCATCTAGCATGTGGTGAGCACTAAACATTAACTGCTACTTCTGTAAGTACTTACCCCCTTCCCTCCCAGCGCCCCAAGTACATCACTCTCCAGCCAATCAGAATCACTCTAATCACACTCTGTGTTCCCCTGGCTCGTGGCCTCAACACACTCTTTGGAATATCTTTTCCCTCCTACCGCTCGTCCCAAGTACCCAATGAGCATACTTCAAGATTCATCGCCTCCGTGAAGCTGCCCTAACCACCCCTCCCCTGGAGTTCCACATGCTCTTCATTGGGGCTTCATCAGTAACTCGTGCTCTCCTCTAGTAGAGCACAGATCACACTGGCTTATAACAAACTGTCTTTCTGTCAATTCCTTCAGGCAAGGTCTTTGCCTCATTGATCTTGTCAACGCCAGCACCTGGCACAAAGCAAGCTCAATAAAGGCTGTAGAATTAAGTCAGGAGTTGTATAAGGACATAGAGGTGAGGTGGGGTACACATATGTCCCACGTTGCCTGAGACAGTCTGGTTTATGCCATGGTCCCGATATAATTGTTAACAGCACACCCTTTCACTCTCAAAAGTGTCTCCATATTCATAATACATGATAAAATCACTCTAGGAAGTAGACTGTGATTCTATCAGACTCAATGCTCCCTTTGTTTAACAACTATTTTGGAATGCCCTATGTACTATCCTTAAATAAAATTCATATAATAGAATTTTAATAGAATAGGATAGGATTTCCAAATTCTAGATAGTAGGTACAGGATATTTAAAATGAAAGTAGTTTAAAATAAAATTAGATGTATTCTGATGTATAAATGCTTGGGCAAATGACTTATACTTCTGGCCAAAATGGAGCAACAGAGACCAAAAGTACCCTCCCACCTGAAACAACTAAAAGACCAGTCTTTATATTAAATATATGAAACAATGGTCTCCAAAACACTGGAACTAAGCAACAAAGAGCAGTGCTTCCTCCGGAAATGGGAAACAAAGGAGGTGAGCCCCCCAATTGTCTCAGCTTACTGCCTTGTGAGGGTTTCCAAGCCACAGCACAGGGAGGGGAATGCAGACAGAGCCCAGTGGTCTCCCTGAGTTGAGAAGACAGAGCTATAGGAGTTCTAGGAGCCTGTGAAGGCCAAGGTGGAGAGAACAGAATAGAGCAGAGAACTGAGAGGAGAGCCCCGCACAACGCTGCAGAGTACTCATCCCCCTCAGTACTGGCAGAACATTGATCTGAGCATGTGTGTGAGAAAGTCACCTGAGACCAGAGAAAGAACGACGCCCACGGAGTAAAGGGAGCAGCACCAGGTGATCACTTGGAGCCAGGGAAAGCGCCTGTTACCATCAGCCGGATTGGAACACCTCAATGCATGAGGCATTGAATGGATTTTGTCAGATGGATTTTGTCTGGTAGTGAGGCAAAACAGCTCTAGACCAAATACTGTTCTTACCCAATAAAGCAAGGTCTACAAGGATCAAACCCTTTCCAAGTAGCCTACGCTGTGACAGAGCACAACTCAAGAATATTTATAGGAATACAAAACTATCAAATATCCAACAAAGTAAAATTCACAATGTCTGCCATCCAATCAAAAATTATCAGGGATGTGAAAAGGCAAGAAAATGTGACAAATAATTAGAATAAAAATCCATCAAAACCAATCCAGAAATGACACAAATGATACAATTAGTATACACGCTATCCGAACAGTTATGTAACTATATTCCATGTGTTCCAGGTGCTATAGAAAAGATTGGGCATTTTAACTAGAGATGAAAAATATACTGGAGGGGATTAATAGCAGATTAGATATTGCACAACAAAGATAAGTAAATTTAAAAACAGCAATAGAAATGATAAAAATGAAACAGAGAAAAATACAGAAAAAGAGCATCAGTGAGTTGTGGAGCAACTTGAAAAGCATGACATATGTGTATTTGGAGGGGAAAAGGGGCAGAAAAATTACTTAAGGAAATAAAGTTTGAAATTTTTCCAAATGCTCAGGTAAGACTAACCTAGAAGACAGTGAACTAATTAGACACTTACATTTTAAACATGTAAATCACCATGAAAGAGACATCTACAACTGCCAACCATTGCAGATGGTATTATACTGGTGATTGAAACTGAATACTGTAGCATATGGTTTCCCTTCTTGAATGGGATTGCTGGTATGTTTCCAGATGCTCATCAACCCTCAGCCTCACCCAGTAAAAATCAGTAATACCTCCCAATCATCGTGCCCAAAAACCAAAAGGCAGTCCCTAGAGGGCGGTGCCACTACTTTGAGAACCATTTAGAATAGACCAAGCGAACTGTGGCCTGCCCCTGGGCTGCATTTGTGTGGCCTGTGAGCTAAGAATGGGTTTACATTTTTAAAAGGTTGTGAAGAGGAAGAGGAGAGGAAAGAGGAGGGAGAAGAGGGAGAGGAGAAAAGAAAGAGGAAGAGGAGGAGGAGAAGAACAAAACATAAAAATCAAGAACAAAACAAGAAATAGGATCAGAAGGAGAAGGAGAAACGTACAAGTGACAGTTTATATGTGGCCCACAATGCCTAAAATAAGATTTTGCTGACCCCTGGTGTAGACTCCAGAGAAAAAGGGATACCACATGGTCCAATCCCACAAGGAGTTTATAACCTAATGGGGAATGTATCTGTTAGGATTCAGTTAGAGAAGCAGAACCACTATGAGTGATACGCAATAAGGGATATATTATAGGGATTAGACCATGCAAATGTGAGAACTGATGAAGAAGTCTAAATCAGGTTGATGCCTTTGTGTCTGGTGGTGGCTGGAAGTCACTGCAGGTTGATAGGACCATCAGTCAGAAAGAAAAGGTACACATGAAGTGGGCAAAAGCAAGGACAAACTGGAACCCCCCAGAACCTACTGGAACCCATGAAAACAAACTAGAAGCTATGTCTGTCTCTCACCATCTCCAGTCTCATTGATGAAAATGACCTGAAGAAACTGGCGCTCTCTGCCACAGAACTGCACACGTGCTCCGTCTTTCCTACCTGCTCTCACACACCATGGGTTTACCCTGCACTGCACCTGATTCCTTATCTGTGTCCTTGGCTGGACTCCAAGCCCCGGCCGAGAGGGCTGCATCTGTCTTGTTTGTCATTGGATCCCTTGCTCCTAGCACAGCACTTAACACAGTAATTACTCACTATTTTCTGGATGAATGAGTACAGAATACATCTACATATCAAGTGAAAATTAAGCTGGGCAGAAATGAAGCAGGTGATTCATTCGAGAGAAGGACGCTCCTGTTATTCTACATGTGCTGATTCTTTTTTTTTTTAATTGAAGTTTATTGGAATGACCATTGTTAATAAAGTTACATAGATTTCAGGTGTACAATTCTGTAATACACCATCTACATCTCACATTATATGTTCACCACCCAGAGTCAGTTCTCCTTCCATCACCATATATTTGACTCCGTTTACCATCTTCTAGAACCCCCTACCCCCTTTACCCTCTGGAAACCACTAAACTATTGTCTATGTCTATGAGTTTTTGTCTCTTCATTTGTTTTGTTCTTTTGTTGTTTTCAGTTTTATATACCACATATCAGTGAAATCATATGGTTCTCTACTTTTTCTGTCTGACTTATTTCGCTTAGCGTTATAATCTCAAGATCCATCCATGTTGTAGCGAATGGTACTATTTCATCCTTTCTTATGGCCGAATAGTACTCCATTGTATATATATATACCACATCTTCTTTATCCATTCATCTATCAAAGGACACTTTGGTTGTTTCCATGTCTTGGCCACTGTAAACAAAGCTGCAATGAACATTGGAGCACATATGTCTTTATGGATAAATGTTTTCAGATTTTTTTGGTATATACCCAGGAGAAGGGTTGCTGGTTCATATGGTAATTCCATTCTTAATTTTTTGAGGAACCTCCACACTGCCTTCCATAACGGCTGCACCAGTCTGCCTTCTCACCAACAGTGTATGAGGGGTCCTTTTTCTCCACAGCCTCTCCAACACTTGTTACTCTGTCTTGTTGATGATAGCCATTCTGACTGGTGTGAAGTGATATCTCATGGTGGTTTTTATTTGCATTTCTCTGATGATTAGTGACGTTGAGCATTTTTTCATGTCTACTAGCCATTTGTATGTCCTCTTTGGAGAAATGTCCCTTCAGGTCCTCTGCCCATTTTATCATTCAATTTTTTGTTTTTTTGTTGTTGAGTTGTATGAGTTCCTTATATATTTTGGATATCAGCCCCTTATCACAGCGTTGTTTGCAAAAATCTTCTCCCATTTTGTTTGTTGCCTCTTTATTTTGATCCATTTCTAATTAATTTTGGTACATGGTGACAGATAGGAGTCTAGTTTCATTCTTTTGCGCGTGGCTTTCCAATTCTCCCAGCACCATTTATTGAAGAGGCTGTCTTTTCTCCATTGTATGTTTTTGGCTTCTTTGCCAAAAATTATCTGTCCATATTTATGTGGATTTATTTCTGGGTTCTCAATTCTATTCCATTGGTCTTGTGTCTGTTTTTCTGCCAATACCATACTGTTTTGATTATTGTTGCTTTGTAGTGCAAGCTGCAGTAAGGGAGTGTGATACCTCCAGCATTGTTCTTTTTTCTTAGGATTGCTTTGGCTATTTGGGGTCTTTTGTGGTTCCATACAAATCTGATTTTTTGTTTTATTTCTTTAAAAAATGCCATTGTGATTTTGATGGGGATTGCATTAAATCTGTATATTGCTTTGAGTAATATGGCCATTTTAACTATGTTGATTATTCCAATCTATGAACATGGAATGTCTTTCCATTTCTTTGTGTCTTCTTCAATTTCTTTTTAAAATGTCTTATAGTTTTCAGTATATAGGTCTTTCATACCTTTGGTTAGGTTTATTCCTAGGTATTTTATTATTTTTGTTACAATTGCAAAATAAATTGTTCTTTTTATTTCTTTTTCTGGGGTTTCTTTGTTAGTATATAGGAATGCAATGGACTTTTGCATGTTGATTTTATAGACGGCAACTTGACTGTATTCATTTATTGTTTCTAACACATGTGCTAATTCTGATGTTAGAGGGGTTGTAGTTACTTCATGTTATCTGTTGGGCTTCAGTGGTAAACAAGAGCAGTTCTCTATGTAAACAGGGAAAGCACACCCAAAGGGTATGTACTTCACTATGCCAGTCCTTGGGACATATGCCTGCACTTGCCCCTCACACCAGAAGGCTGCACTAAAATAGCAGAAGACCAGCATTGGGAACCTTCTGACAAGAAAGATACTGCATGCCCAGTCTACCACCTGTGTGTGGCAGGATATAAAGGATACCCACCATGTGAATACTGACCAGGATACAAGAAAGTGGATGTCAGGCAAGATTCCACTTTGAGACACACCATTGTTATTATCATCACTAAATAATAGCTGATATTTATAGAGCATTTAGCCCAGGCCATGCACTGTGCTAAGCACGTCACATGCATTATTTCAGGTAATCCCCACAATGAAATGTAAAATTATGACCACTGTATAGATGGGGAAATTAAAGCTTTGAGAGGTTAAGTTGCTTGTGAAAGATTGCAGACTAGTATGAGGCAGAACTGTAATGCAAACCAAAACACATTTCATCCAGAAACCCAACTCCTCACTGCTATCTATCCTTGGAAACTGGGCTAGTCTCTGAGAAAACATGACTCTTGGTTTTATTTTAATGAACAAGAGCTGTTTCCTTACAGTAGGTATTTAAATAGTTTTAGTAAACACTGGAAATCTATTCCAGGATTAAAGTTTCAAAGCTATTGCATGTCAAATATTATAGATATATTTGTATATATTATATACAGATACACTATATTACATCATATTGATTAAGTGCTGAATGCAATGAATCAGGAAATTCAAGCCAAAAAAACAAAAACAAAAACAAAAAACTAATAGCATTATATAAGACATCATCTGCTTATCAAACAGGCATTAAATGGTTAAGGAATGTGACCTATTAAGGTATTACATTATACAAATCCAGCCTTACCAACAATTTCTATTCTAGGTGAATAATACTTTTTAAACAATTTTGGTAATTTGAATAAGTTTAGATCCATCTAACCTTAAATCAAAGCTCAATATGAGTACCACACTTTTACACACTTATCAGTATTACAGATACAATAGATTCAAATCAATTTCCCAGGTATTTTTGACAATGTGCTGGGAATTGTTTAAGATATAAAGATAAATAAGACTTGGCCTCTACCTTCACAGGAACTCCAGAGAGTGGAGGACCCAGAAACCTCGGCAAATAACTGCAGAATGAGACAAATAAAAGCCCAATGTACGAGTACAATAAAAAAAATAGAAATGAAAATTTTACGTAGTGAGCCTACTTATTAATATTAAAATAATAAGGAGCCTCCAAAAGTTGGCTACTTTAAGTTTTTACTATATTTCTTACATTCAAATGAAATTTTTTCTGCCCAGTCTAATTTCTTTCATGTCCTGAGTCCCTTTTTATTTGGGGTTATCCTAAAATGATTTGTCTTCTCGTGAGCACAGAATTTATGCTATTACCCTACCCCTGACCCTCACTGAATATCACTACATTTTAGCGTTTTCATTTTAAAAGACAAAACAATATAAAATCTAAAATTTTGAAACATAAAATGTTTTTGAAACTTCAGCCAAAAAAACCTTTTTTTATTTTTAAGGTAGAAAGAGTTTCATTCTTGCCAACATAAGACTAGATTCAAATCTTTAAATGAAATATTTTATTGGTAATTCTATATTTCTTTAAATACACGGAAAACAGCAATCTAGTCTTAAAAGTTGTAAGAAAATTATGTTTACATTCAGGAAAATTTCACATAAGAGTTCCAGACTCACTTTTGCTCTAATAAAAATTTATTTTCTCAACAATTGATGCTTCAAGGTATCTTGATTATTCTCTGCCCCTCTACAAACAATATTATCGTTTGCTAATATTCAAAAGTCTAAATAAATAACCTTAACCTTGGGAATATCTTACCATAAAAATATTGCCTGTATCCAGTATTAGCCATATTAACCAAACATAATGTGTGAACCTTATTTGCATTCTAATTCAAAACAACCAACTAAATAAAAACAGTTTTGAATTATTTAGGTGTGATAGTGGTATTGTGGTTATATTAATGGAATTCTTATCTTTTAGAGAAATTTCCAAAAATATTTGTGGATGAACAGATAAAATATCTGAGATTTAATTCAAAATAATCCAGTGGGGAGAGGACTGCCAGAGGGTAAAGACGAAAAAAGGTTGATCTAGCCTAGAGGTACACAGAGGTTAATTATACTAATTTCTCTACCTTTGTATCTGTTTGGAAGTTTCCATTGTATTAAAAAAAAGAAATTCAAACTTAAGGGGGAAAAACCACTGCTTGAAATATGCCACAATCTCTTATACAACAGATACATCCTATTATAACACAATAATAGTCACCTTAATTTTAAGAACTATTCATCATAAATATGGCTTTACATTTAGATATAGCTATAGATAGAAAAATTATAGTATTTGAAAAAAAAGGAAATCTCTTATATTTAATTTAATTGCATTGTTCTCTTTGCCTGGATTTGGGAATAGAAACTACTTCACAAGATGGATAAATCATAACTACCCCAAAATATTCTTTATTACTGATTTCAATAAATATATTCCTGCACTCTAAGAACAAATAAGAAAATGAAGGTTATATCCAATTATTTCTTTTATAAGCATTCATTTTAACATATACACCTTGATTATGTTAAGGTACAGTAGTTGAGCAACAGGGAACTGGTGTTGAACTGAATTTCAGACTGGATTCTCAAATCTCTTTTTCTTGTATCTAATTTTCTAGGGGTTTTGGGGGGGGAGATGGTAGCAAATTTTGATAGTATTAGCTATCACCTCTTTAAGTTCTGTGAACCTAGTGGTATATCTGGAATCAATGAATGCTTAAAACATATGAAAATAATTTCAGTGCTGATATGAAAAAACAGCCATTAAGACTAAATTATTTTTGTAGCAATTACAGAAAGATGACATTAGAGTGAGATTACAATTTGGACCGGAATCAGATGTTAATGTGTATATACATTTCTGAACATTCTTCCTAAATACTGGGAAGAATTAAGCTATGAGTCCCCCACACTTCCAATTAAATGTGGTGAGGGACGGGTGCAAAATCTTAGAAGACGAAATTTGCTTTATCTGGCTCTCATCCTTGTTAGTTCTTATCGCCGTTTTTATTCTATTCTTTTTCTCATAGTTTCTGCTCTTTCTCTGTATTTTCTACCGTCTGTTATCTCATTCGTCAAACGAAAGGAGCAGGGCGACCGATTTAGGCAGACGGGAGAAGAGAAAGGTTCCTGAACCATTAGCTACACTCCTGTGAATAAGCAAGTACCAAACGTTTTGGACACTGCAAGTATGTAGGATCCGAGAGGGCACGTAGAACATTATTGCACCTGCGTAGGGCACCCACCTGCACCTAGGCTCTATCCAGTTCGTCCGATCCCCAAACACCCTCTCTCCTTTGTAGCGGCCCTCACCTCCACTCCCATCCCACCTTCTGACCTGAGGGTGAACTGAGGACTGGTCCTTCCCTGGCTCAGCCTCCTCCACCGCTCCCTTGCTTACCCCAGGCCGATGCCGCCCAATAACCTGGGCACATTACCACTCTTGCATGTCGTCAGGATTCAGTGTCCTGCGCTTGGCGCAGAGACAAGATTCCCATTAGGGAGACCACCTCAGGGATGATGTAGATGACTGCTCACTGCACTGGACACCTGAAGCTGAAGCTGAACAATAATGAATGTCAACTACAAGTTTATATATATATATATATATATGTATATTATATATATATACATTTATATATAATATATAAATTATATATATTTTATATAATTTATAATATATATAAATTATATTATATATTATATATTTATATATTTATATATAATATATATAAATATATAATATATAAATATATAAATATATATATATAAACTTACAAGAAGCGGAGTACAGCATTAGGAATAGAGACAGTGGAGATGTAATGACTGTGTGTGATGTCAGTGGGATAGTGGATGGGGGAGAGGGGTTGTCACAGTGTGAGGGATATAAATGATAAACATCTAAGTATTACTTTGTTTTGTGCACCTGAAACTAATGAAAAAAAAGATTCCCAAGAGGAATTTCGGGACAGGGCGAGGCAGGGCGCTGCCCACCACCGCCGCTGAGGGAGGGCGGCAGGGAGGAAGCCGCGCTCCTGCTGGCTGGCAGACCCGGGTTTGCTGTACCGCCACTGTCCACGTCCAGGGGTGCTTGGGTTCTTAGGGACCACGAGGGGAAAGAACGAATATCCTGCTGGAGAGGCAAAACGCAACTCTCCAGACTCTCTTTTAACCGTCTTGTGTTAAGTGGAGTCCTCCAGTTTGTCGTGGGTGGGGGCATGGCAGGGTCTTGTCCCCGCAGGGATCCCACCGCGCCAAGAAACACTTTCTAGGGAAATGTGTGTGGGGGGGTGGGGAGATGGAGGACGGAGAGAGCGAGCGTCCTTCCACCTCCACATCTTGGGAAGCAAATGCGCTTCCTGGTGTAGTGCCAGGGCCCCCAACCCCCTTCAGGCCTCAGCCACTGTGACCTGAAGGACGCGCAGGCCAGGCAGGAGAAGGTTGCGGGCGCCCATGGGGTTATAGATTCAAAAACCAGTCAGGGCCCGGTGTGTCTGTCTATAGGTCCTCAGGCGAGTTTCTTAATTCCTCTAAATCGCAAATTTCTTACCTGTAATAATGGGGACTTGTCATGCAGGGTCTCTGATCCCGCTCCCCGCACAAGAACGCAGGATATGGTGAGGCCAAAAAGGAACACCCATGGAGCCATAGATAGTGGAGTCATACCACTATATTCTTGCTGGCAGCTGGGTTGGAGACACAGGAAGCCGCATTCACACCATGTGCAATCCACCAGCCACTTCTCCGCCAACCAACCAGCCCCCTAGCATAGCCAGGGCAGTTATATTAGTGGCTAATTAGCTAAATGGTTGCAGCTGATGGCCAGTTAGTCACAGCTGATGGCCACCTACCACCCAAGCCAGCACCTTTCCAGGTGAGGTAGAGAGCCTGGAAACTGCTCTCTGGGACTCTTGTCTGCACAGGATTCTATAGTGTCATCGACATTGGGTACAGGGAGAGTTAAAGGGGGAGTCCAGTGCCTGGCACAGAGAGCAGGAATTAATTAACCGTTAGCTGCTATTATTATTACTGTTATTATTAGCTGGCAGGATTGGAGAGAAAGTCTCTTCCGTTTGCCCGCCTGCCTTCGCCCCAGCCTCTCTGAGCCTCCCAAGCACTCGCACTCCGCTGCAGCCCTTTGGCTCCGCTCCCCGGGCAGCTCTAGATGCATCTAGTCAGCCCGGCCTCAAGAAGACGAGCCCGGTGGTCCAAGACGACTTGACCCTGATCGCGTTGCTCAACTGGGAAGCGACGTACCCTGCACGCACTCTGGGGTTTAAAATGGACCCCGCGTTATTGCTCAAGGCTGCGGCCGGAGGCCAGCACCGGGGTGAATAGAAGCCCGAGACTCGAAAGGCGCCCGGACGCCCCCACGCGGAACCACCCGGTCGTGGCCTGGGATCCAGAGCATCGGCCTCGCGCTTTGCGAGATCGGGAAGGCGGCCAGGCTGGTCACCGCACCGACCGCGACGCGCCCTCTACACATTCCGGCGCCACCTCAACACCACGGACGCGCCAGCCGGGCCAGCAGTGAGGGAAGTGCTGGTAGTTATCGGTGGGTTCGCGCGGGCCCCACTTAAGGCCGGACCGCTCCACGCGGTCGCAGCGCTGCGGGCCACTTGGACCCGAAGCGCCACTTTCGGTTGGAAAACAACATTTCATTTACTCTTCCACTGAATCGATGTTTTTCTTGAAAATTCATCGTTCGATTTAGTTTCATTAGGTAAAAATTGGGAGCTTGAGGGCCGGCTTGAGCCGGGTTCTGACCCGCAGTCACCCCTGTTGGTGGCTGTGCTGAGCTGGCCTGGGGCAAAGGGAGGGAAGAAAACTCCGAGTCTCCTGCGGAGCGCAGGGCGCGCCTGGAGAGACCCGAGGGTCCGCTGTGGGATCGTGGCCGGCTGTACCTCGCGCTCCGACACGTGTGGACCGGATAAATGAACGAATGTAGGCCTGGAGACGTTTTCCGCACGAAGGGCTAAGAGGGGTTGGAATGTGAACCGGAGAGTTCTTGACACGAAATTAGGCTACCTTTATTCTCGGCTTGTTTCCAAACTCTTCGGTGGACACCGACCTGCAGAATTTGCTTAAGGATCTTAAAGCTGAGGTGCTGAGAGTCAGACAGACTGAGTTCACGAACGGGCAAAGCCCAAGAAGGGAGAGCCGGATGAAGGGGAAGTAAGGGGTTTTGAGGGTCGTCTGCATCCCAAGAATAGGGCCTGTGTAGGGGACGGGTGGTGAATACCACACGGGCTGTGGCTGCAAGTGCGTAGCGGAGGGGAAAATCGGAAGCTCTGCGTCCTGGAGGCTACCAAGGGTTAGGCTTGGGAACTTTCCAGAACAGTCCCGGAACCGCACTACCGCAAAGCGGGAGGAAGGGGGGATTGCAGGCAGGCCATGCCCAGAGAGTTCTGAATTATGGGGTAGAGATAAACTGGCGTAAAAATGGACGAATTAAATGGCTCTAAAAACGTGTCTCTCTGTCATCCCTCCGTCTTGTAATAAGGAATTCATAGCTGGAGCTGGGGAGTAGCTGACGAGGAACGACCTTCTCACACCCGTAGTCACTTGGTACAAAGCTGCTCGGAAAGCAATTCTTTTAAAACATATGCCTGCTCAGGGCATGGAGAGCGGCAGAGTCTCTACAAATTTGCTTTTCCTGGTAGGAGTATTTGGTGATGGGCTTCTTGCTCTTGTTTCCCTCCCACCCAGTCACCTGAAACCTTTCGGGCTGTAAAATCCTTTTAGAAATTAATTCTTTTTGAAACAAAAAAGTTTCTTTCTGTTCTCAAGGGAGAATAGCAACCCCTAGAAGACATCTTCTGCCTGGAGAGAGAATTTTTAGAATTGCAAATGTCCAGGACATGAATGCTTTCTTGGACATATCCCTTTTCTTCAGACCCGGGTTTTGAAAGTTCTAATGTTTTTTTTAATAGCCCCTTCCCTCCACCAATAAACATTGGCGACTACATTCCAAATTGATCTCAAATAGTCTTCCAAAGTTATTCAGGAGAAAAATCAACGTCTTTAGTAAGAAGATAAATGGAGAATATGTTTATTTTCCCTCCAATTCTTTCATTCTACAGGTTTCCTACATACTAACTTCCATATTTCAAAAGACAGGACTTTTTCAACTTGAAATATACGAAAGTTTTAAAAGTCTTTTTGAAAGTGGGTTGTTTGGTACCTGTAATAAATATTGTTTAATTGGGAGGAAAGAACTAAGTGTTAAAAGTTCTATTTAGAAAGCGAATAAATGAGACGTAATATAAAATAAACGATGTCGTGTAGTGATTTAGCACTTTATTTAGTCTATATAGTTAGATTTAATTTTAACACCTCTCCATGGAAGTTGGCACATCAGACACACAGATCAGAAATAAATGCTCTGAAATTAAAATTCTTATGTTACACATCGCTTTCAGGAAGACATAAAGGGCATGAGCATTTTGCACTGGATTTGGGAATAATACTTGCAGTTCCTTGGGAGTGAAGAAGGGGAACCATGTGCGTTGGACACTGTATCTTCTTTTTTTCTTTTACTACCAAAATGCCCCACTCACGTTCATAGTTCCTGTGGAAATGAACAAATCGGGCAAGCCCTGGAAGCCACACTGGAGACTGGAAAAGAAAAGGTGAGACGTGACGTCATCGGAAGTTTATTTTCAGATTGTCTTAAGGGAACAGAATGTAACTTTTCCTTTGTAAATATTGCGCGGCGAACCGAAATTGGTTGTTGCTCTGCTGCGGGATGGCGATGCACACGACCACCGTAGTCCAGTGTGCGCAAGGTCGGGGCGGGGAGTGCGGGATCCCGCTCGCTCAGCTCTCCAGCTTGGCTCCAGGTCCGCCCTGCGGAGCTGGTGCCAGGGCAGGGTGTGGGTGCTCCTCAAAAGGCCGGCGAGGTCCCCTCTCCGCCCGACTTCAGCCTAGAGTCCTCTGCTCCCGGTTGACACCCCTGCAGCGCCGCGGCGGCCGACAGGTGCCTGCTTAGCAACGAGCCTTTGTTGGCACAGTCTTGCTGCTGCTGCTGCTGCTGCTGCTGCTGCTGCTGTTGCTGTTGCTGTTGCAACATCGTCCGGGCAGCGTTTGCGGCGGACACGTGGAGCAAGGGGGCAGCGGCCTGGGAGCTCAACAGGCCAGACGGGCGCTGCAGGAGGTGGCAGTAGCCCCACGGGATCGTGGGCTGACTCTGCGCGTCCCCTGTACTCCCTCCTCGGACCCCTTGCATGATACTCTCGATGCTGAAGGAAATGCATCCGCCTCCCGGCCGCGACGCGGGCACCTTGCCCTCCTCCCACGGCTGGGAGCCCTTTGAAGACTGAAACGCCGGAAGGGCGCCGGCGGTCCCCAGATCCGCGCCCTGCGCTTTACTCGGCGCCTCACCGTAGGCCGGGGCGGACAGGAGCAGGTAGCGAAGGGGGTGAGGGTGCAGCAGCGCGAACTGGCGACTCCCGGGGACGGCGGTGGGGTAGGCCCCCGGGACAGGCTGCGACGGGGCTGGCGGCCCGAGCAGCAGGCCTGGGTAGGGGCCGTGCAGGGCGGCTGGTGCCGCGGGCAGGGCGCAGGGGTGGTGCAGGTGGGCTCCTGGGGGCGCGTGGGGGCGCTTGAAGCGTTTCCTGCGCCGGAGGAAGCTGCCGTTGTCGAACATGTCCTGGGAGGCAGGGTCCAGGCTCCAGTAGTTGCCCTTGCCCGGGTGGCCAGGCTCGCGGGGGATCTTGACGAAGCAGTCGTTGAGCGAGAGGTTGTGGCGGATGCTGTTCTGCCAGGCGGGGAACTTGCGGCGGTAGTAGGGGAAGCGGCCGCTGATGAAGGCGCAGATGCCGCTGAGAGTGAGGCGCTTGTGCGGACTCTGCAGGATGGCCATGGTGATGAGTGCGATGTAGGAGTAGGGGGGCTTCGCCGGCGGTGGGGCGTCCCCGGAGGCCTCCGCAGACCCCGTCGGGGCCCTGAACTTGGTGCCAAACTCAGGGGAGTCGCTCGGGCGGTCGCCGCTCACGGTGAGCTCGCCCGGAAGCGCGCTCGCGCCCCGCCGCGCCCCCTGCTGCTCCGGCTGCTCCAGGAACTGCTGGCTCCCCCCGGCCTCCTCGTCTTCCTCTTCCTGCTCGTAGTCTTCATCTTCCTCCTCTCCCAGGATATCGATCTCACCGTCTTCCCCGTCGGAGCCCCGGAGGCTGCGCGGCGGTGTGGAGCGAAGGAGTTCAGCTCTGGGCAAGTTCATGGAAGAGCAGGTCCTGCAGCGGCAGGGGAGGTGGAGGCCGTTCACCTGGCTCGCGGTGGGCTGGGCTGGCAGCCTGGGTTCAGGGTGGTCCCAAAAGTGGGAACCCTCGTGGTGACCCTTTTAGGTGTTCTTCTTGACTTCTGGTTTCTCTTGCTTTACAACACCGTCCAGCAAAGGTGAGCTTTGCCCTTTATTAAGCCTCATCGAGTCCCCGTGTGGTGGACTCCCCTCAATCCTTTATATCCCTTCTTGTCCTACCTCACAGCGCTCCTACTTCCTCTCAGTCCAATGATGAGGGTCCGCTGTGCATTACCGACACGGTAAGAGCCTTCAGCCGCCTCCTCCTTACACCCACCCGCCGCCAAAGATGCTCCACTCCTCAGGTTAGCCACCCAGTCGCGCTCGGATTTGCATAGGCTGTGTTCACAAGCTTTTAAAACCGCGCAAATAAAAAGGGGGTAGGAAAATGATACCCCCAAATCTATGGCCGCCTCGATATTCAGGCCTCTCCTGGAGGATAGAAATGGGGGGAGGGGGCACTGACATGTACACGGTGTTTGTAAAAGAATGTGTAACAGTTGAAGTATGTTTTCGTGTTTCAAAGCTGGTTAATCCCACATTGTCATTGGTGGATTCTGTCCTGATCCAGAATGATAAACTCAAATATTTTTAATGTTCTAACTATATCCCCAAGCTCAGGGGGGTGTGAAGGACTGTTGTGTTGTCCCTACTATCCCCCCACCCCAGCTCTCCAAAAGTGCCCCCTGACTCACTCGTTTTCTGAAAAGGCTGAAAGGTCCTGACATTAAGTTGTGGATGTTCAGGGTAGAGGGAAAGCAGGAGGGCTAGAGAGGAGTCTCCTTAAGCAGTGGTTCTCCAACTTCTTTGAACATTTAACCAAAGTATGAAATACATTTTATAACACAATCTTGCATATGCAGAGTTACATAACTACAATGGTTTTGTAAAGCAATGTACTTACACTAGAGTGATCACTGATAGTTTTTTTTTAAATGGCCACGACCAACTAAATTGATTTTGCCATATACTAACCAGTACAGACCTAGTTTGAAAAATTGTTTTCACAAAATTGCCTCACAACTTCAAGGGATACACCCAATCTATAAGGGCTATCTCTCTATATATCTGTCTCCCCCCACCCATCCCCTTTCCTTTTAGGAAAAACAATATTTAGCACTTTTATTATAATAAATAAAACTCAAAACTTAAGTGAGGCAAGGAGAGGCTGTAGTTTCAGTGTCTTTAAGTCACTGGGTTGTCAGTCATCACTCACATGGGAGAGGAGTGATATGACAGAGAAGCTCTGCTTAACTCACTCATTTGACATCCTTGGAGATAACAAGATTTTTAGATTGGCTTCATCTAAACCGTCTCAGACTAAAAGTAGCAGTATGGTGGAATATAACAATGTGTGTTATAGAAATAGGAATTTTATGGTAAAACACTAAGTCATAATATATGTTCATAATTTTAAACCCACCTACTTATGAGAAGAATTTGAGGTGTCATCTAAGAGAAATACAGCATAAAAGAATAGTGCATTAGGCCATTGTCACACAATAAATCTTCCATTAGTGTTTATAAAATGATAATGAATTTTCAGTGACATCAGAAGCCAACTAAAAGGTCAAAATATAATTAAAGAGTTTAATGCCTTTACAATAAAAAGTAGCTTAAGATAGCTAATGCCTTCAGGATGCAATTTTGAAAAATGCTTTCTTGCAACTCTTTTCAAAGTCTTATCCTCTACTCCTGAGGTGTTTACCCTGAGGCTTCCCAGTTATTTTGTAGCTTGAAGTAGCACAAATAACAGGAGGTTTTGAGCCTAATAGATTTGTGTTTGAACCCCAAATTTACCAATTACCACTTGTGTGATCCACTAACTTAAGCTCAGGAGGGCGGAACAGGGGTCTTATTCAAACTTGGAGTCCCAGATGCCTCCCCGCAACTCCCTGCAGGTAAGGCCTAGTTCCTCCATCAGCATAGGAATCCGATTGCCTGGGAAAGGGGGTATTATTAGTTTTCCTAGAGTCAACTTCTATGGGGATTTGGGTTATTTAAAAATGAAAGGAAAAAAGTAGGGACACACTCAGACACACACACACACACACACACACACACGGATGGTGGTATGTCAAAGGACACAGAGGAGACAACTGAAAGAGCTCCCAGTGGCCAAAGCTGGGACAATGTGAGCGACAAAATAAAGTAATATTGGATTATAACCTGATGTATAAAATAGATATCCATGTGTCCATACTGATAAAAATAAATTAGTAAATTAATAAATAGGGGTGGGGGGAAGAGGCAAATCTCCCTCGCAGAAGAATTCCAAATACGTTATGCAGATACTCCACCCTTGAAGAGGTAGAGTATAACTCCCCACTCGTTTATTGTATGCAGCACATAGCGACTTCCTTCCAGGAAGTACAGTATGGGGGGGGGTAATTTAACTGTAAATGGGGAAACCTGACAAACACAACTTCAGCCAGATGATCAGGTGATCAATGTCAACATCAACAGATATAAATCATGTTGATGGTATACCCCTTGATATGATGTGATGAAAATGGCTCTCTGTGATCTTTCTCCCCCAGAATCCCAATCTAATCATGAGAAGAACAGACAAATTCTAATAGAGAAGCATCCTATATTCCTGACCAGTACTCCTCAAAACTATCAAAGTCACCAAAACAAGCATAGCCTAAGAAATTGTCCCTGCCAACAGAAGTCTAAGGAGACATGATTACTAAAGGTAACGTGGAAACCTGGATGAGATCCTGGAAAAGAAAAAGGACATTTGGGAAAAACTAAGGCTATCTGAATACACTATGGCCTATAGTTAATAATGTATCAATATTGGTTCACTAATTGTAACAAATATACCATAGTATTACATGTTAACTATGTGTGTGTGTGTGTCTGTCTGTGTGTGGTGGTGGTGGTGGTGGTGGAGGGGGAGACATGGAAACTTACACTGTCACCTCAATTTTTCTGTAAATCTAAAACTGTTCTGAAAAATACATTAATTAAAAAATAAATATATGGAGAATAGGAACTAATAGCCAAAAAATAGAAACTCTAGTGTCCGTCAACTGATGAGTGGGTAATAAAATGTGGTATATAATTATTTAGCAATAAAAAGGAACAAAGTGCTGATACATGCAAAAACATGGTGAACCTTGAAAATATGATGGTAAGTGAAAGGAGTACAAATAGGCAAATCTATAGAGACAGAAAGTAGTTAAGTGGTTGCTGGGGGCTGGGGTGGGGGAAATGGGGAATAACTGCTAATGGATACAGGGTTTCTTTTAGAAGTGATAAAAATGTCCTGGAATTAGATAATGGTAGGGCTTGCAACTACCTGTGGATATACTCACGCCATGAATTGTGCACTGAAAAGGGGTAAATTTTATATAATATATGAATTATATCTAAATAAAAGTTGGTATACAAAATATATCAATGTAAAAACAAATCGCTGTATCAATGAAAACTAAGTTGAATGCTTTGGAAAGCCTCCATAATGTAATGTCTCGCTCTTAAAAAAAATTTTAAAAGAATTCTTAACTGTCCCATCCCATCAAAAGAATCAAATGCCTTAAGAATCAAAAGCCTTACTTTGTAGCTCCTACAACATTTAAGATGGGGCCTAGTGCGTAGTGGGCACTCAGTAATATTTGCTGATTACTTCTTTTCTAACACTGAATAGGTTTTTTTCCCCAAACGGGCTCACAAGACGCCATCCTACTTTGAAAAACAAACCTTTTTAAGCTACAGGAACGATGAATGTATGATGTCTGATTTCTCTCCATTTCACTCTGAAAATTACAGGCAGTTTGGTCAATAGTTAAAAGGTAAAGTTGATTCCAATATTAAAACTATAGAGAAAAATTTAGTGTCTCTTTCTCATCAAAGTAGGGCGAGCTGCAATGTATGGCATTTCTAGAATTGGGCGAGTCATTTCAAAGCAATCTAAAACTAATTTTCAGACCTACTCTAATAATCCAAAGGAAACAATTCAATTTGTATAGCAAGAAACCAAGCCCATAAACGTTTAAAGCCTTGTAGCTTTATTTTGTCGATAATTCCCTTCAGACTTGAGGACCTAGGAATTATAGACCCTTTCAATCATCTGGCCTTCCTTCATACATACCCTGGGCCGACCCTTCCTACAGCTATCTTAGACTCAGTACCAATGTTCTTGCCCCTTTCACTACAAACCTGGAAAAGCCTAGGAAAGAAGGTGTGCAGAAGCTTAAGTTTTTTAATCAGGTCTTGCTGGAAAATGGGAATTCACCTTTACTGAGACTTTGTATCCAGGGTACTTTAAATTTAATCCCTGGAACAATACAGAGATCTGCATCATTATCTCCATTTTATGAATAAGGAGGCAAAGACTGATTTTGTAATTTATCCTATATGACTCAGTAAGCTAAAGTTTTAGATGAACTATGCGTAAACTTTATCATCATCATCATCAATATCCTGCAAATCTTCTACAGCAAGCAGAATAATGACCCACATTATTTATTTTAGTGATTCGCACTACAAACGCAAAGTCTTCTCTTGAGGATATCGATGGCAAGTTCCAGAGTCTTCTGAACGTGCAGGTTAAACTATGGCTGTGATCATTGAAAAATACTTCATTTCGGGGAAAACAAGAATGAACAGGACCAGGCACCTTTAAAAGAATAAACATAAAAATACAATATAAAATCTAAATTAAAAGTGAGATGTCATTCCATCCAGATTGGCAAAGGTTAAAATGTGTTAGCTAGGTTCAGAGAAGGGGGTATTTTCACACACCACTGTATTAGGGCAAAAAGGTACAGCCACTTGGAAGAGCAATTTATCAGTCAGTCTCTATTAACAATTGTAAGTGTGCATATCCTGGAAGCTAGTGATGCCATCATTCTGTTCCTCGTCTAGAGAAACATTCTCAAAAGAACAAAGAGGCAGGCCCAGTGATGTTCACTGCAGCACTGTTTGCAACGTCAAAAACGGAGAACAGCTAGTTCATCTGCTGCCATCAAGTCACAACCACAACACTTCTCCAGCTTAACACCCTTCATTCACTTCCCAGGGCATTCAGAACAATCCAAACGTGTCACTCCATCCTATAAAGAACAACGAGTCTGGCCCTGGCCCATGACTCCAATTCCTCCTCCTGCCCTGGCTTTCTAACCTTCTGCCACCCTTGACTTCCCCCTGGTCTTCCCAACATGCTATGCTGGTTCCCACCTCAAGGGCCTCTGTGAACTTGCTCCCTCTATTGAGAACCTTCGCCCCTACTTTGCAAAAACAACTTTTAATTCTATTCTCTACTTCAAAGGCCCTCTCTTCAGAGAGCCTTTCCATGACCACTCAATATAAAGTCAATCTTTGTTTTTATCAGCCTTCTTGGGGCTACCTCATACTTTCTTTTAGGTCCCTCCACCATAATTTAAGCAATATGAGAACCTGGCCTGTATCTGTCATGTGCAGTTTCAGCCCCAGCACCAATATCTGGGCCTTGAAGAAGCTCTCAATAAATGTCTTTTAAAATGAATGTATCCTGTGCTATATGAATATCTATGCAGCAGTTAAAGAGTAAGACATTTACATGCACTGTCATGGAAAGACCTAAGACGAACAGCTGAGTAAAACAAACTGCGTTACAGTGTTTTATTTAAAACACATACATTATAAAAATAAAACCTTTCCTTGATATTTTTGGCAAGTTTGTAAGTTTCCTGAAGTAGCTTAAATTAAAGCTCTAATCATTGGAAAATACCGTGTTTCCCCGAAAATAAGACCAGGTTTCATAATAAGGTTTGCTCCAAAAGACGCATTAGGGCTTATATTCAGGGGATGTCATCCTGAAAAAGTCATGCTAGGGCTTATTTTCCGGTTAGGTCTTATTTTCAGGGAAGCACAGCAATTCACTTTGGGAAACAATGTTAACGATTATATGTGTGTAAGTGAAAATAAACGTGTCAAAGGATAGACATTAAACTGACAACACTGCTTACTCCTAACAAGTAACAGTGACTGCAGGAGAAAGATCAGAGGAGACTGACTTCATCTGTAATGTTTGCATTTTTACAACACAAATGCATTCATGCAATACCGATGTGGTGAAAAACATTTAAAGATTAATACACTTTAAAGGAAAACAAATATTTGAGTTTTATAAATACAGACTTTTAAAAGTACAGATTAATATTACTTCGAACATTTCTCCCACAACAGGACAATTATAAGCCCCTTCTCCAGGTCTAGAAGAGATGAATCCAGACAAATTATTTGCCAAAGACCACTATGAAATATTATCATGACCACATTAATTATAAAACAAATTTAAATTGTTAGGAAGAAGAAACACTTATCTCGGCTCTGCTGTGTGCCAGGAAATGAGTTGGGTGCATTACAAACCTATTTAATCCTCACAACAACCTTGAATGTTTGATATTATCACTGTCTACTTTATAAATAAGGAAACTTAGAGAAAGCACTTTGCCCAAGATTACAAAGCCAAGAAACAGCAGAGCTGGAATTAAAGCCCAGATCTGACTAAAAAATCAGCTGATTTTTCTATTGGACAATTTGCCACCACAAAAGAAGTATATTCTCTCATGAATAAGAGCATGGATTCAGGAGGCAAATGGATGAATATAGAGAAGTTATATAGAAGAAATACAGAATGCAGGGAAAGGGACATAGATAATCTAATCAATTAACCTGTCCCCAACCACTGGAACCATTCAAGATACACAGATGTAATTTTTTCATTTAAAATTCTTCAAAAAATTAAAAAAGCTATTTTGATAGCCTCTGATATTTAACAACTATTAATTTGGGAAACCTCTTTTTTCAATTCCATCTAATACTATTCTCTGACAATTTGAATAGTTATGCTGCCCTGGGCTTTAGTAAGAACAAGAGAAAAGCAAGCCATTGTATACGTACACACCAACCATTTATGTAAAGGCTGTTGAATTATCAAAAGTTATCTGCAATTATATCTGGAGGTTTGCACCTCATCACTTTTTAGCTTATACTGAAAATTAAAGAAGTTCAAAAAAACCAAACTGAATTTAATACCAGTAGTAAAATCTACTTAAAATTAAAAGCTCTACAATAAGAATCTTCTAAATATATTACAAGGTGAATAGCTGAAGTTTCATTACACTATCAGTTAAGGCTTAGAATTTACTAAAAATAATAAATGCTTTCAATTAATTTCTTTGACTCAGATTTCTTCCACTTACAAGTCTCTAGCCACAATAAACCTTTTATTTCATTTAATAAAAATGGTGACATTATTTGTTTTAAAAAATTTTGTTAATAAAATTATATATATGCAATAAAGGAAATATGTTCTAAAGGAAATGTCAATGTTGAAGTTTTATCATCATTATAAATAACTTCGGCCTATGTAAACTCCAAAGTCAAATCTGAAAGATATTTTTGTGAAACACCTGTCCATAAAAAAAATAAAAAACACTTCAGAGGATATTATATTTTATTGTATAAATGTCAAATGTTTTACAGTACTGATTTACTATATCTTATGTAGTCTATAAAATAAATGTAATTTTAAAGTACACTGGAATTCATAACAGAAGTAATGCAAAGAACAGATGCTTGAAACAGATCCAGTAGGAAAGATATTACCAGTATTATCATCCAATCCTTTTGATAAGAAATGCTTCTAATATTACGGACAAACTTGATCTTCTTTGAAATGTGTTGTCCACCGCTTTTCTGTTTCTGTCACAGTGGCTATAAATAGTTGTTTAAGGATATCCTTATCTAAATGCCTCCCTGCAAACAGAACAAAATATGGTGTGATTATACTCTGCTTATTAAAATGACACAGTTTACCTCTCAATTCCAGATCATTAAGTGCTTGATCTTCAGAAATTGACAAAAACAATACTAATTGATTCCTTCCTTAACTTTCTAGTTAAGTTCCTGAGAACCCAAACTGATACTTGGATTAATCACTTTTCGAAAGTTGTTTGAAGAGTAAAAGGTCTAACAGGTTCTTACGAATGTTATCATATGATTACGACAAACACATTAACCACAAGCTTATTCAGGTTTACAAAAGGGGTTCTGATTCATTAATACTGCTTCTCCTTTCAAATATATTTTTCGCTTTGCTTTAGAAATGTAACTGTAACATACCAATAAGAACCAATCGATTTGTTCTTTCAGTGTCATCTTTCCAGTTCAGTGGAGTCTCCTCCAGATCATATAGCTCATGGACACCTTGGACAATCACTTGCCGTGGTTTGTCTTTGATTGACACCAGCCCCTGCTCAGGGGAGAAGGAACAGTCAGCCTCAGTTTGAATTTAAAAGCAGAAATGAAGCACTGCTGTTACTAATTTTTCCTGTTTCTTTTTAAAATAAAAACTCATAAAGGAGATGCTGTTAAAATTACTTATTTCTAGTTATTTGAGCGTTAAAGAAATAGTTTATTAAAGCCTCCAATTTTTAAAAAAGGTTTCTATGCACAGATTTTTTTTCTAATGACAAAATTAATACATACATTAATTGTTCTTTCAGTGTTATCACAGCAAAAAAACAAAAAAAAATGATAAAACATTATATATTAGATTCTGATTATTTTTAAGGATTTCATATACTTGTTTTACAGTTTCAGTGGGAAATTTGAGAAATTAAAGGATTTTGGTGATTTATTTGTTTTTTAATGAGTTGCAACAAATGGAGTAGATGATGAAATAAAAACTATTACATTTATCTGAATAAAAAGGTGATTTTACATTGATATGAAGAAATGAGGACCAAATTATCTAATAAGCTGGCTCCTATGGAGATGAAATATTTGTAACATCTATTTGTTATAAAATTAATACATATCGAAAACTAATAAGAGACAAATCACTGATAGTCATTTCCACCATACTACTTTTGTGTGGTTTTCATGTATTTATGTATTTTGGGTGTATGTTTTTCCAGTTTTTCTTTTCCTGTGCCCAGTTTTGTTTTCTGGTCCCCCCGCCGCCCCGCTCCCGTTTTATTGAGACATAATTGACATTATATAACATATTAATTTAAGGTGTACAACATAGTGATTTGTTTTCTGTTTTTTAAATTTGAATTTTAATATGTAATAACAAACTTCTTGGAAAGAAATTACCTCAGCATCAATTTTGTGTTACTTGTATACAAATTTTGAAGCATTAGCTGTTACTAGAGTTTTTAAACATGCTGATTATATTTTGGACTACTATGTAACAGGAAAAAGAAGGAAGTCTATGAATAAAGACTGTGTTGTTCCAGATCCCCCAGTGTTGTTGTGATGAGAGGAAGGCCAAAGAAAGAACCAAAGAGGACAACTGTGGAAAAACTGTCACATACCTAAGGACAAAATCCTAACCGGGATGGTGTGGGATGAGCCCCTGAACCCTGTGTAGAGGTCTTGGTGGCAGCATTAGTATAATGCCCAAAGGGCTGCTTTTCTAGGTACCACCCCCTATTCAGCACTAAGGGATACAAGCAGTCACAGAATGAAATATGGCCTGCCAACTCCGATGATGGAATGTAGACAGTGCAATAGTCAAAGCAGCAGCGGGACCGTGTGGGAAGGATTTGGGATTCATTTGTGTTGCTCTGCAGTGCCATTCCCAGGTAGAGCCAGCACTGGGAATGAAGAAATCTCAACCTAAATAGTTTCTCCACAGTCTCAACTTCTTGTCATTCCAGTGACCCCAGGAAGTCAGTCACTAACTGGAGAATCTAGTTACTAACAGTGATAAAAACACTCAGTAATAATAAAAGTTGATGCACTTCTGGAAACATAAGAGTAGACATTCAAATGACTGCTGATGGCTTAACCACACAACCTAGAACAACTGCCCCCTGGAAAAAAACACCTTTTGTGACATAAGCACCAAAATGTCAAGTTTTATGAATGGGTTTCCAAACACAGATCAAGGATTCTTGTAGTCTTTTGTAACTCTGTTTATATTAATAATATGACACGTTTAGTGTCTGCTAGATGCATCAAGAAGCATAAACTTCAGTGCAGCAGAATTTCTAATATCATTTTTCTGTTAATAAAGCTCTCTTGGAAAAATACATACAGAAAACATTCAGTTTGACCAAGCTGTGTGCCAAAAGGAGGAGAGTTTCAATGAGTCAAGCTCATGAGCCAGATAATTGCTCAAAACACCTGGGAGTAGAAAGCAGGAAGTAACATTTCAAAGCACACAGGTTATTTTAGCTGTAACACTAAATGAAGCTGTGCAAATAACTCAAGGTTTATGCAGCGATTTCCAAAGCTGCTTTTCAGCAATGGAAATCAGGAAAAATGAAAATAGGCAAAGGTTATTTGTACTAAAACCAATGCTTCTGCTGAAAACCAAATATAGTTTTCTATACTAGCCAAGAAAGGGACTTTGCCCAAAAGTATAAAACTGTAAACTGTATACCGCACCTTCAGTCGTATGACCTCCATGCAGTTATCCTCCTTGTTTCTCACGTTCTTTTCCCACAGAAGATTCTGAATTAAGTGACATATTTTAATAAGACCAATCATTGTTAATAGCATCAACTATGTAATAATACAGTTGATAAATCATTAATCAGTTAAATATTGCATTCACCTGAATAAATACGTTTAGACTTTCTTCCTTTGCATTTCCTGGTACTTCAAATGTAACTGTAACAATACTCTGTAAATCAAAAGAGATAATAATGATTTTTTTATAGTAATGGCAATATATTTTTAAAAATCACAAGTTTTAAGATGAAAAGAAACATTCATAGAAATTTATGTTGCCTAACAATACATACTAGGTATATCTTTTTCCCTTTTATTTGCTGATATTTGGTTATCAGCAACTCCATTTTCTATATTCTGCACAACTGATCGACAATTTAGTGTTTACCTAGAGAAACTCTCACGAAAGGGTACTCATTTAATTCTTTCATTTCAGGATTCTCAGCACTAAAAGGGAAGGTGACCAACCACGTACTGAGCCAGGAACTTTTGCCTAGGTCATTTCATTTTATCTTTCATTTACTTGTGACAACTTTATTCTGTGGAATAAAGAAAATTATTTCCATTTTATAAATTGGAAATGAGGCTTAGAAAAAATAAACTACCCAGAGCCAGGAGTAAAACTCAAAAACAAAAGTTTAATTCTGTTCTTTGGAAAAAATAAAGGAAAGTTGGGTTTATCTCTGGCCAAGTATGTGCCAACTAGAAAAGAGTTCCTAGAGATGAGAATGAATAGCATAATGTTATCTTTGGTTTTAGGAGCTGACATCATCATTTATAGCACGTTAACTTTGAGATTTATTTTGCCTCCTGATCTTGATAAATCTCTCATTGTCTGCTCTAAGGTACCAAAAGCTTAAGATTTCCTCTAGCTGGACACATAATTAAAACGCAAACCTCCACTTGCTACTGTAACCCAAAATTTCAAACTTAATGAAAATCCGTAACCCAATAAACACACAAACCTCATCTTTGATAATAAGAATAAGATGCTCAAGCCAAGCTTTAAAACAGGCAAAAGAAACAAACTAAAGCACAGCTTTCCATCATTTCTTAGAACCATGTATCTTAGCAAATTTACTCACCAGCAGAAAATCATACAGGCTTATAGTAGAAAATATGAAAAGATGGAAACTGTTTTTTATCCACACATAGAGAATAGCTAGAGGTAAGTATTAAAGACCAATGTAAGACAAAATATATTGGCATTTAGTCTCCACTGTCACTAGTAATAGGAAAAGCAGAACGCACGTTCTTGCTCGATATGAGACCTGCAAGCCAACTAAAATTGGATTTTAAAAATGTCATTTTTAAACGTTCTTATTTTGTTGCAATAGCCATGTGATGGAAACAATGTAACATTAATGGATGAATGGATAAAGAAAATGTAGTACAAATGTACTACAAATGTAGTACAAAAATGCAGTGTATATAAATGTGGAATAATGGAATATCATTCCATTCATCCTTTAAAAAAAAGGAAATCCTGTCACACGCTACAACATGGATGAATCTTGAGGACATTATGCTAAGTGAAATAGGCCAGTCACAGAAGGACAAATACTGTACGATTCCAGTTTTATGAGGAGTCTACACAGTCAGACTTATAAAAGCAAAAAGTAGAATGGAGGTGGCCAAAGGCTGCGGAGAGGGGAAAATGGAGAGTTGTTACTCAGTGAGCATAGTTTCCGTTATGCGAGATGACGAAGTTCTGGCTAGAGATCTGCTGCACAACAATGTGCAGCAGTTAACAATACTGTACTACACAATCATTTCTTATGACGGTAGGTCTCATGTTAGGTCTTTTTTACCACCATTTTTTTAAAAGTGTTTTTTTTTTTAACTTTATTAGTTTCAGGTGCACAAAACAATGTAATAGTTACACATTTATCATTTATATCCCTCGCACAGTGACAACCCCCTTGCCCCCATTATTTTTAACTCTTAAACAATGCTTTTAAACTGTTTGTTTTTATAAGTTTACAGTAATAATGGTATGCATTTAAACAAAATGAGTCTTCTTTCCTTCTTAAAGCAATCACTGCAAATAACACCTAAAAATCTATACTGAAATGTATCATAAATCATATCAAAATACATTGCAAAAGGTTGCCAAGTGAAACATAATTTGTCAGTTTCAAAACATAGTAGTAATTTAACCTTCAAAAATGCAAAAAATTTTTTATTCAGTTGGATAACTTGGCTTTTAGTATTGAGAATGTCTCAATATAGAACTCAATATTGCTTTATTATATTGCTTTATTCTTACCTTAAAGAGTTTTATGTCAAGTAATGATTTTTACTATTTGCAGGTTAGAGACATCACAATATTTCTGAAGAGTTCAATTAACTCCAGCGTGAGATGAAAAATGTTTTAAAAATTAAGACAATGCATCATGGGGCTCAAGGAGAGAAGTACACATTTTAAAACTAGATGTTTTTCTGTACCAATAAACTCTTCTTCCATTAGACAAACCCTAAAGAAGATGAAATCCATAAATTCCCAGGTCAAAAGATGAGGGTCACAGCTCATAATTCATAATTGGCTCTACGAATTAAGTATGCATAGATTGCCACTTGGGTTTTCTCATCTACCTTCCAACCTTCCAATTCCAGGTCCTCCTTTTAGGGAGTGAAGAAGAAATCCATGAACTATAGAGAACTGCACTAAACATCATTCAAGGATAAAACTTTAGTAACATATACAATACGTCCTAGGTATTACCCATTTTATACTTTTTCCCCAGTTTATTTTTGTTTTGAATCTAAAATTAACTCTCCTTTTCCCAGACACAGAAAGGATCAGGAAACTGAGGCAATAATTTACTCGTAGAAAACTAAAGCAAAATAAGGTAGTGCCTTTTAGGAGTTTGTTCAGCTTATTTCCCTCGGTTGTCTACTGTTTTGCAAACGATATCTAGTATGCAGTAACTTCTATGTGTTCTTCACCTAGAAAACTAAGCCCACTAACATGCTGAGACCCGAAATCTGCATCTCCACTCTCCCGGCCTCCACTCCGCTTTGCCTGTGTAATCTCTTCTGTGATATCCTGCCACCAGGTACAAAGCTGAGTATTTGGCATTTTCATCCAAATCAGCTTACCTCCCAGATTTCTCTATTTCTAGATTCCTCTAGTTACTCTAGGCTTGTTTCTCATCACTTCTCTCCTTACTGCTCTATCACCAGTGAGTTAGGTTATTCAGGCGAGTCTACCCACGAAACAGCATTCGATTTATCCCACTTCCATTCTCACTATAACCAGCAGAGTCCAGGCCCTCTTCACAGGGCGTCTGAACTTCTGCAGCCCCTTCCTGCTTGGTCTCCTGACACCACACTCCAACCCAGCTCCCCTGACACTATCTGACAGCACAGCCTCCGTTCTCTTTGCCTAGCAAATCAAAGCCAATACCAGGATCCCAAAAGCCAGCATTCATCAAGACCTCTGCACTGGAGCCTGCTCTTCTAGAGCATTCTCACTTTCCGACTTTCAAACATCTGATTGCTCTTTCCCTTACTTCTTCCAGTCAACGACAACAACAAAAAATCCACCACTTTAAGGTTACTTTTTCGTATAAAGTCAGAACAGCAGTTACCTCTTTGGGAGAAGGAGGGTTACTGACCGGGAAAAGGCACAAGGGATCTCTTAAGTTTGGGAAATCTTCTATATCTTGATCTGAGTGGGAATTGCAGGGTATGTGTTCATGTATACATAAGGATAGATATATCCTACCTACACAAATATGTGATGATACACTGACTTGTACACTAAAAACCTGCATAGTTTGTTTACTATATATAAAAGTACTGTCTTTAGCGAAGCTTCAGATCTACCAAACCAAATGAGACTGTTCATGCCTCTCAATCGCATAGTCCTTTGTCTGCAATAACATTATATTTTGTTCTATGTTCATATATCTGAAGCAGGAAAGTGCATCAGAATCTCCTGTAGAGATTTAAAAAAAAAAACAAAACAGACATGCCCCAGTTACTGGTAAAATGACACACTGGGATTTAATACACTCCAACAAGGGTAATGGATACACACAGGTTCATTATGCTATTCTAGTTTTACGTATGTTTGAAATTTTCTGTCTAAAGAAAAAAAGTTTAAACAATACTGCAGCAAAAGAAATGTTGGGAAGATAGAAGAAATAAAATCAGCAAAATGTTGATGGCCATCGCAACTGGGTCATGTATACAAAGGCTTCATTTTACTATTCTTTCTATTTTTGTCTATCTCTGAAATGTTCCAAAATAAAATGTTAAAAACATACATACACATTCATATCCAAGGTCCATTCCTGGAGATCTGAGGGGAGGCAACAACTGAATATCCAATTTTTCAAAAAAGCTCTACAACTGACTGATGTACACCCCCATCTGAGAATCACAGCTTTTCATTCTTTTAACAAATATTCACTGAGCACCCAACTCATACTTAGCAATGAGGAATTTATATTTAAGGAATTTATAGACTACTGCAAGGGAAAAGCATTTCAACCCAAACTCTAAGGCATTACAAATGCCACGACAGGGGTACGTTCGAGATACTACGGCTGTAGATACTGGCCATTATGAAGATTCTTGACAGTGAATACTACATCTTCCTCATCTTTTAATCCTTATGACTCTTACTATGATGTACTTCACCCAGAAAGTCATTAACAATATACTTCAATTCACTTTATAACACTGACATTGTAAACAGTGGGTTTTCCCCAAAATTCTACCACCAGGGACTTGTATTTCTCTCATTCATTCATTTTAAAGATAAGTGAAGGTGAATATTCTATTAAGTTTCTCAGAGAAAAGTGCCACAAACATGATAGTACAGCTCCCCATAACTATGGGCCAAAATGAAGACAAATGAACAACTATCTGCTGTTATCTTGGCCCTAATACAATAATAATGACTCAAAAAATGAGTGACAATTTCGAGACAGAGAAGGGAAGACTAGGTACACTGCTCACCCACACGCCCCCTTCCTTTCACTGTGTTTAAATGAAACAAAGAAGTTACCGTAAAGCTCAATTATCTATGACTTGCTTAAAAGAAAGATGGGTACAGTGAAAATGTGTTTGTTCCTAGCATCTTCAATATTTACCTCAGAAATTAAAGAGTTTTAGAGCATGAAAAACACCCTAAGAAGTGTACATTTATGGTGTTATCTGAAGATGAAACTCAAAGTCAATTTTTATTTAAATAAGCCATGGATGCTTATACCAAACTTCTCCTTAATCAGCTCAATAGGTGGCATTCAGAACCCCCAGGCTAATTAAGCAGTGATTCCCTTCAGAAGAACTGATTAAATATGCTGAGTGACCTAGAGAATGGAGAAGCTAGAAAGCATGATTTTCTAATATTCTAAACAACTCTGGTGTTTAATGAATTCCTATTATGCATTAAGAAGTCAGATTAGATAACCTCAAAAGTATTCAAAATCTGAAAACTATCAACACAGTTCAAAAATACTTTTTTAGAAAAAGTTCTAATAAAACAGTCCTAAGTGGAACCAATTTAGTTCAAGAAATACTTTAAAACTATTTTTTAAGATTTATTTTACCTGATCAAGGTGAGGTTGTGCTATTGGCAAATGTTGAAGTTTTTTCTGCAAACTAAGAATAACTGATTATAAATTCAGAGATCAACACATTTCTGATTTAATGTTACACATTTCTTAGAGATACAAAGTAAGGGAAATTCCACAATTGAATCTATTACATAATTTACATGTTGTTCACATATTCTAAGACAGAAAAGTTGGCAGGTTGTTTAAAAAATTTTCTTAAAAATGTATACACATTCACATGCATACATATAAACACAACACAGAGAAAAACTAATCTTTAGGAACACTTTTTTGTGTGGTTGAATAAGTCAATAGATTTCTTTTTCATTCCAATAGCTCTAATACAGGCCTAGAAAAAATATACATAAGCATTTTACTATCACTCAAAATTTCATCAACTCTTCCTATGCTTCCTAATATGAATATGCTAGTACCTAAAGAATGTCAGCAGAATAAATTTTCCTTTATCAATGTTTTCCCTTGAATACAACTACTTATTAAAAAATAAACAGTATCCATAAATATAAGCCTTCTATATAGTCAGTTACCCATAGTTGAGGGAAAACAAAAAGTCAGAATCTTAAAAATGCATTGTTCTGATACAAAATAAGCAAGAAGATCAATATGGCGTAACAAATTAGAACCTTAACAACTGTAGCATACATTTAGACACTGATGGGGGTAGGTTGGGAGGAGGAAAGGACTTAAAACTTTGCAGATGTTTTGCTTTAAGAACAGTGAGGAATAAATTAGTAACAGCAAGTTTAGGAACGAGAAAAGGCTTGTAGGAACTTTGGGAGGGAATGAGTCTCACTTGGGGGCTGGGGGTGGGGGGTGGGTGTTTCTTAGTAGGCAAAGTGTCAAATTAAAGCTTCCCATCTGGTTGTCAGGAAAGGATTCTCCTGTTTAACAATTAAGCACAATGAAAAGTTATGCAAAGGGCTTATCCATAACAGGGGCATCACATTAAATAGCTACTTTTTAAAGTGTCACTAATGAATGCATTATAACTGTCATTAAACAAGTGTGGAAGGATATCACCTTAGAAAATGTTTGAAAAATCATATGCTCTTTCCCTATGTTCAATATTTAATGTTGCTGGACAATGACTGCCTACAACTTCCATAGGGGAGGAAAACCTTTTCTTCTACCCTCTTCAGGACTCTGGCTGGATCTGAAAATTAGACTGACAAAGACAGAGTAACAGGAGGAAAACACACTATTATTTAATATAAGTTTTATGTGATACAGGAGGCTTCATGAGGAAATGAAGACCCAAATACATGGTTAAACTGAGTCGCTTTCTGCTAGGTTTGATGAAGAGTGGAAACTCATGGAAAGATACGACAGGAAAGCGTATGAGCCAAGTGTAGTACATTGCGGGAAACTCAGTGAGGCCTCTTTCTTCAGATTCCTATGTGTATCCCTTTATCTCCAGAGATAAGGATGCTGCTTTCCTCTGGGTAGAGGGAGGAAACCTCTCACATGATGGTTTTATTGACTCCTCTACTTCATAGAAAATGAAAGAAAACATTTGCAAATCATCTATCTGTAAAGGGTTAATACTTATACAAAGAACTACAACTCAGCCACAACAACAAAACACAAATAACCTGATTAAAAATGGGAAAAGGACTTAAATAGACATTTCTCCAATGATATACAAATGGCCAACAAGCACACGAGAAGATACTCAATATCTCTAATCATTAGAGAAATGCAAATCAAAACCATAATAAGCTGACAAATCAAAACCACAATGAGTTAAGACAGCTATGCCAAAACAACAGAAAATAACAAGTATTGGAGAGATGTGGAGAAATTAAAACCCTTGTGCACTGTTGGTGGGAATGTAAAATGGTGCAGCTGCTATGGAAAACTATGGTGGTTCCTCAGAAAGCTAAAAATAGAAATACCATAGGATACAGCAATGTCACTTCTGGGTATATATCCAAAAGAATTAAAAGCAGGATCTCAAAGAGATATTAATATTAGCACACCCATGTTCATAGCAGCATTATTCACGATAGCAGCATTATTCACGATAGTTAAGAGGTAGAAGCAACCTAAATGTCCATCAAGGAATGAACAGATAAATGAAATGTGATATAGACATACAGTGGAATATTATTTAGCCTTTAAAAAGGAAGGAAATCCTGTCATATACTATAACATGGATGAACCTTGAGGACAAAGTGACATAAGCCAGTCATCACAAGAGAAATACCACTTGATTCCACTTATATGAGGATGAAAGTAGTCAAATTCATAGAAACATAATAGAATGGTGGTTGCCAGAGGCAGTGGAGAGGGGGAAATGGAGAGTTGTCATTTAATAAGCATAGAGTTTCAGTTTAGCAAGGTAAAAAAGCTCTGTAGATCCACTGCACAACAATGTGAATATATTTAGCAGTACTAAACTGTACACTTACAAATGGTTAAGATTAAAGAAAAAAGATACTGATGTCCAGGGGAGAAATTTACATTTTTCTCTTCTTTATCAAAAAGATTCCCTTTGGGGAAAGAGGCAGGAAACTGATCCATTAGTGAGGGGAAAGGAGGTATCTGGGGGAACACCCCAAGTGAAAATTTTCTATGCATTTCATGCATTTTGTATTACACAGATTTGGTGTAGAAATATTAACAATTAGTCTCTAAAGTTAACACGATTAACAGTACAATTTCTATAGGAAAATGCATTATGATTTCCAAACATCCAATTAACAAAATCTTCAAGAACATAATCACTAGGAATAGTCTTGTATGTCCAAGCAATGCCAGGAAGCTTAAATCAAGTGTGCAGCTGTGTAAATCATTCCTGTAACTCCTATAACTTTGGAATAAAAGGTACATTACAATAAAAGTTACTAAAACACAGGAACATACCTTATTCCAGAGAGATTATCAAAGGCATGAAGATCTAATACATTAGAGAGATCAACTCTAAAAGACAGAAAACCAGTGTAACAGTGTGAAATTCTGTGAAATACATTCAATTAATCAAGAAAAGAATTTCTAAGACTCTTTTGCCAAAAAATGTAGACATAAGGGTTTATCATATGTCATAGTCTTTTGGGAACACAAAAATGACAGGCAAGGAATAAAAAGCTTGTAAAATTTTAAAATAAAATTTATGCATAAAATAAAAACAGTGGTAAATAGTGTAAGAGCAAGGATACTAGGTTTTTGCTTCAATAAGCTATAGGTTTTGTTTTGTTTTTTAATTTCAATTGTCTTCTCAAAATCAAATTTATGAGCTTTTCAAATACATTTTTACAGAAAAAAAAATCAGTTAAAGAGCTAAAGCTTTTCAAAGCAGCAGTTTATTACTCCAAAGATGAAATGAGGGAAGTAGAACAAATAGAAATAACATAAGAGTAGAGGTAAACTACCTTTGGAATTTTTGTATTTCTTTTACTCCACCTCCCCAGCTTCCATGACATAACAGGTAATATTATAAGAATGTGAGGAGTCAAACAACCAATGTATTATAAATATTCACCCTAGGACCCTTATCTATATCCAAAGAATGTGGTTTGATCTCATTTCCTCCAAACTGAAACTTCCTAGTTAGTACTCTATCTGAATAAACATTATTTCTGTTGGAATTATTTAATACTAATTAATTAAGCCTTATTAGGAAAGCAAGGATTGAAATCAAAAGAGAATATTATATCACAATTAGCATTAGGTGTGGCTTAAATACATAAATTTATAAAGACTCGTGATTCAGTTCCAATTTTTATGCGAGCCTATAAAACAGTAGAAGGCAGTGATTTCTCTATAATCATAGCTATAATGAAGGACTATTTAAAGAAAATGACAGCAGTATAATTAAATTTCCAAACATTTATTAAATTTTCTCACAAGAAAATACTAAAATACTAAAAGTCAGTGTTGAAACACAAGCGTCTAAATAAACTAGTTTCACTGTGAGTGTCCTAAGTATACATGTCATAGATTTAGAGATAATTCTGCTTTATACCCAGATTCTTTTATTTCCAAAACAGACAGGATCAACAATAGATTTGTACAGGTGAAATTCTATAGAGAATAATAAAATATCAAAGTCTCTCACTGTATTCTCACCAGATTCTCAATGGAGAGTAAAAGTGGAAAGTCTTAAGCTTACGGATAAAAGTTATCACGGACTTTCTCCAAATCTATTATTGCCAAGAAAAATTACTTCACTCATCCAAGGCATATGTTAGTATTCTCAATGGAGAGTAAAAGAGGAAAGTCTTAAGCTTACAGATAAAAGTTATCACAGACTTTCTCCAAATCTATTATTGCCAAGAAAAATTACTTCACTCATCCAAGGCATATGACTAGAAAACTAATTTCCATGGCATCAAATGTATTTCATTTCCTCTATACATCAGATTTTCCCCAAAATATTTACACAGAAAAAAAAATAATAAAAAGACTATTACTATCATGTAAAAACTGAATGAGAATGAAGCAAACATAAATGGGGAAGAAAAAAACCTTCCAAAACTCATCCAAAACTCATCTTTTCTCCCAATTTCTTGAACTATCGATACCAGGAGTACCTAATCTTTTCCAAATGAAGAATTTTCAATTTTCCTTATGTCTAAAGAGTGCTTTAAGTATCTATCCTAAGACCAGGGACAGGAGAATGATAAGGAAGCGGGCTCTTATCTGGCGGTCCAAGGTGGAAAGGGGCTCAGGAGCTACTCCAGGGATACCGTCTACAGTCATCTTTTCAAACTTCAGTGAGTCTCACAAACAATCCCAGATCTACAAATTGTTGACACCATCTAATTGCTAAGTCCTGAACTCAATTTCCAAATGTTTTCCTCAGTGGCACCTCAAACTCAATGTTTACAAAACAGAACTAATCACCTTTACCAAACCCACTGCTAACCATCCTACCCCAAAATTGCTCCTCCCTTCCTGTATTTCCTAACTTGGGAGAACTACACCATATATGATTCATTTCCCAAGAGTCATACTGTATATAAAATCCTTCACTAACTCTTTGCTGCCTACAGGAAAAAATCCAAACTATGTATCATGGCATTCAAGAGCCTTTATCATAAGTTCTCCACCTCTTCAGTCATACCTTCTTCTCTCTGCAACATAATACCACATGTTTTAGCCATTCTAAAATATCCACAGGTCCCTGGAAAACAAAATCTTCCGTATGCCTAGAAAGCCACTGCTACTCTTGTCCATCTGGAAAACTCCTATTCATTCTTCAAGACTAAGGCTGAGGACAACCCTCTCAGTCAAAATTTTCTGACTTCGTTAATGAGAGTTGAATAGTTGTTCTTCTATTTTCCTGTTCTTACAGAACCCTGTGTACTTAATATCCCTGTTATGTTAATAACATTTCATATATTGTTTTTTTGCTTGTTTGCTTCTGTCTTCCCCAAATGCATGGATCTCCTTAAAGGAAAAATTTTGCCTTATCCTTTGCTTAAATCCTCAACATGCCATGAAATGCTTACAACGAATGAAATGCTTGATTAGTTTGTTGAATTAACTTATTATTGACCAGCTGGATTTTGGTTTTCCTCTGTTCAGTCCATTTAAATCTCTAAGATTTTTTAAAAATCTGAAAAAGGTAAGAATGGCATTTCTTCTAATCTCCCACTTTTTCTTCTGCTATCTATGTGGTCTATTAGAACTTCTTTGTGCCTCGAAATTAACTCATGACTGACCAGTAAGACAATGCTATGTACCATTCTCATTCTTTAACTTACATATTCAAGGTAAGCCTTGCCTTTTCTACACATGCTTATAGTAGTTTTACAATTGTGTTTGTCAACCACAAAATGTTTAAGGGGTTAAAATTAAACAACAAAAAAAAAACACAATAAAACTAAACTTCCATAGGAGTGATTTCAACTACTTTGTTAAGAACAAAACGTCTAGTTTCTAAACCATGAAGCTCAAGTTGCTATGCCTCAAGAAATTCTGCTAAATGTTTTATATGAGATTCCTAACCTAATACTAAGAATTCTATCATCAACATCTGATCTTCACTGAAAAGGGTCCTAATCCAACTTCACTCCTCAAAGCAAAGAAGTACTATTTCAGAAAGTCTTTAGATTCTTAGATGCACTGGTAAATACCAGACACTAAAGAAACTGAAGAAAAAATGAGATTTTATTCACTTGTTCATTCATCCATTTGAATAGAATTTAATCACTGCATGTTTACTGTTGTATAGTGTGATAGAGCAAATGTTAGAAATGCCATATAAACATCAAAATCATTACATAATAAATTATTCAAGATGAAATCTTTACGCAGGACATAAAGGTCAAAAATGAAAACCAACAAAAAAGACAAAAGTAAGCAAATAAATCCAGGGGCCTTTAAAAAATTGATTTAAGATGCGAGTAAATGTAAACCAAATAAATGCTATTACAAAAGAACCACAGATATTTGTGGATGTGATTTTTTAAAGTTGACTTAAGCATTATATGGTGGTCCATAATTTTGCAAGGAGAAAATTTAAGAAAAAAAAACAAAAAGGTAAAATGCAATAGGAGGAAGTCATACTGAGCATTGGCTCATGGTATGAGTTAGCCTATCAGAGTTTCTACACTGGAATTTGAAATGCAGGGCGCACATTGGGAGTATGCTTGCAGAGGACTTACTCTACGGGCATCCTTCTGCTCCTCTGCCAGCAGAGGAGGGGCTTCTGAGAATGCATACCAAATTAATTCCCCAGCTGTTGACAGGCGTGTAAGCAGCTGCTGTTGTTACCGCCTAACACTTATCATACTCTATCAGCACCTCTAATCTCTGCCATAGCAGAGAAGCGACTTAGCTAAGGCCTCTGCTGCATTTCCAAGGAAAGAATCTCTGAGTTAAGGACTGAGTGGCACTAGACCACGAGCTGTGAGTCTCAGAGCTGCCAGCTGCATGTTGCTAGGTGTATCAGCTGCTGAGCCATTCTTGCTAAAAAGAGAACTTAACAGAATACCCCTGTACAAAAATTTCCTGAAATCATGACAGCATTCAATGGAAAACAGAGTTCTATCTACAGAAATCCATTTCACAGAGGTTTTCAGAACACATCTACTTTATAAAGTAATGCACATCTGTATAAACACAATGAGAAAAGAAGCTATAGGAAATGAAAATCAAAATTTTAAAAAAAGAAGGTATCAGGAACTTAAAGGTAAAGGTTCCATGTATTTTTTACATGACAGATTATTTTTGCAACTATGAAACACTAAGAAGGTTTAAAAATATTAAAAAACCATTTAAATACCTCAAATTAAGATAACATTCCTAATAACATACTTTTTCAGATTTCTATACCAGTTACTTTCTTGAGTGGCTGAAAGTCCTACATTTTCTTTTTCATTAAGCAAAAGCAGTTACACAGTATTATCATGGCTCTATAGTCTTAGTTATTCGAAGGATAGCACATATATCAAATAAATATGCCAAACTAATTTATAAAGAGCATTCAAAACACTTTTGGGGTCCCATTTTGAAACCACACACACAAATCTTTCTTACATTAGAATCAAGCATACTATTTAACAATTACTTAATACTTACTATTAACTAAATAAAATTATTTATTGTTAATATCAGTAATAGCTTTTTAAAAGTACCTTGATTTTTGTGTTTCTAAAATTTTTCCCAGTCCATTTATTGATCTGAAATAAATTTTAAAATGAGGGAAAAGAAAATACAAAAGTAAATGTCAACTTTTTTAAAAAGAACTCAAGGAACATTATTTCTAAAGTAGAAAGTAAGCATATACACATATATCTGGAGCTGGAAAAAAGTAAAAAATAGAAAAACAAAACTTACATACTTTATAGTTTAATTGTCCTTTTCCTTTTAATCATAAATCAGGTATATTTCCACTTAGGCATTAAAACATGACATGCAAAAAGTCTACTGCAGAACTGACAGCCAGGGGCTATTTTGTGATTTATAAAAAGACACTTCACTTTAGAAAATATGATTCACAAACTGCCAGTAGTCCTAATGTTGTTAAAATGAGTAGATAAATAAGACATTTTATTGATACCCATTATTTCCCAAGCACACATTGTAGAAATGGCAAAACACACCTAGACATACAAACCTAGTAATGAGGGGCTTTGACCCAGCCTGTCCTCAATATTCACAGTAACACTGAGCCACACATCCAGGTTCTTTTATAGAAGAACCTCTTCAGTTCCCTAACTAGGGTCTCTGCCCACTCTGCTGGTCTTCCCTTTGTACTGCACCAAAAAGACTTGTTGAATCCTTTTCAACATTCTGTACACCTGATCTATTTATCATTATATCATCAATTCCATTGCCTTTATAGTTACGTGCCGATATTTACTGTTTGTTCTCACGGGTATGGCATCCTGCATGCGATGATTCTGAGGCAAGTCTATTTCCCCAAATTCTTAATCTTCTCTTTTTAATATACTCTGACCTGATGGCTATTTCCTCCCAAATATGTTTATCTTCTTCCAACTCCCCAAATCTAATTCTGAGCAGTTTCAAGTCTGACGTACAACAGAGGATAAAGAGCCAAAAGGGTCTATAATTTATCAGTGTGCTTTGTCCCAAATTCTTTCCTACAGCACAGGCCGGCAACAAGCTGGCCAACAGTCAACCTTGCTGTGCTGGAGATCCAGCTTAGATAGTCAGTATGGAAATAGAAAAGCCCAGTAGTAATAATCCTGCACCCTTTTGCCAAAAATGTTTGCTACATAGATTGTCTTCTTTTTCTAGTAATCACAGTGGTGCATAGGATTTTGAAAAGAGAAACAAAATTTAGGAGACCAGTGTCAAAAGGGGTAAAAAAAGTCATCTTTATTCACTGTTTTCATCTTTCTAGACTTTTCAAAAATGTCAATCATCTATTTCTTTCATTTTTTTTTTAATTCACTGTAACTTGAAATTACTATGTAAACTAAGAAAAAATCTCCAATCTAGTAATGATAACAGCTAACAACTAGCTATGCATCAGGTACTGTGCAGTTTACAAGCCTGTCTCACGTAAAACTCAAACCAAACTCATGAAGTACGTATTATTCCTGTTTCACAAATGAGACTTAAAACGAATACAGTGAGAAACAGACTGAGGATTAGAACCCAAGCAGATTCCAAAGTCCACGACCTTAAACATTATGTAGCACCACTGCCCTCCACATGGAGACATCATTAGTTTTTTGTAGTAAAGTCTGAGGGAATATTACTATTAAAATAAAACCAAATATGCAGAACAATATGAATTTCTTTCTTCTGCAATCATTATCATTACAGCCAATCTCTTAATGAGCCTTACCTTTACCGATTCAATTTATAACATTTACTGAATGAACTGGCACTCACAGATTCAAAACCTGATGTTAGCAGATTGCACCCTTTAAAAATGACTAATAATAAAAGCTATTCAATGTCTTTTTGTAGATAGCATTTATTCATTTAGGTCTTACAAAATAATTCAAAATCGCTGAATTGTAACCTCATTTAAAAAATCCAAGTGACCACTGGACCATTTAACACATATGAGTATCATATATATTATCCTATGTTGATTAGCCTTGGCCATGGACCCTGAAGACATTAAAGCAAGCTGGAAAACAGGCATGGTTCGTTGACAGTTAAGGAAGACAAAGTCAATGAGGGTTTAGGTAAAAGTGAGACCACGTGAGTCAGGGAAGACTCAGAGAGATGGAGAAAAAGGAGGTGGGGTGGGCTCCAGAGAATAGATAAAATTGCTAAAAAAGAAAAAAAGAGAAGGAATTCAAGAACTGGCAAGAGTGAGTGTGAGAATGCATTATGAGTAATAAAAGGATTTGGCAAGACACATCCATGAAAAGGCAGCAAATAATCATCCTGGGTAAAGTTAGAGGACTTCATTAAGGAAAATGTCAAAGAGAAGACAGAAAAAGAAGAATGGATTCAGAAGACCCTGAACATCAGTCTATGAACTTTGAACTATATTCGGTAAGCAATGGAGAATAAATACATAATTACTACTTACATTGCAATCTATTAGACAACAACATACATATGTGATTCTCTAATGGTACTTGAAGCAGGTCAACACTGAACCTTAAGTTTCCACATGGCAATAGTCATGGTAAAAATATTCTGTATAGTACACTTTGAATTTGTAAGTACTTAACATACTGATAATTTTGTACCTAATAGTTGTTCTTAATTTGTTTAAATCCTCTTCTGAAACCAAGTCTGTTTTATTGATGATGATGATATCTGCCAAAGCAACTTGCCTAAATTAGCAAACAAAGAACAGATGTCAAAAGAGAAATGTTAAGAAATTAAAAATAAACAGAAACACCTCCTATACAGATCAAGCAGTACTCTATATGGTAATTCAATTTACTCCTAACCTGATTATCATTCTTCAAATAGTGAGGATAAACTGTATTCATCACTATTTAAATAATCTGATTCATTAAAAAATATTTACTGAGTGCTTTCACTTGCTACTGTAGAACTATGAAGACAAGCCTCAAAAAGTTTACAATCTAAGATGATTTACAATCAGGATGATTATAAACTCATGATTTTCTTTGAAAAGAAATGCACAAAATTCAGATATCCAATATGTAAAGACAAAAATAGTCTACTTACTAAAATATTCCATGTAATAGTTACCATAATTTTCAAAAAAATACAGACAAGTTTATTTAACATTAACATTACACTAAACGTTTTTTTTAAAAAACTACACTTCAGTTGATTTATCAGGATCTTTACGAAACATCTTCATCACTGAGAATATATATTTTCTCTGTAAAACAGATACACATAAATTCAAATTAAAGAATCCCGTTAACAGAACGCTGAATAACAAAATAGCTTGCTATGAATAAAAGTTCTATTTTCTAACAACAGTTGTAGTAAAGCTAAGGATTCTTTAACTTTTCCTCAATTCTTCAGGAAATTACTGAAGTTAATTACTAGGCTATTTGTTCCTAATCCTAGTCTTATGCTACCTGAAGGTATAGCTGATTATTTCAAATAACATAATCAAATTATCAAAAATAAATTAATTCATTAAAAAAGTAGGTTTCAATAGCATATCAGAATCCCAGTTTTAAGTAAACTTCACATGAATAAAAACTCAATGTGCACATCTAAAAATATAAACAGTTGCAATCTTTAAATTGGACGCCTTTTATGTTTAACTTTATTTTGGCTTTTATAACATTTTACTATTTAAATGACTTATTTACATTTTCTATAAAAAGTTACAAAAAACATTTAAGTTCAATCTAATTTGAATCATAACTACAGACCAAATGCAGTATTTAGGCAGGATTACAAAACAACAGAGTACCATACTCCAAAGTGAGAAGGAATCAATCGCATTTGCAGTCTTTATTATTTGTCTGCATCAGATGCAGCAAATCTCAGGGGACCTCCCTCTTAAACCCAGAAGTATATTTAGTGACTGTCCTCTATCCCAAAACTTTTTCCCCATTAGCATGAACATGCTTAGGGTACGCAAACTAATTTAAATATTTAAAGTCTAAAGACAAAGCAATCAGGAGCATGAAGTTATTTAAACAAACAAACAAAAAAACATTCTCAATGCCAAATTAAAACTATATCCTTATTTGTTCCTCTGTTGTTCTGAATAGCAGTGAACATTTGAATCAAATGAATTACTGTTAAAGAAGTGAGCCAACTCTTTTTTTTTACAATCATCTTCAATCCCAAAGACATTATATGAGAACAAGAAAATATTTTAACATGTTAACATTTCCCACGCTCCTCACAAAGAACTGCTGTGCCCAGTACTCACTTGATGATAATAAAAGTTATAAATAAAATTTTAGTTATCAGATCATTATAAATAGCAATAATTCAACTACAGGAAAAAAGATAATATATTTTCTTTGATTATGTTTTTATATTTCTGTTTTCTTCTGATTTTCATATTCATAATTTTCTCTTCCCAATTAGCCAGTAATCAATATATACTTTAAATATGAGTACCTAGAAGCTTCATTGATAAGGCCATCAGGCTTTTCTTCTGCTAAATGCTGAACAAAAACAAAGTTTGAAAAAAGTTACTCTGGTATAACACAAAATCTAATGTTAACACAAAGGATTTTACTTTAGAGACTCTTGCTTCCAATAAAGACTTCAACAAGTTTTATTACTGAATACACAAATTCACAATGAATTTTTCTATCTGAAATTATTTTCTTCCCCAACTGTAATTTTTTTTTTTTCCTACAGTGAACCTGTAGGGTATTAGGGGCTGGAGGTGGGGGGTGAGAGGGCTTTAATTCTATACCCCTGACCTTTTTTCTTAAAAGGAAAACCCTCCATTTTAAATAAAGTCACAAAAACATAGAACATTATAGTTCAGATTTTAGGCGTTTTCCTTTTTACAGAACAGTTCTTGTTCTAAACATTCATTTTTCACTTATTAAAAAACTGATAACCCTTGAAATTGTACTTTTAAAAAATCTAATATACTTCCCACCATTCCTTCCCCCACGCCCCACTCTCCACCCAGAATGGTACATGATATGAACTCAGTACTGGGCCCTTCATATTCCCTAAAGCAAATATGCTGAGAGAAGGACACAGCCCTAATTCTAGCCTAAAAGCAGTTTGTCATTTAGAAGCCCACGCTTGGGAGATCTGGCCTCTCCACGCAACAGTTTATTTCATTGACCTCTCCAGAGTCAAACTAGCTCCAAAAAAATACTTTGACATTGACTTTCCAACTTCACAAATCAATAAGTCCTTTTACATATATTATCTCATTTGGCCTTTATAACACGATGGGAAATGGCTACACTACTCATTTTATAAAAGAAGAAACTAAATCTAACACCTTAACCATCACAGGATACCTTATTATATGGCTATTTTTCAAAAATTGAAAATGTGCTCAGTAGAAGTTAAATGAACATAATTTAAACATTTTTGTGAAAACTTTTTGTCTTATAAAATCAGTCTTGTATACAGTGCTACACAGATATTAACAATCACATAAGAGTATGTACATAAAGATTACCTAAAAATTACATTCAAAATTATTTCACCAAACCAGTTTCACAGTTCATGGGGAGGTAGATCATCAAGGTATTTGGATAATTTGAAACCTAAGAACAAGCTAGCAATAATTTTATTTAATAGAATTGTCTAAGTCTATAGGGACAAACTTCTTTCCTCTAAAAGTTTGCCAAATTCTCTTTTAGGGGAAACAAGACTAAACTAAAACTTTAGATACAATCCTGTAAATTCAACTGTAGACCCACTCTGAAATTATGGAACTCACAGAATTTGAAAAATATTGTATCAAAAATCATTCCTTGCCAAAAGACTAAGTTTACTATTTTTGCTAATTATTCTTGAGTTGAGGTTGTAACAAATCTTATAACTATGTCCTCTAGAGAATAATGCTATTATTGCCCTAGGAATAGTCCTCACACCCAGGCTCAAGAAATATTTGTTAAACGAATTCTAATTAACACTACCTAGTTGTTGACATAGATACATGGATGTTGTTACTTGAAAAATTCTATGTAACATGCAGCAACAAATCCCTTTCTATTCAGCAGGACGAATTTGGGGCTACTATTTGACTGTGAGTTGGTAGGGTATAAAAAAAATATGGCAAGAAAATTAGAGATCTGTTTTGAATTTCTATACTTAAATGAAACTAATAGTTCCACAAAGTAACTCATGTTTTTAATGCATTTACTTCAGAAGATTAGAAATCTTCAACCAAAGTTAAGTGGGATGGATGACATTTTAACTACCTCTAAGCAATCAAGAAGTATCACATATAAAAAGATGTTAAAACTCCCCAAAATAAAAACCTGCCAACATGTACAACTCTATTAAGAATATGATATGTAATAATCATATAATTATAGAAAAGATAAATGCCCTGTTCTACGCACATATGAAGGCTATACAAACGTAAGGAAATAATAAATAATAAATGCACATTCACATTTATTTTCTCTGGATATCAGCCCAACATTTGCCTATGCAATTTCCTACCTCCCCAAGTCAAGCTTTGCAAAAAGACTAACCAATGTCGCTATTCAAAAGGACATTCTCTAATAATGCATTACACACCATTAAATCAGATGGCTTCCATTTATAAGGTTAAAAAATGAAAAATTTGACATTGCATTCTACCTGTACAGTCAAAGAAGAAAAATCTCTGCAAAATTTAAATATATAAATATCCTTTGGGGATGGATGTATATGTATATATATATACATCCATCCCCAAAGGATTCCTTATTCCTTATCTTTGCTTAGAGACTATGGCTTTTGCTTATATATCAAAACAGACACAAATAATTTTGGTTCTAATTTATTCAACATAGCCAAAAGCTTAAGATTCAACCATCTACCATTGTAGTATACCATAAGAAAGGAACCCTTTAAATAACACCATTGTAGACACAACTTCAATAAGGGCTACAGGGTACCCTTTTCCGCAGAAATAGAAACAAGCTGGGAAGAAGAGGGAGGGAGGCAAGGGAGGGTAGGGAGGGAAGGGAGGGTAGGGAGGGAAAGGAGGGCAGGGAGGGAGGGAGGGAGGGAGGGAGGGAGGGAGGGAGGGAGTGAGGGAGGAAGGAAGGAAGGAAGGAAGGAAGGAAGGAAACAAAAAAAACTGTTGTTGATCAAAGTGGAAATAAATCTGGTGTCAAAGATATCATATGACTTTAAAGAAAAAAAACAGCAGCAGTTATTTCTTTCCAATGAGTTGGTTATAAATCAAACACCATTTTGGCTTTTTAAAAAGGATTATTGCATAATGTCAGTCTATTTATTTTTCTGGTATTTTCCATGCTAAACTGTTTTCTGACTGAATTGTTTCAAAAGCTTGTGCAATATAAGAGAATAACCAAAAAAAAAAAAAAAACCTCTCACTTGACCTTTTCGCTGTAACTTCATTCATTGATTCTATTGCATTAAATGCTGTCACATTTGTAGAATTGAAAAGAACAATGTCAGTAGCCTGGGTGTCAAGTCCTGAGAACAGAGAGCTGTCATTTGAAGTTGTCCAATTCTTTGCCCATGATTAAAAAATGAATATTTCAGATCAATGGGTGACAATCCCATTAGAGTGATAGCCCATGATATCAATTACCACTTCAGTTTCAATTTGGCTGGCTGGCCACAGGGTACCATTTCTCAGCTTTTCTTGTGATGGGCTGGCTCTGTGAAGCATGACACCCTTAAATTGATGCCCATTATCCAAGTGTCATTACTTGTACTGCCTCAGAATTTTCTGAATCACAAGCAGCTACTGAGGTCAAGCTTTGCAACCAGAGGAATTGGACAAGTTGGCAAATTCTTTATATAAAGGAAAAGTTATTTATCTGGCATCTGACTTAGAAAATCTAAAGTTTCCATTATCTTGACAGTATGTCAGTTTTGTGTAGGTATATTGATTTAATAATTTAAGAGGTTTTATCAAGGTGGCAGGGGGTTAAATGTTTACTGTGTTTGCATTATTCAGAATGTTGCTTTGTTTTTTTTTTTGGCCTCTATCACACTGATAATAGATTCTATTTAACTCCTCTCCATACATATAAAATATACATATAAAATTATTCCTATGATAAATACACAGAGTTTGACTTTGGGCATGGCACTTTCAGCCTATCAAAAAAAACCAAAAAACAAAAAAAACAAAAAACAAATAAAATATCCTCACTGCTATCTATACCATAGGTATCCCAAATTTGGTAACAAATTTATATATGAGACGAATTCAAATATGCCTGTAATAGACAGGCATATTTGAAGAATTTGAAATTTTTTCTTCAATATTTGACGAATGAAGAATTTGTTGTTTTTTTTTGTTTTGTTTTGTTTTTGCTTCCTACATAAACATTTTGCTAGAAATGTTATGGTTTCAGAACAGTTGGAATTTTTGGAGCAAAACTGTAATATTTGGGATCGTTCTTTGATTCTTAAGACTACTAATTTAGGTATTTGGACTTGAAAATCTAAAAAGGAATTGTCTCCTGAACTTCTCAAACTAGAGTACTCTATCCCTCGGAAAACTGAAGAGCCAGAGAAAGGGTATTGGTGACCATTTGACAAGCCTGCCATATATTCCTAGAGCACTTTTGTTTATTACAGATTTGGAAGAAAAACAAACTTTTTCAAATTAATAAATTTAGCTATATTATGGGAGTAGAATACATAACAGACATGCATTTTTAAGCATTAAATGTAAACTACTGAAAAATAATTACTTTGGGCACTGTCCACATCCCCAGATTAGAACTGGGAAATGGAAGATAATTTCATTCTCTTCTGCATTTAGTAATATTTCACTTGGAAAGTTGAGAAACACTATTTATGCAACATGCTTTTAAAAATCTTACTAAGTGCATTTTATAAACTGAAGCCCATTTAAATGCATTTGCGGATCTCGGTAATTACAAAAACATTTAGAGCTAGATGCCTTTTAATGGAGAGTTTCCCCTCACTAAACCTATGTATAAATCCGGATTTCTTCAAAATAAGGTAAAACAATTTTTTTTTTAAAGCTCAATTATTTGCATTTGTGTCTGATAACAGTTTAACAAGAAAAATAAGCTCTCATGTGCTTTATCAAGCTCAATTTCCTCTAATAAACAGAAAAACTTATCCACAATGGGGTTGAATCCTAGTGAGGAGTATACATACCCAAACTTTGTCCTGAAATATTCTTATTACAAAATATTATACTTCCAACTTTTCTCGCATCAAGCCAGAGTAATACAAAATAAATAATTTTTAAAAACACAATTTAAAAATACAAATTTCATCTGAACATGTTATTTTTTAAGTTTTTGTTAAGACAAATTTCAAACAGACACAAATGTAGAGAAAATAATATAATCAATCCCCATATACCCAGCTCTTAACAAATAATTAGCAACTCACAGCAATCTTTCAACTTACTTTTAATCCATATTTTGAATCCACAACAGTTATGATACCTACAAAGGAATAAATCTTTTAATCAACTTTATACTTGAGAATGAAAATTACAACTAATCTATTTCAGTTCACAAATGTTAATAAAATGTTGTTTCTTTCTCTGCCAAGATGCAATTTACTTCGATTCCATTAAAAAGCAGATGCATTTTCAAATATGTACTGAGTACCTAGCACTATTTTAAGAAACGGAAGAGGATATAAAATAAAATTTTTAAATTAAATAAACAAATAAGAAAATAAGATTTCTCTAACCTTTAAAATGCTTACAATCCAAAAGATTATGAGATAAATTTAAATTTCATAATATAAAGTGGAATGGGATAAATTATACAAGACAGGTTATTTATAATTTATTTTCCCATAATCAAAATTGAGACTTTCATTAACATTTAAATTATTGCTTAACAAATCTGTCTTAGGATACTTATTCCTAATATCTCTCACCAATCTAACACAGAAACGTTTTATACAACACGTCCCTAAATTTCCAAATGATCAATTAGTTTGACAATCTCTGAATTTATATGCTAAATAATTTTTTCAAAGGATTAACAGCAGAACAAGTTTGATAATGTCTAAGAATGCAACCAGCCACATGCCACATATACATATTAGGGCCAAATGTTGGGACCAGTCCTCAATGATTCCTAAATTATTTTACCCCTTAACATATGAAAGACTTGGTTTTAAAAAATGTGCAGGGCTCAGGGAATGGAGGAGGGAATGGAGTGGGGGAAAGACTGATGACACACCACAGTACATAAATCAAACAAAAGAATAGGAAATCTACATATCAGGTTGGTGCAAAAGTAATTTCAGTTTTTGCAATTATTCTTAACCTTTTAAACTGCAATTACTTTTGCACCAATCTAATAGTATTTTAAAATGAAAACGTTAGCGGAAGCACTAAATTCAGAATTGGATTAAGATTTGACATCTAGTTTTACCATTGTCTGCGGCTTCACAATCTGTATGAACAAAGACTTACTTCACCATCAAACTAAATAAGTTTAAAAAGAGTCAAACAATTTTTAATTCAAGGAATTAAAATTATAATATGAACAAAAATGATCTTAACCATAATAACATTTTACTTGAAAACAAAATTCTGTATTTAACTTACCATCAAGATAAATATCAACCCCTAATTCAGCATCAACCCAAAACATAGAAGCTACAGCACCTGAAAACATATATAATATTCATCAAATAAAAATATTTCTTCAAACTGAGAAACACAATTCTATCCATGTTTTAACTTGCCCCAGCAGAATTAACAGGCAAACACATATACAAATTAAATATGGGTTTCCAACCTTCTTATGAGAATTAGAGTGACAGAATTTTTTACTATTTATACCCATTTCTTCCCTCCCCTTTATCTTAAAAAAAAAAAAAGACCAGCTTGTATCAAATACAAAGCTAACAACAAGCTTCTTTTATAAGAATGCCATAATAATTTACCAACAGATATTATCAAATAATTTGGGCAGTATGGTTATGTGTATATAAGACTCATTTTTATTTTCTCTTCTGAATAATCATAGATTCACAAATACTGAATTATCACTCTAAAAGAAAGCAAGAGAACACCAAAATCACTTGTCTAAAATCAAAAAAAAAATTTACTTGTAAGTTTTATAGAAAAAAAAGAACAAAACTTAAAATTATACACTCTATGGCATTACTAATAAATCCTTATATTATTTATAAAATCTGGGTCTGAGAAAAAATAATTTCTAAATAAGAAATTAAAACTTGATTTTGACAGAAACTGGTTAAAGTATCAAACCACACACCCTGATTAGTATGCCACAACACAAAAAAAAGAAAACTGACAGCAAAGAAAGTATTTGATTTTTCAAAGCATCACAAGTCCAGTTAGTGACAGGGCTGTCTAAAAGAATGAGTATTGGGGAAAAACAAGGATAACTGAACTCATTCCAATGTCTGAAACTGTCCACCTACCCTGACGAGATGTGGACCCCCAAGCATCACTCTGTGTCAACAACGAAATACCTGTCAGCTGTTTACAATGATTACTCATGCAAGATATAGCAAGGGCCACAAGATCTAATGGTTTCCTGATACCTATTGATTTTTTTCCCAAAAACTTAATAGTTTTCCAATTTGACTGAAATAGGATTTGTGAATAACAGGGGCTGAATCAATGCCTGTCCTTTCCACGGAAATTACTTTACCATGACAATTATTTAGCTTAGAACTGGAGAGTGTCAGTCTCCTAAACGGAAAACAACAGAATTGCCAATAAGAATTTTGTTCACTTACTTGGCTAACAGCATGATTTTAATTAATGAGGGAGAAAAAGTAAATCAACTGTGAGTATCATTACTCCAAATAATAAATCATTAAAAAGTATTAATTTTTTTCACTCAAAATTTCTAACATTGTACATAAATCATTTTCTTTAATTCACTGATTTCTATTCAGATAGCTCATAAGTACTCTACAGTTAACATATGCCTAGTATTAAGTTGAACTGTAAGAGTGTGTTAGAGCTTTGATTCTAAATCTGATATGTATCTTTGGTATAATACTTACAAGGAGGAACTATTTAAAATTTGGATGCAGGTGTTTAGCAGGAGGAGCAGAGATGAGAAAACGAAGTTAATCAGTGATTCTCAACCAAGGGTGACTTTTCTCCCCAGGGGAATATTTGGCAATATCTGGAGAGATTTTTTTGGTTATCTCAAGTAGAGGAATGCTAAAGGCATGTAGTGTGAAGAAGCCAGGGATGCTGTTAAACATCCTACAATGCACAGGACATCTTCCTATAACAGAATTATCCAACCCGAAATGTCATTTATGCCAAGGTTAAGAAATCCTGAATTAGATTACAGAATCTCCCTTTTCAAAACCATATTCATAAAACAAACAAAATAAAATTTAAAAAGCCAAATTTTATTTTCATGTTTAATGTTTTTGGTGCCCCGCCCCCCTTTTTTTGTTACAGGTGTACAAAGCAATATAATAGACATTTATACCCCTCACAAAGTGATAACCCCCCCCAATCTACTACCCCTCTAACATCATATATAGCTGTTACAACACCATTGACTATCCTCCCTATGCTATACGTCACATCCCATGACTGTATATATATATCTATATATCTATCTATATATATAGTTATACACACACACACGCACGCACGTGCATATATAATTATAGTTGACATTCAATATTATTCTACTTCAGCTTCAGATGTATAACATATTGGTCAGGCATCTATACAGTCTATGAAGTGATCCCCCTGATAAGTCCAGTGCCCATCTGGCACCCAATACAATCTTTACAACATTACTGATTATATTCTCCATACTGCATTTCATATCCCTGTGACTACATTATGACTACTAATTTGCACTTTCTAATCCCTTCGTCTTCTCCCCTATCCCCAATCCCCTCCCATCCAGCAACCATCTGTTTGTTCTCTGTATCTCTGAGTCTCTTTCTGTTTAGTTTGCTCATTTATTCTGTTCTTTAGATTCCACATATAAGTGAGATCATAGGGTATTTGTCTTTCTCAGTCTGACTTATTTCACTTGGCATAATATTCTCTAGGTCCATCCATGATGTTGCAAATGGTAAGAGATCATTCTTTTTTATGGCAGAGTAATACTCCATTGTATAAATGTACCACAGTTTCTTTATTCAATCATCAATCAATGGGCATTTTGGTTGTTTCCATATCTTGGCTATTGTGAATAGCGTAAAAAGCCAACCAAATATACACCAGCAGCAACCAAATATACAGTCTCCTGCCATAACTTGTGAAGACAGTCTAAATAAGAAACACAAGTTCTATGTGACTTATTATAATAGCTCCTAATTCTATCCACATCCCCAGTAAGAGGTTTACAAAATCCTAACACTTATCAAAAATAGCTTTCAAAACAGCAAGCAGAACTGAGGGAGGAATAAGAAATACAGAAAAAAAATCAACAAGAAAACTTCAAGGATAAAAGTTTCTAACCATCTCTATATTTGCAGGGGAGGAAGTCACTTTCTAAAGCTCAGAACAAAATGAAGTGAGTGTGGTCTAAAGCTCAAGATGTCCTCTCACAAGGTATGGGATGTATATACATGAGTAGTTGGAGCAAACCCAAGAGGTGGGAGAACTTGATATTATTTTAAGAGAGTCACATTGCCCAATGGGCCTAAGAGTCACATTGCCCAATGGGCGCTCTCAGTCATCTATTTCCCTTTGCTTCCTATCCCCTGCTCCCAGCAATACTCAGTTTTCAAACTGGGGCTCAGAAGAAAAACAAGGTTAGGTAAGACAGGTAGGGTATTAAAAAGAATTTGGCAATAGCACATCTAGGTTGATAGAAGTTCTCTGAGTCTCCTACATCAAGCACAAACATGCTAAAAAACTATGCACATGTATTACAGCTTAGAAGAAACAAAAAAGAAGGTAAAAGGCAGGAAGGGAAAAAAACTGAAGAAATGAATAGGGCACAAAAATAGCAAAGAAACCAGTTTTAAAAAAAAAAGTTAAAGAAATTTTCTTTAACTTTTTAAAGAAATTTAAAGAAATTAAATTTAAAGAAATTTAAATTTAAAGAAATTTAAAGAAAGCCAAGTTAAAGAAATTTTCAAGGGCTTCTTCATAATAAACAACTTAAAAACAACACAATCTTACTTAAAACTAATCTCTAAAGCAAGATTGAGAAGAATAACATGAAAAGGTAATTTGTAGTGATAAAGAAATAAATTTAGGGCCAATATATCATTACTTAACCAATTAGTTCATTTAAAACATCAAGGAACAGAACAGATGTTGGCGGAAACAGAATTGCTGACAAAAAGGAAGGTTTGAAATAATTACAGTAAATGATGCAGAAGCAAAGGAAGATAACAATTAGAAGATAATAGATACGGAGAACAAAAGAAAATGCAATAGATGGAAAATTGGTGTCATAAAGTAGAGGACCCAATAATTTGACAGAAAAATTCTTCATGGTAATAAATAAGAGAAATGTCCCTAAATGAAGAACTAAACCTGCAGATTAAAGGGTATATTGTAATCCAGGAAAACATGATTATGAATGATACCTAGATGTATCTTGGTTATATTACTTAACTTCAAAAATAAAGAAAAAACCATTCAGCATTTTAGATGAAAAAGCAAGTCGCTTTCAAAGAGGTGGAGGGAAAAATCAGACTTTTCTACAGTAACATTTATTGCCCCAATATAATAAAAAATGACCAAAAAATTCAAATGAAAGTGTTCCCTAAGGATATTACCTCCAGCCAAGTTGTTTTTCAAGAATGAAAAAAACAGGCAGACATTCTCAAACACTAAAGGTATCAACTGAAAAAATACTGCACTCACAAATCCTTCTTGTTGAAATAAAAAGAGAAAATACTGTACAAGTATATCCAGTCAATCAAAAAATACCAAGAGATCATGGAGCAATATTTGCAAAGTTCTGAGGGAAAGAAATTGTGATACAGAAACATACCTAGCCAAGTAATCTTTGAAGTATAAAAACAAGACAGGTATTCTCAAGCAATGAAGTATGCAAGAACTCAAGGGATACGGCAATTATAGCAAAGATTACCTGACCATACCATTCAGTCAATCAAGGGACTGATCAACTAAAGAATGGAGAAACCACAGTATTGGTAATGAGGCCTAAAACCATTTAAATACAGAACTAAACAAAGCAGGACAGAATGTAAATGTTAGAAACCTTGACAACATAGTACAGAATACAATGAACCAAAACCAGGAAGTGGGAGAAAGTGGGAGTGTTAATCCCCTTATCTTTGATGCCAGGGAGTCAACAAATAACACTTTCAAAATTCAAACGTGTAGTTTAAAAAGCAACCTGTCCAATTTATTTATGTTCTTTATTCTTTATTATCTTTTTTTAATAAACTCATCTCTTACAGTGAAGCATTTATCTGATATTCAGCAATTCCTTCACTTCTTTCAAATACTCTTCTTTTAAATTCAAGTAAAACTATATGAATAATTATTCAGAATAGCACAAAAAATGTGATTCTTATTTTTATAAAATCGTTTCTGTATATTTATATAGCTTTCAGAAGTGCAAAGAACAGGGCTTCCCAGACTTACACATGTCTAAGAATCACCTGGAGGGCGTAATAAAATGGGTTGCTGGGCCCCATCCTTAGAGATTCTGGTTCAGTACATTTGGGATGGGGCCCAAGAACCTTCATTTTTCACAAGCTCCAAGCTGAGGCCAAGGCTGCCATTCAACAAACCACAAGGAGTAGCACCAGCACAGAGAAATCCCTGGAATGAAATGCACCTACTTATCTTTGATGGCACTGAAATATAGGGTGTTGTTTTCAAACTTTCTTCTTCATATTTTCTTAGGTATTGTTTACATTTCTGTATAATAAATGTTTCATTTTTACCCAAACAATAAGTCATTATTCTAAAGAAAGTTAGAAGCAAGAAACATGAACCTGTTTATACCTACAATTTGTTCAAAAGCTTTTTCTGAGATCTTTAAGTTTTTTTTCCTCAGAAAAACAGAACTGTTTTATTAAACTCACCTATTCTCAAAAAGTTACAAGAGTTTTTCTCTATAAAGTGGTTACAACAAAAGAAACTGATAATTGCTATTTCAAAAAGAGGCATATATTTTCCCACCTTACCAAATTTAAATTAATTTAACACCAATGCAATAATTCAAGTCCTATCATCAGTCAGAGCTATCGGAAATGTATGAAAAAAATCCATGCCTACTGTAAGGACCAAAATAGTCCAAATCAACACTAATTTGAAAACATGAGGACAATGTTGTTTGTTATGTACCGTGTTTCCCCGAAAATAAGCCCTAGCTGGACAATCAGCTCTAATGCGTCTTTTGGAGCAAAAATTAATATAAGACCTGGCATTATATTTAATTACATTATATTACATTATATTAAATAAGTTATTTAATATAAGTTATTTATTATATTAAATAAGTTATTCCCAAACATTACTTTAAAATGGTTTTATGGCCTAATGCCAAAGACCCAGCTCCAAGAAGAAATAATGGTATATTTAATTACATTATATTATATTAAATATAATTCCAGGTCTTATATTAATTTTTGCTCCAAAAGATGCATTAGAGCTGATTGTCCTGGCTAGGGCTTATTTTCAGGGAAACACGGTTATACTTCTAAGTACCATAACCACTGATGATATCTGAACCTTCAGTATACTACAATATTTCTTTTAAACCATTATGACCCTTTTAATAAGTTATTCCCTAACATTACTTTAACATGGTTTTATGGCCTAATGCCAAAGACCCAGATTAAATAAGAAATAATGGTATGGGTCAGACTTACAAAACAAACACTAAGTGTTCTGCAAATAAGGAATAAATACGTTACCTAAAAGTTATTTGGGTAAGAAGGAAACAGAAATCCGTTGTTAAAAACAGGTCGACTTTGTGTAGTTTTCAAGAGGGAGGTTTAGATGTAATTACACTCAGAGGCAAAAATTTCAAGGATAATCATTATTACTTCTACACCAGGAAAAAGGCCCAGTAGGCTTGATTTAACTCTGTACCTTATCACAACATTTATAAAAAAATAAAAATTATTTTAAGTTCAGTAGCAGAAAAAAAAAAGCTAACAATTAATTAAAAAGGAATAAATTTGCTGGGATTAGATTCCAAAAGCCCTTAAATATCTCTAAATAACTCCCTAAGAAAACTGGATTAGAAAGTAATCAGAAATGAGGTCTCTGGAGAGTATAACCAATCAAAAATATACTTACAAGTAGAATGTCTCAATTTTTCCTAAATTTCCATATTTTAACAACTTTTGTTTCTACCAAAAACCTTAAATCAATCAAAACTTCAAATTCTATTATGTATCAAGTTAAAAGTACCAAGTACTTTTAATATCTTACATCTGCCAAAGAAACACGAGAACCCAGTATTTTTTCTCTTTTAAACCAAAAAAATATTTTTTTCTAGAGTAAAGCTTTAATACTCATTTTAGATATTCCCCTAGTACATTTATTGAAAAATGTTTAAGAACTATATTCTGGTTATTAATATTGTCATTTCTTACCAGGATCTGCTAACCCAGTGGTCTCTAACAGTATGTAATCAAATTTCCCCTTCTTCTGCATCAAATTCTCAATAGCTCTAAGGCCATTGTCCCTGGAGAATACCAAAACACAATATATAGTTGATTGCCTGAATACTTAAAATGATCATTACAAGCATTTAAAAATATATTCAGCAACCTGAGACAAAAATATCTTTAGGCATGTAAAAATTTAACTCACTCTCAAGCTTCTAACAAAATTTCTGTCCAATATTTACCAATAAGGGAAAAAACACATGCATATGTATTGATAGGTAAAAAGAAATGAGATTCATGATGAGTTAATATTTTATTAAAATTAAAAGCAGAGGAAATTTTAATATACCTGACTAAAGCAAGTCAGAATCTGTTATTTTCCTAGCTTTATGAAAGAAAAAAAAATCAACATCCAAAATAATGATAAAATTTATGAATTACAGTAGATTAGTAACAGCTAACAAGATACTACCATTAAACATTTTTAATTCTATTCTGCATTAGATTCAATTTCCCCTTTTTTCTTGTAATATCAAAAGTGCAAGAAAATAATTAATGGATTGCAGTTTGATTGTTCAAGAAAATGTTATGATTTTAGTCTTGTTAATATACTTGACTCAAAGTCAAAAACTAAGATAGTAAATGATGTAGAATAAATTTAATTCACTAGAATACACAAAATCCACAGTATAACAGGTCTTAACTTTCCTAATTCACTCAACCAATATTTGAATGACTACTACTCATATGTGTCAGATCCTTTTCTAAGGTCTGTGGTATATTAATGAATAAAACAGACATTGTCCTTGGAAACTATAACTGGTGGGACATAATGTGAGTATTTTCTCTTTTTTAATGGTCATTTATTTTTGTTCTTAAACGGTGAATTCTTAGAACTAAGACCAATGACTTATTAAACTCAGAACTGTTCTTTATACATGAAATGAGACTTTCATGCACCACAGAGATTATTAAATAAACCCTGACATCAAAAACAATAAAAAACTCAATGAAAGGGCCAAAGCATTAGAGCACATAGAAAAACAAATACGATAGCAAGAAATACTTTAAGAAAATACATCCTAATAAGTCTTATTTTCTACTTGAAAATACAATACTGTGTAAATTCAGGTAAATTACACACATAAAAAAATCAAAGCTGAAAATATAATCAGACATTTATAGTAAACTGAAGTACACAGTAAAAACATTCCTCACTTTACTGAACAGCAGAGGCAACCGTTTCTAAGTTCCAGCCATTCTTCATAGAGCTCTCCACCTTGGCTCACAGCTAAGGATTTTTCCACTGCACTTCCTGGAATAAGTAACAAGAAGCACGCTTTAGATTATGTTCACTAGGCAACCAAAAAAAAATACGAGGATACTCAATAATGAAGTGGATTTCAAAGTAGAAAATACATTTTATGACTTTTATTCTTTCATTCTATTCATGCAGCCTCAATATTTTAAACTATACTACTCTACATTATTTTAACTTTTATTTCTTCAAGAGGATTTAAGCCCCTAAAAAGGAAAACTCAAAATTAATGAATCAGTTACTTCCTCTTTAGGCCTCTTCTTTGCACACTCCCATTTCCGAATAAAGTAGCATTTTCAAAGGCACTCTCTCTTGTCCATGGCCAACTTTCCAGATAGAATAGTGTGTTTTATATATAAAGTTTTTATATGCCCTTCAACCTCTTAAGGGCTTTATCTATATTTGTCTTTTCATTCTTCCTCTAAACTACCTTTGTTTCTATTAGACAGCTACTCAGTACTCCCAGTATGAATTTAAAAACAGTTCATTTGAGGAAGTTTGCTTGGCCAATGTGATCATTTAAAAATTATATTTTAGTCAAATACACGTAAGTTTCCTAGCAAAGCTTACTTGAGAAAAAATAAAGTATATTTTAGATTCTGATGTACTTGTTATTATATAAGAATGATTTCAAATGTCTTATTTTTCCTCCAATAAAGAAATACACCAAAGCCAGGGAAGATTTCCCAATGTCCAGCAAAGCAAATGGCCAAAAACAGGGAGTAATTTTTCATTTATATATTGTTTGTTTATATTTCAGTTAGGTGATGATAAAGAGCTTTGAAAGGGGTTGCTACAGAATTCAAGGTGTAGAGAACATTAACAAAATATGAAGGAAAGTATTTCAAATGCTGTAAAGGACAAAATTGTGAAAAAATGATCCAAAAAGAATGAAGAAAAATAGTAAGAAATAATAAATGTAATCAGTGTCCAAAAGAAGATCAGTTAATAAGCAACTAGACTATAAGAAAAACTTAGGATTTTTATTTTGTCCAGCAAGACTTTTCTCTTTAGTTAACTGAAACCAGAAATTACGTTTAATAGGCCTCCCATCCTGTTCATAAAACCTAGTTTTACTAATTTACAACTAAAGATATAGTATACCTTAAGAAATATCCCAACAAGTTACATTTTTCAGTTAAAAGTAGCTTTTATTAAAATACACATGAGAGAAACTTATAAAAGTAATCAAAGAACTGTGTCTAATACTGCTGTATAGATTTTTTAAAACTATAATTCAATATTAAAGACAAAAAATTGGAATGTTAAATTGCATGTGTTTTCACAGACAACTGAAGTTTCTTGAGGATGAAGAGCCTATGTTCAACTTATTTTTAAACTCTTCAGTTTTAACTGCTTTGCAGACAATAAACATTCAATAAGGTAAATTTATAACTCACGCATTTTTAAATTTTTCAAAGGTTGCAATTAAACAATATAGTCAGTAAAAAAGCACCTTTCTAGTTCCTGAAAGAACTTTCTTTCATATCATGTATCACAGATTTTTACTTCTGGAGATGTTTCATGTAAAAATCTAATTAAATTCCATTGTTATGAATTCCAAAGTTATACAAAATAAAATTTTATAGAAATTATCTAATTTCAGTATGCATAATCTGTACAAAGTAAATCTTGACAGAAATTAACCTAATTTTCCAAAACTATCCACAATAACGTATTCACATAAGGCAGGGGGGTCAAAACTGCGGCCCACGGGCCAACTGCGGTCTGCAATCCATTAATTGGCCCACAGCAAATTCCAAAAATATATTTAGTTTACTTAAATTAACCAGGTGAGGCAATCCATACTTCACCTCAAGTGAGTGGCCCGGATACTTCACCTCAAGTGAGTGGCCCGGCTGTTTGTGTATTTTACCGAATATGGCCCTTGGTAAAAAACGATGAAAAAAGTTTGGACAACCCTGACATAAGGCATTGCATTTTCACTTTCAAATATGGACTATCAATTCACAAGTAGAATAAACTGTCCTACAAATTCTTGCAGCATAGCATTTATTGAACTTTACTTACCTTCCCCGAATTCATTTAAAATAACTGCTATTCGTTTACTATGTTGCTCTGTCAAAATATAGTTCAGAAGTGTGGTCTTCCCAGCACCTATAAAATATATTTGTTTTAAATAACAAAATTGAAAGATTAATTAACGCAAAAAAGATATAAAGAGTCCCAATGTTTTTAAAAATGTACATGCTATTTTTCAAATATTATTTAACTAAAACTATTCCAGAGGTAGATTAACGTCCCCTTTGAAATGTATTAAAAATGTTTTGTTGACATAACATTTTATATTTACAAATACTTCTACAAGTTGGATTGCACAGCTTTCTTCAACCTTGTGAAAAAAATAACATGCCTTCTACATAACTGTAATACAGTTAATATAAGGGCATCTTAATTCTTTATTAAATAAGAAATTATTGAAGTAATTATCCAAGGAACTAAGTACTCATGTAGTTTATAAAATGTAAAATATTTAAATCCCTTTGCATGATGATAATATTTCTTAGCCAAGAATATACTATTTAATTCCCTAAAATTTACATATAAAGACCTTTTATTTTAACATTCGTCATTAACCAGACATGACTTAAAACTGACTATATAGCTATTTTTCGTATGCTTAAAGCAATCTATAAAACTGATTTTATATATGTATCACACACACAGAAAATGGAGAATGGATATAGGAAATAAGACAGAATATTATTTAAAAAGATAAACTCATAAAGCTACACTAACTTTATCCAGTAGGGGGCATGTTAAACCTAATATGTTCAGCTGAAATAGAAGAAAAACATTTGTCTTGTGAGCCACAGACACCCAAGTTCAGAGATAAAAAAACAACCCTAAGTGCACAGCAGTATAGTTCAATTGTATAAATATATCATTTATCTATTTTTATGTTGGTGGACATTTGGGTTGTTTCTGCTATTACAAATAGTGCTAAGAACTTTTACATGTAGGTTATACACATCTTCTGAAGTAAATTTACAAGATTTCTAGGGTTTAACTAGGAGGGACTTACTGAGAATTAGGCTATTAATATCTTCAACAATTTTGGGGTTATTTGCCTTTAAAAGCTGTTGAAGGGATGGAAGGCTTGTGTTTAGTGTTTTAGGAAGCTCAACATCACTAAAGTGTGACATATCGAAGGGGAGGGACAGATCTTAAGGTGGCAGGGCAATGAAGAAATTCTTAAAATTAGTCCAAGTGTAAGACAGAGGCCCTGAACACGGGTGCTGCACCAGGTAGTGGCAGTGAAAATGGAAAGGAATGAGATGGAAGAGACCTAATAAAATTACTAGAGCTTAATAATTAACCATATTATGAAGCAATTTCATTCATTCAAAAGTCCACCATGGACCAGATCTTATACTGGGCCCTTGTGAAAAGTGTACAAGACAGAGACAATCCGTCTCTACCTTCATGAAGCTTAGAAACATTAAGGGAGTAGGATGTGGAGTGGAATTCAGATCAATAGAGAGCAATCACGTCACAGGATGATACACTTATTAGATGTGTAAGATGCTATGGAGCACCTAAGAGGGACACCTAGCCAGAGGCGTAAGAGCAAGAAGAAAAATATACCAGGAGCAAAAATACCTGGCATCTTGTAGAAGTAAAAGTAGTTCAATGTGGATGGGTCACAGTTTCACAGGCTAGAGGTTGTCAAGAGCCAGATCACATAGGACCTTGTAATGCATATTAAGGAATTTGAACTTTAACCCAAATGGGACCCACTGAAGGGTGTGACACAATCAGATTGACACTTATAAAGATCATTATGGAAGAGAACATATTAAACGGAAGGTTGACTAGGAAGCTTTTAGAGTATTCCAAGTGGCTGGGATCATAGGAGCAGGAGGATGAGGGAATGGTAACATGAAAGTTTGGACATGTTGAATTTGAGATGTCTGTGGGACATCAAAATATAAACTATCTGGGTGTGAAGTTCAAAGGATGGAGCGGGGCAACGGTTAAAAAGGAGAAGCCTGGGCAGTTAGGTCAGTTGGTTAGAACGTGGTGCTCTTAACAAGGTTGCCGATTTGATTCTCATGGGCCCCTGCGAGCTGCGCCCTCCACAACTATATTGAAACAACTACTTGACTTGGAGCTGATGGATCCTGGAAAAACACACTTAAACAAAAGTTAAAAAAAAAAAAGCCAAAGAAGCAGGTGGAAATATTAGGAAAATGTGATGGAAGCCAGAACAATGTCCCAAGAAAGAAAATGGTCAAGAATAAGCAGTGAAACTATCCCCCAGACTCAGCAACAAGGTTGCTGGCACGAGTCCTCACTCCTAAGCTTCGGACCATTCTCTCCAATGCTCTACTAACCTACCAAGTGAGCAAAAGGGGACAGCACAGGGGCAAGTCTGAACTACACTGTTCCCGGCAAGGAATCTGCTCAACTTCTCAGGAGAGCAGCCTCTGAGTCACAGTGGAAAAAGACCGAAAATAAGATCCTTTATTAGTCCTGAAGAAAAAAGAGAATAAACCTCCAGTCTACAAAGCAAACACTGGGAAACACCAGAGATTGAATTATTTTTATGTAAAAGGCCCTCAGGAGCACCAAGGTGCGTATGTCTCTAGGAGCATCTAGGAATGATACTACTTTCTGGAAATCATTTCAATTTTCTTACATTTCTTAACTCTTCCCACACTTGTTAATATGGTCAAATATTTATTCTAGCCCTTTTATTTAACTGTAAGGTTTTACAATACTTCTCAAACTTTTCCAATCAAGTACTTCTAGTGTAAGCGCATACACTGTCCTTCAGGAAATTGCAGCATGTTTACAAACCTATGAATTCGAGTGTCTCTGGGCATCCCGAGCGGCCTCAGTTTGAGAAACACCAGTCTTGGAGGGCAGAGATTTTATTCTTACTTTCTCCTACAGTGCTTTACAAACAGACCTCAGAAAAATGTCTGAGATTGGCTGGAAGAGACTAGCTTCTGGAAAAAGGGAATCCACTGAGGAATGGCTGGCATTTTCCGGGCAGGACACTCTTTAATGGTAACTGACTTACGAGGTCGGTATTTCGGCCCCATTCTGCAGATGAGAAAACCAACTCCAACAGGTGGCCGGTATTATTTCCATTTTCAAGTGAGGTAGATAAGCTTCAGAAAGCTAAGATAACTTGTTAAAGGTCACACGGATAATTAAGGGCTTGGATCTGGGCTTCAGACAGCAACACCGGAACTAGTTTCAAAATGCAAGGTTAACTGTCAACCTCACTTGATAAATGTGAATCTAACGCGGAAGAGTCTGGGCATCATTAACCCCCGGGATGAGAAGCATCCCATACTGGGAGCAAGTGACCCAGACCCTAACTCAGAGACATTTGCTATCGACCAGAAAGCCCCATACCTAAAAAGAAGAGGCACAGTCAGCCCCCAAAATCCCAGGATACCAGCGTTCACAGCATTTTCTGACCGGGATGGTTAGTTACCTAAATACCCGGTGATAATTGTGACTGGGATCTTAGCGCCAGGGCCAGACTTTTCCTCCTCCTCTCTTTGCTTCGTCTCAATGGGAACCAATTCAGGACAATCCTCCTCCGCCTGCTCCTCTTCCTCGTCCACAGCGCCAACAGCCTGTAACATCCCGGCCAACAGCACCACACACCTCTCCTTCAGTTCTCCAGAGCTGGGACCAGGACGCCAAGCAGCGGTTGCGCACGCCAAGCACGTCACGTCAGGCGCGGCCTTGACGTCCTCACGCCGCGACGCGTGGCTCCTCCCGATTTCGCCCCGATTACCTGGGCTCTGGCTGAGGACCGCCTCGCCCTTTAGCCACGCCCCCACAGGAGCTGGGCACGCCCCCAGGGCGTGTTCTCTGAACCGGGGCGGGGCGGGGCGGGGCGGGGCGGTGTTGTTAGTTTGGACCAACCTCCCTCTGACTGTCACTGTGTGCTCCCGCAGCCTTTCTAGCTAAGAGCAGATGGTAGGGCTGAGGTCAAGCTGGTTAGAACCTGGAGTCAGTAGCCTGCCTTAAACAGCTCCCACAGGGCATAGACTTTATCAACTTGACACGTTTTAGTATCATTAAAAAATCTTTTTAATTCATAGGGGAAAGAATGGGAGGCTAAAATAATACAATGTTAATTATAATTTTTCTACCTGAAGGAATAACCAGTGAAACCTTTCTCTTTTATAATTACATATTTTATATGTATATCCAAATTTTTACAATGTACATACATTATTTTCATTTATTGTTCTTTGTCATTATTTGTTTGGACCTTAGGTAACCTGAGTTCAACACTTTGCCTCTCCCCAAAGATTGTAACCACTATCATGAATTGATTATGGGCGATTCCTTATTCCCTCTTTTCTTTTTAGTTTTATCACATACTATCTATATGTACCTAGACAATATGCAGTTCAATTTTGCTTGTCTTTGAACTTCATAAAAAGAGTATCACACAAAATTTAAATTTCTGGGGTTAACTATATTTTTTCAACTCCACCGTTGTATTATATTCGGCAGTATTATGTGACTATAGAGAAATTTATGTATCCAATTCCAGTCTATGGTTTCCAGGTTTTGCTCTTATAAACAGCACTGAATGAACCTTCAGCATTACATTACTGCCTGAACAGAAACTGTTACAGCCCTGTCCACCTTCTCTTAACGTATTTCTTAGGCACATTCTTGCAGAGTCCCTTACTTGGCTCTGGCTGACTGTCCTGTTAAAGTCACTTATCTCTCATAAAGAGGAACCTGTGACCTATGAGGCTGGCTCAGTCAAGGTGATCAACAAGTATTGCTGTAACAATATGGACCCTCAGTCAAAGGCAAAAAGTTTTACCCAAAAGTCAGAAGTCAAATGCACCCCAAATGTCCATCACCTGATGAATGAATAAACAAAATTCGGTATATCCATATAATGGAAAATTATCTCACAATAAACATAAATAAAGTGCTGACACCTGCTACAAGATATATTAACCTTGAAATAATCACGCTGAGTGAAAGAAGGCATTCAGATACCACATATTGCATGTTTCCATATATTTGAAATGTCCAGAATAGGCAAATCTATATAAACAGAAAATATATTTGTTGTTAACAGGGACTGGGGGACTGAGGGCAGGCAGCACATGAGTACATTTTGGGGTGATGAATATGTTCTAAAATTGATTGTGGTGATGGTAACACAACTCTGAATATACTAAAAACCACTACTGAATTGTATGCCTTAAAGTAGGTATATGGAATATGAATTTTATCCCAATAAAGCTGCTATAAAAAAAGTTAAAAGCTCATCTGTGCATCAAAATGTGGTAGTGCCTGTGTGACTTTGCAGAGAAGCACCTGCCTCCAGTAGTTTTAAGTCCTGGCTTTCTGAGCAGAGTTGAATTAGAAGCTATTTGTGGTGATTTCCCAATTGAGCCATGCATAAGTACGAGTATAAATATTACAGCTCAATAAAATCTTTCCTTTAGCCCATTTCCATAATACTCTTCATCAAGATATCTATTGATGAATTTTGTGGAGTTGTGCCATTTTCTTTTCTGACTCTAGTAATTGGACAGAATTTAGTAAGCATGTGTCTGAAGTGGTGAGGGTTTTGATTTATTCATATATATAGCCTGCAATCTCAGCCCTCCTTACATATCTGGGTATGACTATTTTTACTTCTATCTTAACACAGGACCTACAAATTTTATCCATTCTACTTGTTGTTGTTTAATCCAAAATGTCTTTTAAAATAAGTTTTAAAATTCCTGAAGTATAATAGTGTAGAACCTATTAGAGTTTCTAACATAACTTTAAAATTTCCTCAGTTTTGCAATTTTACTTAGTCTCAGTCACTTTATGGTAAAACATCGACAACAACAATATTAGTGTGTGGATCCCTCACTATCATATAGGCATTGTGTTAAGCACATGAAATGCATTATCTAATTAAATCTGCAAGATAAATATTTGTATGCCCATTTTATAGAAACAGAAACTGAGGCTTAGAAAAGTTAAATATCTTGCTTGAGGTCATACATTTAGTAAATGACAGCACTGGAGATTAATCCAGTTCTTCCTGACACTAAATGTCATGCTTTTCTAAACCAGGGATGTGCAAACTTTTTCTGAAAAGGGCCAGGTAGTAAATATTTTAGGTTTCCCAGGTCAATAGACAAATTTGAGAATATCATATAAGTACTTACATAATAAGAGAGAAAACGTATTTCCACAAACTTTGAAATTTGAATGTCATATAATTTTCATATGTCACAAAATATTATTCTTTTAGTTTTTTTCAACCTGTTAAAAATGTAAAATTATTTTATTTTGTTTTTTATTAGTTTCAGGTTTACAAAACAATGTAATAGACATTTATACGTCTCACAAAATGATAATCCTCTGCCCCAATCTACTACCCTTCTGACGTCATATATAGCTGTTACAGTTTCACTGACTCTATTCCTTATGCTGTACTCCATATCCTGTGACTATATATATATATATATATATATATATATACACATATATATGTATGTATGTTAAATTATAGTTGACATTCATTATTATTCAGCTTCAGCTTCAGGTGTACACTGCAGTGGTCAGGCACCTACACCGTCCATGAAATGGTCTCCCCAATAAGACAAGTGTCCATCAAATACCCAACAAAATCTTTACAACATTATTCATCATATTCTCCAAACTGTCTTCTGTATCCCCGTGGCAATCTTGTGGTTACGGATTGTGCTTTCTAATCCCCTCATCTTCTCCCTCATCCCCACCCCCCTCCCATCTGGCAACCCTCAGTTTTTTCTCTATATATCTGAAACTGTTTCTGATTAGTTTGTACATTTATTCTATTCTTTAGATTCCACATATAAGTGAGATCATATGATATTTGTCTTTCTCCATCTGACTTATTTCTGTAAAAAATTTTTAAAAATGTGAAAATCATTCTTAATTTGTAGGCTGTACAGAAAGAGGCAGCAAACCATAGTGTGCCAACTAGTGATCTAAGCTAATATGCACTGCCTTGTTAAGCTGAATTAGATGAAATTTTGCAAAAATAGGTCAGCCTTGCTGTTTTAAACTCAGTTTGTAAATCATTCATCATTGCAACAACCCCCAGCCCTTAAAGTGTTAGGTACCAGAGTTATTACAGTGCTAAAAATTCAGAAGAAGGTATGAAGCTCTAAAACTTAATTTCTCCAACAGCACTGATACTTGGACTTGGAGAGACCCAAATGAGGCAGCATTTGAGTTTTTGCACTGTGGTAGGAGCCCTCCTGCGTTGGAGCAGAGTAGAGCCAAAAAGCTCTCAAGCTGTCTGGATTCCTGCAGCTCTGCTTCCGGGCAATAGCCCTGCATATGTCCTTTGGCACAATTCCCTGCCCCTCCCCTTTGCCTCATTTTCTTCCTTTGAATAGTTTTGATAGTTGCCAGGAGAAAAAGTGAGGACTGTAGCTTTATCCAAATCAGAGGAGAGCTAAAAATAATGCCAACTTAGTTTTATTTTGTTTGGTATTTGTTTTCTTTCTCAATTTTGCAACTTTCTGCAAAGCAAAGAACCCACTAGTGGCCGGGAATAGCTTCTGGTTTAGAGGAAAGGAAACTTGAGGATTTCGAAATTAACCTAGTTCGTCTTACATAGCTTTGGTTGATAGATAGATAGATAAATAAGTAAGTAAGTAAATAAATAAATAAATAAATAAAATGTTTCTTAAACACTTAATACTTATTGATTTATGTGCTGTTTTCATTACTAGCACATGAACTTAGTGGGAACACCTCTGTAAGGTCAGAGGCCAATGGCTTTCATTCTTGCAACTACTTTAATTAAGATAGAATATCAATACTCAAGTAACATAGAGTCCTCTGTTAAAATATAAAACCATTGTAAGGACATGAAATAATATTTTTTTCCTCAGAATAGTGAAGGAGAATGGCAGGTGAAATATGTACATTTCAGTGCTTTCAGAGAGTGTTACTTTCATTTCAAAGGTTGTCAGTAATATTATTTGAATTCATTACCTTAAGCTATTAAACCATGTTATTACTAAGACTTAGCTCATAGTCCAGTCACTTATAAATCAGTTTCCCACAAAATAAAAACAGTAATAAAAAAAGAAAGCACTATTCAAAGCCTGAGGGCTGGCCAACTAGAGTGGTGCACTATTCTGTAAGATATCCTCTCAGGCAAGGAGTGGGCATTGAACAGAGCTAAAAAAAAAAAACGTTGTGCAATGATTTATGTTGTAATAGTTTAGGAGACAGTCTAAATAATATCCTCTTCTATCGTCAGTAGAAATTTAAAAGTGACATTTGTGGCTTTATTTAAGTTTCACTTTCTAATTTTTATAGTTTTAGAGAAGTGTATGCCAAAATCCACGAGCAGCTGCTCATGATTTCTTAAATGTAAATAAAGACACAGAAACAAAAATGAAATATCTCCATTCTTTCTTCCTCTTACTATTCCTCCAAATCCTTTCAAAGAGTGTTTAGTTGCATGTAACTGAAATACTGTGCTTTCAGCAAAGCCAGGTCTTCCTGGTTTCAAGGCTAGGGTCTTCTGAGTCCCATAGCTCTGTCTCTCAATTAGGCACCAGAATTTCACTCTTGGAGAAAGATTTAAGAACTTTCTTTAGACTGGGTTATTTTTTTTCTCTTATTATTTCAACGTTTCCTTTCTGCCCTGAGTCTCAGTGTAGGCTGCTCCAAATACAGGGCAGCAGATGGATTCAACCCATCCAGTTACTTCCGGACCTCCGTCTCAATTACAGAATCTTTCTTTAGTGAACTTCCTTAACTTCAACATCTTTCAGCATACTTACTCTTTCTACAAACTACCTTTACTTTTTTTTTTAGCAGTCCTTCCAAACTTATGTGTATCATAACATGAAATTTTCTGAATTAGATACTGTGTTACTCATCCTCCCCTTCTTTCACCATAGCGGAACCCCTGATTTTCAAGCTACAGGTAGGGACATGACCTCCAGTATAAAGACTGCGCTAGACTTCCCAATCTTCCTTGCAGCTAGGTATGGCCATGTAAAGATGTTCTGGCTATTGGAATGTGTGCAGGGTGCCATGTGGCAGTTTCCTGGAACTTAGCTTCCTTCATTCCTTCCTTCATCTTGCTGCCTGGCATGTAGGAGTGATGGCTGGAGCACTTCTTGTTTACTGAGAATGGGAGCCACGTGCTACAGGTGGGGGACGGAGCAAGGACCTGGAAGCAGCTTGCCCCTGAGGACTGCAATGGAGAGGAAAAGGACTTTTTGTGTTGTTTAAATTTCTGTTTATGTCACTGAAATGAAACCTAATCAATAGAGACGTTTATTTGTTTAATCATCTTTAAAATAAAGTAAATAACACCTGAATGTATTCTAATTAGAAAAAAAAATCAAACAATAGTAAAAGTATTTAGGGTAAAAAGTGAAAATCTCTCTTAGTACCCTTAGTCTCATTCCCATTCCTTAATGTTATGTAACCATGGTGAACAATTTAAGACATTAATCCAGAATTTTTTTGTCCAATACTATCTTGGCCACTGTCATGGTAATCTGACATTTTTCTATGCATTTGTATACATTTGTAGATTTTGTTTTTAACATAAGTAGGAACAAACAAATAGACTTTGTTCTGGAACTTGCTTTCTTCAATTAACAACATGTGATGATTTTTCCTTCTCACTAGAGTTAGAACTACATCATTCATTCATCACATGATATTCCTTAATAGAGATATATTATAACTATGTCCTCATCTTTTTGCAAAGGACACATAGATTGATTAGGCACTTCTCCAAAACATGCTCAAAAGGTAAATTCAACAGATTCTCAAGAAATATAAGAAAGTATTCTGACAAGCTAAAGCTTGAGCATTTGATCACAAAATTTATTCCTATTCCAGCTTGATATTTTAGAATTGTTAGCTTCTTATTAAATTACTGTAGTTCAGTTGTGAAATATTAAGTTTTAAATTTAGTTAATTGTAGCATTTATTTCTTGTCAACAGTTCTGAGTTACTTATAATTAATGTGATTCCATGCATATACTGTATTTATTTTACAAAAAAAACTTGTGTTTTGGATTGTGTATTTACTATGCATACATTTACATATAGACTTTTATAATTTAGTTGTAGTTAGTGCGTTTTTTGGCAGCAGTGTACAATACACAGATTAAAATTCATTTCTGAGTTTCTGCTTGGAGAAAAATGAGTTTACATATTGTGTCTTGATTATAGTGTTGCTTTGTGCTTACATTATAGCTTAGCTCTTTAAAGCCCTGTGTAACACTACTAGAAACTATTAGTAGATAGAATATTAATCTATATACTTTTACATCATGATGAATTCCTTTTACTTCATATATTTAAGTTTATGAAATGCTGTAAACCACACAAGCTAGTTATGATGATGGCAACAGATAGCTTTAGCATATTTCATTATGTACTAATAAATACAAAATATGTATAGAAATGGTATTTATATAAATATGTATAATTATATGAGGATAATAAAGTTGTTAGTGTTGTTTGCCTTTGAGGGAGAGGGAATAGGTGATATGGGTGGCACATAAAAAGGAGTGGGAAAAAGAAGCCCCTCCCCCACCCAATGGGAAAAAAAAGGCCTTTAAAAATAACACATATAAAATACAAAAATTAAAAATGTGTTTATAATATAATTATGTTTAGATAAAATTGTATATATTTGAATATATGTGTATGCATACATATGTATTCAGAAAATTATAATAGAAAGAGAAAGTAATACATATGAGTACTGATTTGTAGAATAACAATAATAAATGTGAGGTAAAAAAAGGAATTTGCTTGTAATGTATGTAGTATGATTCCACTTCATTAAAAATTAAAACAAAATCATTATATATGTACAAGTAAGTATGAGTATGTATATATGTATATGTATGTGGATGGTGACATATGTATGTGGAAGCCATATGTTTGGAAAGACAGACATTCTCGTAATACCATAGGCTACCTCAGGGAGGTAGTATAGGTGATAGAGGCAACTGGGGAAGAGAAGAAACGGTTGCCTTTTATTTATTTTTTTAAAAATCTTTGTATTATATCATTGGTCACAAAAGTATCTACAATTTTTTAAACATGAGAATTAAACATTTTTAAGTAAATAAGATATTTATGTATCAGCAACCTTTTTATGGAAGGCAAATTTTAAAATGTCTATCAAAATATTACACATTTGACCTAGAAATTCTACTGCTAGGAATTTATCCTATACGTATATAGGATATATACGTATATAAACGTACATATATTCGTGTATCCATAAGTATATAGGATAAATTCCTAGCAGTAGAATATATATACATTTATGACAGTCATAGTAGTATTTTTTAAAGGTAAAATATTGAGAATATCCTACCTATCCACCCATAGAGATATAGTTAAATAAATTTGGCTCATACATACATAGAAATACTATGGTAAAGTAAGGCTTTGCATCGTATTTATATATGAAACTGCTAGAAACACCTTTATTTTGAACAGCCTCCAAGAAAAAGTTGGACAGAAAGGATCTGAGTGAAGCCTTCTGATTAACCAGAGAAACTACAGTATAAAATGGTGAATTTTGATCACAAGTGTGGTAAATTCATATACGGCTTAAACACATTTAGTTTTCTATAATATATAACCTATAGATTAAATAAATAATTATGATTTCCTTTAAGAAACATGTTTATAAGCTTTCTGGTCATTATATGCTTTATAGTAAAAGATTACATTCCAGGAGCTTAAGTAAAAACTTTGATGTTAACAATTGACTCTCCTGGAGAGTTACTTGCTCTTTTTCAGTAAACATTGAAGAGAAAAACTATTTAACAGAAACAGAGCATTCATAGCCCTTTGCTCTATCTGTCCAGTGCTCTTCGTTCATTGTGCTTCTGTAGTCACCAGAATATATGATTCACTTTATTATCTTTACTGAGCAGAATAATAAACGGAGCAGTACTTTGAATTCGAAAAGCTCTTGGGTCAATAAGAGTCTATCTTTCCAAGGTTTGCACCAAATATCATTGTGACCCATGATTTCTCTTTTAATATTAAGCAAAGCAGAATCAAAAATTTTAGGTTTAAAATGTATTATTACACTAATACAAGAGTCACTAAAAAGTTATGTTGTTAGGTAGAAAAAGAAAAATGCAGAATAGTATGTATAGTGCGGTTCCACTGGGAGGGGAGGGAATAAATAAAATAATATTTATTTTTGTATATTTAAAGATGTGTCTTTAATGTATTTTCTTACTGCTTTTTGAACAATGCGTAGAATTTTGGTCATCACTTCACCATTAATTTCTTATCAATCCATTGCCACCTTCCCAGCTGAAAGGTTGAACTTTTAACTTTTTAACTTTTCATTTTGAAACTAGTTCAAAATAACTTACAAAAGTTACAAAAATAGTATAGAAATTTCCACATACCCTTCATCCTGTTTCCCCTAATTTTAATATCTCACACAATCACAATACAATTATCAAAAGCAGGAAATTAACGTTGACACAATACTATTAACTAATCTACAGACCTCATTCAAGTTTTGCTATTTGTCCCACTAACATTCATTTTCTGGAGCAGGATCCAATACAGGATTTCTCATGGCACTTAATTGTCGCACCTCCTTAGCCTACTTTAATCAGGGGCATTTCTCAGTTTTGTCTTTCATAACCTTGACACTTTTGAAGAGTACTGATGAGTTATATTGTAGAATGTCCCTCAGTTTTGCTTTGTCTCGTGCTTCCTCAGGATTAAATTCAGGTTATACATCTTTTGGCAGGAATATCACACATTGATGTTATTACCCTTCTCCGTGCATCACTTCAGAGGGCACATGATATCCATACATCCCTTTACTGGTGATGTCAATTTTGGTCACTTGGTTAAAATGGTGTCTGCCAGGTATCTCCACCATAATGTGACTATTTTCCCCATTGTAGTTAATAAGTAGTTAGTGGGCAGATTCTTTGAGACTATGTAAATATCTTATTTTTCATCACACTTCAGCTCACTAATTTTATCACCCATTATTCTTTTTTAAAACTACAGCTTTATTAACAAATAATTTTCCTAGCATAAAATTCACCAATTTTAAGTGTACAATTCAGTGGTTTTAATATATTTATACAGTTACGAAATGATCACCACAATCTAGTTATAGAGCACTTCCAACATCCCAGAAAGGTCTTTTTGTCTTTGTTTACAATCAATCTCTCTACCTCGGCCTCAGGCAACCACTGATCTGTTCTGTGTCTTTGTTTACACACTATATTAATACTGAATTTTTTCTCATTATTTATTTGCTTGATGTTTTTGCCTTTGTTTATCTATACATGAACAGACACAGAGAGTTTAGCAATGAGAAGACTTAAATCTAACACATTGTTTGGTATTTGACACAGGACACTGACCAGCCTGGAAGTCAAGAGACATGGCAAGTCATTCACTGACATCAGACTACGAGTGAAAACAGACTTTGGGTATTCTACATATTAGCAGGACCTGAATGATCCAATTGCTTTAGATCTTTAATGAATTCATAAAAGTCATCCCAAATAAATTCTCTCCCTGGATATGTAAAGTCAAAAGCATAATTTTTGATATCTTACAAGCACCAAGAAATTCTGATTTTATCAAGTCACCCTGTGTTGGAAAAACATAAGGTCCAGAGGTTTCGTTTCTTTACTTTGTTTTGCTTTGCATTGCTTTGGCTTGTCAGTTTTAGAGGTCTTCACTCCTAAGTCTACTGATTAATATTTTCATCCAGAGCCAATTTTACTAACCCAGTGCAATATACTTTCAGGAACATTATATCTTTCCTATACCCTTCAAAAGAGCATGAAAAAGCTTCATCCTTTTAGATCTGCCAACTGCCAGCATATAGGCCAAAGGTAGCCCACAGTTGTGGTTTTTGTGTAAAGCATTGTCTCAAAAATCAGAACATTTTCATTTGTAAAAATTTATATATCTGCTTCTCTTGAAAAAAAATCCTTAAATCTAGTGATACTGGGCCCATGTTTCCATAGCTAGAGCTAAGCAGTGGCAGTCCACTTGAAGAATATTGTATGTTTGTTCAATTTGCCAAGTTCCTAAATACTCCCTATTCAGTTACACGGAGACTGCTTCACTCATTTAAGCTCCTTGCCTATCCCATTGGGCATTTCAGTTTGCTTATCTTAGGTTCAAACCTGAGCAACAACTGTTGGTATTTTTTTAATTGAGCCATAACAAACAGAATAAAGCCCTCTAATCTTAAGTGTACATATTTTTTTCTACATGTGTACAAAACCACAGATCTGTACACAGAAAAATTTAACTCTTTTTCATCCCTCACCCAATACATGTCACTATTTCCGCCTCTCCGCACTTCCAATGTGTTTATCTTGGTTACATTAATATTTAATATTAGTGATATTCACAGTTGAGCTTCATGGTGTCCTATAAGTATTTTTTCCCTACTCAACTTTTCATTTTTCCTTAAGTTAATGCTTTCCTTGTTTTTGTTCTTTTAATTTTGTTTACTTATTATCATTTACTTATCACCAATTCATTTCAAACTCTTAATCACTTGTTTAAATATCCTTTTCATATGTTAAAAAGGATCAGCTATTCCTTTAATTTCACATTCTTAAAGAAATCTATCCTGGGGTCTTATGACACCTTGATCTTGGACTTCCAGCCTCTAGAACTGTGAGGTAATAAATTTCTATTATTATCCTCACCCAGTCTGTGATATTTTCTTATAATAGTCCTAGTAAATGAATACATCAGTATTTTTGAAATTGCACAACAATATGCCTTGGAGTGGGTCTAATTTTGTCCATTATCTGGGCACTCAGTAACTCTTACAATCTGTAAACTCATGTCTCCTCCTTGAATTTTCTGGAATTATTTTATTGATAATTTCCTTTCTTCTGTTTGTCTCTATGGAACTCCACTTATGCAGCTCTTGAACTTATTCTGGGTCCTCTAATTTTCTTTTCTCTTATTTTCCACCTCTTTGTACTTTTGCTCTTCCTAGGAGATTTGCCCAACTTTGTCATCCAAACTTTCTTTGATTTTTTTTTTATTCCACTAGCATATATATTTTTCAAATTTCCCCAAGCCCCTTTTACTCCCTGAATGTTCCTTTAAAAAAATAACAAAATATTCTTGTTTCATGGGTGCAATATCACCTCTTATCCCTCTCTGGATATTTTTTGTCTTTTAAAAAATATCTTTAAAGATTTTTATTAAAAATACAGCTAATGTACAATATTATATGAGTTTCTGGGGTATACCATAGTTACGCAACATTTATATACCTAAAACAGTGATCACCATAATGAGTGTAGCAACCATCTGATACTGTACTATGCTATCACAATATTATTGACTGTATTCCCTCAGCTGTACATTACATCCCATGACTGATTTGTTTTATACCTGGAAATTTGGATCTCTTATTCCCCTTCAACTTTTCTCCCCTTTAAAAATTTTTCAATTACAGTTGACATTCAATATTATTTTATATTATTATTTTATATTAATTTCAGGTGTAGCACATAGTGGTTAGACATTTATTTAATTTAAGAAGTGATTCCCTCTGGCACTGTACATACTTATTACCATATCATTGACTATATTCCCTATGCTTTATTTTAGACCCCCATGACTATTTCTACTTCTTAATGCCTTCATCTTTTCCACCCTGCCCCAAACCCCCTTCCATCTATCACCCCAACAAACCTAGTACCTATCTGATACCATACATAGTTATTACAATGTTATTGACAATATTACTTATGCTACACCCTCCATGCCCATAACTAGTTTGTAACAACAAACTTGTGCTTCTTAATCTCTTCCCTTTTTTTCATCCACACTCCCAACCCCCTCCCATCTGGCAACCTTCAAAATGTTCTCTGTATCTGCCACCTGCTGAGTCCCTTAAGGTTCAGCCACTAATAAAGCCTTGTGCAGTATGAAAGTTGGGTGAGGCAGGATGTCAGGGAGTCACTAGAGTGGGAAGAGTTGTGGTCACCAGTTTAATGTAAATTCTGGTTTGGTGCCAGTGCTGAGCCTGGAACTACTCAGCAAAAGTCTCAGAGCACACTGAGACCAGTCGCTGCCCACCAGGGAACTGCCAGACTCTGATAGTTTTCCAGGAAAGAGTGCAATGTGGCGGGGGGGGGGGGGGGGGGCTGGCTGCTAGTGCCTCTAGCATTGGGGTAGTTGAGTGGAGTGGGGTCCCAGTGAGTCAGCAGGGTAGAGCAGCAGAGCTCACCAGGCCAATCAGATTCACATTTGGCCGTGGTGGGGGCGGGGCTCAATACAGGAAAGATGGCGCCCACCAGCCGGCTGAAAGGAAGGAGGACCTCACACAGGGAAAATGCCAGCTGTCCTCCAGTCCTCTCCTCAAAGCTACAAATCTCAGTCTGTCCTTCCCCCATGTCTCCCATGACTCCTGAGTCACCATCCCTCTGCCAGGACCCTAGGTGAGTGTTTGTTAGTGAATGAGTCTGTGTGTGGGCCATTTAAGAGGACGTCTGGGTTTCCCACAGCCTTCCATCCCACCAAGATGGTTGAAATCCCCATTATTTTTCACAGTCAGATGTTGTGGGGGTTCCTCTTCCTGGCACCAGTTCTCTGGGCTAGGGAGCCTGGTGTGGGAGGCTGGGGTTTCTTGCTTCTCTGGGGGGAACCTTTATGGCCGAGATATCCCTCCTGATTCTCAGCTGTCACACGGAGGTTTGGGGCCTGTTCCATGTCTCTGTCCCTCCTACAAGTCTTGACATGGCTTCTTCTTTATATTTTTAGTCACAGGGCTCCTGTTTGGCTAGACTTCAGATGATTCTTCAGGTTGATTGTTCTATACTTTAGTTGTAATTTTAATGTGTTCATGGAAAGACGCAGGAAGGAAGGACAGTGCTTATCTACTCCTCCATCTTGGATCTCTACTTCCCTCTGTGGATATTAATGGTTAGTTTTCTGATCCCACCATAGTCTTGGTTTCTTCCAAGTTGTTTTGTTTGTTTGTTTGGGTTTTCACCTTTCATGTTGGCCCTTTTCTTTAGATGTCTGGTCATCTTTGGTTGTCACTCAGATTTAGAAGTGAGGTAATAAACAAAGCTTCTTGGAAGTTCTGAGCCTGGTTGACTGCTGGCTCCAGTTACAGGTCATTTGACTGGGCCATTTAGTTGGGGCACTCTGACGTCAGTGTCTGTATGTCTTTCCTCCGGATGGTCAGATACCCTGGAGGAGAACATTCCAATCTGTAGTGCAATGAAAGTAATAAAGGAGGTAAAAGACTGGGGATTTTATTAGGTGATAAATGTCTCTATAAATATTCACTGAAATCACCCCCTGCTGTTTAAAGTATTGATTTCCATCCCCAAATGTGCCCAGTGTTATCCCAAAAGTGATTCTATTTTACCTTATCCAGCCTCTGCCAAGCTGGGAGGGGGAGAGTTATCTGCCTGTACAAAGTTGGATAGAGCAGCTAGGAATTTAGTCACTTCTTAAACAGACTTACAAACCAGTCCTCCTGTTTTTAACCCCACTTTTATCCCCATTTCCAGAGGTACTTGACATTCTCAAACTTTTTGGGAGGTCTGTGATACAATCAGGGATCCCTTCTCTCAGGTTTATTAAATAAGGTACTTCTTGTCTGCATGGCTTCTAAATTTCAAAATGTTCTTGTTTTCCTTCCTAATCTAATTTTCATTGTGGGTTTCTGCCTTAAAAAACAACTCCTTTATTGTCATTTTACTAGGTTTCAGGAGAAAGCCAAAGTAAAGGCATATAGTCAATTGATCACTCCTACTCGGAAGTCAATTTTGCATTTTTACAAAGGAACTAAAAGGTGGCTCAGGAGTGTTTGAAGACAAACAGGCTTGCTTCATAATTTTGCTACTGGCCATTCCCCCACTCAGTGTATCTGGTCAACAATTATGTCCATGGAACAGAAATTTCAACTCCGACTCTGCTTTTATCTGAAGAACCACAAGTTCATTCACTTTTATGGTTCACTGGTCAATTGAAAAGGAAACTCTAAGTGCTAGTAGCTTTAATTATTGCCAAAGGGATCTTATAAGACTTTCTATTTTCCTGGCCTTAGGCTTTGGATACTAATCCTCCCCCATCTTCGATTTTCTTCTGAAATAACAAAGCCTCTAATTTTTAAGTGCTCAGTATGTGCTAGACATTGGACTAGGCCCCATACATACATTATCCCATTCAGTCTTCCCTACTACTCTATAATGTCCACATGATTATCCTTATTTTACAAAATGGGAAACTGATGCTTTGAAAAGTTAAAGGATTTTTTTCAACTTCACATATCTATTAAATGGACTTGAATCCAAGTCGGCCTGACTCTTAACCCTTTTCCATTCTACTGTGAGGTCTTTCCCCACCCACCCCAAAATCAATACATGGCTTTTATTGCATCTTTACAATATCACAAATAAGTCTGAGGAATCATCTGACATCTTACTGTTTCTGTAGCTGGACAACTTAGATTTTATTCATCAGTCTGATGAACTGTTCTTTTGTTTTCAGAAACATAAATGCCATCCAAAATTTTTCTGATATCCTTGTTTTTAACTGTTGTGGCTTATTGAATCAAAGTAACTGAATTTTATACAATTTCAATGTCGTTTCCTTCAAGAATCTCATCTTTCTGGGCTTGAGATAATGATCCCATTCAAACCTCGCAGATACATTTTTCAACCCAAGAAATTTTGGATTTAAACAAGAGATCTATTCTCCTGAATAATCTCTTTGACGGGGAGGTGAGCACACAGAGACCTCATCTTGTAACAGAAGCCCAGTGCAACCCCCTTGATCGTGTTCTGTCTATGACTACAGAGTGAGTGAACAATAACAGTTCCTTTCTTTTTCCCCACAATTTGTCAACTAGAGCTTCTTCTTTTTTTTCCAAGGATACTGAGTTCTACATTGATGAGATTGAAGTCCCTCCACAGGTTGCCTCTGGGGCCTTTCACAATAACTGTGTGTCCCTTCAGAGTGATGTCCACAATTCCTGGAATGTCCACAGTCTGATTTCTGAGAATGGTCTTCATCCTCTCAGTAGATGTGGCAAAGAGAGCTCCACTATGTTGTCTTCTTTTTGGGCTTCTTGAGTATTCATTTTCATGTCGCCAGCTCATTTAATTATGTTCCCTTCTCCTTTTCCAACCTAATCCCTGTACTATAGGCCCTATGTCAGTGAATGGCATCCAGTTGCTTCAGCCTTTGCAAATGTTTAGTCCACTCTCCCTTTCTACCCTGTATCTGGCTACCTTCTTACCCACCTTAGGCATCATTTCCTTGGGGAAAAGATTCCACGACCTCCCAAAGATTGATTTGGTGCCTTTCATGTGCTTCTATAGCACATACAGAATCCTACAGCACATGCAGAAGCAGTGATTAGCCTGTCTAGAAGTTATCTGTCTCTCAACTACACTAAACTATAGGCTCCTGAGGACAGTGGCAGTATTCACCTTATTCATGTGACATGTCTATCGCCTAGTGTAATGCCTGGTACATAGCAGGTACTCAATAAATATTTTGTTGAATGAATAGATGAATGAAGTTATACATATACCTCTGTCTGAATGAAAAGATTTTTTTCATTTAAAATAATGTTCTAATAATATTTTAATGTTTGTCAAGCAGGATTTCATAAAACACAAGTCTTTAGTGATTTTCATTTATTATTCAGAGCATAGATAATACTTTAACTCCAAGATTTTAAACTGTAATGGGGCTATCAATCCATAAAGTAAACTCTGACAAGTTTTCAAAATACTTATTGAATTTCATTGTAAAATTTTAAAATGTGACTTTTTATTTAAATATAAGTTAAAAGGTCATCTGAGTCTCAGATAAAAATCTATTATTCTTTGAAGCCTTTCATTTTAATTGAAATGATTCTATTACATAATTATAAAGTACAATGCAAGATATATTCAGAAAAGCATTTTTGATATCCAACTGTGACTGTGAATGGATCTGTTGCAATTTTTCTTGGGGCCTATGTGCTAAAACTTCTTATCATAATTCCTGAGGAAATAGAAACTCATACAACTATTACCATAATTTACGCAAAATGTTTCTTAGAAAATGTGGGTTTTCTTTTCCATTTACGATTTTAAGTCAGCCAAATGAAAAGAGCAGATTGATGGACTAGAATATAAAGAATGGGGAGGAATAATAAACTTTCCCTGAAAGAGCCTCACCTTGTACACAGTTTTAAATCATGAGGAATTCAACTACTTGGTTCTGACACCCAATGCAAGTGATTAGGGTGACTTAAGAATTCTCTTGTGAATTCTGGTTGAAATCAGAGACGGTCTGGCGAGGCTACAGTCAACCTTTGAACTACCCTTAATGGAAGAGATTCACTGATCAAATATTAACTGTCCAGGTATATTCACACCATGCATACAGTACTGAGAATGAATGGTCTCCAACTTAAGGCAATAGAATGCATGAATCTCACAAACATTCCACTTGTATAGACTTCAAAAGCAAGTAAAACTGATCTATGGTGTGAATAGTCAGGATTATTAGTTACCTTGGGAAGAACTCATTGGGAAAGAATATGATTGGGGCTTCTGGAAGCTGGTAATGTTCTCTTTCTTGATCTGGGTGTTTGTTCATGGGTATTACTTTGTAAAGGTCATCAAGCTATACATTTATTATGTACTCATCTCTATGTATATTATACATTGAAATAAATTTGCTAATAAAATAAAGCATCAACTATACCATTTTCCAATAATCTACTCCTGTCTCCAAGAGCTCCTACTCTAGAGAAGAGAATGCCCTGAACTATGGTCTCTGTAAATGTGGCTAAATGGCAGGATATCTAAAATTAGAGTAAGTATGTTGAAATATAAGTTTCACTGGAATAACCAAATATAACAAATCTGATGTTCCAAAACCAGATCACCATATGCAAAATCTACCAAGAACACTCTGAGAACCGCTTCTATAATCTCGGACCCCACAGAAATTTTGAAGAGATTTTCTTGGACAGGATTTTGCCAAGAAGAGTTCCCATTTTTGCCTATGATTGTGGAGAGAAGGGTAAATGAGGGAGGCTTTTAATACAGGTTTCTAAGAACCTTTCAGAGAGTTTGAAATAACAAGTTTCTTGCAGGTGGGAGACGCAAGGATGCTGCCTGACTCCTGACCAAGGATGATAAAACAGCCTGAGGCACCAGACAGACATTGTGTTGGGTTGGCCAGAATTGTCAGGCCAAGGAATTTCTGAGTATTTTCAGTGGATCAGATGTGGGCTACATGGGAGAGATCCAGCCAAGTGTCATTTAGAGTCCTGTCCAGCAGGATCACCTAGAGAGCGGAGGACCCTAGCAGCAGGAAACTGGAGGGGGGTTGCAAATGAGTCACAAGTGAGCAACAGGAATAGTGATATATGAACCCAGTGAAATGACCTATAGAAAAGAAGTCTCCAGGAAAATAATCTTCCAAAGGACCCAGGAAAAGAGTTAGCAGTGATTATTTGCCAGGCACGGGAAGTGGGAAGCTAGCTTACAACAATATCAGTTCTATGAGAGTGTCCTTATACGTTGTGTAATGCAGGGTCTCTGGTCCCGCTCCCTGCATAACAACACAGAATATGGTGAGGCCAAAAAGGAACACTAACGGAGCCATGGATAGGGGAGTCAGACCACTATACTCTCTCCGGCAGCTGGTTTGGAGACACAGGAAGCAGGATCCACACGATCAGCAATCTGCTGTCTGCTTCTCTGCCAACCAACCAACCCCCATGCCAGTGTAGCCACGGCAGTTATATTATTGGCTAATGGCTAACTGGTAACAGCTGATGGCCACCCAACCACAGTGGATGGTTATCTGATTACAACTGATGGCCATCTAATAACCAAGCCAGCACCTTTCCACATGAGGCTGAGAGCCTGGAAACTGCTCTCTGGGACTTTGTCCCTACACCTTGCCATTCCTCCAACCCCAAAGAGGTCAGAAACTGGCTAGCAAGCTGAAGAAAAGAGAAGTGGCACAAAGTGGAGACGAAAACAAACCATGCATCCTTCCCCTTCTTTGCTGCTGCGTGCTGTCAGCCTGAAGCACACCCCAACTGGGGGAAGATTTGCAATTAAATATACGGTGGAGTTTTGATTAATATCTTGGGCTAGACATTCTGGTCTTGAATTGGAAACTAACTATGTTTATAACTAAGGACTTTTACCTAAGAGAAAACTTATGGTACATGCCCATGTTTCCATATGGGATTGGCAAGGATTATCCCCCCTGAATGCCTGCAAAATTTCTAAAGATTCTATAAACCTGTTTGGTTTCTGTCCTCCAAATGGTTCAAAGTATTTAGGGAGATTAGCTATCTAAAGAGAGATACCACACACCAGTAGCAAATTATTTAAAGGATGAATACAAATCAATAAGAAAAACTTTAAGGCTTTAATAGACAAGTGGGACAAGATACAAACTGCCATGAAAGGAAGTGACATATCATGGAAAAATATTCAATTCATCTAACTAATAAACTTTAAAAATTTAACTTATTTTTAGCCTGGTGAACTTGTAAAAAGGAAAAAAAATGCTCAGTGTTAATGAGGATGGAATTAAAGAGTCTCTTCTACATTGTTTATAAATTGGCATGAACTAACAAAACCCAAAATTATGTTTGGAATTTCTATTTTTTTACATTTAACTTTTTATTTTGAAAAATTTTCAAATTTACAGAGAAGGAATTTCTGCACACTCTTCATCTAAATTGACCAATTGTTTCACTAGTTCATTATTATCTTATTTCACAATCTTATTTTACAGGTTGTCATTTACAATCTTATTTAATGTTGTTAATATTATTATCATTATCATCTTTATCATCATTGATGAGCATCTGAGAGTAAGTTGCAGATATTATACCATTCCATCCTTTTACCTAAATAGTTCAGCGTGTGTTTCCCAAGAATGAGGATCAACAGTGTAAGTATAAAATTAAGAAGTGTAACTTTAGGGGCAGCCTGATGGCTCAGTTGTTAGAGGTCTCAGCAAGGTTGCCGGTTCAATTCCCACATGGGATGGTGGGCTGTGCCCCCTGCAACTAAATATTGAAAATATTAACGGGACTTGGAGCTGAGCTGCACCCTCCACAACTAGACTGAAGGACAACGACTTGGGGCTGATGGGCCCTGGAGAAACATGCTGTTCCCCAAATATTCCCCAATAAAATTTATGAAAAAAAAAAAGAAGTGTAACTTTAATACAATATTGTTATCAAATACACAGTCAATATGCAGATTTTTGCCAATTGGCTCAGCAATATTCTTTATAATATTTTTTCCTGACCCAAGATCAACTGCAGCATCCCTCAGTGTCTTTAATTGCTCTGTCTCTTTAGTCTTTTTTAATCTGTACCAGTTTTTCAGCCTTTCTTTGTCTTTCATGAAACCGACATTTAAAAAAAAAAAATTGGTAGTTGGTTAGTAGAAGATCCCTCAATTTAAATTTGTCTACTATTTCCTCATGATTAAATTCAAGCATTTTGGGGGCAGGAGTTTATAACTTTTGACCTAATAAATTCCACTTCTGGGAATCCATTATGAGGAAATAATAGTAAACACGTTAAAAACAATTGATATAGCTTTAAAGCAACACAATGTCGAATAATAATAAAATCACAGCCCACATGTTCTGACAGCGTACCTAATATCCAGCAGTATGCTCTGTCCTTTATATGCATTATCTTACTCAATGTTCTCAATACAATGGGTATAGCAGCCTCTGTTCACTGCTTGCCCAACAACTATTCTCCTCTTTGTCCTCTTCTGTTTTGGCAGTTCAAGAGAATGAATCAGTAGTTCTACGCCAACTATGATTACCCACTCCTGTCTCCAGATAATCTTTCCCAGCCTTCGGTGCAGCTGAGGAGAAGCATCAAATCCATTTTCTGGCCAGTAAGTTCTGAAGGCAGGTTTCCTGGAGGACTGCTGGGAAAGGCAGAGACTCATGTGGAGAAAGCTTTGGCTTCCTATTGGCTGCTCAGAGTCATGGGAGCCATCTTGTAGTTATGAGGACATAAGAGTGACAACCAAAGGCCTCCTGCTAAGGGCGGTAGAGTGGAGGGACTGAAAGAACCTGGATGCTTAATGGCATTGTTGAGTTGCTGAGCTAGGCCTAGCCTTCCTCTGGTTTACCTGGGTAATAAACTTAGAGAGCAAGCCACTTTTATTTGGACTTTCAGTAACTTGCTGTGATAGATAGTTCAGAAAATGGTAATAATAGGAATCATTACATGTCGCTTACATTATTTAATCTTTATAACCATCCTGGAAAGAGGACCACTATTAACCACCTTTATATGTGAAGAATGTCAACCACAGCCTGGATCAGAAGCCGACCACTGCGTCTCCCCAAGCATGGATCAGAGCCCAACTTTTCCCACTTCGGGGACAGCATAAACTAGAGGGAGGAGAAAGTACAACATTTAGAGGATGCCTGGAACTTGCCCAGACATAGGAACAAACCAAGGCATGGGGAACTGATTCTTTCTTTAGGGAGAAGAAAGTAGACTGATGGGGAAGTGGGTCAATAGCGAGGCCTGAGGGAACTCAGAGAGAGAGAGAGCTGGGAGTCAGGAATGAGGCAATGACCACGTGGGGCAGTCCAACGAGGGCAGAAGTAACCGGACCAGAGGACCAGCACCTGACTCTTTCCTCCATAAATCCTCCCTCTCTCTATGCCATTTGACTTTGGGAAAATTGTCTACATCCTCCTGTAAAGAACTCTTTACTTCTTCATTAGTGTCCAGCATGTGTGCTCAGGTTGAGGAAGATCAGGATGGCAGGGCCAGATATAGGGGGCATAATCCTTTCCACCCTGTGCCCGTACTCTACTGGACAGTCCTTATCGTGGACTGCCAGGTGGCAAGAGGTAGCTCCCAAGACAGTAATCTAGAGACAAAAGCAGCAATCACCATTTGGTGGTATTCGTAGCCTGTTGGATAAAGTCCGAATTCCTTGACAGGACCCTCACACTCAGTCAGGCCCTGCCCACCTTCAAAGCTTCATTTCTTGCCATTTCACTCTGTGCCCCTGAGCTCCCATCCCACTTTTTAATTCCTGGGATGGTCAGTGGTGTCTCCTGGCTCCCTTACTTTCACAGAAGCAATTTCTACCTAGAACATCCTGAACACACTCTTCTCTGCCTGACAAATGCTTACTTGTTGTTTAAGACCCAGTTCCCATGTCACTGCATTCGTAGTCATTCTTCCTCAGCGTCAATCTCTCTGCCAACGCCCTCTCCACAAGAATAAATCATTTCCTCTCTGTGCTTCCTCACTCTCACAGAAGTTTGTGAGGCAAAATATTCCTGTATGGCCACATGGAACCCGAGCTTCTTCTTTCCTTTGAAATGTGTGCCTCATTCCTAAACCATGAGCTCTGGGAAGCTAGGGAACACGTATTGTTGTTTTTAATTTTTAAAAATTTATTTTTCAATTACTCTTGATATAGAATATTATGTGAGGAAACAAGCATTGTTAATTGTTTGCCACTGTTATCATTTACTATGGAAGCCTGACATATAGTAAACACTCGGTAAATATTTAGGGAATGAATAGAAGGCACATAAACGATAATGAGAGAATTCATTCATTTATTCATAAATTAATCCAAGCTCCTTCTAGTTAAAAAAAGCTATGGTATGAATAGTTCTATTGAATATGAAATAATATTGTACATTAGAATATGATCTAAATCCTAAATTTACAATACTAATACAGGTAAAGTATACATATACATATAAATATATATATATATATATATATATATATATATATATATATATATATATCACCATAATAATTTTAAGAGAAAATTTCTTAATCTTTATTCTTTTCATATTTACACAGTTCTTGTAACAATATGAGGAGTGAAGTGGAGAAAATTAGGAAATTCCAAATTCTAATTTATGAGCTATGGCTGGCTTTAAATACCAGCCCACAAAACTTTCTGTATCTGTCCTCAGTTATAACACAACAATTAAGATATTTATTTGCTAGCGCTCGTTTCATTCCTCAACTCAAGAGATAAATACAAAATAGAGCCAGAAGATATTCATAGAACAGCACAACTGAAATACTCAAGAGAGTAAAATAGATTCTTACTTCCTTTTGAAATACATGTGAAACTTGGTCATTCTCATTCAAGTTCATTTTATATGGAGTGTCTGCTCTGTGTTCAATACTTGATCAATTAGTTATTCATTCATTTATTCAACAAGTACTTATTGAACACTGACTATGTGATGGGCATTTTTCAAAGCAATAGTGATAGAGCAATGAATAAAACAAAAATCCCTGCACTCACAGAACTTATATTCTAGAAATAAAATATATAGTACTCATATGTCAAATAGTGATAATTGCCTTGGAGAAAAACGAAGTTGAAAAAAGAGTTAGGAAGTGTCTGGACTAGAGAAGGGACATTAAAATGTTAAATTGATGGTCATAGAAGGTGACATTTGAACAAAATCTGCTGGAGGTTTTGAATGGTTTGGGGCATAAGTAAGGAGATGTACAAATGGTCACGCTTTTCTCTGTAAGTCCTATGGACCTTGCATTCCACTAGACTGTGTTTATTGGTGACCACCTACACTTTTTAACTAATTAAAGGGTGTTGCCAGACTGAAAGAGATACTCTTTCAGGTAGAGGTTGGACTCAACAACTTGACTCAGACTTTGAAGAATGTCAAGTGAGGATGGCAGAAAGAATGACATAAGCAGAGAAGGCTCCAGGCAGAGAAAAACACTGCCTTCTCTAGGGGCAAGTTGGAGATATTCCCTACTTCAATGGAGAAGAAAGGGATAGAGCTAGTTACATGAAGTGAAGAAGCCCCTATAAGCCTGTTAGAGAAGGTCACACTTGGTCGTAGAGGCTATGGGAAGCCACCAAAGTCAATGAAGCAGGGAAAAAACATGATAAAACCTGTTTTAGAAAAATTAATATAGTGATAGAGTCAGATTCAACTGGAATAAGGAGAAGCTACAGGCAAGGAGGCCATTTTAAATCTTATTTCTGTCATCCAGATATGAATTTATACAGGCTAGGCCAGAACGAAAGCAATGACAACAGTGATATTTATAAAGGAGTGATGTTAGTGAAGACTAAATGGCAGGCCTTGCTAGATGATTAGATCTGAAGGGTAAAGAAAAGGAAGAAGTTAGAGCTGACACATTCATCAGGTTCAGGGAGGCAAGTGGATGATGTCATGCTAAGACCAAGGACTCTGATCCAAACAGGGAGTGTGACTCGCTCAGGATCACACAGGAGGGAAAAGTTGAAGCCAGAACGGAGATTTTCTGCTTTCCCCCCACTAGATGACTCCAAAATTTTAAACCAGGCAAACGAGGAAATAGTGCCACCAACAGAAATGGGTGAGCATGGAGGGATAGTTAGTTTTATATTTGCGGAGTCTGAACATATTCGAGTGGAAATATCTGGGAGATAGGCAAAACTTCAGGATTGGAAACAACTCCATCCCTTACTAGTTTGTAAATTTGGACAAGTCACTTAACCTCTCTTGCCTCAGTTTTCTCACTTGGAAAGTGGAGATAACGTTATTACCTAATGCCCAGCAAATACTTATTTACCAAACATTTGCTTTTTCATGTCCACGTGAATTGTCTTCCTGCCCTTTGATGTTCCAAATCACAGTGGTTGTTATTAATTAATGTTTGTTCCAAAAGCTTGGAACAGGCGCTGGTAAAAGGTGTTATTTAATTGCTTGTTAAATAAAATAGGCAAGATGTAATGTAAAGGAAGAGATTGGCTTTTTGGTCAGTTAAGAAGAAGATGTGGGTAAAACTAGAGAAAAATTTGGGATATTTGATATAACATCTGTCGTAGAAGTCAAGGGAGGTATTTTATGAAGGTGAAAACCAAAATTGAATTATACAAAGATGCAGAGAAAGAGGAAAGCCAAGAAAGGTCGTAAGGCATGGAAAGAACGAGGTCTTCCAGAGCATGCTTTGCACATAGAGGCCAGGAGAAGAGAAGCCCAACTATAGGGAACTAAGAGGTAGTGAAAATGCAGAAGCAAGGCACTTAGCTATTTTTGAAACTTGTCAGCGATCTGTGAATGTATCCAAGAGCAGATAAAATTTTAAAATAGGCATTTGATAAGTCATGGGGATGTAATATACAGCATAGGGAATATAGTCAATAATATTGTGATAGCATAGTATGGTGTCAGATGGTTGCTGCACTTACCATGGTGATCGCTTCTTTAGATGTATAAATGTTGAGTAACTATGGTGTACCCCTGCAACTAATATAATATTGTATGTTAGCTGTATTTTTAATACACATCTTTAAAAAATAAAACAAATAATAAAATAGGCATTTGACTGAATTAATGGATGACACATTCATGTTGAATCATTAAAAGGCTGTTAAGGAAATTTGGAGTCCTTTCTAATCATCAGAGAATTGAAAGCATAAAGGATAATAATCCTGGCCTAACTTTCATAGTTGGTACCCAATACTAAGTAGAATGCAGCATGAGCTGACATAGGATGGGAGATTGTGTGATTCCCTCCAGCCCACTGAAAGGAACAGTTTTCCTTGATTTCAAATTCTGAAAATTTGAGACACTCTCATTACCTTTTATATGTTTGTATGGAAATCAACATATTTTCACTGTGTTTAAAAATCTGTATCACAAACATTCAAAACCTCAGAGAAGCCCATCTGAAAGGCTGACTGACTACACAATGGACTGAAGACTCTGGTTTAAAATATTTTCTATGAATCATCTATTTTTTCCCAATTTGAAGAAGTACTTACAGAATTGTTCTCTTAGTATTTTTCTCTCTAAATGCTTACTCATGAAGGAGAGCAGAGTTTGCCACCCCAAAATATGCCTTTTGGGATATTGAATATTTTAAGCTGGTTATTTTTAAGAAAGGGAAAACTCAGGAAAAACGTTGATCTTCCTCCAATTGCCTAAAAGAATTTAGAAGGAAGACCTTCTCCAGGAAGGAAGATGTCATCACAGATAACCATAGTTTAATATGAACTAGTGTGTGACATACAGTGAGGAACCTAGCAAGGCCCATTTGCTCAAAGTCCTCTCTGCGTCCCATTGTTAAAGGTGGCCCAGCAAACACATATTTATCAAACATTTGCTTTATCATGTCCATGTGAATTGTGTTCCTGCTCTTTGATGTTCCAAATCACAACTCCCTTCTCCTTAGCTCAAGGTGGCATATAAACCTCAACTGCCCAGTCTGTCCCTCCAGCCCCATATTCTTATGGAACCCCCATATATACATATGTTGGGGACAGAGCCAGGAGTGCAGTTTCCAGGCTCTCGGCCTCACGTGGAAAGGTGCTGGCTCAGGTAGTATGTCCATGTAGTATGTCAACTGTGATTGGATGGCCATCAGTTGTGTCTAGTTGGCCGTCAGCTGTAACCAGTGAGCCACTGGGCACTAATATAACTGCCGTGGCTACATTAACAGAAAATGGGGGCTAGCAAGAAGATGGTGGCTGAGCCTGCAAGCGCAGATTGCAGAGAGGCGTGGATTATAGTGGTATGACTCCCCTGTCTATGGCTCCGTGAGTGTTCCTTTTTGGCCTCACCATGTCCTGCGTTCTTATGTGGTAAGTGGGACCAGAGACCCCACATGACACCCTGCATGACACATATATAATTAATTTGGTTATTTTTCTCCAGTTAATCTGTCTTACATTAATTTGATTATTAGTCTAGCCAGAAGAACTTAGAAGAGGAGAAGGAAAATTATTTTCTTTCCCGACACTTATAAATCTCAGTTCAGTAAATATATTATACTTAGGAGAATTTTGAAAGTCAGAAACTCCACATTTCAAAGAGCTTTCCTTTCTTTGGTTCTTGTTCCGTAGCCTATGTAACGTTAGACTAAACTTTGTCTTATATGCTTAAAGGCATTGATATTTGGGCGGAAAAGTTACCTAACCAGCTCTGTAGTATTACTAAACTACCTGAGGCAGCCAAAAGCAGTGAAAAGAGGGCCATCAGGAAGAGACTGAATTCAGTTGCTCAGGCATTTTAGTAGTAGGTTGTAAATTGAAAACCAGCATTGTCCAATGGGAATATAATTGACCCCTACATGTGAACTATATACCATGTAATTTTACATTTTCTTTAATGCAAGCCACGTTTTCAAGAGGGCAAAACAAACAGGTGAAATTAATTTTAATACTAGATTTTATTTACCTAATATATCAAAGTATCAATTTAACATGTAATCAACATTAAAATCGTTAACAAGATATTTTGCATTAATCTTTCTGTACTGTCTTCAAAACCCGGTGTGTATTTTACACATTCAGCACATCTCAATTCAGACTAACCATTACTTATTTCCAATGGTCAAGAGCCACAGGTGGCTAATGGCTACCACATTGGACAGCAGCACAGCTTTGAACCAAATATATCTTGCTTTAGTATTTTATTTAAGGGCAAGATGACAAATAGAGGCATTAGAGTGCTCTAGTGTAACAAACAGCGCAAACCAGTGACTTGAAATAAACAGACTTTTCCACTCCAGTGAGCATTGGGACTTTCTGATTTTTTTGAGTTTGGTTGGGTTTCTTACTAGTAGACTCAGTCTGAAACAAATAAACAGGGCTGCAGCATATTCTTGAATCACAGGAAGGCTGCGTGCAGTATTTCCCTGAAGAAAAGCATTTATGCCCAGGTTGTAAAAAAAAAAAAAAAATTGTTTTTGTAACACATAATGTCCATTCCTTGGATGGATTCATCATATTTATTTGAGGCACCCCAGTAAGCATGATGGATATTCGGTTTGCAAAAGTTGATTTGTATTCCAAAGTTTCCACTGATTCATTTTGTTGGTTGGTTGGTTGGTTGGTTGGTTGGTTTTCCATCTGCTTTCTTCCAGGCATGGTGTGACTCTTTAATAAGGCCTAGCGTTAAGAATTCCGGCGTTGGTTTCCTGACCTCACCAACTGTGTGGGGCGGGCGGAAGGCGCGGGTTCCCCCCTCTTGCCCACATGCTTTGGCAACTTCGCGGCTTTGGGCAGATGGAGTTTCCGGCCTCGCTCAGTGGTCGTCTTGTCAACCGCCCCCGCTCCCTCCTGCCTGAGGTCAGGGCCCCGGGAAGAGCGCGCCTTCGGCCGCAGCATCCGGAGGGCAGTCCGCCGTGTGTCCACACCCTCTTCGCCCGTCGCTCCCGGCGTGCCAGGCCGGGCGCCGGTGGCTCGGCTCGCAGCCGCGGCTCGGAGGTTGGGCCCTCCCCTAGGGTGATTTCAGCGCTGAAGGTGGAAATGCGGAAGTTTCCAGCCGCGACTGACAGATGAGGCTCGCGTCTCGCTCGGCATGCGCTGCAGCGGCTCTGCGGTGCCCCGGGCCCCAGCCGTCTGCACCCCGCGACCCTAAAGGCCGACCGGCCACTGGCGCGCCATGGCCACGCTGCCGAGCGCAGACCGCCGCGCGTTCGTGCTCAAGATCAACAGGTGAGACACGTCCCGGGGCGCGGCGAACTGGCGGCCGCACCGCCCCAGCCGGCCGAGCGGGCGCCGGGGCCGCTCCGGGGGCAGCCGCCGGCCGAGTCCCTGGGCGTCCGCGGCCGGGCGCTCCGGACACCCGGGGAGCGCCGGTCCCTAAGCCGCAGCGATGGGGCACCTGAGCGTGCAGTGGCCCGCGCGCCGAGCTCAGCCCGCTCCTCTCCAAGACTCCCAGCCATCCTACTCGTTATTAGCTGCCAGGGTGCTTTCTCAGAGCCACCTCTCGGGCCGCCTCCCCCACCCCGCCGCGCCCGCCGCCCTCGGTATTCTGACAGGTGGCCGGGCCCAGGAGTGTGAAGGGAGCGGGGTTAGCTGCGCCGGGCACGCCACGGAGTGTCTTATAATTTGCGCCTTACTTTGAGGCTGCTCTGAGAAGGGGCAAGAAAAGAAGTGGGTGAAATGAGTTTTGCTCTGAAGCAGCTGCTTCAAGACGTCAGTTGTCCTGAGTAGGGTTCTTTCTCATCTCATTTTATTTTTCCAGAAAAAGTTTGGCTCCTGCTGACATGGCTATTTTTATTCCCTGGTCCAAACGAGCCATGAAGTGGAAAAAGTGATTTTTTAAAATTCTCCATTTAAATAAACAAAAGGAATGGCCTGTGACTGACATTTTTACATGTATAGCGCCCCAGCAAAGAACTAAGGACATGGATCCAATTCACCATCCAATTCATTATCAAAATTGTACTAATTAAATGGAAGCGCATTTACTGCTCAAAGTTTTCACCGGAGGTGCTTTAACTGCAGTTTTTCTTTCACTGAAAACTGCTGACAAGTATTTGGAGACGTATTTGTTTTCCCCTGAGAAATCTAGACTGTCTGGTTAAAAGATAATACGAAACTCGTGAAGGGTCAACTTGTTACTCTACTGCTCTCACTGCCCCTTGACTTGTTAGACTTTTAGCTGAGCCTATGAAAGTCTGATTTCACAAGAGTTCTTTTCTGTGCTGCTAGTGTGTGAAGAGGTTTGAAAGAAGGCATTAGAAGCCCAGAATATGGAGGCAGTAAGGACTTCCAGAGAGCATATTGAGCTTTATAGGCGATTTTATTCCTATGTGTTGTGTAGCTGTGAGCAAACCCTTTCTCTTACCTGTTTCTTCATCTTGAAAATGAGTTTAATTATTAATGTGTGCTGTATATTAATGTTGGAGACCAAAAAGGCATAAGGTACATTAGAGATCTCCCTATTGGGATTTTTTTTCGTTAGTTTTCATGGTTGTTGCACACCAGGATAGGCAATTCATTTGAGGGTTGTGGGGTCAAACTGAAATTATTGATGGATGTACCTCTTGCTATACCTGCTGCTCCTCCATCTTTGTGAATTTGAGGTCAGTAAGTGTGACTTGGACAGAAAGAGACTGTGGGTTGGATGGAGTTAATCTGAGGAGAGCAGCAGGACCTGAAGTTATCCTCTAGAGCAGGGGTGTCCAAACTGCGGCCCACGGGCCAACTGCGGCCCGCGAATCATTGTTAATTGGCCCACAGCAAATTCCAAAAATATATTTAGTTTACTTAAATAAACCAGGTGAGGCAATACGTACTTCACCTCGAATGAGTGCCCGGCTGTTTGTGTATTTTACCGAATATGGTCCTTGGTGAAAACCGTTGAAAAAAGTTTGGACACCCGTGCTCTAGGTAGTCTTGAAAGCAGCAGTGGGGTTGGTGTGGCCTGGTGGTGAAGAATAAAGGCCCTGGCTAGAATCAGATCTGCTTGGAGATTGGCTCACTGCTTCCCACTAACTACATGACTCTGGTCACAGTATTGAAGCTCCCTAACCTCTCTTAGCTTTGGTTTCTTCGTATCTCAAATAGGGATCATCATAGTACCTACCTCTTATGGCTGTTGGGAAGAGGAAGTGAAATAATATGTACAAAGTGTTTATAATCCTTGGCTCAGAATGAATGTTCCTTGTCCTTATCAACATTACTATCAGCTCCATCATTGTCATTGTCATCTCTATTATTACCTCTTTGAACTCCTAAGGAGGAACAGTAGGAAGGAAAGCTGAAGTTGGAGGACTTCATATACAAACACCAGCTTGGGTTGGGCATGATGATGCCAGTGGCTGGTTGGAGCTGCCATGGGGTGGGTGTTCTCCGTCATATACCTTCTATTCCTGTGCTGAGAATATCAAACATACCCAGTGGAACAGAATGTGTGATGCAACCTGACTAGAAAGAGCCCCGCTCGAGTTAAAAAATAAAAGGTTCCGGAACACTCAGGAGAGAATAAAGATTGGATATGCCTATTTGGAGGTTTCTTTTTTGAAACATTTTGTGTAGGGGGTGGAAGAGTTATGCTAAGGAGGTTGGCATAAATTATTGCTTCAAAGAGTGGATTAATAAGGATATACCTAGTGTTAATATAATATTAAAATTTACCATTTATCAATCACTTACTATGTCGCAGACACTTTTTGTACTTAATGGATTATATCATTAAATCCTTACAAAAATCCTATGAGACTCACATGAAGTCTCATATAGAAGAGGAAAATGAAGCTTGGAGATGTACTTATACGAGGCCATGCAATTTGTTCAAGGCCACACAAACAGAAGTGGCAACGAGGATTACAAAATACTCCAAAGACTGTGGTCTTATTTGAGCATGAGCTATTTTGAACCATTTATCTTAAGAATTTCTTTTAAAAGCAAGCAGAGAATAAATTTTTAAAAAATCATTTTAGCAGCAGCATTGGTAAATTGTTCTGTATTCTGATTAGTGTTTAATAAGTATACAATGTAATAAGTATAACAATGTAATTTTTGCAGTTTTGAAGTTGGAAAAGAAAATATTTTCCCTTCCATGCCCTACCTACTATTTTAAAAAAATAGATCAACTTACAAAAGTAAGACAGTGTTGAAATATGGCCATTAGTACATTCCTCCTGGGTTCATATGCTGTCACCTTTGTACTCAGCATGATACAAACGTTCCTTTAAAAAAAAAGTTTGTGGGTAAAATTAATGTGCTTCCTATTAAAGAAACATTCAAATCTGATATATTAAAAATTTTATTTGTAATGAGCCTAGGTAGTTCTGTCCATACCAACCTCAAGAAAGAGTGAGCAGACTATCTCACAGTAGGGAAAGAATGTCCCCACCATTCCTAAATTCTGTGGCTTCCTGCAGGCAGCATTGCCCAGGACACAGGGGCAGCGCCAAAGTGAAGGAGGAACCTAGGAATGTCCACCAGTGTCCATTCCTCCATGATTGCCCTGGCTCTCTCATGCTCTTATGAAGCCTAAAGTTCCATGTGTTGGAAATCATCACATAGGACTTTGTCTTGTTTTGAGCACCACCTGTAATTGGATGACTTGTTATGTTTAACCATTTCTCTAGACCAGGGGTGTCCAAACTTTTTTAACGTTTTTCACCAAGGGCCATATTTGGTAAAATACACAAACAGCTGGGCCACTCATTCGAGGTGAAGTACGTATTGCCTCACCTGGTTTATTTAAGTAAACTAAATGTATTTTTGGAATTTGCTGCGGGCCAATTAACAATGGATCATAGGCCACAGTTGGCCCGCGGGCCGCAGTTTGGACACCCCTGTTCTAGACCTTGCAGCTCGGGGAGATATAAGAGAAAACACTCCATCTCTGAATTTTTCTGAGGTGGAAGAGCAAAATTTAGTTTTTTATAAGTGTCTCCCTTTCAGCTTAACTGTCGCTGACTTCCTGTGCACAAAGGAAAGATTAGATCTTATTTAGGCAGTTCATGATAATGTTTGCATTTGGGATTTCAGGCACTACTGCATTAAATATTATAATACAGTCGTTGTATGAGCACTAATTCTTATCAACTACCTTTTTTCCCCCTTACTGACATTTAGTGCTTTCATAGATTATAAAAAAATAGTATCACTAAAATTCTGAGAATTCATTAAATAAAATCTTATTTTAGTTCAAACAGAATAGCTGTAGAACTTGATCAAAGATAGAAGTAAAATAAGGACATTGAGTAAAGAGAACGAAATTGCTGAATGCAAAAAAACCATTAAAGAGCCTGTGGACATTCAGGATTGAAAGGAATAAATAAGAATAGCTTATATAATGGTTACTGTATGGCAGGTACTAGTCTAAGTCTTTACATATTATATGAGTATAACTCATTTACCCCTATGAAGTAGGGGTGAATAATTATTATTTCTATTTTACAGAAGGAGAAAACAGCACAGAGAAATAATGAAAATTGTCCAAAGTCACAAGTAGCTAATTAAGAGCAGAACTGGGATTTAAATGCAGGCAGTCTTGCTCTGGTATCCTCTTTCTTAACCACTATACCAGTATAACTGCCATCTCAGTTTCATTTAAAAATAATAATACAGTAAGTAACATTTTTTTAATACTTACTATGTGCCAAGTATTGTGTTAAGAACTTTATGTATCTTCATGTCATCATTATAGAAAAAGAACATAATAGTAAATATAATAACCATCATTACTGAGTGATTTCTGGAAGATAAAAACAAGGAGGTAAAAAGACAGGTTGCATTCAAGAGCAAGCCCAATACTTTTGGACATGAGGACCAGAACAAATTGAAGGCATAGACATCTTCCTGAGCCGTATCTGCTAACTTTGTCTGCAAAGATGATGCAAGCATAGAAATATATATATTCGTATGTGTAAATGTATGTCTGCACTGTAATAGTGCTGATTTTTAGTAGTGGTGGCAGAGTGGGGCCTGGTGCTTTTAGGAATTATTTCATTTGTCTGTTGTGTTCTAGACCAATGACCAACAGTAGAGGCTTCCAGCAGTCGAACTTTTGGTCTTTCATATTCAGAATCATTTTCTTTCAGATTCTAGGGAAAGCTCTGCTTGAACTTCAGGCACCTTGTGCAGTTGAAATAACCTTCTGCCAGGGTGAAATTTTCTTCAGCTGGAGTTCTTTGAGCTCTGACAATTCCCATGTCTGTGTGAAGCTGCTGTTTACTTCTACATGGAAAAGAAAATATTATTATATCATGTGGTTACCTAGGGAGAGAGGTGGAGCTCAGGGGACTAGGTCTTCTGTCTCAACTCCCCACACAGAGCTATGGATGAAATGGGATGATGTTAAAAACACCTGACTTTTCCATCCTCTTTAACAGGGACCTTGAGAAAGCAGGTATGTGACAATACTCAGACTTCTTGCTGGAGAAGGCTAAGAAACAGGAACGCTTAAGTCTTTTCGGTGGTGAACAACCAGGTTACCCAATGATTTTCAGGCTAAACTGGAACTAGAGTAAGAAACGCAGAACTGTAAAATAATGGACCCTTTCTACTTCCTCCCATCTCTTGACTTTCTGGCACATGGATGAGTTAATATGTTTATAAATCCAAGGCTGGTTAGTTTGACAATTTATCCGTTCATTCATTCATTCACTCCAGCTATTGAGAGTTACTGTGTTCTAAGTACTGTTCTACGCTCTGGAAATACAAAGACAAGCAAGTCACCGCCTTGCCTGCAAGGAACAAGAGATTAACCCAAAATCATGGACTGGAAAAGGAAGGAGTTTTCCCTTGACTCCTAGCCCTCCGTACTGGGTATTGTGCCTTCAAAGTGGTCATCTTGGGGGTCCTGCCACTTATTCCAAACATAATAGCATTATCTAAATAGCATTAGCTAAAACATTTTTGGAAATTCTGTTAGAATTGCTCTCATCTACTGGAGTAGAATTATTTTTAAAAATAAGTTCAATGGTGTGAAATCTTTTTCCTTTGAGGGAGACTTTGCTTTCTTTCTTGGAAAGTGTCTAAAATATGGAAAATACAGCTAATGAGGTAGCAAGCAGCTTGGACCAGATAATGATGTGGTCAAAAGTGACTAAATGTTAACATTGGTTAATTCTGGTCAGTGGGCAGAGTTAACAAATGTGAACATTTGGTCACATTTGCTTTAGGTATTTTTAAGTTAAAAAAGAGAATATTACAGAGGTTAAAAAAAGTTCAACTGAGTTCATTTGAAGATTTAATTGGCTCTATTAAGCAATTCATTAATTGGGCAGCACCCCATCTAGCAAGGAGAAGTGTGCTCTGAAGGGTTGTACAAAATGGAAGGTTTTGATGGCAGAAAAAGGGTGGGACTAAGAAGTTAAAAGGAGTGGATTATTTCAGGTAAGGACTCCTTTCCTTAGGGGAAGACACTGGGTCTTACCAGGAAATTTCAGACTGATTGGTTTAAAATTCCACTCCTGAAAGAGGCTGAAACTGCATTTAGGTTACTCTTGAAGTTTTGGTTTGGTGATGTAGGTTAGCAAAAGTGCCTACATTTTGGCTGTTTGGGGGTTTTTTTAATACAGAAAAATGTGAAGTCGCCCTTTGTTCTGCTCACCACTCCTGTTCTCTCATTTCCTCTTTCAGAGACCAGCACTAACCCTAAGTTGCACTTTTATTGTGTGTGCGTCTGTGTACATATCTATAAACAACATATTGTATGGTTTCAGGAATGAGCCAAAGCCATTAATATTCAAGCAAGCCCGTTAAATTAAGTAATATCAGTTTGAGTTAAAGATAAGTTGGGACTATAAAATAATGGAGCTGTGTTTTAAACGCCTCTTCAAGTAGCTCTGAAAGCAATTGCAAAGAGGAGTTCCAAAAGTGATTCCAGGAAAGCAGCTCTATCAGAATAAATTATATGGCACTTCTTGTGTGAAATGATAAAGAACAACAGTTGTTTAGATGTGTGCATTCTGGTAATGTTTTCAGTGACTCCTGACATCATGGTCATATTACTCATTTACTAGAATGGCCAGGAAATTTTATAAACAAATTTTTTTTTCTCCATCAGATAAATGTACCCATGATTTTCATTTGACCTGAGATAAGCAGTTGAGTTGATAATGTGTTTATTTTCAAATAATATGTTTTTAATTTTATTTAAAATAAATAACAGAATAAGGATTTTGTCTCATTGCCGGGACATTTGGTTAGGGAAAGTATGTGGATTAGCAAAAGAGGGTGTGGTATTTGCTCAAAAGTCTGTATGTGGTTATTTGGTCCTTGGGATGACTGGTCAGGCTTGACTTTTCTCTGTTCAGGGAGAGGTAGTCCTCCACTGCGCCATACCTCAAATTAGACAAACTGGGAAGAATGCCAATGGGGAGAAATGCTTTCCCCCCAATCTCTGCTTCCCCTTGCTACTACTGCACAGGACAATACTCAGCACGCACCAAACCCTCTCGTTGGTAGGACTGGTGGAGTTTCCTGTACTCAGCTCTCTGCAGTGGACTGAAAGCGCTCGATGGAGATGTTGGGCTCTCATCAGGAGATTACCGCTCTGGGCTTCGGAGTTCACTAGGGAGGCAAACTAGAGTTGCCTAAAGGGTGCTAGTCAGCTGGCAGTAATTTACACTGGAATGACAGTCCACTTTCCCTTAGGCTAGTAGAAAAACTCAGGTTCAAAGTCCACTTAAAATGTACTCTATCCAACTATTTAACATAAATGTTGTTTCAAGGCAATGGTGGCCAGCTGTTCTCTGTGTGAACAAGATTGTTGTCTCCCTGTTCACACTCTGGCTGGTTTGTTTCATGCATTTGCATTTTACTCTTTCCTTCCAAATCATGACCTGTTCTCATAGAATCCCTTTAGAAGGAGTAGCCAATTTACCAATTGTATCTTGTTCCCTCTCCAGTGACTTTATTCAGTTCCACAATAATTGTTTTGATTGCTTATGCCTTTCTCTGGGCATCATGAGAAACAAACAAAACCCAAAACAAGCCATTGTGTGCTCTCAGAATTCATCTGGAGTGAGCAGGTTAACATCAGTGCAAAAGACAGAGGACACAGGAGGTGGTGTTTGTGCAGATGGGTAAGGGTTAAGGGCAGGAATGTTGACAGAGCTCAGAGGGCAAGTAGTTGCAGCAGCCCGGGCAGGTGAGATGAGACTTCAGCCAGACTCGGAAGAACAGGGAGGCGAAGGACAGATGAATCAGATATAATGGGAAGAATAGCAATATGCAGAATAGATTGGAGGGATTTGCATACAAGCGAGAAGGCGAGAGCTGCAGTCATTTGGATGTGGGGTGATGAGGTCTGAGATGAGGCTGGGGTAACAAGAATGGAAAGAAAGGGGATTGTGTCTATAGACTTCAAAGGGAATCAGCTGGCCTTGAGAAGCTGTTACATATGTGTTCATTTGTTCATTTCATGACTATTGATTGTAGCGTACTATGTGCCTGATGGAGTTCTAAGTGCTGAGCATAGAGCCATGAGTAGGACCGACTAAGTTCTTGTTCTAAAAAAAGGAATTTTCCAATGGGAAAACAATAAAAAAGTAAACCAGGAAATAAACAAGGAAATATCAGATAAAATAAGTGCTATGCAGAGAATGTGGAAGGGCCATATTTGGGGTATGGGGGGTAGAGAATGTTTAAGGAAGGCATTCCTGAGGAGATAACTCTGAGCCAAGACCAGGCAGGGGAATTAGTAAGTGCCACGCTGGTGCAGGAGTAAGTCTGGGGTATTGGAAAAAAAAAGAAAGAGCCAGTGTGTCTGAAGTAGAGTGAATGAGGGAGAGAGCAGTAGAGATGAAGAGAAAAATAGGCAGAAACCAAATCACAGAAAGGCCTTATAAGCCATGGAAAAAGTTTAAATGTTATTCTAAGTGCAAGGGAAAGGTTTTAGAGCAGAGACATGATGTAATTGACTTTTGTGTTTAAAAGGTCACTCTGGTTACCATATGGAGAAGCAAAAAGTAGACGAAGGAGAGAAGTTGGGAGGTAGTGCAGCGTCCTTGGGGACGCTGGACCACAGAGCTGAGAATAGTGAGGAAAAGAAGCAGTTAGCTCTGGGATATATTTTGGAGATTAGGCTGATGGATTAGACGTGCGGTTGGGGACAATGGGAAAAAAAGAGAAATCAAGATGTCTCCAACAATGGAGTTACAGGTAGATATTAATACTTATAACAAAGATTGAAAAGACCGGAGGGGGAGAAGCCTTTGTGGGTAAATCAACAGTTGAATCGGGGATTATATTAAATCTAAGATGCATATTAGAAATTCAAATAGAATTACCTACTATGTGGTTTTCTTTAGGAATGTGAGACTCAGGAGAGAGGTCAGAGCTAGGTATTTAAATTTGCAAGTATTACCATATAGATGATATTTTTAAATAAGGGAGGAAAAGAAAATATTGAAATTATCTTGATAAGTTTTTAAACAGCCACAAGCTATATGTGTTATGATACCATTTTAATTGAAAAATGAATATGTGTATATCTCCCTATGGAAGGGATAGAGCAATACTTATGATAGAAAGTGGACCAGAAGGGCATATGCCAAAATGTTATAAGTGTCCTGGTAATGGTATTATTGATGATTTGTGTTTACTTGTCTGTGAGGTACATGTACGTATGTATATTTTCCAAGTTTTCTTCCAAGACTGCTTTTATAATTGGGAAAATATATTTATAAAAGAAATAGCACCAAGATTGCCATTCTGGGAAGACTGGATAAAAATGGTGCCAATGAGAAATGATGAAAATTAGGAATTAAAGTTAGTTTTGGAATGATGATATATTTCTCTTGTAGAGTTCTTGTTTAAGAGAATAGAGTAGACTGCGCATTTACATATATTTGCACTCCCTCCCTGTGAGTGGATTTTCCTTTCTCCTTGTTGACATGATGTGGTCACTTTGAAGTGAATCTTTAAGAGCCAGTCTGCCCTTTATCATGTCATCCTTTCCCTATTCTGTACAACCACCAATGTTCCAGACGGAGGCTGATCTGTCAGCCTGCATTTAGAGTAAAGACAATTGGAGCAGAGCCACAGTTTCTCTCTGGAGGTTTTTGGTTTTTTTTGTTTTTATAAACCGCTAAGGTTTTTGGATGATTTGTTAACCGGGCCTACCCTAACTAATACAGATGAGCATAAAATATGCAACATTTCTATTGGGCAGCCTGAGATATAGGCTGGGGGCTTGAATGATAAGTCAGGATGGAAAATATTAATTAGAGAGTCATCAGTGAGGTGGGGGTAGGAATGAAAAATGGACACATTTTCTAGGTGGGAAAGTATAGTGGGAAAAGAAAAGGAATGGGTGTGGATGAAGTGTCACTGCCAGTTAGTACAAGAAGGAAGAGCTACAAAAAGAGGAAGAAGAATTTGGCCAAGATATGGCTGACTGAGGTAGTATGAGAAAAGGGCAGTTAAAAAGGTCAGTGCCAAATTATGAGGACAAAGAAAGAGCAATTGGATTTGCCTTGACAGTCAATGTCTGAAACCTCTGAAAAAGCAGTTTTAGTGGAATTATGGGGAAGGAAGTCAGATTTCCCAGGGTTATACAGGGAGTCAGTGCAGAGGAAATGGAGGAAGCTGGTAGAGACCACTCCTTTAAAAAGTTTGGATGAGGCAGAAGAGAAGTGGAACAACGGTAATTAGAAAGTTCTGACAAGGCTTTGACTTTTACACAGATATAACACACGGTGCTGAACAGAGTGTGCTCTGATCTTAGAGAAAAAGCATGTGTATTATTCCCCTTAAACAAGTCTTCCATGTGGGTAAAAGTATTAGAATACCTGATACTGTCTAATATATAACAAGGGTTGCTTTGCACTAGCATTAAAATTCCTAACAATAAGTAAAATATTCTATTTAGGTATTTTCTTACTGGGAGATTTTTGAAGCTGTCACTGGAAGTATTACGTGTTATCTTTAAGAACGTAATGATCATTTCTATTTTATCATCTTGACATTTATCATTAAATTTGAAGTACAAAAAATTATATGAAAGAGTACGGATAGCAGTCATAGTTTGCTGTTTAACCAAGGGCCTATGGTGAGTTGATTTGTGTTCCTCCAAAAGATTCTTAAGCTTTGGTACCTATGAATGTCATTTTATTTTGGAAATAAGATGTAATCAAGTTAAAATGATATCATACTGGATTAGGATGGGCCCTAAATCCAATCACTGATGTCCATATAACAAGAGACACAGAGACACGTAGGGAAGAGGCCACATGAAGACAAGACATTGGAATTATACCACCACAAGCCAAGGAACACTGAGGTCTGCCGGCAACCACCCAAAACTAGGAGAAACAAGGAAGGCGTTTTCTCTAGAGCCTTCAGAGGGAGCATGGCCCTACTGACACCTTGATTTTGGACTTCTAACCTCTAGAACAGTAAGGGAATAAATTTCTGTTGTTTTAGGTTGCCAGATTTATTGTAATTTGTTATGGCAGCCCTAGGAAATAATACACTACCCCCAAATTTAGTGACTTAAAACAACAGCAATTTGTTATTTCGCATGATTCTGTGGGTTGGCGATTTGAGTTGGGCTCAGCAGGGCAGTTCTGCTGGTCTTGCTGTGGTCATTCATGTGACTGCAATTACTCGGTGGATCGACTGAAGCTGGAGCATCTAAGATGGCCTCACTCACATATCCAGGGCCTTGGTTCCTGCCGTCCCTCTCCACATGGTCTCGTACCCTTCAATGGTCTGGCTCGGTGTTCCTTTCATGGTGGAGGGGACATTCTAAGCGGATGAAGGTGGAAGCTGCAGGGCTCCTTGAGGCTTAGTCTATAACTCATATTCATACAATGTTACTACTGCCACATCCAGTGGTCAAAGCAAGTCACAAGGCAACCCAGCTTCAAGGGGTAGGGAGATAAGACTCATCTCTTCTTGGGAGGAGCTGCAAATGTTATTGTGCCCAATAAAGAGAGTAATCATATCCCATTTCAAACTTCACATTTAAGCAGGAAGACTTGTCATTCCCTGCTCAGATCACAATACCCATTTTACTGGGAAAGAAACTGAGAGCAGATGAAAGTGACTACTTCAAAGTTAGCAATGAGTCATGCTTTGTGAGAGACGTTTTTGGCCTATGGAAGGCAGCTATATGTCTGGAAGAGCTAAACACAGCCCTGCCTGAAGGCAGGGGAGTGAACTTAATAACTTCCTGGGCTTCTCTTATATCCCTTAATTACATCGATGGAGCCCAGACTGCACAGCTGTCTGGTCCAGAGATGAAGCAGCAGTTTGAGGATATCAGGGAGAGAAGGTGCTTGAAAATTGCTATGTGTCACTCAAAGGATCAGGAGTTGAGGCTAAATTAAATGACTAGGTAAAGAGTCAGAGAGCACTTTATCCTCAAGAGTTAGCAAATGGGCTTAGGAACTCAGTAACTGCTGTGGTCCAGTGTAAGTTCAGGGCTGGGAAGAATTAGAGTGAGTAGAAGAGAAGAATATAATAGGGAGGCAAAGGGACCAACCTTCCGGGAAGATATGTGCCATGGGCTGTTTTGGAAGGGTTATCCTTGTATCAGTTAGGATTGCTTTCAGCTGTTGCAAGGAAGACACCATCCCACTAAACTGGTTTAAACAAAGTAGGAGTTTAATTATTTTCTTACATAACAAGAATTCCAGTGGTGGGTCATCCAGGCTGGGTATAATAACCCAAGATCTCACTGGAGACCCTGGTTCCTTGTGTCTTTGTGTTCCACCATCCTTAGTGTGTGGCTCTCATCCACAAGATGGCTCCTGACACTTTATGCACGGGAAGAATATTTCAGAGAGGAAGGAGAGGGGAGACAAAAGAGGCATGCCGTCTAACTTTGCTCCCTTTTAAGGAACTTTTCCAGAAACTCGCACAAAGGTATTTGCTATATGTCTCATTGGTAAGATCTGTGCTACCTCTACCTACAAGGGAGGTGGGCAAATGTAGTTTTATTAGCTAGCACATTGCCACCCTCAACAAAACTAGGGGTGAATTAGAAGGAAGGAGATAATGGCTATTGATAGGCAACTAGTAGTCTCTGCCGTCGTCGCCAACAATTGCTGTGGGTATGAATTAGTGACAGAACTCCCACTGTGGCATCATGGCACCTCCACTATATTAATATCTCAAGCAGATTCAAACTCATCTCATTCCAGGACCCTGGCCTAATGAGGAGGGATATCCCGGCTTATAGGTCCAGTTATTAATCAAGGTAAATTAAATGTTGTAACAAGTCACCCCAAAATCTCAGTGGATGAACCCAACAAAAACTTGTTTCAAATTCATGTCACCGTTTGATGCAGGTCAGGGGGCTCTCCTCCAAGCCGTGACTCAGGGACCCAGGCTGCTTCCACCTATGGCTCAGCTGTCTTGTGACTTTCAGGTTATTGGCATCATTCAGCCAGTGGCCAGGAAGAAAAGAGTGATGGATTATGCATTCCGTTCTTAAATACCTTAACTCAAAAGGGGCACACATCACTTCTACTCACATTCCTGGAGATGCTAAAGTTTGAGGCTTGCTCTTCACTGTGAGAGGGGAGCATGAATCTCTGGGAGTCAGCGAGCCATCTGTGCCACAGAGGAGCCATCAACAAAATTTCAGTAAACATGTATGGGCCTGGTATGCTGTGCTGTTGGCAGGTAGATAAAAACCATGTGGTCTAAGTCACAGGGATATGGGTGTGGAGCCCACAAGGGAAGCAAAAACCAAATCCTGAGGCTGAAGCACCTGAGATGGTAGGAGGGGACAGTAAGAACACAAGGCACAATTATTCTGTAAGGCAGGGTGGCTGATAGTGGAAAGATAATAGTTAAAATCTAGTCACAACCAAGGACACCAGAAGTGCCAGGTGCAACGGAACACTTTCTAGAAAACCCGCAGATTGATAAGGAGCCAAGTTGCTCAGCCATTTATTTCTGAGAACAGTCAGTTTTAAAATATTTAAGAGAAACCACAAGATTAAGATATTTTTAAACAGCTTTTGAGTGATTAATCTACAAGTAAGATTTCATTTGACAGAAAACCAGATATTTCTGATGTAAGAGAAAGAAGCCTTCTAAAACGTTCACTCCCACTTGAGGAGCAATGGTGTCGTACAAGTAGTCCCACCTCCCCTCTATGACAGGAAAATTTTGACGAGAAGTTAATCACTTGACTTTTTGTGACTGGTTTACTTTGGGTCTGTTGAAACTCCTTGCTTATTTGCCTTTTGGTCGTTTTAATAATCTGTGAAATCAATCTTCCTTATTCATGTCAATAGTTGTAGTGATAATGGCAACTCACAAAGGCTTCACTGCAAAGAGAAAACAGTGTAGACATTCAAGTCAGAATTTTGGGAGACAAACAAGTCAAATTCCTGTCCCACCTCCACTAATCCTCAATGGGAGCATCTCACACAAGTTATTTTACTCCCCTGCATCTTAGTTTTCTCATCTGTAGAACAGAAATATTAATAATCCAATGTCACAAGGTCAAATGAAGTAATATCTCTGAAAATGCTACCTGAATCAAAGAGCACCATGCACATATTAATGAAACATCCATAAAACGGGAATAAGTGCCAAGTTTCTGTGATTAGTCAATGAGGTAATGTGTCATACACCCATCACAGGGTTTCGCGCTTGTTTGATGCTCAGGAAAGAAAACAAAACAAGGAAATAAGGACAAAGTAAATCCACTGTAAATGAGAGATGGATAATAGTTAAAAACAGCCACCTCAACAACATAAAGTAAGGTTTTAACTCATTTGTGAAGCTGTCGCCCTACAACCCATACATACATCGCGCGCGCGCGCGCACACACACACACACTGCACACAACTAATCGTAAACTTGTAGGAAAGAAGAAGTAAAAGCAAAAGGGAAATTTGGACCTAAATTTCCCTATGACGTCAAATTTTCTGAATACTAAAAGATGATAGACACACACTGTTACCTTTTCCAAAAGGTAACTTTTATGGAAAGTTCTGGCAGTTATGAAAGACTACAGAGGAAACTTGGTACAGCTACTTAGGTAATACATGTCATGTGATCACAGGAATGTTTATATGAGAGATGGGAAAGAAATGAAATGTTGAAAAAGTAAAACCATTGAGGAGAAGAAGCGATTCATCCTGAAAAATAGCAACTAGAATTATAGATTAGAGACCTACAGACATATTTCCTATTCTTTCCTAAAATGAATAATAGCTTCTTATTACAAAAGCTATACGTGTGAATTATAGACAAATCGTAAGTGTACATAGGCAAAAATTTAAAAAATAAAAATTATTTCTGGTTCTTTGATCTAAAGTTAATCACTTTTAACAGGCTTTATCTATCTATCTATCTATCTATCTATCTATCTATCTATCTATCTGTCATCTATCTTTTGAGATACACACCTAGGCATGTTTTCTACAAAAAGGGAAGCATGCTTATATACTGTTTTTGAACCTGCTTTTTTTATTTGAAGATATATCATGAACAACTTATCATGTCACTAAATATTCTTGCATTACATTTCTAAATTAATGCATAATAGTCCATTTTGAGGATAGATGATAATTTATTTAACTAATCCTCTGTTAAGCTACATTTATTGCTAATTATTCATCACTAGAAACAGCACTTTACTGAATAAATTTATGCATTCATCTTTTCTTACATCTTTAATGATTCCTCAGGATAAATACTAGAAATTGAATCACAGACTCAAAGGTCTCCACTGACAATTACAGCTGCCCATTTGTCTTTCTGAATGGTTTTGTGTGACATCTGTTTTTAAAATGAAGTTTAAAAATATTTGAAAAAATATCCGTGAACTTTGCCTTAATTCTTGGGGACAGTTATTGAAAGACAGTTTGTATTCAAATAAGTATAAACTGGTAAGATCAATCTTGTATAGTATAGATGGCTTTAAGAAAAAATCAACCTCAAAAGACTGAACTGAAACTATTATGATGAAGTCAGTGATCCTAAAGGTAAATTTAATTTGGACAAATACTGTTATTACGTTTTCTTGGGTCCACAGTTTTTAAAATAAATGCTTTTCTGGATAGTGTTGGCCCTATTTTAGGCTATCCTCATACAAATTACTTAAATTTCCAGCTATAGTCAAGAATCTATAAACTAGCCCTCTTAAGACAGTTAAATGTACATTTTCTTGAAGAGAGTAAAGTTATGTAGAAGTGTAAGGTTTTCTTTTACCTTTTCTCAAACACAGCTATTTTGGGTTGCTACAGACGCCCTGAAAAACCTTAGAAGAATCATACATTTCATCTCTCTGGGTCTCAGGTAGAGTTATATTAGATGTTTTCTAAAATCCCTTTTGGAGCTAACATCACTTTGTCTTTTTATAAATGCTTTGCCTACTAGATCCACTCAAAAGAATGGCTGCCAGGCTCCAGACTGCCTTTGAGAGGAAATTGGGGACCCAAGTCTGTCAAAAAGATGATAGTAACTTGACTATGACTTTTTTTCCATATTCTGTTTTACTAAGAAGAAGTGGAAAGATCAGCTGTGTAATTTGTCTTCATTGACAGGGAAAGACTAATACAAACTAGGAGAAACTGAGAAATCAGTATATTTCTTGTCAATGTTAGAAGGAAAGAGATAGATACGATGTGATCACCAATAATTATTTAAAAAAATTAATTCTTGCATTCATGGAGCACTTCCTGTATCCTTTAAATAAATGCATTACCGTGTAGAAGTCTCACAACAGCCTGAAAGATTAAGGGATTCTTATCATCCTAAGGATGTGGATTTGGAAACTGAGGCTGAGTGAGGTTATGAAGTTACCAAGGGTATTAGTGGTAAAGAAGTGGTGGAAACCCAGGTCTAGCTAAGACTAATTCAAGTGCTTAACCGCCTGTTATTGCCAACCATTGCTGCCAGCAAGCCAGCTCTCTTGCTGAAGTAAATTTTCACCATGGCCTTGCCATGGAATTTGTTGAGATTGTTTTTTCCATATGCCAGAATATATTTCGTTTTGTTTCAGGCAGGTCAGAGGATTAACTTTCAAGGCAGATGGACCGTGTCCACTCTAAACACAACCAGAGGTAGCCTTATAGCATCTGAAAATCCTGTGGTGGTATCTCTTCATCACAGCTGCAATATGATTTTATGTTGTTGGTTTTTTCTATCTTTCCATGAGAGTGGGCCAAAACTGACTTGATTTTTCTCTGAAATTAGCTATGAACAAAGATGCATTTTCATACTAAAGATTCTAACTTTTTCCCTCCTACCACATTATCAAAACTAGAAACAACCCACTAAAAACACTGCCCAGGCTTCAGGGGCATAAGCAACTGAGGGTATAATGCATGAATCTTGATTTTCAGATGGAGTAGAGAATGTTTGGGATGTTGGGAAGTGATCTCTCTATGCTTCAGTGTAACAAATACATTTCCAGTCACATTTGGTCCCTTCACACCAGTGCACGTTTATTCACACTTCTGAGTGCTGCTGATGTTATGAACCACACTACAAACCCACAGATGGAAAGTTATTCTGTATATCTCATTGGCCAAATATAGATGGCTCTGACACCTTATGTATTTCCCACACCACCCTCTGGAAGAGAATGTCAATGAAAGGGACCCCTTGGCCCACAACTCGTGTCATCCATCGTCAGAAACAATCTATGGTACCTACTACTCCGAAACCTTATTAACTTGGTCTTCAGTAATAACTTTCAAGATTGTTTTTTTACCACAATCCATGGAAGGAAATATTCTTTATTTTATATTACAATTTAGTATTCTCTTTCTTTCTCTCTCTCTCTCTCTCTCTCTCTCTCTCTCTCTCTCTCTCTCTCTCTCTCTCTCACACACACACACACACACACACACAGAGAAGCGAAAGTTTCAAGAAATCGTATTCAACTTGTGCTATTTCTAATACACCTTGACGTTTTCTGTTTCTTTTTTTTTTTTCTGTTCTATTGCATTTTTAAAAATGCTGGTCATCATTCATTAAATTGATCTCAGATCAAACGTTCATAAGTCAGACTCCGCTTTTATACACATAGAGAATTCTCTACTCCTCAGTTCTCTTGCTTTGTCTATATTTCCATGTCTCCTTGGCCTGTGCCTTTTAGACAATGGAGATTAACATTGCCAAGTTCTCAGCCTCCAACACTGAACTTTCTATCATCATATGGCCTGAATCATTACCATATTTATTTGGTCAATTTTACCTTTCTTCCTTTCAAAGAAACCCCATTCACCTATATCAAGTGTTCTCTTTTCTTTTCTTCCCCTGTCTTTCCCCTCTAACCCCCTCCCCTCCCCTCCTCTCCCGATCCCTTCCTTTGCCTTCCCTTTTCTCTGATTCAACTATGAGGGCCTGAAGAAAATTGCGGTATAAGTGATGTTGCCCTTATTTCTCTGTTTTCCTATTCTCTTCCCTCCATGGCTCTACCCACTTGCAGCATATTCTGGGATTCTCATCCAGACATGGTCTCCAAGGCTTCTATCTGTACCTGTCTGTCTCCTTCTCTCCCCACCACCTTCAAAACAAGCTCACAGCTGATCCATCCTTCAACATGAATTGGTATGTGGCTGACAAGCACTTAGTGGGTTATTACTTGTAGAGTTAGCTGCATTGTTACTGAGACCATGTGGCTACCAAATGCAGAGTTGCTGCCTGAGGAAGCAGAACTGCCTCTGGAAAATGGGGACTTCTCAGAAATATAATAATCTTCTGGATGGGCATTTGTGGTCTGATATTGTTCCTTCATTCTAGGGCACAGAGTAAGGTGAGGGCAAAACTGAATGCAGACTTATGGAAGGAGACTTATACTATAGCAGGGAGGTCACACTCTCCAAATTGAACTCAGTACATCTTCTCATTTCTCTCTTTGAACCTGCTTGTCTTTGTAACTATTGTTGCTGCTATATACCCTTCCCTTACCTGGGGCCTCACAGAACAGGGTGAAGGTAGAAGCAAAGGACTGCTGGGAAGTTGCCCAGGATCTTGGGCCAATGGCAAGCTTTCAAGTCCAGAGATAGCCTTATGGCCTGACTTTTAGGGACAGAACTGCCTCCACCAGTGTATTCACATAATCCTAAATTTGCATGCTGGCTTTTCATCTCTGACAGTAGATTCTATAAAGTAGTACAAAGAAAAGTCACCATCCAAGGCTTAGCCTGCCTCTGACCACAGCCTATTCCTCCATGAAGGTAAATGAAAAGAGAAAAGTCAGTGATGTTTTATATACTGTTAGCAGCAATCTTACAGCCTCAATAAATTTCCCTTCAAAAATGTAATACGTGATATCAAACCTCTGTTCTCTGTTCTTGGTTGGTTAAAGTATATCATGTCTGCCATTTTGGGCCTTTCAAAGGCTATACTATTACTTTTAACTATAGCATCAGGATAATTCATAACATCTTCAAAACTCTATACAGTTGCCATTGACCCCAAGGACCTCTCCCTTATTTCATAACACAGGCTTTGTAAGGAGGAGCTACGTCTTGTGACCATCTGAAATTCTTGACTGTATCCCACACATTAAGAATCTTTTTTAAACTTGTCGTTATGTCCTGGCACAAGCATTTACCATATCTTTAGGAGCATGTGGGGTTCAAGATGTGAGGGCAAGAGAGGTCTGAGTTGTTTATTATTAAACTGACAGGAAACAGTAAGACTCATGTGCTACTGCTTTCAATTGGGCAAAAGAGCATAAATTAATTGCTTTATAGAAATTCCTTTCTGCATTCTTTAGGGAGAATTTTTCCATGAGAGCGAAACAATAAAAATGGGTAGTTTTCGGCTCAACAGCTTTGACATTGTCCCTTGAAGGAATGAAACCATTAAAGTAACTGATTTCCTGTGAGAAAAGTCCGTTTATAATAACCTACTCTACAGAAAATATTCACAGTAGTCTCCTCACAACGAGATGCTCTAACTCCACATGATACTGGGTTTTTCATTGCCGGGAGTCTTCCTTTTTTTTTCCTTCAATGCTTCCCCATTGCTCCAGATGAGCAAATCTTTTAGGAACAAGTGGCTGATCCTTCGACCCTCAATCCCAAATGCATCCAAGTACTATCATTTGGGAATGAACAACACTTAAGGAGTATAAAAGGGAGGGAAACCGATTCAAGCAAATGAGGACATTTGACTAGTAGAGTTGATAAAGTGTGTTTAATCCCTGGGAGGGACTTCATGAAGGATGGAGAAGGTCAACAGTCTCTGATGCAACACAAAGGTCAAGTTGGAACAGGACTGAAAAGAGGCCACAGGCTGTCCTGTGAAAGGCCCATCAGTGGCTGTATCAAGGGCAGCTTCTGCTGAGGGGCGGGGTGGAAGCCTGAGAACACTGGATTAGGGAGTGCGAGGGAGTGAAGGAAGTGGAGGCTGGCTGGTCCGGGGAAGGGGAGAGATACGGAGTTAGAGGATGAAGGTTTTCTTTTCTGATGGAACTGAGTCAGCCGGTTTCTAGGAAGAAGCGAGGCGTCGGGGGATGGAGGGTGCTGGTGAAAATAGTAGATGAAACATTTCATGTAGAAAGGGCTTGAATAAAAACGTGAATGAAATTTCTGTTCCAGGCACTTCCTCTGCTTTCCCCATCCCGTGTCCCGGGAAAATATTTGGTGCCTTAACAGATTTTGGACTTCAGAGGGCTTCCTTTTTATTGTGCTTGAGATTTGTTTTTCTGTACAGTACGAAGAGACAAAACTATGCACAAAAAGGAGACTCATCGTTGATGAAACATCAAGCTTCAGTGATTGCTCTTAAATCTCTTTCCCATTGCTAATATGGGTATTTGAATTACATTCGGAACATATTCCAAGACTACTCACCCAAGGAAGGATTAATGATACTCGAGCTAGGTTCAAAGTCTCAGCGACAAGCCAAAACCTGTTCTTCTCAGTTGTCAGGGTAAAGTTTAATATCCCTTCTTCAGAAAGCTTTCACATGTTAAGCTTTCCATTGCTAAGCAGCTGGAAAAGGAAAAGGCCCAAAGGTTAACTCCTATAGGAATTTTCTTATGCAAGTTACTTAACCTTTCTTGGTCTCAGTTTCCTAATTTGTAAAGTGTAGATAATAACCTACCTCATAGGGTGGTTGTAAGGATTGAATGGGCTAATTAAAACAGTCCCTGTCAGAGGATGAGCACTCATTAAGTGTGACTTAGCATTATTAATTGTAGTAATAGAGTTACACATAGTAGTAAACTTTTCTAGGTTATAACAATTATAGATACTCCCAGGTTAACTCAGTTAATGGTGAATTATTTTAAGGATCCACCACAACGTAAGAAGAATAGGAAGCTGCTTCGCCGCCATTGGGTCTGCAGATTCAAGGGCCATTCTTTTTTCCCCCCTTGCCAACATTTACAAACTGCAGATTTCACACGAAAATCCAGATTTCCAGTAACACTAGGCTTGTATGGTTCCACGGCAGTGATGGCCTGAGCTGAGTACTCGTCACATCTCCAGATGGGTCTGTGATCTTGGGTTGGCTTAGGTTAGTGGCAGTCACTGCTCTTAGGCGTGGACCCAGGCCCTCCACGGAAGGCTGTGCAGTTGCTTACTGCACAAGTCATCGACTTAGGAGGAACTGAATTTCTACAGTCTGCCAAGGGCAGTTCTTGTAGCCTGACGCGTTTGGGACTCCAGGTCTCCCTCTTTCCTTCTTCTCTCTACCTGCTCCTCCTCCCTCCTGTGCTAGCCCTGTTGACATCTTTCCATCTCATGGCTGCTCCGAACTCTTGGCTTCTAATGTGTCCTCTTACTGCCTCCTCTCTGTGTGTCTCCACGCTTCTGCTCACTCTACCACGTTTAGCAGGGTCAACTGATTTGCCCAAGATCATATAATTAGTAAGTGATGAAGCAGGATTTGAACCAAGGTTATCACTTGTTGGAAAATGATTACTATGTATGTTAGCAGGAGGATATGAAAGATAATTTGTTAAATTTGCTTATGAAAAAAATATGTAGACTTTCTTGCATAAATTAGGATAGAATTTTTAGCTAACTTTTGTTGGCAGCCGACATGCATTTAAACTAACTTGTTATTTTCTATTCCAAGGAAAACTGGGGAAGGGGCAAAGTTGGTCCTAGGGTGTCCCAAGGCACAGAGAGCTTTATTTTGTCCTTGGACAAGGGTTTGATTCAGAATGCATTTTTCTAAATTAGCTTTGAAAACCTGATTTTACCTTCTTTACTCTTCATCCCTCCTGGGAAAGGACTGGACCCCCATTCCCACCACTGCTTTGGGGACTCATTGTCTTCCTTAGCCCCCTAGGTCCCTATGGGATGGTCTGGACTTCATTTCTTCAGTGTTCCTGTATCAGATTAGTGGAAATACATTAAGCTGATGCAGCAATCTGACACCATAGGAGGTTTAGTTTATATATTATTCTTTCAAGTGACTAATCATTCAACCCAATGAAACAGTTCCTATAAGCTTTAGAGTGGTGGGAATTCCAAGCATAGCAAGTCACAGTTGGTCAGGGATTTTTGCCCCCTTTAAATCGTAACACATAGATTTCTGCTCATCATGCCTACTTAAAACAACTTTCTTTAGAACAAAGACCATCGTCTATTTTCTTGGGCATTCAGAGAACAAAGTTCCCATCCAGCTTTGCTACTTGCAAGGCTTGTTAGGTTTAGGCCGTCCTTTAGCCTCACTGAGTGTTGACTTGTCCCTTAATCTCCCTGAGCAACTGTTGACATGTCTTGCCTACTTCTTAGTGGTTCTGGATGAGGCAGGTGAGCCTTTGTAAGACTCTGAAAATTATGCTAAAATAACATACTAACAAAGCTGGGGACATGTTCAGCTGCCGTCTTGTGGGGAACACCTTGCTCTTGACCAAAAAGAATGTCGCAGGAATTGCTGCATGGATGTTGGCTTTGTGCCCAACATCTACTCCACTGTGTGCGATGGTGTCATTTCAGAAACTGGTTATAGGCTTTTTGTTTCTAACATCTCATTCATGTTGATTACCATTAATTCACCTCAGTGTGTTTAGTGCACAATCACCTGGTACACAGGCATTTGAACACCCTCAGGGATTATAACTACACACTCAAGCATTGAGGTAAGAGGGTGCGACCAAGATTTTGAATTGTGTTCAAATGCAAGAGCCTCTTTAGAACACAAAGTATTCTAGAACTGAAGGAAGTTAAAGCTAAGTGTTACTCCCTATTACCTTGTTGAAGGTAAAAAGTAAAGCTATTTTTAACAAAGTGCTTTTCCTTGTATACTTAATATTTGGGAACTGCATATTTGGGAGAGCAGTTCAAATAAGAACCATGATATTAACAGTAAGATACATTCTTAATGTAATAGCTAGATCCAGGACAGAATTTGCAAACCCATGGGAGGCATATGTGTGGCTGAAGAAAAATTTGGTCAGCAAGATCTCACTGAGAGATGCAATTCCATTCCACAGTTTGTTACTGATTGAGATTTCTGAGTAAGACCATCTTTTACACCCTCATGGTCTCTGTAGAAAATATGAGGCCAGAAAATGAATAATTCCCAACTCTTACTATTTGGTTCCTGGCCAGTATGTTGGCTTAGCTGAGTTCATGTCTTCTGAAGCGGACCCTGTAATTATTCAGCATTTACAGTGCAGTGCATCCTAATTATGTGAGCAATATTATCTTTCTTCTTTTTCCTGTAAAAAAATCCTCTTCCTTCTTTCTTCCTTTCTCTTTTCTCTTTCTTAACTTTCGTAATCAAAAGTGCCTTGAACTTGTTTACATAGTAGTAAGGAGGAGAATATTTACTTAGGTTATCCTGGGAATCTTGACTGTACGTTGACTTGACTAAGTCAACGTTTCTATGGCTAAGTCATTCCCCTGCCGGGGGAGTGGGAAATTACAGATAGAACAACATATGTAGACACACATTCTCCTCCTACTTCCATCTGAGTGAGCACCAAGTACGTACTATTACCTGAGATTTCCAGGTTGGTTCCATAGTGAGCTAGGTTTCTCAGTCAGGTTTTTCATTGGCTTTGAGTTCATAAGGCAGTCATGGCCTGTTCTCAAAGAGTGCTCAGGTGGACTGTACCTGAATCCACGGTGTTATTAAAAATGCAGATAGTGGCCATTCTCAGACTCATGAATCAGAATCTCTGGAGGTGTGGCTCAGACATCTCCATCGTTGACTAATTAAAGTTTGAGGCTCATTGCTGGAAGGAAAGGATTCCAGGACAGAGATGGCAAAGGAAGTGTTCAAAGTTTGGTAAAATTAGCCTCGTTGTTATGGTATTAACTAGAACATCAGGAGGTTTCATATTAAAGTTTTCTAAAAAAGCAAAAGAAACATAGCCTTGATACCCAAAAGGCAAGATTGTCATATATGTGCCCATTTTTAAGTACTTTGCATAATTTTCTAGGAATCTAGAGTGTCTTTAGGTCATCCTTATAATTATTTTGAGACTCTTTTAACTATTTTGGATTTAAAATGGTTAATAGGAAGAAACCATCAATTAATGGAGAAAGAAAGAAATTTATTTACATATACTCTTCATATTTGCCATATATATGTCTCAAAAAAAGTTCATGTAGCTTGATCATTCGTGTCCTCTAGTCTGTTATCATTTCTCAATATTAAGAATAATTTATACCCATTACATTAGTATAAACTTTGCAATAACTATAGTATTTTTCTAATGGTCTATTATTCTAATATTGCACATGGGAAAAATTGCATATTTTTTCCCCCAAAATTAGATGAGCTGGTGTTTTTAGCTAGTATTCTTGATTTAAAACACCTCAGGCCTCTGTAAGTCAGACCTTACAATTTCAGGAAAGCGAATACCCTAATCACTGTCCTCTTGAATAACTGTTTAGTATACAGAGTGTACTCTCATTTATTAGGAAGTGATTTAAGGGATTTTTACTTCTGCATGGATCATACGAACATGACAAATACTTTAGTAAGGGATGAGTAAAGGAACTTATTATAACTAGATAGAAATTTAATTAAGGATATAGCATCAGGCAAATAGTTGGTAGAACACAAAAATGAGGCTCTTTCTAGTTGAGCCCAGCAGGAAAGAATATTTGCAGAAATGATAAAGGACATGGTGGCTTCCTAGATAATGTTGGCAGAAGACTAGGCCACGCGTCTGGCAAAGGATGAGTGTTAAAGTTACGTGATGTAAATAACTGGTCTGTGCAAGAAAAAAAAAAAAAAAGTCTTGGGAGGAAGACATGGCTCCTTAGGTCAGAACAGGTACTGCTTCAGAACTTAAACCAGTCACCCAGTTCTTCCCTGCTTCAGTTTCCTTTTCTGTACAATGGAAATACAACTTATATCATGGAACAGCTGTTAGGAAAATGTTTTTGGCTTTAAAGAATGTGCATGACACTTGGAACTTATAAAATACAAAATTTAGAAGACTCAGAGAGATTTCCTTTGCTCTGGGAGTGGCTACATTTGGTTAGTTGAGGTGGTGTCTGGTTACCTTTCCTTTTTGAACAATTTTCCCTCATTTTGGCCATCTCCTCCCCTCCTATGAAGGCACCAAAAGATTCTCTTGCCTCAGATACTAACTCTCGTGAAACACAGCGGTATCATAAGGTGGAAGATCATTGGATAGGGCAATGTTGAACAGAGAATAATGATGGCAGAAGCTCAGGCATCAATGCGCATTCAAATATAAACTTCTTAAAGGCACACTGTGGAACCTTGAACCGGGGGGTGCTCAATAAATATTTGTTAGAAAAAATAAATCAATGCCAGACATCTGGGTATGTGTCTCCTCTTTCCTTTCTATTCTTCTTAACTGAAAGATTCTCTTCATTCTACAACTTTCCTAACCTTGCTGTTTGTCCAAAACAATCCCCCTTTTAGTCTCCACTCCCCTCACTTCAGAGCTTTTTCCTAAAGTAAACAAATAGCTAACCATTAATAACTTAATGACTTAGCAACAATGCAGTTTCTCTGGTTTAAGAAGCATTGTTTTCATCCTCCAATCTAAAATAAATTTTGAGAACAGCTGGAGATGGTCTGGGACTGGGGAAGAAGGGAATGGGGGCAGTGGTTATTTGGGGGTACATTAACTATTTGTATCAAGTGGAATATTTTAGCTAACTCTGGCTAAGTATAAGCATCATTGCTTATAAGCATCATTGAAAAGTTCTATTAGAATCTTGATCTTGAAATTAACTAGCTAGGTAGGGTCAGTTAGGCTGAGGAAGGGTGATCAGATGGCGACATCCGAAGTCTGTGAGAGAAGATGAGTGGAAGGCAAGGGAAGGCTGGCAGGTACAGCTGGAATTTGTCTGCTCGCAATAGACAAGGGGCTCTCAGACTTCTGTGTGCGTCAGAGTGCCTCAGAATCTCCTGGAGGGTTTGTTAAAGCACAGATGCTGGACCCCACCCCAGAGTTTAGGATTCAGTAGGTCTGGGGTGAGGCCCCAAAGTTTGCCTTTCCAACAGATTCCCAGGGGGTATGGATATTGTTGCTCTGATGACCACACTTTGAGAACCGTTGCAATATAGGGTGCTCACGAAGATACAACCAACCTTACGGTCCTCAACTTTGTTCCATCGTCCGCCACAGGCTGAGGCTTTTGTTCAAGAGCAGAGAACACTTTCTCAGTGTTCACCTCAGTAAGTTCCACAATTTAACAAAGAAAACTCAAAACAGGAGGGAATTTAAATCTCCCCATTTTACCCAGTGGTACAAGGCATTTTTAATTCACAGTCGCAGTCACCTTGGGTAGCAGAGGCTGGAAGGCTCTCAGGGTCTTATTGGAGCCACCTCACTAAGGCACAGATGTGTTGTTAATTCACCGTCCTGGCCAACACGTCTGAAAACAAATAGCACTGGAGGGAAGATGGCCCTGGATGAAAATACAGCTTGTGACCCCTAAATGGCCAAGGATCTGGCCATGCCAGGGACAAATAACTTAGATAAATCACAAATCAGAGTGGAGAAATGAGGTGCTTTGAATCAGTAGCATCCAAAAATGTTTGTTGAGTGTAATTGAACCCAGGTAGATCAGGAAGTGGGTGCAAGATCTCACAACGTGCTGAGAACAGTTTTATTCAGAAACTCTAGGAGACTTAGAAACAATATACTGATGGTGAAAGCAGCCCTCAAGAGATTCTTAAGATGTTCAGGCTCATTCCTGTGTCTCAACAGAATTTACCTTGTTCAGGAAGCTGACAACATGGTAGGTAAAAATATGTGTGTGTGTATGTGTGTACATGATTTCTGTCATAAAAATATGGCAACATAGCACAATTTGGGAAAAGAAAAGAGAACAGAGAAAACCCCTATTATCCTGCCTTTCTAGCATAACTGCGAATAGTATTTCCTTCTAGTGGTTTTCCTTCTATGTATTTTTAAATGGTGTACGTAGATTTATATACATTTTTTAAGCATATATAATCATAGTGACTAAGAGCACAGTGTTTGAAGTCAGATAACCTTGACTTCAAGTCCTGACTCCAGACATTTCCAGCCCTGTGTTCTGCATTTGTCAAATGAGGACGATAAACTTGGTTCATCGTGTTGCTGTGTGGATCCAGTGAAGTGGTACACATCCAATATCAGCACAGGGCCAAGAGCAGTGTAAGCACTCAAGGAAGAGTGGCATGGTTTTCTGTTTTCCCTAAAAAGCTGTGTCAACCTTCCACAATCCTAATAATTGGGAAGTTTTTCTCAACATCTAGAGGCAATACCTATTTTTGTTCCATAAGTTTGGTAAAATTTCATTCCACAAATTCTTCTGTGGTGAACCTGTGGTGACTCTGCTTTCAAGAAGATCTTTGGCCCACTTGTCGAGAGCTCTATTACCTGGGTTTTCCTCAGAGATGAGGCTCATTGAGAGGAGTCAACGCCAAACTATATAGATGATTGTTTTGATAGGTTGGTTCAGTTGCTGTTTAGCTGGCCTGTGTGGCTTTGCTCCAAGACTGCAGATTCTTTTTCTTTTAAAATTTTTCAATTACAGTTGACATTCAACATTATATTACTTTCAGGTGTACAGCATAGCGGTTAGACATTTTTAGAACTTCTGAAGTGAATCCCCTGATAAGGCTAGTACCCACCCAGCACCATACATAGTTATTGTAATATTATTGACTATACTCCCTATGCTGGACTTTACATTACTGTGATTGTTTTGTAACTACCAATTTGTACTTCTCAATCCCTTCCCCTTTTTCACCCTGCCCTCCATTCCCCCTCCAACCTTGTTCTCTGTATCTGTGAGCCAAAACCACAGGTTCTGGCCACACATCGTGGACACCACATTCAGCCAGCTAGATGATGGGTTACTAGGGAGATGAGTGAGAAACCATAGGTGGAGAGGTGGAGATCTCTCACCCCTACTGGAAAAAAAACTCCAGCTCATGGCTGGCCAAATTTACATATGCAACCTGAAGCTCTCATTTCTGCTCCAGTTCTGTTTACCCTACTGCCAACTTGATCTCCACTTGGAGTCCTCGTAGGGACCAGAAACTCCATATTTCTAAACCAAATCTTCAGTCTGAGGGTAGATGGCCATACTGTCCTGAGTTTTACAGTTGCCCTGTAAATGAAGGGATTGACTTTTATTAGATAGCAGTTTCCTGCCCACAAAAGGAAGGAATTAGCTCCTCAATGAAGACCTTGGTTTTCCTTATCAGATAAACAGCTTCTTGACTGTACAGGATAGTTACAGATAACAACAGACAGCATAACCAGTTAGTCCATTAGCTCCTTAAATTTGATAAAACCATTTTGTACATTCTGTTATATTGCTGGTTAGAGTATTAATTAGTAAAATACTATGAAGGACAAATGCACAAAACCTTTGACCTAGCAATTCCACTTCTAGGACTTTATTCCACAGATATATTTATAAATGTATGAATTAATGTGTGCAATTTACTGAATTTTATTTGTGCTTACAAAAAATTGTAGACAACATAGTAATGTTAATTGGTGCAGCTACTGTGGAAAACAGTATGGCAGTTCCTCAAAAAATTAGAAATAGAACTACCATATGATCTAGCAATTCCATTTCTGGGTATTTATCTAAAGAAACACTAATTTGATAAAATACACTCATATGCACCCTGATGTTCATTGCACTATTTACAGTAGCCAAGACATGGAAACAACCTAAATGTCCATCGATGAATGAATGGATAAAGAAAATATGGAGTGTGTGTTTATGTGTGTATTCTGTGTGTGTGTGTGTGTGTGTGTGTGTGTGTGTGTATACACACACATATACTACAGAACTATTGATACACACTATATATATTCCAAGCTTATAGCTACAGAGCACAGATAGGTAGTTGCCAGAGGTGGGGTTTGGAGTGTGTGTGGGGTGGGGTAAATGTGTAAAGGGGGTCAAAAAGTACAAATTTCCAATCATAACATAAATAAGTCATGGGGATGTAATGTTCAGCATAGTGACTATAGTTAATAATACTGTACTGCATATTTGAAAATGCTGAGAATAGATCTTGAAAGTTCTCATCACAAGAAAAAAATTATAACTGCATGGTACTGGATGTTAACTAGTCTTATTGTGGTGATCATTTCACAATATATACAAATATAAAATAATTCTTGTACACCTGAGACTAATATAATGTTATATGTCAATTATATCTCAAAAAAATGGAAACAACAAAAATGTGTAAAAAAGAGTAGTTAAGTGATTATTCATCTATATAGTAGAATACATATGCAACCATAAAAAAGAATGAGTACATTCTTATGTACTTATCTGTTAGGTGAAAAAAACAAAATACAGATCTCCAGTGAATGGCTAAACAGATTGTGGTGTATCTATACAATGGAATACACCTTCATTTTAAAAAAAGGAATGAACTATTGATACACACTACAACATAAATTAATTTCAAATATCATGTTCCCATTTGTGTAAAAAATGGAGAAAGAATATATACATGTATTTGCGTGTGTAATAAATGTGCACAGGACACAAGAAATTATCATGTGATTGTCTATGGGGAGGGAACCTGCATTATTGGCAGACAAAAGAAGGAGAGAAAGATGACATTTTTACAGTGGTTTTTTTTCATACTTTTAATGTTTTACACTACAAATTGTTACATACTCAAAATAAAAATAGAATAGTTTATAACTATAACTATGTCTAGATATTATATGTAATTTTTCTCTTGTTTTGGTTTTTAACTAGTTTTTAAAAATCCATTCATTCAGCCTATGTGCATCAGTATAAAGATGATGCTTAATATTATACATTTCAAAAATTAAGCAAATTTTAGAAAGCTGGTATGTTTTTGTTGATTTTTAATTTAATTCCACTGTAGTGTCAGATTACCCACTCTATACTATTTCTGACCTTTGCAATTTGTTGAGACTTGCTTTATGGTACAGTATATACTCAATTTTGTTAAATGGTTCAATGTCCACAAAAAGAATGTGTACTCTGTCATTAGGTGTATTTTTTTTTCTGTATAAGTCAATTAGGTCATTTGCTCGTGTTCAAATCCTATATATCTCTAATTTTTTATATCTACATGTTCTATTACTTACTGAAAGAGGTATGTAAAAATCTTTCACTATAATTGTGGATTTGATATTTCTCCTCTTCTGCAGTTCTTTAAGCCTTTATTACTTGGTACATAGATATTTAGAATTCCTGTATCTTTCTGATGGATTGACTTTTGACATTTAGGAAACGTCATCTTTATCTTAAGTCATGCTTCTTGCCTGAACATCTTTTTTTGGCCTGGTATTACTATCGTTACACCAGCTTTCTTTTGGCTATTTTTGCTTAAGTTTTTTTCACCACTTTGTAAACAGTTTATCTAGGCATTTACCCAAGAAAAATGAAAGAATATGTCCATATAAAGACTTGTACAGGAATGCTCATAGCAGCTTTATTTGTAATAGTCAAAAACGGAAACAACTCAAATGTCCACCAAAGGGGAATAGATAAACAAATTGTAGTATGTGCATGCAATGGAATACTCCTGCGTAACAAAAGGGAATCAATTATTGATATACACTACAACCCAGGTAAATCTCAAAATCATTATGCTGAGTGAAAGAAGCCAGACCAAAAAAAAAAAAAAAAAAGAAAGAAAAAGAAAAGAGAGAAATAAACTGCATGATTCCATTTATATAAAATTCTAAAAAATGCAAACTGATCTATAATCACAGAAAGCAAATTAGTGGTTACCTGGAGTCAGAGGTAACAGATTAAGGAGGGGCATGAGAAAATTAGTGAGTGCTGTGACGGTTTCATGGGTGTATACGTGTGTCAAACTTAGAAATACACTTTAAATATATGCAGTATATTGCATGTCAGTTATACCTTAATAAAAAAATAAAGTATGTCTCTTGTAAGTAGCATAGGTTTTTATGTAATTTGATGATTTTTGTCTTTTAATTGAAGAATTTACCTGATTATATTTAATATAATCACTGATATATTTGAGTTTAAATGTATAATCCTACTGTTTTTTTCTCTTTTTCAATCTGTCTCTTGTTTCAATAGAGATTACAATAAGTACTTGACATATTAGAATTCTAATATTAATTTGTAATTTACCATCTCCCAAATAATGCAAGAATTTTGGAACATACTCCATTTACCTCTCTCACCTTTTGTGTTATTGTTGACATATATTTTAATTTATGTATGTTTTAAACTTCACTTTATTATCATTATTATAATTATTTTGTATAGTCACTATCATTGAGATTTACTTATGTATTTATCCTTTTGGTGTACTTCATTGCTTTCAGAACTTCTGTGCTTCCATCTGGGATCATTTCCTTCTGCCTGAAAAGCTCTTTACTGCTTCCTTTAGTATGGCTCTGCTGGTAACAAATTTTCTCACATTTGGTTTATCTGATGAAGTGTTTATACTTTATGCATGAAGGATATTTTCACTGGGTAGAAAATTGTAGATTGGTAGTTTTCTGTCAGCACTTTAAGGATGTGATTGCTTTGGTTTTAGGATTTCAATTCTGTTGAGAAGTCTATTATTATTATTATTACACTTTGAAGTAATATGTCTTTGAACAATGTCTTTGAATAATGTATCTTTTCGCCAGATTTTTTCAAGAACACTTAAAATTTATCTTCGATTTTCAGCAGTTTTACTGTGATGTGTCTAGGTTTGATTTTCTCCGTGTTAATTCTGATGGGGATTTGTAGAGCTTTATGAATCTGCATCTTTTTGTCAACAGTATTTCTTTAAATATTACTTGGGCTTCTGTTTTGTCTCTCTTCTCTTTTGGGTCTTCAGTTTACAAATGTTAGATCTGTTTCTTTATGTCTCAACACACTTTTCTGGAGAAACCCTTTTTCCTTTAAACAGTAACAAACAAAATGCACTTGACACTTATAGGTCTTCTTGTGGGTGATTATGTAGCCTTATCAGTAGGTGGTAATTATATCAGGAGAGAAACTAACTTATATAATTATATGTAAGTGCAGGGGAGAGGAGATACCTCAGAGAGACACTGAAGACATTGAGTAATCCTTCTTCTCTAGGCTTGCAATAGGAACCCTATCATGCAGGATGTCATGCGGGGTCTCAGCTCCCGTTCCCCACATAAGAACGCGGGACATGGTGAGGCCAAAAAGGAACACCCATGGAGCCATAGATAGGGGAGTCATACCACTATATTTTCGCTGGTGGCTGGGTTGGAGACACAGGAAGCAGGAGCCACACTATCTGCACCTGCCATCCACTTCTCTTTGCCAACCAACCTCACTTGCTAGCTGCAATCCACCTTGCTAACTGCAATCTGCGCTTGCTAGCTCAGCCATCCTCTTTTTGCTAGCCCCCTTGTGCTGCTAGCGTAGCCACGGCAGTTATATTAGTGGCCAATGGCTCACTGGTTACAGCTGACAGCCAACTAGCCGCAGCTGATGGCCATTTACTACCCGAGTGAGCACCTTTCCACGTGAGGGCGAGAGCCTGGAAACTGCACTCCTGGCTCTGTCCCCACAAACCCTCAAACACTTATTTCATCTAATAACCATTCTTCTGTATTCAGAGGAATTTTCCAAGCGAAAGGGATTTGGGATTGCCCTGTGAAGAAGAAATTTAAGTTCCACAGCTTGTTAATAAGGGGCAGACTTCTCTTTGTAGTCATGTTTCCACCTGTTGAATCATCTTTACAGAAGTACATTTATGGCTTGTCTGTTTATGAGAAGAGATAGAAAATATGAGAAACCCGAAATATTTATTATGAAGCCTCAGGCTGGTGAACTTCTGAAGAATTCATTCCAGACTTCATTGCTCAAAACATGTATGCATGTATATATATATGTAAGGGTGGATATATGTATTATATACATTATATTATTATATATAATACACATATACAATTTGCTACAGAAATTCATTTTATAGCCTTTTAAATTTAAAGGTTTAGTTTACTAAAAGTTTCTGAGGATACATCTTAGAAAGAGCCGTAGATCCTATTTATGTGGTGAACTCCAGGTACTCCTCACTCTTGAGTAGTTCCTGTGTTTTCAGACTTTATACATGCTCTGTGCTGTAATCCAACCGTGTATTATTTACATCATTCAGAGCTAGTGTTTCTCCATACAACAGATTTTATAATGTTTATTATTTTTTTTCATATTACACTGCCCTAACCTTATAATTCAGGAAGTTTGGGGGTTAACATTCTTTCACCGCTCACTTGGTATAAATCATTTCTAGTCCTGAATGATGCTATTTTGTAAGGTTCAATTATACCATATGTACATACGCCAGTCACAAATGTCCATAATTATTATTTATTACTAGCTGTGTACTTTATACTTATGTTTGTTGAGTATTTTACAGTCAGTTGTTAGTTACTAAGTACATTATATGTTTGCTTTTCTTTATCCCACCCCTTTCATTATTGTTTAAAATGTGTCACATTCAGGAACACCCTAAAAAACCTCTTTAAGTACTTATAGACAAGATTTTTTTCTTGAATCGGTTTTAAAATCCTTTGAACCATTTTGGCTGCTGGCCATACCAGCATAGTGGAAGAATTTTCTTTTAGGGATGAAAGCCAGAGCAAAGCCTTCCGGGGCTGTTTGGTTTCCTAGCACAGCTGCTGGTGTAGATCATGGTGCTGATTGTTCCACTTGGAGATTCTTGAGCATCTTTGCCAGGAAGGGCTGGAAAGGTGCCCAAGAGATCACATAGCCCAGTCCCTTCCTTTTACATGTGGTGAAACTAAGACCCAGCCTGGTTAACTAATGTACTTGAACTCAAACAGCTGGCAAATGGCAGAGCTCAGGACTAATTCACTGAGTTTTCACCTTCTTTTCCTTTGCTCTTCAAGCTATGTCTATTGTAAAGAAACAGGGCAGCCTGATGTTAAAATACTTGAAGTAGGAGTATGGAAACCTAATGTGTAGATGTTATGGAATGTTTTAAAAAATGCTTGAAATGCCTTGTCTTCTTTCCCATCAGGCCTGCTCCTACTCATTTTTTCCCCCCAAACATGGTTCAAAAATCCCCTCATCCTAGAAGACTCTAAGCATTCCTGGGCTAAATTAGTAACTCCCTCCTCTTTGCTGATAAGGCACTGTGCACATTCTTGTATTATAATACTTATCATCTAGTATTATAATTATTTATTCAATCATCCGTCTGTCTTCCTCCTTCCCACCCACTCGACTGAGCTTCCAGGAGTAGCAATCGTATCTTCTTGGACTTCAATCCCTAGCACTTGGCAGAGAGCCTGGCACTTGGTGTGCCCTCGATGTTTTATGAATGAATGAATGAACCAACCATTCTCATAGTCTTGCCCTATTAGTGAATGTTATACTTTATTGGACATGAAAGTCACCTGGAGTTGCTGGTTAAAAATGCAGTTTCCAGGCCAAAGCACAGAGAGGCTGATTCAGGACTGGGGTAGGGTTGAGGAATCTGCATTTTTATCGCGCAGCTGATGATTTGCTGCGAATGGTCCACAGGCCACACTTGGCAAGCTCTGCTCTATCATTAGTTCCACTGGTACGTAGTCACAACTGTATGAATCCCAACTCTCTGTCCATCTGAATAAACACATAGAGTTTTGCTATCCACCGCCTTCCACCATTCTGACTCCTGAGTAAGGGTATCAACATTTTAAACAAGCCCTAAGTCTCCCTCACAGGTACATTTGTAGAAATAAAGATAACATTTGTACAGAATTTTGAGTTATTAGAAGAAGGGTATCTTAGGAAATAAGGGCATCATCATCAATGAAATATTATCATGGCATAAATCTAGCATCATGGAAGTTAATGACAGACATGTTGAATTTGGTCTGAGACTCAAAGGCAGAGGAAATAAAACCCGCACACAAGGCCTGCAAGGACACCGAGCTTGTCTGCGATCTTTCCTTGCTGTGTTCTCTTCTTTGTGTAGGCAGGCTCCCTCCTTCACTGGGGTGCTAGGAGCTCTTTTGAGAATGAAGCTCCATATCAGTAAACTTAATAGCTGATGTTTACATAACTTCTAAAAATCTCGAAGAGTGCACCTGTGACTTTATATGGATGCATCTTTTTTAAAAAAATGATGAACTTAAACTTTCCAGGAGGAAGAGCTGAATGGGGTAGTTACTAAACTACCTTTATATAACAACCAAAAGGATTTCTCATCCTTGTGGTATATTTACACATATATTGTTAGGCAATTGTATTCAGTTCCTCATATTACTTTTTACTTATAACTTATTCTGTATGCATGTTTCCATGGGTCAACCTATTTCGTATTTTTATTTTAAATGGTAAAATCATATTTCATTTATTTTATGCTATTATTTTCTTAGTGTTCTGCCAAGTATTGGGTGCTTTGGTTATTTTCGAATATTTGCTATTATATACAGAGTTCTTATGCTCATTTCTGCTGCAATTATATTTTTGTTTGTATCACTTCCATGGGGTATATTCTCTGAAGTGAGATAATTAGATGAAAGAGTAATGACAGTTTTATACTTCTCGTTGCCTATTGCAGGATTGCTTTTCAGAGACACTGAACCAATATACAATCCACAGGGGTGTGGAACCATTCTGTTTTCCCCACAGCATGACCAACATGTAATTTTATCATTCCAGCCGATTTTTGCTAGTTTAATATGTGTGTAGGGCCTCTCCAGAGATACTTTATTTTGAAGTTCTTGAAGCGATACGAAGCAATTCTTTTCTACGTGGGATGATTCACTATTTTCATTTTAAGGACAAACAATTCGTCTCCACATTGGACAGTTTTGAAGGGACAGGTTTCATCGCTTTCCGTAGAATTGATCCTGTAGGGATAGGAAGGAAATAGGATCCTATGAGGTAGTGAGTCAGGGAAGCAGATCATTTGTGTAAGTCTGAATTAGGAAACTTACTTAAGGAAGGAAACTTACGTGGAGGGCTGCAACAGAAACACCAGAAGATGGGTTTGAGAAGGAGTGAAGAGCAGGAACATTCTGATTTCATGATGAAAAAAGTATCGGGGCTCTGGTGTAGGATGACAGACTTTGCTTCAAAATGAAAGCAAGAACCTATCCCTCCCTCCTGCCATTCTTTGATTCTCTCACAATGCCACTTCCTTTCTTGAACATTGTCAGATACCCCCTTTTCAGGTAGACCCCTCTGGTCTATGACAGGAAGGGCTTTTGAATGACCATGAAACTGAAATGTGCTATTTGAGAGGTCTTGGGGGGAGGACCTAGAGGCAGAAGTCACAGGAGCGGTCAGTCTTGTCTGTGAAAAGTCAACTCGGGCATAAAAAGGAACTTTTGCTTGGTTATCTCCACTCCCTGTGGCGATATTCATATTTGTAAGTAAGCAAATGTTGACATGCTGGTTTGGGTTCCTGTGGTGCCAAACACAAGATACAGTATGGTTTATGCAGGATGGGCCTTTTGTTTCGGACAGTGGTCTAATCTGTTGATTTTTCAGAAACTGACGACTGTCCAACTTGTAATGAAAGTCAGCCTAGTGAGCACTTGGGATCAAAATCTGAAAGGTTTCTTCCATTCCTGGCTATCATTCTAAATTTGGTAATTCTTACCTTCACTCTTTTCCCTATAGAATACTCACACACACACACACACACACACACACACAGAGACACGTTTATATCTATGTCTATATCTGTCTGTCTATCTATCATCTTATTTAGAAATAATACACATACCACACAATTCACCTATTTAACGTGCATTTCAATGGATTTTAATATAATCACAGAGTTGTGTATCTATCACCACAGTCAATTTCAGAACATTTTCATCACCCCCAAAAGAAACCCAATTCCCATTAGCAGCCACTTCCCATTTACCTCCAGTCCTCCCAGCCACTAATCCTAAGCAACAACTAACCTACTTTCTGTCCCTGTAGATTTCCTTATTCTTGATTTTTCGTATAAGGAATCGTACAATATGTGGCCTTTTGGTTTAGTGTCTTTCGCTTAGCATAATGTTTTCAAGATCCATCCATGTTATGGTATATATTGGTATTTCCTGTTTTATTGCTGAATAATATTCCATTGTATAATAATATACTACATTTTGTTCGGACATTTGAGTTGTTCCCACCTTTTGGCTACTATGAATAATATAACTGTGAACATTCATGTATAAGCTTTGGTGTGGAATTATGTTTTCATATTTCTTGGATATATACCTAGGAGTGCTGGGATATATGGGAACTCTCACTTTTTGAGGAACTGCCTGAATATTTTCCAAAACAGCTGCACCATTTTACATTCCCACCAACAATGTATGAATGCTTCAATTTCTTCATATCTTCAACCCTTGTTATTACCCCTCTTTTTTTGTTTTGTTTTTGTTATAGCCATCCTAGTGAAATGGCATCTCCTTGTGGTTTTGATTTGCATTTCCCTGTTGGATAATAGAACACTTACTCCTTATCTTAGTATTTTCTTATAATTTTTTTAAACAATAGAGTGCTTCAGGAAATTGAAGAGTACAATTAATATGGGGTACTATAACTTCCGGTGGCGTTTCACACATCATTGCGTCATAATATAGGGGACCACCACTGGCATGAATGTGCTCCAGACATTTGCTTCCATTTTTGTATCCTGTCATCATTTAGAATCCTGGGAAGGAGAGATTATTGTCCTTGTTGGCTTATGTGCCCATCTCTTTGTTTGTAGTTAGGGCTAGACGAGTGGGCATATCCTGAAAGGAAATTGGAGTACTCTTGAGGTGGGGGAATGGCTGTCACAGGTGGAACTAGGACAGTTTCCTGCCTTTCTGGATGTATCACATTGCCAAGGTTGGGAGCCAACCAGACCCTGTCAGAAACCTCATCATGCCGGAAAATTAGTACTTCTGCCCTAGCACACATTATAATGGAGAAAATATAATAGGATTTATTAATAATATTTAAATATTATATTTTAAAATTATAGTTTAAAAAATTTATGTATTCCTCTGCTGGATGCACACAGCATGGTTTAAATATATCATCTCAGTTGATCCTCAATAATCTGTTAGTTACTAGTTATATTCTACAGTGGCCTCATTGTAATTTCAATACACATTTGTGAACTAGCCTCTAACCACCAACTGATTTCATGAGAAAATGTGTTCTGAGTACGAAACAAATGACGAACAAATGAGTGCTCAAATTTCAACTTGCTCATACGCCGAGGTTTTCCTGGTCAGCAGTCTCGTGCCAGCAGCTGTGAGTGGACAATGGAGAGCAACTTTCATGTGCTCCATCCCCACTACCAGTGATGTTGGCTGAGTGCTCTGCAGTGTCAATATGGGTACCTCAAAACATCTCTCTACTAGGAGCAGTTTGGGGAAAATGCAGTCCTTGGAATTGCAGGTAGTATCTAAGGTGCCTCAAGGAGGTAGAAGTGTTCACATGACAGTTCTATAGCGTTTTCTGTCATCACAGGCAGCCAACCAGAAGAGTTCAACTGCTTGAAAGGAGAATGACTGGATCAAAATGGCAGCTCAGGGTGTAAAGGACTCTCGTCAGAGACAGATGTTCTCCTGGAGACAATGCCACTGAATGGCCTGGGAAGAAGGAGCCGAGTGCCCTGGATCTTTTCCTTGGGCTTCAAGCTCTTGCTCCTTTCAGTATTGGGCAGGAGCCATAATTGCAGGCATCCTGGTCTCTGTGAACTTCTTAAGTGTACATATTATCACACAAAGCTGCAGTGTCTACCCACAGGCCACTGATGACATTTTAATCAGTTCTGCCAATTGCCCAGCCAAGGCCTACGTTTTATAACATGGCACCAAAGATTGTACCTATAATTGTGATGATTTTTGAAAACTACCACTTCATTTAGATTTTTCTATTTTAACCCAAGGTATTCTTCAGCGGAAATAAGGAAACAGTTTACTCTCCCACCAAACCTTGGCCAATACCATCGACAAAGCATGAGTATTTCTGGCTTCACCTCTCTTCAACTAGTAAGTATGAGTTACAGGTTTGCTTAGAGAATGGTCACGTGCAGAAGCATCTATTGTATGCTTTTGCCTCCTGATTTTCCTTAGATCTTCCCACTGCTACCTTACATTTCCAACCACCAGTTCCTAGCTCTGAGCCTACTTTTTTCACATCAGACTACTTCCCTCTCTCCCTCCCTCATCGGGGGCTTAGACTAAAATGGACCTCCAGGCATTGTGGTTCTCACGTCTCTGGGACTTCCTGGCTACTTGATTTCACCCAAATCATAATTCATATTTTGGGTAGGGGGAAGATTAACCTGGAACATTACTACCATTTGTAACACGCTTTTATTGGAAAAATGTATTCCAAAACCTGAAAAACCAAGTTCCAAACCTTAATTTTTTAAAAATCGTTTGTTTGCTTTTTTTTGGAAAGTGCAATTTACATACAATAAAATTCACTCATTTTAGATGTACAGTTTGATGAATTTGGCCAATTTCGACTTATTTAACCTCTACTCAATCAAGATGTAGAACTGTTTCTTTGCCTTCAAACATCCCATCGTGCCCCTTTGCAGTCCGTCTCCTCTCCCAACCAGCCCTAGGCAATCACTGAATCGTTTCTGTCATCAGAATGTTGGCTTATCTGTAACTTCCTATCAATGGAATCAGATAGCTCAACCTCCCCGACCCCCATTTTAAAAACACACTCCTCTTTTTAAGTTGAAGGTTGACTACATTTTTAACACCAGTTGTTGAGCGTGTATATACATATATGTTGTATACTAATTGAGAACTAAATGCCACACGTGTGCTAAATAGGATCAATCTGACTTAAGTTAGATGGTTTGTAAAACCAGAAGTGAGTACTCACTTCCTTTGTGAGAGAGCTACAGCCTCCACTGCACTCACTTCCTCAGGCACAGCGCAGGGTACTTTTTCGCTTGTTCTGGTGGTTATCTTGCAGAGGTTAGGTTAGTTTTTGTTTCTCACTTATTACTTCAAAACCACTTCTGCTCTTAGAAATTTTGTAACCTTCCACTTGGTTTCCTGTAGCCGCCATTTTGTCTCCTGTAACAATTTACACGCCGTGTAACTGTGTATCTTTTAAAGGTATGTTTACTGGAGTGATTGGAGATAATTTCAGTAGGATAATTTGTGTGCTTTGTCATTGATGAAATAGCAGTACTAAAAAATGTACAGCACCTTGTACTGAAAGAGGTAAGTTGTGATGACATTTCTTCAGAAAATCTATGACTTTGGCGGCTTGCTAGATTGCTGTTTTTATTTGTGCTTTTCTTGTCTGTTTCAGAATTGCAGATTATAATAAAAGCACATCAAGTGCATAATGTTCATGCTTTCAGATATGTTAGATAATCTTTAAACCAAGATAAATTAGAAATGCTTTTTGGTTTAATTTGGTACTAATATGCATTTCATTGAAAACCCCAAAAAATTATGTTTAAATTTCTGACTCAAATTGTATTCCGAAATATGCAGTTAAAATGTGACTGGATATACTTTTATATCTTAAACAAGGAGGGGAGGTGGGGTTTGGTGCTTTTCTTCTTTGTAAATTAAGACTGCAGCTTTCTGCGGTAGCCGTCTTGAGAAATAGTGTGGACATCAGTATTAAGAGGCTTTCAGGAAGTTTAGCTAACAGACTTTAACCCCTTCTCTCCATGCCAGCTTTGACTTCAATGCTGCAGCCTTAAATTTCTTCAGGAGAAATCTTTTTTTTTTCAATTTGAAGTCACAATGAAAAAACAATTGCTTAATATCTGCAGGTGTTCTTTGGGCAGTTATGCTGCCTCATCAGTAGGTTTTGATGAAAGTGAATTTTGACGAATTCATTAGCTGGGTAGTAGAGTTAACATGTGGCTTAATGACCCATTTTTCTAACAGAAGATATCAAAGAAGTAGCAAAAATGGTGAACTATGCAAGAATCATGTGTTTCTACCTGTCCTAATTTATTCCTCATTCTATTTGCAAATGAATAGCTTTTAAAATATATTACTCTTGGTTATTTCATTTAGTTTTCTGAATATCGTTTCCCAGATCTCTACTGCAGCTTCAGCCCTGTCTGTTGCCCCCTGTCCCTTCTCGGTAACTGACTGAAGAGCAGGAGACATGAGGGAGCCAAGAGGAGGCCTGAATTCGATTCCCTTTTTTTGTGTGAAGCATGGCCTGCTTAGGAAATCACCCTAATGTGTACCTGGTTGTCATATTGTAATGTCAGTATGAAGTGGCTGTTCTTTCCCTTGAGTCATCTTCCTGAAGGAAGGTTCCTCCAACAGAAATCAACTTACATGGTGATTTCCCATAAAAAAATTCTTTCAATTCATGGAAAGAGAGTGGGACATTTAGCACAGTTCATTTCTGGCAAGGCAGAGGAGTAGTTTTTCATCTAAAGACTCTCAGCCTGACGCCGCTGTAGAAAACTTTTCTTAAAAATGAGAAACTGTAGAGTACTCATTGAATTATTTTGGACAATTAAAAAATTGTGAATTTTGACTGTTGTTTCTCTTACCTTTCTTTATATAACCACCATTTAAACAACTCCATATGGTGATGCAAGTGGTTATTTAATTTTAAAAAGTATTTAATTGGCACCAAGTTATTTAAAACCCAGTCAATTATAAGTTTGCTGTCTTGCAAGAGGCAAGAATGTGGAGTCAGACGGATCTGGGTGAAGTATAACTGTCACTTGTTAGCTATATAATTTGGGCCAAGTTCCTTAACCTCCATGATGGCTTCAGTTTCCTCATGTGCAATATTGGCATAAAAATGCTACCCCCTCAGGGTTAATATAGAATGACATAATGGATGCTGTGTAAATAGTGGCTCATATTGCTGTCTGTGTATTTGGCGTTCTGGAAACACTGTGCGAGATTCAGAGAAGATGAACGGGAGATGGTTTCGCTTCTGAAGGGCCTTGTGATCTATTTAGGAGGACAGATAATATAGAGAATCCATACTGGCTTTGAGTGTGATAGGTGTTTAGAAGCGAGAAAGATCCATGATATAATAGGAGGTAAAGGCTTCAAGGGGAAGGCTGAGGAGACTTAGAGGAAAGTTCTCACCCGGCTGCCCATTAGAATCCCTGGGACCTTTAGCAACATACCTGGGGCCAGGCCCCCCATAGAACAATTAAAGCAAAATCCCATGGGATATACCTACGCATCAGTGTTTTAAAGTTCCCTGGGTCTTCCACATGTGGTCCAGTTAGGGATCATTTAAAGGATTTCCATAGGTAGAAGTGTTCCAAATAGGAGGAAGACCATAAAGAAATGTGAAGTTTCTTTTGTTGTCCTGGTTGCTCTGAGTTTCAGAAAGTGTGGTAAGCAAGGGCCACTTGCTGACCCTGTAGATATCGCCTCATATACATATGTCACAAATCTGTCACAAATCTGATAAATCACATGAGAGGAAGGGTGTGTTTGACTTTTTTTCTCTTTCATTGGATTTTCTTTTTAACTCTAATTGTAAATGTTAGCTGTCATGATTGTATATACAAGCATTTTCAAAGTAGATAAAATCTTTTTCAATTTTGCATTTTTGAACATGAAGAGGAATCACCATTTGGGGTTGTTTTTTTTAGACATGACGATAGAATTGTCCTGACTACTTTGTGACCAGTGCCAGAGAGAGTGGCCTTGAGTGCAGCATCACCCATTGGCCTTGGCATTCTCCGCTGCCACAGCCACGTGAGCAGGTTGGCCAGACACCCTGTGATGTCAAACAACTCTGTTTGATGTCTTCATTGAGATGAAACTGGAAAATACTAAACTGTTTTCTGATTATTCAAAGTAGAAAGGGAGTGAAATACGTATACAAGAGAAGAAAGGGTTGGATCTATGTCCTAAGGTAGAAAGGAGGATTTGGGACACTGTGCATGGGGTTCATGATCTTAACCTACATTTTTATAGAGGGAAAAATCCTATTTAAAAAAAAAATGAGAATAGAAAAGTTTTGAAGTCAAATGGAATGAATCAGCTGGACCATAACAGCTCGGGCTGAAGAAAAGGATATAAAAAGCCACATCCTGGATATGTACCAAAACACCGTGTTACATGACATGTTTGTATATAACGTGCTAAAGAAAAGCCTCATACCTTAGAAAGTAGTCATTTGTCTTAGGTATTTAAGCTTCTGTACACGAAAGCAACCTTTTTCTTCTACTGCTAAGTGTGATGTAAATGGTAGATCATTGGATAAATATGGTCTTCTCTTGTGTGTCTGATGCCGTTGTTGGTTGGTGCTTCATCTTTCAAAGAGTTGGGCTATTGATATCACTGAAGGGGTCATGATGGAAAATGAAGATCTCAGGATAGTTTTCATGCAAATTCACAATGGACGATAAAAGGAAAGCGATGCCCTGTATGCAGAGTGGGAGATTCATTACCATCATTGTGTAAAGCAGGGAAATCACATCCGTCTTGGTAAAAGTAGATTGACACCCATGATGGCACGTCAGCATTGTCCACTCAATGGCATCAGATTGCTGTTGGTGGAAGCAGGGAAGTATTGATTAATCTAAGCCATGTAGTATTTTGAAATCACTGAAGCCAGAAGAAACTCACTGTCTTCAGCTCTGTTTAGTTAAATATAGTAGAGAGGTGAGAGGATTTTCTTAAGCATGCATGCATTCATTCATTCATTCATTCAAGAAATATGTATTGGGTCTCACTCTGTTCCTGGAGCTGCTCTAGGAGCTGGGGATATAGTACTGAATATAACAAAAGTCTAGCCTCATGGAACTTATATTATCAATGGGTATTAAGTGCTGTAAAGAATGAAACAGAATAAGGGAATAGAAAGTAACACAGAAGAGGGGCTATTTGGGTAATCTGTGAAGGCCTCTGTCTGGAAAGGAGATACCTGAGAAGAATTCTGAATGAACTTGACAGATACCTGAAGGAAGAAGAGTATTCTAGTTGAAAGGAATAGCAAGTACAAAGTTCTTCAAGGCAAGAATATGTGGAATGCTCCAGAAACAGCAAGGAAGCAGACAGAGTGTGAGCTGAGCAGGGTGGGCAGGAAATGAAACCGTAGAGAAAGCAGGGCTGGGTCATAGGCCTCAGAGACCATGCGAGAACCTTGATTCGTCCTTTGATTAAGATGGCATGTCACTGGCACATTGAGCACCAGCCAGGCATGATCTGAATTTTTATAAAGGTTGCATATAGGTTCTTCTTGTAAGGATCACTCTGGTTACTGTGTGGAGAATAGGGTGGGGAGGGCAGGTAGCAAGTTGTCACAGTAACTCAAGAAAGTAATAGTAGTGGTTTGGTAAAGGGTGGTGGCAGTCGAGAAGGGGAGAAGTGGTGGGATTCTGGATATATGTCAGGAGTAAACTGGATAGGATTTTCTGATGGATGATATGTAGGGTGTAAGAAAAAGAGAGAACTCAACCTTGACTCCAAAGCTTTTCAACGGGACAGCTGGGGGAATGGAATTGCCACTTGGAAGATGTGGGAAGAGCAGATTGACAGGAAAATTAAGAGTTAGTTTTGAATTTGTTATGTTTGAGAGGCCTATTAGATCACCACGTGGTGATGTTGAAGTATAATTAGAAAAGTCAACATTGCCACAAAGGTTTGAAGTTGTAGATAGAAATTTATAATTTAAAAAAAAGAATATAAAGCCATAGGAATGGATAAGGTTACTTGGGCATGAATGCAGATTGAGAAGCGAAGATGTTTTAGGACTGAACCCTGGGGCACCGCATCATAGGAGTAGGAAAAAGTGTCCCCAAAGGTAGAGTGATCAGCCTTCTCACTTTGCCCAGGCCTGAGGGGTTTCCTGGTACATGGACTGTCAGAGACTGGGACACACTAGGTTGCCCTCCATCTGTAGAAAGTGTTCCAAGAAGGAGGGAGAAATTACACTGGGTCCAGTGCTGTAGGACTGAACAGTGACCACTGAATTTGGCAACACGCAAGTCTTGGATGGCTTTGACAAGAGTCATCTCTCGTGAACAGGTCAATTTGAGAACCAACCCCCAAGAGGTAAACATTCATAAGGGTACAAGGCCAGTGCACCTGGAGACATCATACCCCTGTCCATTGCCCACACAGAGTGGCATGAAGCCACCCCAGTGCTGTAACAAAAACCCAGGTACTTTGTGATTACCTGTGTGATTTGGGTCAAGTCATTTAACCTCTCCATTTTTGTCCAGATTTGTTCTTTTAATCTGCTATCAGTGTGCTGTCTGCATACCACACTGTGCTAGGAGTTACACAGACTAATTTTAAACAGATACGGTTCTGATGCTGTAGGAATTTTTAATTTCAGAACAAACTGAATCCCACCTCATGTCAGAACTAGCCTTTGATGTGCATTAGGGGACAAGAAAAAGCTCAAACTCCCTTAATTAAGAAACAAATATTTGGCTGTGAATAATTTAAGATTTGAGGGTATTTATAATCATCATCTCTTTGTGTATTTCTACCCTTCTATTGACTAGGCCTCTGACAAAAAAAAGTAGCTAGAAAGAAAGACTGCACAAGTCTTCCCTAGAGAAGTGTTGAAAATTGCTTCAGGGCAGGGACTGTGTCCCCTCAGCCTAGTGCAGGACTGCGGGGGGACCCCAGTGAGCATGTGTTGAATGAGTGAATGTAGGTGGGTTAGTCTAGGTTCAGCCAGAGCAGCGGAACCAGTAGGAGATGCATATACACGTATATTAAGGAATTGATTATGGAGACCTGGCTTACCCACTGATGGTGGCTGGCGAAGCAAGCCTGAAGTCCCCAGGACTGTCAGGAAGGCAAGATGACAGGCAAGCTGGTGATGAGCCAAGGGCATGAGCTCAACTTCGAGAGGACCCCTACCCTCTTTGAAAAGGCTTCCAACTGATGAAGTTGATTTCTCTCTTTTGATTAACTGAAAGGCAACTGCTTGGGGACTTTAATCACATTGGGGTATTCCTTCACAGCAGCACCTTTATCAGTGTTTGATTGTAACAGAAGAAGGTGTGTGTATGCTACAAAATAGCCGCAGCCTCGCTTCTATCCTCCAACTCTGGCAAGAAAAAACCCTTGTAGACTACCCCATCTGGAAACACACCGGGAAACGATCACAAAGTCATCACAATAGATAAAGCTTGATTTAGGATAATCTGTAGTCTTAAGTTTTTTTTCATTTTTCAAAGGGTGTTTTGTTTTTATTTTGATTATTTTGGGGCTTTTTCTTATTTTAAAAAATGATAGACACTTATAATTCATGATATAAGATGGCATTCTTGAAATTACTTTGGATCACATCATTTAAACTAGTCTTGGGTCTCCACTGACTAGGAGGCCACATATAGCTCAACAGGAGAGAACACAAAATAGTTAATTTTCATGTTTGGCTTTTAAGCCCCCAAGAGCCCAAGTCCTGCCTTCGGGACTGACCTAGAACATCCCTTGCCCCCCAACAAAATGCAATACTACCGTAGTGCTCTTCAGTATTTATTTTCTCTCTTTGCTTATTACTAAATAGGCATAGTATATGTGTTTGTGTGTATGTGCTGACTGCCTCACAGTTAATCCTAACTCTTGAGATTAAGACTTCAGATAGTTTGTGGAGAACAGCAATCTCTTTTGGTTCCCGGTTATTATATGAATTTGCGAGAGGAACAACTTGCGTTATGGTCTAGTTAACAGTAATTGGACTCTCCACCCACTTGCCAACGGCAGGACTAGTTTATATCACATTTAGAATGAAGAGCTTCCTCTCTTGTTAGTTTCAGTATGGAAAGGGTGGGGGACACTGAGTATTAAATGCCAGCTTGTGTGGAGTGCTAGAACCACACTCAATAAGTCTATCATTATGGTTTGTATTTATAGTCTGTTCAGTCCCTGAAATATATGCAGACCTCAAGAGTTTAGGACTTTATGATAAATTGTGTCTATTGCCTTTGGCACATTCGCACACAATTAGTGCTCAGTGATGACACTCTGTTTTTTACCACAGCTCCCTCTTCAAAGATTGCATTATATGTGAGAATGTGACAGAGCTGACCATCTTATGGTTGACTGAAGATCCATGGAAAGACGTCTGCGAGTAGCTTCCATCTACTCCTCTGTGTCCCTAATGCCCAACTCAGTGACTTGCATTCAGTCGATGCTCACATGTGGCTTTGAATTTCAGGGACATGACAAGTATAAAACCTTGACTGGACCTGAATTATTTTCTCTTTGATGATTTCACACAAATGTCTTTTCTCTATAGAAGCTTCTACTTACTAGTTGTTAGTGCTCTAGTCACATTGCTTCAAACTGTGCTTCAGTATCATTTTTGAGTATATATTTCTAGTGCCGCTACTTGAGAATTGATATTCTCCTTAATAAATTTAATTTATTATTATTTTAATTAAGTAATGTATTTACTGCTATCACTTTGAGCAGCCAATCTCATGAGAAGCTCAGAGTGGAACTTGTGGATAGTGGTAAATGTATTGTTCTGATTCACTTCCAAATACACTTACAATTGCCTTGTGCTTTAGTGATTTCTGGAAATACAGATTCCCTGCAAAGCCCACAAGAGAAAACAAACTTATAGTGGTTAAGAACATAAATCTGCTTAGATTTGAATTCCAGATGAGCTACTGCCCAGCTGTGTAACCATGGGCAAATCATTAAATCTCTAGCCTTCAATGTCCTCATCTATAAAATGGGGAGCATCAGAGTGCGTACTTATGGTGTTCTAGTGAGGATTAGGTGGGATAATGTATATAATGACCTAGCCTGATTGCTTGGCACATAGTATGTGCTCAACAATTATTAGCTCAATGGGTATAAACTTTACAGTAATAAGGTTGGTTATGCAAAAAAAAAAAAAAAAGCAGTTTTCTTCATTTCAAATTGAAGTCATTTCAGTCCCTGACTCTGAATTCTCTGTGCTGGATTGTGGTAAGGAGTAGGAAAGTCCACTTTCTCTTTTGGGGTTGGTCGTATGTAGATATGCAGCAGATCTGTTGGTTCTGTGTATAGATGATGACTGTTGTTCCCTCTGCCAGGTTCCACAGTGTCTTTTTGCATAGTCTCTCCCCACCTGGCTCTTGCATAGGCTGATCTCTGTCACCCTGAGTCCCTGCTGCTCCCTGTTGCTTCATTTTAAGAGGCAGCCTATAAGGACTATGGGCCACTCCTTAGATGACCTCCAAGTTCCCCAATTAGAACCTAGGGAAACTTCCTCATGCTCTGTCACACCACATGGGAGCCATGGGGAGCTAAGGGCGTGTCTTTGCTCTCTCCTACTGAAGTACTTCCTGTTGCCTTCTCTTCTGCCCCTTTTGACCCTGCTGACATTATGTAAGTCCACCACCTTCGAGAGTCTCAGATAAAATGGAGGGCAAATGTTTGCTCAATTCTTAGCTTTGTCCTCATTCCCCAAATATGTCACTCATGTCGTGACAGCCCCAGGGATAGCAGGGATGGGGAAGAGACAGAACAAAACACATTTACATTCTCTCATCTTATTTCCTTTCACCTCTTCAACAGCACTTTGTTCGTCCTCTCCGACTTGGAACTTAGACATCTAGTCTGGTGTACAGTTTCAGGACGATGAAAAACCGGTTTTATTAGCACTTCCTTTGGATCTGTCCTTGTTTCATATTGAGGTAGTACAAATCAAGACTCTGGCATGTTTGTTTAGTTGGCCCACTGGTGGGGCAGAGGTAGAGTACAGTAACTCCTTGGGCTGATCATGCTAAATAGTCTCCCATAAATGAACACCATAGAGCTGCTCCTATTCTACTACTACTACTATTAATTATTATTATTATTATTATTTAAATCCACGCATTTAAGTGATTCTTTTACTTATGTAAAGCAGTTGTTCCTAAGTCTTTGGACTTCACAGACAAGAAAAAATATTTGTTGAATTGCCAACTTTTTATTTTATCAACTAAAGAAAATCCTAATGATAGGATTATCCAATCTTATTTCTTTTAACCTCTCCACCGTGGAAAGACATAACTGAAGAGCAAAAAAAACAATCCTTTTAAAATGAGTGCAGTAGTCTGAAACGTCAGCTGATCGCCCTTCGTTTGCTCATTTAGCTTCAATGAGTGAAAATATCTTCCTGACCAGCACCAGGTAGCCCAGCAGTGTCTGGAAATCACTGCCTTGGAGTGTTTCAGTCACCAAGTCTGGTTCACTGGAGGCTATGATTACAAATGAAGTGCTCTCAAGAACCAACATATAGGATAACTTAGGCCAAAGGAAACACCATGTCTAAATACTCAAAGGAGTGCTGAGTTTGCCTGAATTTCTGGAAAATTGCCTCTATTCGCTACTTCAATGTATTTGGGTAAACATGGCCTCAGAGAGCTTTTGTAGGAGAAATTATAACAATTCAGCAAAGCCTTGTGATCTCATTTTGGATCTCCTCAGGATTCCTCATCAAGATGCAATTAAGCAGAGAAAAATTCTGCCTTGGGGTGTGATTTTAATTACTCATCATGTTCTGACTTGACTTTCCGTGCGGCGTTTCTTTTCCGTATCACTGCTTCTGTGTTTGACAGCCCCTCTAAAGACAGCTCCCCTTGATTGTACGTGGAGAGTGAAACACTTACTGAGTGGAAAGGGAGGGCAAGGCAGACATCTCCTCTCGCCTTAGTGCTTTTCCCTGAAAACCGTGTGGAAACCCCCTTTTTCTTTTCCCCACCCTTTCAGCCTCATTTTTATGACCCAGTGGAGCCGGTGGACTTTGAAGGACTTCTGATGACACACCTGAACAGCCTGGATGTGGAGCTGGCCCAGGAGCTGGGAGAGTTCACTGAAGACGATTTGGACGTGGTGTTCACACCAAAGGAATGTCGGACTTTGCAGCCCTCTTTGCCAGAGGAAGGGTAAATCGTTTTCTTAAAATGCAGATGGGACTGTGAATGGCATGCCTTTTCTTGGTGAGGGGGGAAATGCCCTAATTCTGAACTTCTTTTGAAAATGAAATTACTCAGCTCTATTAAGATGTGCAGAATGACTACTATGGGACTTTGACCTGAATTGTAGACAGTTTCTGAATTTGTTTGACTAGAGGCTTTGAAAAGCCATGGGGGGACTAAGCTAGTTAAAGGGATGCAGTGGGACCAAATGGAATGCTCGAGAAGAGGTGAAGAAAGAGTGCAGGCTCTGGAGTCAAGACTGTCTCCAGATGTCAGCTCAGTGACCTTGGGGGAGTCATGTGACCTCACGAAGTCTCCTTTTCTCCATTTGTAAAAATGTCAAGATTTTTTCATACAAATCATTTTAACATGCCTCCATTCAGACGCCTTTTAATTGCTTTTACAACTGGATTAAGTTATAAACATAAGTTGAACCCACATTTGTTGAATTCTACTATGTGCTGGGTACGGAGATAAAAAGATGAATAAGGCAAAGTCCCTTCCTTTGAAGAAAGTTTTGTGAGTGGAAAAACAATGGAGACAGCTCGGTAGCATGAATATGTGAATAGCTGTTTAAGGTTTGAGATTCTACAGTGGGTCAGTCTATGTGTTTATAGGTGCGGGCATTAGCTCTTGGTATCAAACAATGGAATTATACCTAAAGGAAACTCTTGTGACTTCTGTAGAGTAAAAAGCAACATCTCTCTGGAGATTTAAGATGAACTTCTGTTTGCATTCATTTTCAAAACAAAGTTAAGATTCACATCCTCTTGGACGTTTTCAACCTTCTCATCTTTCCCAAAACATCCCAGAAAGGAGATCACGAAACATGGCTCCTGCCTTCATTACTCTGGGATATTCTAGTTCTATTTTGGACTTCATTTCATTACAAGGAGATTGGATGACAGTAATGTGGTATTATTGACCCTTTACTCTGTTGTTTCAACTGTTCTCATGACCACATGCTCAGCTCTGATGTTTTGAAAATACTTACTTCCCACAAAATACAAACTTTGTGATCACTGGGAAACATTGTTCCCTGTTGTCAGTCCATTTATTCAGGTCTGACTTTAATATAGGTAACATCTATTATTTTTACCTTGGGAGAATCACTTCACTTTATGTCTTTGTGTAAAAATGTATGGTTCATTGTCTTCAAGTGAATTAGAATCTTGGAAAAACCTGTTTAAAATACTTGCAATAAATGTAGTGGTAGCAGGATTTTTATTTTTTGAAATTTGATGGAAGACGGAATTTTTTTTCTTTGCATTATTTTTGAGTATAATATTGCTTTGTCACTAGAATTTACAGCTAACACTGATGACTTGAAAAAAACCTGCACTACCATGTTTCCCGGAAAATAAGACCTAGCCAGTCCATCAGTTCTAATGCGTCTTTTGGAGCAAAAATTAATCTAAGACCGGGTCTTATATAAGACCGGGTATAATATAATATAAGACCCGGTCTTAGATTAATTTTTGCTCCAAAAGACGCATTATAGCTGATGGTCCGGCTAGGTCTTATCTTCCAGGAAACATGGTATTTCAATTGTTGCCCCAAAGTCTTCTGTGTAATTAAAGCCCAGGAAGCTACCATGGTCATCATCAGAGTAAACGGCCGAGTCCTTTTGCATCCCCTGTGTGTAGCCCAGAACTTGATGTTGAGCTGTGAGCAGTGGTGGTTATAAGCCTGCACTCCGCCAGTGAACGGCCTGGGTCCCAGTGCCTGCTCTACTACCATGTTTTCCCGAAAATAAGACCGGGTCTTATATTAAGTTTGCTCCAAAAGATGCATTAGGGCTTATGTTCAGGGGATGTCATCCTGAAAAATCATGTTAGGGCTTATTTTCCGGTTAGGTCTTATATCCGGGGCAACATGGTACTTGCTGGGCGACTTTAAGTCAGATCCTTATCATCTCTTCTTCTGCAAAATGAGAATCGTGGTAGCACCTGCCCTGGGGGGGCTGACTGAGAATTAACTGAATTAATACATTTAAAGTGATCATATCAGTTCCTAGTGCATAATAAATAGCACTTAATTGTGAACTATCATGTGTAGGTCTTATTATGTGCTAGACACTCTTCTAAACACATCACATGCTAACTTACTTAATCTTTATCATAGCTCTCTAAAGGAGGCACTCTGCTATTAATAGCCCCACTTTAAGGTGAAGAAACTGAGGCACAGAAGCATTCAGTGCCTGGCCTAAGGTCACAGAGTTTCTAAAGGATGGTGCTGGGACTTGGGAAGTCAGGGCCCAGGAAACACGTGCCTAACCTTCGTGATAGTCCATCTAATACTAACCACAAGCTCCCTTGGTCACTACTGTTCTTGTCCCCTTTATACAAACAAGAAAATTAAAACTTGTAGTATTTAGACCTGTTTACCCATAATACCAAAACATTGGGGACAAACAGTAATAAGCTCTGTTACTGTGGGAAATTAGTCTTGCCTGATTTCAAGACTCTGAAGCACCAGACTCTCTCGTGACATAGGTATGGCAATTAATAATTACCAAACAAAGCCAGTGCCTGTCAACTCCTCACAGCGTAAGACAGCTGTTCTTCATGGCTTTCAAAAAGGAAAACATGCATGTCCCAACAGGGTTCCACGTGAGCATAAAATACGCCCAAATTACCCCTGTGAAAAATTGGTACTTATTTTTCTTGTTTTGTATGTGATTACAGCTAGTACTACCTGTCTGGTGTCAGAATACCTTTAGGGCTAGGTATGGTTTCACAGGAGTCTCTATAATAAAGAAAACCCACAATGTGTAAAATGCCAACATATTTGTCTCATCAAAGTAAAAATGTTGTTGCCTCAGGAATGCTTCAGACACTTGAAATGAATGGGTAAGAATGCCCCTAGCGTCTCATTTGACCTGGATTTGAAATCACACTTCTTGGCTGTGGTAAAGGATGGTGTTGTTGTTTCTGCTCAGTAATGACATGTTTTTATTTCATTTTCCATCTCATTAGGGTTGAACTGGACCCTCATGTCAGGGATTGTGTTCAGACCTATATTCGGGAATGGCTAATTGTGAACCAGAAGTAAGTTCTTTTTTATTCTCTTTTTATATATATTTGTTTTATATTATTAGCTTTGTAATTAATATATTTTTAGCTTCACTGAAAAATTGAGTGGGAGGTACTGAGAGTTCCCATGTATCCCTCAGCCCCCACCCCACAATAGTTTTCCCTGTTTTTAACATCTTTGGATTTTAAAAACTTTGTATTTTTTGGCACGTGTCCCAGAATGAAGGTGCATATTGATTTGGGGGTTATAAGTATATTTTAGTGGGTAGGTGAATTTGCAAATGCAAAATCTGTGACTAATGAGGATCGACTGTACTTGTATGACTTCCCTGCTCAAACACCGTCTAAGGCTCCCTACTGCCTGATATATCGAATATAAACTCCACTGCTTTCCTTTCAAGGGCTTTAGTAATCTGGCCTCACTCTATCTATTAAAACGTATTTCCCTTAACTGCTGGAGTCATTTCCTTTCTCTGGGCCTCCTCCCCTGCCTCACTATTCCAACTCTACCCTTTTGTTCTTGCTCTTTCGCCTCTGGGCTTACCCCACCTCGCTCACCTATCACTAAAATCCTACCTATGCATTAAAGATCAGGCCAAATTTCTTTTTCCTTTGTGCAGACTTCTCTGACTGATTTATCCTTTCCTTGGATGGATCGTAAGTGTGGTACATGCCTTACCATTGATGAGCCAATATTGATATGTTAATTTTAACTAAAGTCCATAGTTTACATTAGGGCTCATTTTTGTGTGTTATATATTCTAAAGTGTTGACAAATACACAGTGACATGTATCTACCATTATAGTGTCATACAGGAGTATACTGTCACTGCCCTAAAAATCCCCTGTACTCCACAGTCATCCCTCCCTAGCAACCACTTATCTTTTTATTATCCCCATAGTTTTGCCTTGTTCCTCCGTGTCCTTTTGTAGCTTGATAGCTCATTTCTTTTTTACTGACTAATATTGCACTGCATGGATTTACCACAGTTGATCTATTCACCTAATGAATATTTATACTTTTTTTACATAAACACAAAAAGTTCAGACAATTAAGTTTGTGAACTTTCCACCATGCACTTACACAGTGGAAAGTAATTGTCCAACCTTTCGTATGTATGTATGAAATACATATATACATGTACATACACCTAAACAACCATGGAGACATTTGGTCCATGCTAAAAGCTCCTTGATATTTACTCATCAGAATATAGAAATAAGAATAGTGCCTACCTCAGAAGTTTTGTTGTGTGCAAGAAATAAAATAACATACATAAAGCACTTAGAAGATTTCTTGGCTTGTGGCAATAATTCAATAAATATTAGTTACATTTATGATATTTATAAAATACTATTACAGAATATGGCTCAACTGTCTTTGCCCTATTGACAAATAATTTAAATTAGACCAATTAGTAAGATCTTATATGCAAAGGAAAACAACAAGGGACAACTCAGTTTTGTCGAAGATTGATTTAACGATCCAGGGTAGATGTCACATCAGAGGTACTATATATATTCATAGAATAAAGGTAATACTTGGAAAATCATAAAATGTATACTTTAGGGTTTATCTAGTTCCAATTCAACCTATTTAAAATATTCCTTTCAAATGAAATAAGATTTTCTGAAGACTTCAGAAAAAGCACTTTCTATTAGCATGTGAAAAGCATGAACCAAAAACTCTATCCCATATATTTTGATACACCATGGGGGGAAAAACTACCTTCTTCTGGAGGACCATACTTAATGAAGCCATTTTGCCCTGTATGAACATGTCTTTGTCATCCGTAACCGTGCAGTCAAACACTGATTTAGTTAGCTCTTTTATTCCTCAATTATCTCCTTGCTGATGTTACCTTTCTCTATAATATCTAGGGATAGTCTTTTATGTCCTTGCTATCTGTAATATGGCTTTGAATCCCACTTAGGGGGCAGGGGAGCAGAGTAATGGCCACTTCTGTTCCCTCCCACTCTCACAATTCTATAGAGCATTTGCCACTCAAGTTCTATAATTGAGACCTTTAAATCAGACAAATAAAGGATAGAGGAAAATTTCAGATTTTCTTTTTAACTCAATAAGGAAAGATCAAACTACATAGAAATACAAAATATATGATCTCTTTTTGGGGGGGATATATTTTTTCTACTAGAAATTGTTGTATTTCTTAGACTGGAAGTTGCCTTGAATGAATTCCACTGTATCTTTCATGTATATAGCACAAAGTTTCGTGTCCTTGCTCTAAACATAATAGTGCTTTTACTCTCCATGACTTTTAAAAATGACCTTTGAGCTAATGAGTAGAATGGTGCCATCGTTACTTGTTTATCCCATCTTATTTCCATATATTTTGATAATTTTGTATGGATTGATGTTTGCTGGCATCATTAGGGCGATAGTAAATATTTTAAGCATTATTTTTTCTAAACAAGCTAAAGAGTGATTAACTAAAGAATGTGTTTGATGTCTTGGTTGAGAGTCAAACTCTTAAGTAATTAAACTTGTTTACATACTATTTATTCTTAGTGTATTATCTGCAACGACAGTGAAACATTTCATGAGTGTTATGAGCAGCATCATAAAAGCCCTGGGTGATTAAGATAATTCAGAAGGAAGGTTATGTTCAAGGAGAGCTGAGATATCAAGGAATGGGGTATCATCTGTTTTATTACTCCATATTTTACTCCCAGTGAACTGGTAAACAATTAAAATTCAAACACATCAGTGCATATAATTCAGTTACTCCCAAAACACCATAAAAATGTCTCCCTGATCAATAATTGCTTATTATGACATGCAATTGTTGTGCTGGCTGTCAAGGTGCTTAGCCAGTTGCTTTCTCAAAGTGTGGAAAGCAAGCCAGGCTCATCAATGTACTACACAGTGACAAAGAGCAATCCAGCTGTGGATCTCCCTGAGCCGCTCTTAACCTGTCATGCACAGACTCCTCATCCCCACAAATCCACACCCACTAAAGCTCAATTCAAAGACCAGGACTTTCACAAAGCCTTCCCTGCCCGGCCAGAAGTCATTACTCCTTTGTCTGAGTTTTCAAAGCAGGTTGTTTATACTTCTCTTAGAAGCTTTTGTCATAGTCTATATTACATTCTAGTTACTTGTCTACACTTTTATTTCCCCTGCCAAACTATGTGACCTTTCTCACTGGACTATGGTTTCCCTGAGGACAGAGACTCCTTCAGAGCTAGGATTCTTGTGTTTTCCTCTCTGCATCCTCTTTGGTGCTTTATTCTCAGGAGATACTTCATAAACATTTGTTGAATGGAAGAATGAATGAAATAGTAACAAGCAAATATCCATATCATATTGCTCTAAGACAAGTGTGCTCAGATCAGTCAGACCCAACACCGTCTTTCTGTGTAACAAATATTTTATGATACCACATTTATAACTCACAAACTTTCTCATTTTCGGAAGCCAATACAATGGCCCAATTGTTATATAATGGAGAAAAAAAAATTTAATATATATAACAGTATGTATGTCAATATGCAAATATTGGGACACAACTACACCAGAGAACATGGTAACACAGCTGTTTGCATCTGCAGGAAGAATTATTGTGAATGTGACACCTACAAAAGCAGGCAACAAGTGTGTGGGTGATCCAAATACCATAAGCAGCATTGCTGTTAGTAATATGGTTTTCCAAAATGGGGGGAAACTCTTGGAAGAGCTCGAATCAGCACCAAGTTCAATTTCCCTACGTTGACGTGGTAGTTGTTTTCCTGAAAATTCAGTACAAAAATACTTTGCATTTATTTGCAAGATGGTATAGGGGCTTAGCTTAGATATGTACAGACTGGTTTTTCACCTCCATAAGTGTCTAACAGGACATTTGATAGTTGTGTTGGATGTTGCATTTGGATTGATCCTTCATTATGTATGATGCTCCAGGCATTGCAGGATGTGAAATGTAGTAGCACACCCCAGTCATTGAGACAATCCAAAACTGAAATATTAATTACCCTCATTGAGTACCATTGCTACTAAGACGTCAGAAAATTGGAATCTCCAAATCCAATCCCCAAATCTGTAATTTTAGCAGTAGATCTGGTAAAAGAACACCCTGGAAGGGATGGAATGGAACAAGTTTACTCAGGACAATTGCCTCACTCTGGTATTTATTTGTTTTTGGGGGAGAATTTTATAAGAGGATTCCAAAAGTGAACACTTTTCAGAGTTCTACTTTTGTTTTTGATAAGTAAATTTCCCCTATAAACGTAATATAGTTCAGCAGATAAGGATGTTAGGAGACTTTAAAATCAACATACCCATAAAATAAGGGTATCTAGATCTATAATACATGCATTGGTATTGCATCTGATGGTATTTTCAGTGATGCTAAAAATAATAGCTCTCATTTATCAAGTTGGTGTGTGATGATGTGTGATTGTTTTAGTCAAGATTCCCTAGAAGCTGAGACTGAGACAGGGGTTCAGGTGCATGTGCTTTTGAGAGTGTGCTCTTTAGGAAGAGCCTGTAAGGGAGTGAGGGAAGCAACATAGGGAAGCAGAAGGAGTCAACTAAGGATGAAGGCACAGATAAATTACCTGCCTGGTCCCCAGGATGCTCTAGAGGGATCACCCTGCAAAGATGCTCCACTGTCCCACTTTGAGGCAAGGGGTAGGACTATTGTATCCTATACCAGTCAGGCATTAGTCACCACCAACCAAGCCAAAGTGCGGGGTTACGAGCCTAGAAGCTAGAGTGAATCACTCAAATGTCTCTGGGCGTAACAGCTCCTACACTCACAGCAGCTGCAGAATTGGATGCATGGGTTAGTAAACAGGACCCACTACCAGTCTTTATTACAATGCCAGACAACTAACACACATTATTTTCCTTTTATTTTGAAACAATCTCAAACTTAAGAAAACTCGTAAGTATAATACAAAGACCTTTCCCCCTCCTTCCCCCAAACCATTTGAAAGTAATTTGCTCACCTAATTTTCCATTTCCCCTCAGTACGTTAGTGTGTATTTCCTATAAACAAGGACATTTTCCATTATCATCACTATAAAACCATCACATTCAGGAAATGAATATTGATACATTATTATAATCTAATCCTCAGACCCTATCCATCTTTTACCAAATGCCCAAGAATGCCCTTTAGAGCAAGTGTCTAGTTCAAAGTCATGTGTTGCATTTAGATGTTACATGTCTTTAGTCCTGTTTACTCTGGAATAGTTTCTCAGTGTTTCCTTGACTTTTATGACCTTGAGGTTACAGGCCAGTTATTTTTTAGAAAGTCCCTCCATTTGTGTTTGATTACTGTAAATGTCTGCTTCTTCACCAAGCTTTCAGTTTGTTTGTATCAATATGGAGTCCTAATTTCCTGTTGTATTCAATATGTTGTAATCCATTTCTATCATTTATTTCGAAGCACAAATGGCCCTCAGTTGGACCAGTGTGAATCCCTTCTAGGCTGATCTTACACTTTCCTCCCCACTGGAATCAGTCATTTCTACAAGAAGTTCTTATCCCTTTTAGTGGCAAATGGTACTTAGAAGCCACGATGTAGGTGTTGGCTGTGCTCATTGCCAGTAAGGTGCTGCTCTTCCCATGTCTTCTCAGTGAGTAGGGCTGCGGGTGTGTTCATGTGCGTACTGAAAGCTATGAGTTCATGTCAGTATGTGCTGTCCCAATCCAACGTCACAGTATTCATTCTAGTTTTCTTCCTCTCCATGGTTTTAACTTCCTTCTCAGATAGTGAGCAATCTGATTCCTAGTGTTCTTAATATGTTTACTTACTCAAATTATCTGCTATATGTAACTATTGCTAGTACCCCACCCCACCCCCCACCCCCACCCGGTTGCCCTCCTCCTCATATTCTGGCTCTGACACCCTGCACCAGGCTAGCCCTTGTCAGTCTGCACTGACACTTAGTGCCAGGCCATCCTTCTATAGGGTCACCCTTGGCCCCTTGCCTGGGCTCTGACACCTCGTGGCAGACTTCTCCTCCAGGTGCATGCCCTCGTCATTCTACTCAGGCTGTTATCACAGGCCAGGTTCCCTCCGGCTTGGCCGCCCTCCTCCCACCACAGGGGTTCTGATTCTCAGTGCCAGGCAGGGAGCCCTTTTAAATGTATGCCCTCCTTACCCTGTTTGGCTTTCAGCTTCCCATTCTGGACCTTTTCAGCCACCCCCCACCCTGAGACATGGAAGAGTACTTTATTTGGTGGTTTTTAGTACCACATTGTACAGGGAGGGATGGGAAATAAAAGGAAAAGTTATGGGAAAGGGAAGAGGAAAAAGAAGATGAGGCACATACGTTATTTTTCAATCTTCATAATAAGATTTCAAAAGAATGATTTCCCCCATTTTACACTTGTGCAAACTGTGGCTCAGAGAAACAATGTCACGTGCCCCACGTCTCATAGTCAGTATGTAAGAAGCCACCATCTGAACCCAGGTCTAGACTCTAGAGCCCAGAGTCGGTCTATTCTTCCACATGGCCTCCAAAGAGGATGCTCTCAAAATATGTGTGGTCTTTGGATTGTCCCCAAATGTGTAACACAGTGTTTGAAGGAGAGGAATGCAGTTCTCTTGAGAAGCAATAGGTTGTGCTCATTTCATGAGGATCGTCTTTCTACCACTTGGCCTACTTTCCCATTTCTCTTCTCTGCAAATAGGCTTAGCAGGAGCATGGCTTTGTTTGGCTCAGTTGCCCAGTTGGGGTAATAAGGCTGGGACTCCGGTAGCCACTTGGCACTCAGCCAGCAGTCTCACTACCGACCCAGTGGCGGTTTCTGCCTTCTGTGGTTGGCACTTCTGAAATGAGTCATCTTTACATGCTTGACAACCCTTGTTCTTGCCTCTCCAGCCAGCTTTACCCTGCTGCCACAAGGGAGCTTTGCAACTTTCTGAGATTTTAAAATGTGGAAATAGATGGTAAATGTAGAGTAAGAAAGGGAGGGGGGTAGTTTGCTCTGGTTTCAAACATACAGCCACAGAAGTCGTAGTCTTAATGCTTTATATACCCAAATCCCGAGGGCTGGCATATGCATGGAGTTAGCGTGTATATATTGTGGAAATGAACTTTTAACACTGCTCTGTCACTCAATTTTTTAAATGCCCATTTGTCAGTGTATTTGGGGTCCATGTAAAGAACTCCAAAAACATTCTAACAAAACTGAGGACAAAAAAACAAAGAAGAAGAAAGAAAGCATCTATTTGCATAAAATGGCAAAAAAAAACAATTGCCAAATAAATTTCATTTCTCCCAGATTTAACACCTTTTGAGAAGAAAATTTCATTTCAATTTTTTCAGATATGATGTATGAACCTTTTATCATAAAATCTTAAAGCTGGGGGAACTATCCTAGAATTCATCTCATGCCCAGACCTCACCTGATGAACAAACAGAGGCCAGAGAGGAGTAACTTGAGGGTGATGGAGGCAGGTTCACATCTGGAACTGTGTGTGTGTCTGTGTCAGTGTGATTGTGTGTGTTGTACACTTGTAAGTAAACACTCTTGGAAATGGGTGCATTTTATGAGACAAGAGATAAAGCTAAAATAAATATAATTCTGGTTACCGAGGCTTAAGCTAAGGTCTTAAGCTAGGCTGCTTCCTGATTTTTATTTCTGTGGCCCAAGCAGGTTTCCTTGTGAAGAAGCATGTGACTTTGAAATCAATTTTGATATCAATTCACTTTGCAGTGTGCAAGTCCCAAGAAAGGCAAAAGGCAGATGCTACAGTGTGAAATTTGAATTTGAATTCTGTTTGCTTTCCATCTTAGAACAAATTTGTTAATTCCTTTGGGAATTTTTTCCCCTTAAAATTGGATTTTTCAGGTAAAATAATCACTGATTTAGCATGTTGTCAATTGGGGTAGTGTAATCTTAGGATGCAACTTAGTACTTGCCTGTATTTGCCACTACTTGGAGTTGGGTGGGTTTCTCCTTGGACATCGGGTCACATGACACTGTTTCTTTGAATCCTTAGGGAGAGTCCAAAGAAGTTAGAAAAGCCTACCCATCCAGCACACACATACATGTTGCTGCCTAAATTTATATTGGTGAGACTAACTTTTCAGAAGTTAGCAGGTTTATGAAATCTCTCTCAAAGATCTGTTAGGAAATCTTCGGTTAGGAAATTTTCTAATAAATATTATAATATAAAGTTTGGTTCCATATGTATCTACTCTTTTAATCACTACTATCTGCACACTTAGAGCAACTTCTGAGGAAATGTTTGAAAGGTTCTCCAAAATACTTTTTGTTAATTGATGTTTATAAATAATAGGATTTATATTTCAATTTTTTTTTTTTATTTTGTTGGTGTTCAGGAATCTCAAACCAGAAATCATGCTGGATATGTCTCTTGCAGTGCTTCCTAAATGTTTAGTCTTATTTCCTTATCGAGAGTACACCTTTTTCATTTCCTGATTGTCAGTTCCCCACTTTGGCCTGTTGTTTATGCAGCCCCATCAAGACAGGTTGGGTCAGGGCAACGCATGTGGCCAGGAGACATCACAGATGGCCACTGACAGTAAGCCTTGACTTGAGCCAATCACCAAGCCCATCATGTCTCTCTTCTAAGCTATTTCCTATCTCCTTTTACTCAAAGCAAATTGCTCATATCGAGAGCACAATAAAATCCAAGGAGAGAGTCTTCTCCATTCTGCAGACAACACAGGGACCTCTCGTGTTCTCTTTAATTAATTCAATCAAACTAAAATTTATGGAGTACTTGCGGTATGTGTGCCACTATGCGTAACCCAACATTTCACCCCTCCCAAAGAGTTATAAACTCTGTATTTGGATCATTGCTAGTGGCTCTCGTACATCCATCTCCTGCTTTATCTATTTGCCATTTGATCTACCTAATAAATTCTAACTCATTTTATGTTCCTCTACCAACTTGCTCAATAGTTTTTCTAATAGTGTGGGAAATCAAACAAAATGGGTGTGTGTTTGTGCTATTGACTTTTCCAGGAAGTCAAACGTGGGGAGTCAAACATGGGGAACACACAGTTATTCTATAATTATTATTTGACAACTTATACCTGTTGCATTTCTCGTTATGAAATTATGGTCTTAATTCTTTCTCCAGTGTCAGTCCTAGACATTATATTTTAAACCCTTTCCATAGCTACGTATTTTTTAAACACAATTTTAATGGTATGTATGGAGTAGAGATTGAGAATGTTAGCAAAGTTTGTCAGCATATAAGTTATTTATTTCTATATTTTCTGAACCATGTCCTGCCTTTTTACTCATTATTAAGAACATCAGTGTGGAGATTAAATGTTTTCCTCTATTTTTATCTTCAAACGATCTTTATTTGCAGGCTGCTTCTGCACACTGCTAGATTTATTCCAGCCTCTTACACTAGAGTCATAGTTTAGCTTCAACTTGGAGCCAAATGCCCCACAGCTGAAATGACCGCACCTCTGAAGTGGAATTTTCCCAGGCCATTCCTGCCTTTAATAATGAGCCAGCCAGGAGGCAAGTTTGTATCTCATTACAAGAGAGCCTTGTCTTGGGCCTGGTGCATAATTAGATGTGAGGAATTACAATTGGTCCTCTCTTAGCAAGATCTTTCAGTACCAAGCCTATGCTTAAGCCATTACTTTTCTTTTTAATCTAATGGTTCTCTCTCTCTCTCTCTCATAAAAGACACCAAGGAAGTTCAGAGACTTGCGGCTTTAAAAAGACTGGATCCCGAAAAGATTTTCACAAGACACTTCAGAAGCAGACGTTTGAGTCAGAAACCTTGGAGTGCAGTGAACCCAGAGCTCAGGTATTTTCTATCAACAAACATGGTTACCAGGTTACTGGCTGTTCTGTCCAGGGCATGCTGTCGGGTTTTTTCTTTCTTTCTTTTTTTTTTTTTTTTACCAAATTAAAAGGCTGGACTCATAGAATATTAGAGTAGGAGGAAGAACTCTACCATCTGAGTCGTGATATTTTTTTCAAACTTGTTTGTAGCTGCACAAAACAGTGTTCAAATGAAAACCCAGAAATTCAGTAATTAAAATAGATAAAAGTGAAGGGGCTGTAATTGCAGGGGTTGGGGCATTGGGCTCATCCCTATAACATTCCTGTAGAGACTGAGAGGTGCCCCTAAGGCAAGCTACAGAGTGATTGAAAGCTCCACAATGAGGCAGACTGCCTAGGTTCTCTGTGATTCTAGCACATACTAACCCTGTAACCTCAGACAGAATAACTGAACTCTCTGGGCTTCAGTTTCCTCCCCTGGAAAACAAGAATGATAATAGTAACTAACTCATGAATTGTTTGAGTAGTGAATTCATATGTGTAAAGCACTTAATGACAATGTCTCTTCTCACACTTAGTGCCTAATAATGTTGGCTATTGTTATTTTTGTTGCTGGTCTTATTATTATTACAGAGCAGTTACAGTTTAAAAGTCGGTTCTATACACCTGAGTTTATAGCAGCATTATTCACAATAGCCAAAAGGTGGAAACAACCACATATCCATGGACAGATGGATGGATAAACAAATGTGGCCTACACATACAATGAAATATTATTCAGTCTTAAAAAAGGACGGAAATTCTGACACATGCTCCAATGTGGATGAACCTTGAAGCCATTATGCTAAGTGAAATAAGTCAGTCACAAAAGAACTAATACTGCATAATTCCACTCAAATGAGGTACCTAGTGTTATGCAGGGTCTCTGCTTCCGCTTCCCGCACAAGAACGCAGGATATGGTGAGGCCAAAAAGGCACACCAATGGAGCCATGGAAAGGGGCTTCACACCACCATACTCTCGCTGGCGGCTGGGCTGAAATCACAAAAAGCAAACATCCTCCAGCACCTCAACAAGGGGTCCCTCCGCACCCCAGTCTCGCCGGCGGCCTGGCGAGACATAGGAAGCAGGATCAACATGATCCGCAATATAATCCACCGGCCAACCACAGCCACCAGCAGCAACCCGCGCTTGCTAGCTCAGCCACAGCAGTTACATCAGTGGCTAATGGCTCACTGGTTACAGCTGACGGCCAACTAGCCACAGCTGATGGCCATCTACTACCCGAGCCAGCACCTTTCCACGTGAGGCTGAGAGCCTGAAAACTGCTCTCTGGGACTCTGTCCCTACACTAGAGTAGTCAAGTCCATAAAGAAAGAAAGAATCGTGATTGCCAGGGACTGGGAGAGAAGGGAATGGGGAATTATTGTTTAATGGGGGTAGTGCTTCAGTTTCGCAAAATGAAAAAGAGCTCTGGTGATTGGTTGCTCAACAGCCTGAGTGTACTTTAACACTCCTGAGCTGTACACTACAAGATGGTTAGGATGGTCAGTTTTATGTTATGTATATTTTACCACAATTAAAAAAATCTAAAGCCAGTGCTCTAGTCCAACCTGCCCACTTTATAATTGAGAAAAATAAAACACAGTGGAAATCATTTGTCAAAGTTTACATAGGACTTTTTCTAAACCGTTATAGAGTTTTTTAGCTTTTGGGTGTTCTCATACCACAAGCATCTCACCATGCTGAATATAACTAGAGGGACTTTCAATGATATCTGTTTTTCAAACAACACAGTCTCTGCAGCCAGGCCAATTACGTAATCTGAGCTCTACAGAGGAATCAGCCATCAAGTCCAATGCTGAATACGATGGGCTTCCTGGGGCCTAGAATATCTGCATGCTGTACTCTAGGGGAGTAGTAAGAGATTTTTCATTAGTAATTTTGACTATGTTTAGTTTCTACCATAAATGATGACCAAGTAAATTATTCCTGGTGTCTGTCGGACAGAAGCCACACTCGATATTTCCACAGAAGAAATTTAACATAGGGAGTTGATTAAACACGTTTCAGAGGACTGAGAGAACCAAAAGGGAAAATCGAAGTCATCCAGAATCATGACCACCAGAAACTGCACACCCCCCTGGGGCTGAGGTCTAGGGCAGTGGTTCTCACACTCCAGCTTCCTCAGAATCCCCTGAAGGGCTTGTTCAAATACAGCTTGCTGGGCCCCACCACAGAGTTTTTGATCCACTATGTGTGAAGCGGGACCTGAGAACGTGCGTTTCTCGTTAGCATTTCCCAGGAGAGGCTCATGCTGCTGGTTCCAGGACCACATTTGAGAACCTTGGGTCTAGTGGGAAGAGCTGGGAGTTCTCTGTCCCTAGAAGCTCAGAAGAGGGGCCTCAGAGCTAGAGGGTAGTTTTATCTCAGGCTCTCAGAGGAAAGACCTCATAGAGGCAGGAAGTCTGGATTCAGACCTCTTAGAAGGAGGAATTGCCCAGCTGCTTCTGGTGCCTCCAAGGTGGTGGTTCTGGAAGTGCCAAAAGAAGCTCAAGGCCAGAACAACTGCCACTACCAAGGTGATGGGAACTGCAAGCAACGAGGAAGAGGCCAGTCTCTTCTCCCAGCGCCAGCCATCCAATCTCCCTGTAGTGCCTCCTATTGGCATAACTTAAAGGGAGCAGCAGGCAAAGCAGAAATGTGACTTGCCGAGCACAGACCTAGCATCAGAGAACAGAGTATAGAAGGATGAACTGGAGCTGAGAGACGATAGGTGAATGGCCAGCAGGCCCACAAAGCACATGCATTCCTCCAGCATACGAACAGAGCACTCAGCTACGTCATTGGCTGGCTTTCAGAGCCAAGTTACAAAAAGTGTACATTTTTAAGTACTAGACTAACATTCATCATGGAGACACAGTCAAACCCTGAAATGACCAGTAACATCTTCTCTTTCATTCTCCTTCGTACCTTATTGAGTGGCATGATGAGGCTAAATGTCTGAATTTATATAAGTTAAATACGTACACCATGTGACTCCGTGGTACACATATATTTCATAAAAATTAGATCATATTATACATAATATTGTAAAACTTCCATTTTCATATTAACAATATATCATTTTTTTTCTTCTAATGAATACATGTTCTTTTTTTCTTATGTAATAGGTATATAACATTCCATTGTTTGAAAGTTCCAAAATCTCTTAATGTTTCCTCCTTTGGGGTCATTTAGGTTTTTCTATTATTTTGTTATTACAATGCTTCTGAGATGCTCTTCACATATTTGCTCACTTGTCCAGTTATAGTCTTAGGATAAATTCTGGAGATATATGTCCACACAAATACACACACACACACACACACACACACACACACACACTCAGTGCCAAATAATGTATACACATTTTAAGAAAGGAAAAACTTTATTAAAATTGTAATAATATATACCAATAACAAAAGATGAATACAAGTCATGTGTATACATTTTTTTTGGCACCCCTGGTATATACCTTTAACAATTTTTTTTTTCATTAGTTTCAGGTGTCCAAAGCACCATACTACTGTGTTTCCCCCGAAAATAACACCTAGCCAGACCACCAGCTTTAATGCATCTTTTGGAGCAAAAATTAATATAAGACCCAGTATCATATCATATCATATCATATCACATCACATCATATCACATCATATTATATAAGACTGGGTCTTATATTAAAATAAGACCAGGTCTTATATTAATTTTTGCTCCAAAAGACTCATTAAAGCTGATGGTCTGGCTAGGTCTTATTTTCAGGGAAACACGGTAGTTAGACATCCACACCCCTCACAAAGCGATAACCTCCCTCCCACAAGCCACTACCTCACTGACATATAACTGTTACACTACCATTGACTATCTTCCTTATACTATACTCCGCCTCCCGTGACTATATATATATATGTATATATACACTTGTAGTTGCCATACAATATTATACTACTACAGCTTCAGGTGTACAGCGCATTGGTCAGGCATCTGCACAGTCTATGAAGTGATCCCCCTGGTAAGTCCAGTGCCCATCTGGCACCTTACGTAATCTTTACAACGTCGTTGACTGTATTCCCCACTCTGTATTTCATACCCACGACTGTATTGTGTCTAGTAATTTGCACTTTCTAATCCCTTCACCTTCTCCGCCATCCTCTCCCCACCTCCCATCTAGGAACCAACAGTTCGTTTTCTATGTCTCTGAGCCTATTTCTGTTTTGTTTACTCATTTATTCTGTTGTTTAGATCCACATATAAGTGAGATCATATGGTATTTGTCTTTCTCAGTCTGACTTATTTCACTTAGCATAATGTTCTCAAGGTCCTGGTATATCTTGACATCCTTTTAAAGAAATCAGAAATCCAATTCATTTCCCCAAGCCTCTTATAAATTCTAAGACAAACAGAAATATTAATAAAGTATTAATATTATTGCTAGCACATTCAGTTTAGGTAAAATTTATGATCTAGCAGAGTAGCATTTTTATGAGGTAGGTAGATGTCACAAAAAGTATATCAGAAGAGAAATTCTATAGTAGTATGTCCAATTAGTAGAACTTTAGGGTAGCATTTTACCATTAATTTTATAGATATTTATAATAAATCCATCTATATTTTTATGACATATTGTTGATTATGGTTACATATTATTTTCCAAGTCTTTGCAGTCTCCAATTTCCAAAACATTTATACTAGAATAAAGCATTCACTTTGTAGCTGATTTAAGACACTTTTTTTTTTCAAACACACTGCAGCTAAAAGTGGCTACTGCTTGAATAGCAAATGCTTTTCCTTTTTAATTATTTTTTTTTCTGGTGCTTATTCCTGTAACTGTTACTGAAGTCCTGTAGGAAAATGTTTCTAGGTCCACATCTCTGTCTCCGGAAACAAAAGACTCAGCTTTGGAGTTTATATAAAGTTTAACTTGGAAGGTTCCTCATAGATCATCTTATTTTCTAGTTTCAAACACCAAGTTCTGGAGTTGCGTTAGGACAAGGACCCTCAATTCCCCACTCCATACTCCTTTTAGTTACACCTTATTCCAGTTCTGTTCTGTTTGAGCGTGAGACGTGAGCATAACTCATAAGAGACGTGGCTCCCAATCTCCAGAAAAGAACACACCAAAAACTACTAGGAACATGATGCTGTTTTCAAACCTTTCTTCAAGGACAGGTTTATCTTCGTCCAACGAGTAACCTGCTTTCAGGTGGAAAGGAGACATTTAATTTTAGGATGCCCAGGCCGGGAAGCTGAGATGTGATTCTTGCCAAAGCCCCAGTTTGCTCAGAAACTCCTAAAGATCCGATTTTATAATCACACGTTGCAGCCATCTCAGATTGTTTAGTTCTCATTTGAGACCCATGATCTCTCTCATAAAGACGTGTCTTTCCTCACAGGCAGGCCCCCGCCATGTAAACGTGCTGTGTGACGTGTCTGGGAAAGGCCCTCTCACTGCCTGTGACTTCGACCTCCGCAGCCTGCAGCCGGACCAGCGGCTGGAAAACCTCCTGCAACATGTGAGCGCCGAGGACTTCGAGAAGCAGAATGAGGAGGCCCGGAGGACCAACCGGCAGGCCGAGCTCTTCGCTCTGTACCCATCCGTGGACGAGGTGGGTGTGACCATCTCCATGCTGGAGAAGTTCAGTGAAAACAGAGAGAATCTCCAGGGAAATATTATTGTTCCTTATTACTGTATGGCAACGTCAGGGTGCTTAATCGTATGATTTCCGGGGCTCTGTTTTTCAGGATGGCAAGCCTGTGTAATAGCACAGCCAATTACTGATCAATTATACAAATGAGATGCCAATAATAACTAGGATTTTCATGGCACTTTAAAAAACACTTTCACTGATATTATCTCATATAGTCTTCAAACTATTTCAAGGGTTTACATAACAGCAATTCCACTCCATCAGTCAAACCAGACAGTTATTTAGAAGTATGTTTTGCAGTTAATCCATCAAGACGTGTATTACTTAAACCATGATGTTCTTTAGTGCTGTGCTAAGGTGTTTTTGTTTGTTTGTTTTTTAATGGTCTCTATGAACAACCTGAGAGACCTGCTTTGAAAACATTCCAGTCTGAAATATCACAGCTGTGCTCCCAATGCATAGAAAGTCAGGATTTTGATTGTCCACTTCTTTATATTAGGTTGGTGCAAAAGTAATTGTTTTTGCAGTTATTTTTAACTTTTTAAACCACAATTACTGTTGCACCAACCTAATATATCAGAACTGACCGAGAACGATTTGATAATTTAGGCTTTGCCTGTGGTCACACCCCAGGGCACGTCGGATGAGATGAAGGATGACCGTTATTCAAGACTGTTCAACTCCTTGTACTTTATACGGGGCTCTCAGTCTTCTCTTCTATATGTCAGAATACATGCCCTTCTGGGTCTCACCAGTACAGATTACCGCAATATCTCTGCTGTCCAAATTTTATTAAAAGTTCAGTTGCGAGAAGTAAGATTTGGGGAAATTTTGCCTAAAAGATACGCCATCCATCTGTGCTTCTAAATACTTCAAATTTGATCTTTGGCTCAAGCCAGACCATCAGGGAGCCTGATTCTCACACCTTGTGAAGCCCCCACCCCGCAGAAATGCGTTTTCTCACCTGCCCTTCGATGGGCTCACCACTGGTCAACAAAAGGACAATAAGGGAAACAGCAGTCATGAGATGTGTGTTCACTGTTCATATGTTTTTGAGGACATGGACCTCCTCATCATCCAGCACTTGTCTCAATGAGGATCCAAAGGGAAGTTGTCCCTCAAGCCTTCAGACAAAGCAGAATTGTGCTTCCACTGAGAAAATGTGTGTACTTGGAGGTAGTGCACATCTTGTAATCGACTCTCCTAAATTCTTTAGAGTCCAATTTCTGTTTACCTCTACTAAATCTGGTGGCTAATTTATTGGTGTCTTGAATTTACTCCAGCTCTCTTTTTTGCTTATCCATATTTTCCAACCACCTTGGGTTTTTCATTTACTTATTTGCGGTCTTATCACTGGCCTCAAATTCTTTTCTAAATGAGGCAGATTAAAAATAAATATGAATAATTTGGACAGTGTTATCTCCACTCTTCAGATTGTAAAGTAAGAATCAGAGAGGTTAAATAACTTGCTCAAGACTCAACAGGTAAATTAAATTATAGGAGAGAGATCCTAACCTTCTATAGGTGACTGCCTGGTATATTGACACATATAATTGAAGTCCAAAAATGATATCAGCAATCACCTCTTATCTCATATCTTTAAAGTTACTGAGAATCTGTAACTTTAAAACTTTCTTACCAGATTTGTCAAGCCTGACTGACTTGACCTTCACTTGCATTCCTCTTCCTCCCAATTCCATGATGGAAGTGCTAATATGTAATAAGAAAACCCAAAGTGGGCACAAGAGAGAAAACAATTAAAGGGTGAGGAGAATACTTGCAGTGAGACATCAACTCATCAAAGCTCCCTCTAGGGATTAAATGGAGGATATCCAGTCTGAATTGATTGAAAGAATGAATCATAGATTGTTTTGAAGGAACTTTATTTTGTAGTCTTTGAACAATGCAGAAACTTAATGGAGGTGAAAGTTATAATCTAGCGGAGGTCCTAATGGGACCTGCTTTACGGTGTGGAGAGGAACGCTTTGTAATTAGTGTACCAGTTATTGGTACACTGGTATGTCTAAAATGCTCGAGGGCCCGATACTAGCCATTTAATGTGTTAAAGTGGGACACACAGAAATTACATTTCTGCTTGTAATTTGTACTTTCTCCAATGAAAATCCTGTGGAAGACAGGTAAATTTCTGACCTACCATGAAATGATTACAAATGCTGATTTCTTTGACAACACATTAATGAAATTATATTATCATTACTTTATTTACTGGTGAGGAAAGTTAGAAATTGGTGAATTATTACATCTAAATCATGACTGGGAAAGGCAGAAGCATAACTCAACCACCAAGTTAGATGAGGTGAGTTCTTTTCCTGATTCACTGAGTCTATGAAAGGTATTGTCCTATGTGTTGATCCCTAAGAAAGATGCCACTATACCCCACCTCATTGAAGAGTTTGCATTTTGGTTGCCAGTGACAGAACCCAACTAAAACCAGTTAAGGAAAACAAAGGATCCACTGGGCCAACTCTCTCTCAAATTATTGAAGAATGTCATCTTTCTCGATTTATCTTTCTCTCTCACTATCTCTCATCTCTCTCTTTCTCTCTCTCTCTCTCTCTCTCTCTCTCTCTCTCTCTCTCTCTCTCTCTCTCACACACACACACACACACACACACACACACATCTCCCAGGAAAATGAAAACAGGTATCCAATAAAACTTTACATTTCTTCTTCTACTTCTTTGGGAATTCGTTCCTATTTCAGATAACTGTAAAGGCTCAAGAAATTCACATAAGTGAGAAGAAACTTAGGAAATATATCAATATGTAGACCTTGTTTGGATCCTGGCTTACCAAACTAGCTGTAAAAAATACTAAGACAGTTGGGGAAATTTGGAACTGACTCCATATTTCAGTGACAATAAGAAATTTTTGTTAATTTTTTAGGAGTAATAATGGTATTACAGTTATGTGTTTTAAAAGTCCTTATCTTTTAGAGACTTGTACTGCAATATTTACAGATGAAATTATATGATGTCTGTGGCCTTCTAAGTAATCCAGTATTGAGTGGGAGGAGATAGTAAGTGGGAATATATTGATAGATGAAACCAAATTGCCCGTGAGTTGGAATTGTTGAAGCCAGGTGATGGGTAAAAGTGGTTGATTGTGTTATTCTCTCTACTTGTATATATTTACAGTTTCCCAATGCAAAGCTTTTAAAGGAAGATTCCAAAGGTTGAATCCAGACCAAACATACTCATAGAAATCTATCAGTGTCTTTACATTGAGGTTGTTTTCCAATAAGGGAGACCCTCCCTTTCAGACGTGTCTGTTCTGATCATCCTAAAAGTTCCAGCTTGCTCTGAGGGAGTTCAGTTCAGTGCAGGCATCAGAACAGTGCCTTCTCTGAAACAAAGTCAGCAACTCCACTCAGCAAGGTGGCCAACTGATAGGCCCAGGATTGGGCCTTGAAGGAGAGTAGAAGTGAGTTCACTGCTTTGTCTATTCTACGATACTGGGTACAGATTTGCCAAGAAGGTGACTTTATGGCCACTTGTAAAAATGCTATGGTTGCTCTGGGATATTTGGTGGGAAGCTCCCATCCTTTATAGCCCAGGAAATACAACTAGTCATGACTCTATGTCTTAGACCCTTGTGAGCTGCAGACCACTGACCAGTGTTTGGGTAGCCTACTGCAAGAGCAGGAATTAATGTCTTCAGGGACTTACACTGTTTATTTTTGCATACATGAATATAATTAAGATACTGTGATAGTTTAGATTTGGATACCAGAAGTTACAATAGGGATTTGATATTTCTCTTTAAGTCTTAAGTTCGTTCCAATGTGGTAAAATAGACAGGTATGTCTCTTAATTTGTCATTACTAAGCTTTTCTGTATTTAGAACTTTAGCAAGTTTGAGCTGGATGTGTCTTTATAGAACCTATAAATTCAACCCCAAAGCTTTATCATCTGTTTAAAAGTACAATGAACTGAGAAAGATACTCTGTATTATAGTATTGATGTTTTAAAGCCTGAAGTGAACTATTCTGTCTCAGACCTCAAGTCTGAAACACACATATTCACTAACTAGTAAAGTTCGTGGCGGGAGACATACTCTGGATGTGTACTTAGAGCAGCCCCAAAACAAAACAAAACAAAAAAAAAAACAAGCCAACAATAGGTATAAGATTTTGCAATGCCATCTGGTGGATATTACTAAGTCATATCCACCTTCACATTTCCTTCCTTCCTCCATCTCTTTGTCTTAAATGCTTGGCTTTCTAAAAGGAGAAAATATTTGCTGTACATGCTGACTTTGAAGCTTGGAGGTTGGATAACAAACTCTCTTGTAAATGTCAAAGTGTTATTCTGCTCTTAGAAATAAAGAAAATGCAAGTTGCATTAAACAGTGGGTGGCAGCCTTCCTTTCCCTGGGTTAACTCCCGCTGGAACTCCTGATGGAAATTCACTAATGATTTCTGTACCGTGTGATAACAGGAGGATGCTGTGGAAATACGTCCGGTACCAGAATGTCCTAAAGAACATCTGGGCAACAGAATATTGGTCAAGCTGCTGACCCTGAAGTAAGTATCAGCAAACATACTAACCACTGCACTGAGGTTTATCTTGCCTTTTAGATGGAAACTGTGCCTTTATCATCAGAGCTTGAGTCGGGGAGGATCCCCTAACACATTTAAACGTGGACAGCTGTGAGGTAGTGGAAAGAGCAGAGTTTGGAATCAGCTAGACCTGAATTCTATTCCTACCAAACCTTTGACAGTCTTTCTTCTGTAATAGGGAAGGCAAATAGTAAGGTTAGGCATGAAAGGTAATTAATTGAAATGGCCTACGTTAAGAAAAGGAACAGGGAGGGCCGGCCCGGTGGCTCAGGCGGTTGGAGCCCCATGCTCCTAACTCCGAAGGCTGCCGGTTCGATTCCCACATGGGCCAGTGGGCTCTCAACCACAAGGTTGCTGGTTCAACTCCTGGAGTCCTCAAGGGATGGTGGGCTGTGCCCCCTGCAACTAGCAATGGCAACTGGAGCTGCGCCCTCCACAACTAAGATTGAAAGGACAACAACTTGACTTGGAAAAAGTCCTGGAAGTACACATAGTTCCCCAATAAAGTCCTGTTCCCCTTCCCCAATAAAATCTTTCAAAAGAAAAAAAAAAGATATGCTTTCCTTTAAAAAAAAAAAAAAAAGAAAGAAAAGGAACAGTGAAAGCCAGTGGTGTGCTAGGGTCAGCTCGGACTAACTCATGAAAGCTGATTGTGAACTTTTCTTCCCAGCTCTTTATTCAGTGACTGTCACATTGGTAATTTGAAATTGGCTATGGTGGAAGTATTTCTAACACAGAAACTAGAAAATGTTACAAGTTAGAACCTTTTTTATTTTTCAGAGACTTGTTTGTTAAACATTTACCAGCTTGTCACTGTTGAAACAAAATGCAACTAAAACCCAGTCCCAGTACCTTGTAGCAATAGAGAGTATTGCCCTCAGGGGGTACTGAAGCAAACTGTCTTAAGGGGGCACCCGCTAGTAGGACCTACTCTTGCCATCTAAGGGAACAGGCCCATTTTTGTCAGTTGTCTGATTTTTTTTCCAAGAGAGATTGAAATGCAGACTTTTCTGCATGATTCTTTTTCTTAAAATTTCCTCATTTTCTTTTAAAATGTCACACAATTCAAACAAAACTTATCTGCAATCTGGATTCGTCTTGTGGGCCAATTATTTGCCATGCTTACTTTAAAGCAATTATCTCCAAATTTTTTAATTATTTACTTCTATTGTAAAAAAAAAAGTCGCATGTCCTCTATGTATGTGTATTAAATTTGTACTTGCATATTAAAATATTACATACGTTATAAAACATACCTAAATAAGAAAATGTAAAGGCTGAACTAAACAATTGAGAATAGATTATTTTCTTCGTACATTCCAATGGAATGTCTTTCGTACCCCCTGGAGTGCTTGTGTACCTCTCTTTCCTCTTTGCAGGCTGCTACTTGAGAGAATCCATTCTTTGGCTTCTTCAAATCACAGACCTTTTTGAAAATATTAAGTTGTGAATGCTCCACCTAGGCAGAAGTACATAAGCCTAATATTTTTTCATACCCTACGAGGAGGGTCATCCATCTCTTGAAGTCAGTTCATGGACTCCGTAAGCAGCACCTGATTTGCAATTAGGGCATCTGGATACTGGATTCAAGGGCTTTGTTTCAACCTTAGGGAACTTCTCTGGGCTTTCGAAGTTGTGAGACCAGATGGTCTCAAGTTCCTACGTGTCATAAACTTCAAATGGGAATGCATAGCCTCTCCAGTCCTACTCCTCAGAGCATAAGCCAGCATGACTGCTCCCCCAGTTGTGGGGGCTCTCTGGATGTTGGAACCCCCTCCCCCCGGCCAATTCTACTAGCAGTAGGACGGGGGAGCAGTTAGGACCTTTTTCCTTACACACACAGATAAGCAGCCAATAAGCTGTTCATTTCTGCGTTAGGGAGGAGGTACAGAAAGACAAACTCTAGCCCTGGAAAGCCTGCTGGAGTGGGAGCCTCCGAGTCCTTCAGCAGGAGGACTGAGTGGAAGTGGCTGTGCCGTCCCCCTCTGCCTCACTCAGGAAGTCCACCCTATTCTATTGTCAGGGGCGCTCACCCACCCCCACAGGATGCACATCAGGCCACTTTTTGATGCAGGAATTATGCCGTTTAGGATCGGGGGAATTCTCTCTCCTGATTGTTATCACCAAGCCGTCTAGACCTTGTCAACAAATAAATGGCAGCTGTTCTCACAGGTGGGAAAACATGGCCGCTGAGATAGATGTGTATTATTTAAAAAGACAAATTGAGTCACTTGGATTTCTCTTGATGAAAATTGTCAAGTGTAGTTTCTAGTGATTTTCCCCCCAACTACCAAAGCAGAAATTAAGTACCATTGAGGTGTTTGCTCAGTGCACTTGACCTGCTCGAGTGTCTTGAATAGTATCCATACCAACACTGACCTGCAAGAGAGATGGACTGAAGAGTTTGTCTTACTTAGGTACAAGTACTTTCAATAACCTGGATAAAAGAAAGACAGCTAATTTTTATAAGGAAACCTAGAATGTTAGAATATGAATAGTAAGATTTTAATGATAATGTTACAGAAACATGTTTCCCCATTGATAAGCAGAATTGTATTTATACTACGACAGAGTTTATCACCTAGGGAACTTTTTAAAATGTTGTTGAGATCTGTCACTGCTTCTGTTTTGCTTTTGAGAACTATCTAAAGCCTTGAGCATACAGAATTAGGCTGGTGACAATTCCATAAATGTGTATAGCAGCAAAAAAAGAGAGGAGGATGACAGAATATTTTTCTATTTCGCATTTTAAGGGGAAAATCTTTTACTTTAAAATGTAATTCAATCTGTGCAAAGTAACCTCAGCTCAAAGGAGTCGTCTTAGTAGTGAACTGTTAGTGAATTAAATTTACCCAGGGAGCTTGTTTCAATGAAAGTTTGGGGAGACCTCCTCCTACCATTTTCCTTAAGAGACTCTGGTTCAGTAGATTTCAGGTGGGACCAAGAAACCTGCATTTTGACAAACTCCTACTTTTTTGCTTCAAAATGCTAGTTTCTGGGAACTATACTTGGAGAAACACTGGTAGAGAGAACTCAGGTTCTGTGATCTGAAAGGCCTGGGCTCAGAACCCCGAGTTCCCATTCCAAACCTTGTGGCCTTCGGCAAATTACGTCAGCTCTCTGAACCCAAAAAAAGCGGGGATCATATCTACATTCCACTATAGTTGTGAAGCCTAAAGGAACTGAAGTGTAAAGCGCTTGCCACAGCCCAATGGCAAGTGTTGGACAAATGTTAATTCTCTTTTTCTTTCTCTGAACCACAGAGAACTTACCACTCAGTACATCGTGCTTTCAGTAAAGCACAGGAATATACAGACCTTGGTGTATCAGGGAGTACACAATTAAATACACATCAACCATGCCAGGTAATACCTGGTGAGCCTAGGCACAGATATTCTTCTAAAGAGGTTATCCTTTAAGGCACAGCTTTCCAATGATAAGGCCATCCTCTCACACGGCCTTGAAACACAATGTGGCCTAATTTGCGTGACTTCTGCAGTGATGGTGATCCAAGACCCGATTACTAGCGCTGTCAGCGGGCCGTGTCCAAGGTCATGGGTTGTTACCCTAAGAAACTTGGAAGGTGCACATCTGTGTTCCGTGTGTGTCTTATAACATGTGTCATGATTATGTTTTGGGGATCATTTTCTTCAAACCCACCGTTTTTCAAGGGGAATGGGCAATTCGTGCCAATATAAGGGCTCGTCTTCCTTGCTGTCAGTGGGTCCACACACCTCAGTGTTTATTGGTACTGCTCAGTCCCCTCCCCCTACCTCAACTCTGCAATTCCCCTGGCAATGCAGTTAGGAAGGGTCACCCAATCTTCCTCAGATGGTCCGACTATAAATCTAAGGAAAAGCAACTGAACTTTTTTTCTTTTTACTATCTGAAAAGCCCCAGCCCTTCGAATTGAATAATAGGGATTCCTATCCTAGCAGTAAAATATAAACTGTAAGGCCTTTATCTAAGACAGAAACTCAAGCCTCTGAAAACAGAGCAGCTACGATGGCAAGAAATGCCCTGATGGATCAGACCAAGGGTCCACTCCACCTACTTTCTCTGTGGTGCCACTAGCAATCACCTTGGGGGAGAATGTCTTCCCACCATGATCTTAAATCATTAGGAATCTTCCACAAACTTTCCATTTTCTCCACTAATATCCCAGGGTGCGTCTCATATGCATGGAGTTATGAAAATGTTTCTGGAAATTACTTATATCTTTAACCAGTTTATATATTCAGGCACGTTCAGAAAACTCAAAGTTATCTAAGTTAAAACTACACAGATTTTTCTCTTTTTCTCTGACAGGTTTGAGATTGAAATTGAGCCCCTGTTTGCCAGCATTGCCCTCTATGATGTTAAAGAAAGAAAAAAGGTAAGAAGGCAAAAAAAAAATAAAATAACCCGTCCCCGAGGGCACACATATTATTGATGAGTCTTTGGGTTCATGTTTTTAAACCTCACTGCCATTCAGCAAAAACACATCCGATTTGAAAGCAAATGACCTTTGATACACCCAGTTCTATTGCCTTTGCAGTTTTTGAAGCAATGACATGGGAACGTGAGTCATTTGTGTCCTTTGAAGAATCTTATGGGAAAGCCGGCTGCAGGGTGGCCAGAGGATTGCACAAGGCCAGGTTGGGATAAAAGAGAACGATAGAGCAGCTTATGGGCTACATGCAAAACAAAGTGATTTAAATATGTTTTTAACGAGCTCGAATATTCATGTAGTATTTCCTCATTTGGGGAGTCTTTTTGCATTGTGAGAAAGGCTTACCATGAATGAAGGGCATCTTGTGCAGTGAAAGTCTAAATTTGCCACAGGGTGAAGACCTCACCAACGGTAATGTGCTTTTCATTGAAAAGAATTCAAGGACCTAAAACTTCTTCATGAATGTTTTACTGTTTAGTCATTTTGTAACTCCTAGAGGAAGACAAAAGTAGCAAAACCAGAGTAAGACAGTTCTGCCCCTCTTTACCCACAACCATTCTGTATTTAAGGGAATGTGTATGTGTCTCTTGAATAAATACTAATAATCCCTGAGATTTCTATTATTAGGGTAGGTTAACTGCGAAAACAAACAGACCCCCAAATGCCATGGTTTTAAGGCAGTGGTGCTTAAACTTGACTGTGCATCAGAAACACACAGTCAAGGAGGGCTTATTAAATAAAACAGATGTCAGGCCCTCCCTCAGAGTTTCTGATTCAGGAGGTCTGGGTAGGGCCTGAGAATGTGCATTTCTAAAAAGTTCCCGAGGGTATGCTGAAGCTGTTGGTCAGGGGACCACATTTTGAGAACCACTGGCTTAAAGAAGTTTCTGGCTTTGTTTTTTAACAATCCAGGGTAGAAGGTACTCGGTCAGCAGTGGTCTGCTCCACTCAGTCCTTCAGGAACTCAACCTGGCAGTGGCTCCTCCATCTTCAATATTTGCTCTCCCAAAGTCACTTTTGTCACTGTCATTGCAGCTCCCGAAAAAGGGAAAAGATGGGTGAGAGGGGCCTGGATATTTGATACATCACTTATGTTCACAATTCACTGGAAACAATTTAGTCATGTGCTCACTCCTAACTGCAAGGGAGGATGGTAAATGCAGTCTTTGCCGGGGCAGCCAACTCTCAGCTATAACTCTGTTAGTGATGAAGGGAGACCCAACTAAACAGTGGCTCCTGAGTAACACCACGCTAACGAGCCAAGGAGCACTCATCATGCCACGCTCTTGCTCCAAATCTTTAATGCATCTTCACTATCTGCCACATTAAAAACAAACTCTTTAGCCCCATCCCTGGCTTTCTTCAGTAGCGCTCTCATCTGCTCTCTTTCCCTCCGTAACCTATGCAGAGTCAAACTGGACTAATCTCTGTGAACTAAACTCGCTCCTCGTTTTCCAGCCTCTGAAATATTTCTGTACTGGACTCTGTCCCTGGTCCACGCCACCCTCCAGCTCTGCCTAGCAGAATCTTCTCCCAAGGCCCATCCATCTCACATGCTTTCTCCAAAAAGAACATTCCTCATCACCCCCACTGGGTGTGATCTCTCACCGTCTGTAAATTCCACAGCCCTTTTTGTATGAATATGGGCACCTACATTTTGCTCTTCCTGGAGTTAGTGGCATATTTGCCTTTTGCCTCATTTTTTATTGTAAACTAATTGAGGACAGAGGCAATGTCTGGCTCTTCTTCGGTGCAGTACCTAGCACACCATTGGTATTCAGGAAATACTGGTGAGTTAATAAACATTTAAAAGTTTCAAGGAACGTCTCTGAAATGACTCCAGAATATCTAGAGATAGTGACAAAATAGGTATTGGGTTTTCCATCAGCCACTAACCATAAACTGTAGCTATGATTACATTTATTCCTTTGGAGAAATCTCTTTGTGGTTTTTTTTGCTCTTTCTAAAACGTGTTTTGGCCATGAGAACAACAAGTGTAACTTAGTTTTCATTTTGCTACTCATTTACAGATCTCGGAAAGTTTTCACTGTGACCTGAACTCTGACCAATTCAAAGGATTTCTGCGTGCCCATACTCCCTCTGTTGCCTTATCGAGTCAGGCAAGATCTGCGGTATTCTCCGTCACCTATCCATCCTCAGACATTTACCTAGTCGTCAAGGTAGTGAAACACAGTCTGATTTGCACATTCTGATGTTCCCATTTTTGCATTATTCCCAGTGCACATATTGGGTGAAAGGTGTCAGAACGTATCTCTCTGTCTTCTGTGAGATTCACTTTGTGTCTTTCTCAACTTACTTTTTTCCTTTACAAGCAAATTCTCTGTTGAATACTAGAATCACTGTGGGTTTTGGAGTCATACAGTCGCAATTTTGAATCCTGGCTTTGCGACTTGATTGTTATATGGCGTTAGCCAATGTACCTACCCTTTCTGAGATGTAGTTTTCTCATCTGTAAAGTGGGGATAATAAAACCACCCTCAATGGGTAGTTGTGATTATAAAATACAGCTTGGCACATTACGGGCACCCTTCCTCCTAACCAATGAAAGCACCCTCCACTCTCCAGCTCTGTGAGGCTGCTGAGGAGAAAAATCTCAACTAGTTTTCTAACGGTGTTCACGGTTTTGTAGAGACCCATACTTAAATGTCTACAAGTGTAGGCTCTGACAATCTGAGGTGTCAGCTCTGTTTTCCAAGTTTCACTCTTCCTTTTTATGACTATCTCACAGACTAAGTATGTCTAGGTAAGAGTCAAAACTGGGGGACAGTCGTAAGTAGAAGGACCTATCCTAGGCTTTACTCTGCTGATGTAAGAAAACCAGAGACTTTCTCTATACACTAAAATGACGGGTTAGGAATTAACAACAAACATTGAACATTTCACCTACCTTAAATGAAATTAGCTTAAAGCCCACTGCGGAAGCCCAGTAGTTAAATTCAAAATTCCTGCTCAGCCTAGAAAACAAAAGAAGTCAACACTAGTTGTATAGAGACAAATTTTTCTTCACACTACACTTCTCCATGGATGACTTTATTTTGGTTAATCCCTAGTAGAAGTCTGCTAAATAGTAGCAGTTATCTATAGGTCACCATGACTTACTAAATCTATTCCAAATATTTCAAATGTATAAATGCATTCATTTGGTAATAACAAACATTCTTGTAATTGTCTTGGATATAGTTAAGAAATTTAAATCTACTCATACAGTCCCTGGTTTGCTTCTGATATGTTTTTCTTTTCTGTAATGCCATATTGTAGCTTTTTCCCCTCTAAACATATAGTAAATGGTATTATAATATTTAGCACATCTATCCAGGTAGTTCCCATTCAATAAAGAGAGGCTTCTTTCTTAGTTTTATTCTCAGGCTGAACACCAGAATCTTAACTGTATTTTAGGTAGAGTTACCTAGTTGAGTATTGCGTATAATATTTCTTTAAGGGGTTATTTCAGGCTTAAAAGTTTTGTTTCTCAGTTGAAGGATGGAGAGTAAGGATGAGAGTAAATCTGACGTAAAACTTTAAAAATAGACATGCCAGGCATTGAACCAGCTCCTCCTAAAGAGAGCAGAGGTTCGCCATTTTACCATAAAATTTTCCAGGTAATTCTGATAATGCTCCTTTCCCTTACCTGCCATGGTTATGAGGGTTCATTCATTTCTCTTACACATAAATCACAAAGGACCATACAGCGGGCTCTCATAGCAGCCTGCAGCTCCTCATGAAGTAGCTGGAGTTTCCTTTGTCTAACTCAGTGAAGGGACTCCATAGTATGTGCTGATCTGGTCCCACCTGCATTCTCCTGCTTCCAACTTCTGGAGACCCCTCTCCTGTGGGTTCCATACTATGCAGTACTAGTGCATGAAGCTGTGGAACTCCCATTCCTTGCTTCAGGGTCCTATTAAAAGGTTCTTTATCTCTCTTCAAAGTTTATTTTAAAGACCACATTTTTATCCTTTGACTTCATGGAAAAAATTAGCTTCCTTGCAATTTGCCCTATAAGCTCCTGACTATGTCCTTCAGAAGAGTAGGGTCCAGGTTTATTGTGTTCACCATCTGTCTGCCCAGCAGCCACCATAGAAGGTACCCCCAACAGATGTTTTCTGAATGACTGAATCAGTGAATGATTGCTGACTAACAGGAATACCTGTCAGTCCCTGGCTCGAGGGTTGGGTGTCTGTGTTCTTAACCGGGGGCGTTTTTCAGGGGGATCAGCCTCGTCTTCACCCTCTAGCAATGGAAAGGGGTTTAAGCTTCCTTTGTGAAAGGAGGGATTTTCTGCTTGCAATCTCCCTGAGACAGATGTCCATTGAGCAGACCCCTGCCGCTTCCTTTCAAACTCCATTAAACACCCTCCATCGCTAGGGTAATTTCTAGTTTAAATAATTTGTGCCTAACTGATAATGCCAATTAAAAATGTGTGCCTATTGGAATATGTTGACCCAAATTTCTTCTTCAATAATTCTCGCAACTAATGACACAGACTAATATGGGACTAAATCCACTTGTTTTTTTCCTCAACATCTAAGTTAATTTAAATGTTCTTGGAGCACAGGGTTAGGAAATTCAGATTTCTCCTTTTCTGTCTCTTAAACGTGGTGCCCAAATTTATAGTCAGCCAGATCCCTTACCTGAAGCAAAATCGAAGGAGATGTTTGACAACTGTAGCCTTTATTCCTATTACCAGCCAGTCACCAAGTGAAAGCTGCACCATGCCACTGCTTTTGGCTTTTTTCCAAGTCTGTGAAATCCAGAGAAGCAGCCCTAATAGGAAATACAAGGGAGAGAATTACAGATACTTTATTCTGTTCATTTATTCATTTTGTGGAGGGTTTGAGTCCCCAAACCTGACTTTTACAGAGGTCATATCTCTTTTTTACATTGTAAGCAATAATAAAGAAAATGAGCTTTTTACTTCCTACATATGTCTCATGGGTTTTGTTTTATAAAATAACTTTTATTGCATTTTTTATTGTAGGCATAATGCATGTTTGTTGTTTAAAAATAGACAATACTCATAAGCAATAGGAAGAATAAACATACCACATAATCCCATCATGCAAAGATAATTGCTATTAACATGTACTGTTCATCTATTATCATCCTTTTAATATGCCTTTATGATTTTTTTATAAAACTGTATAATACTCTTCTAAGAATTTTTTAAATCAAAAAACGTATATTATGCACATCTTCCTATGACATCAAGTATTGTCACAAAACATCATTTTGATGTTTGCATAGATTCTGTTATATGGGTGTAATTCATGTACATTGTTTTAATATTATTTTTGTTGATAGATTGAAAAAGTCCTTCAGCAGGGAGAGATTGGAGACTGTGCAGAACCCTATATGGTTATCAAAGAAAGTGATGGTGGAAAGGTATGATATTTTGCATATTGCTAAATAGTGACATCTTAGAATAAGCAGATATTTTCCATGAGTGTTCCACAACATAGTTAATGGAGGTTAGTTCATAAGATGTCCCCATAGGAGACACTAATAAGTTGTATTTAAAGCAAATAAGGAAGAGAAACTGGTCATTGATTATAACTTTTTAGCGAAGTAAATGTTTAAACTCAACAAATGATGATATTCTCACCAATGTTTGATTATCAGACTTGGCTAGGACAAGACCATGTGCTGTTGCCTTGGTTCTAAGGCTGTGATCCAGCTGGTTGGGAGGGCCACAGAGACCCCACGAAACTAAACAGAGCTCTTCTGGTTTTTCTCAACAGCATGGGCCACCATCCTTTCTGGTAGGGATATTTGGAAATTGGCTGAGACTACTGTATGTCATAAATTGATTAGTACAACATTGGGACTGAGCTTATGAAAAGGGGCATCTTTTCTCAGCACCTGATACAATTTTTAAAGCATGGCCCTTTTGGAATAAGACTTGCCTAATCAGCATCATACTACAGACTTATACATTTCAAATATGATTGAAACCAAGACATTTTTTTAAATCTATCTTTTGCTCTGAACTTACAAAGAACACCCTGGAAGTGTTGTCAACCTAATGAGGAAGTTGTTAGGATCTTTTATAGATTTTTCTGGACTTTTCCAAGGGAACTTTGAAAAACAGGCTCTCTTGAGAGCAGGGTAGATGATATCCAAAACTTTTTATCCCAAGATTCTCTCACGTGAATTCAAGTCATGTAACCAGCCCCTAACAGAGGCACTTGTTGATTAGCTGGTATAATAAACCTTGGACTTTTTTTTTGAGCTTAAGGTATATTTAACAGTTGAATGTAGCCTTTCTCTAAATTCCTCCTTTCCTAATCTGATGAGAAGTCCCTCATCAGTTAGACTTCTGTCCCAAGTTGTGTCAGTTTTCTGCCGAGTCATCACTCTTTTTAATCAGTAGGGTAGGGATTGGGGAGGTGCCTGTCATATCCATGGCAGGGCAGTTGACTTGGTACTGGTGCCATATTTGTTTCTGCTTGTCTCTTTCCATTTTCCTCTAGAGTAAAGAAAAGATTGAAAAACTAAAACTTCAAGCTGAATCCTTCTGCCAACGTTTGGGGAAATACCGGATGCCCTTTGCCTGGGCTCCCATAAGCTTAGCAAGCTTCTTCAGTGTCTCCACCCTGGACAGGGAGGTAACCGATGTGGATTCCATGGTTGGTAAGCTTTCCAGCTGCAGTGGGAAGGGGTGGGCTCCCCAGTGTACCAACTCTGAGGTCAACTGTTTATTAGTGGGAGATTGGGGATACAGTAAGGTGTGGGGAATGAGAAGGAGGAAGGAGATAAATAGGATGAAACACTATTATGGCAAATGCATGATTGGACAGTGATCCCCCAAAATTAGCATGAATGTTTGTGGAATTTAAGTATTCTCTTCTAGTAAGATTTTTGGTTGGAATTTTCAGGGCAGTTTGACACTTTAAAAAGTTAATTTTCAGTAGTCATCTCCTCTTAAAAGTAAGATTCTTGAAAATAACAAGAAAATATAACAACCATTTATATAGTGTGTTAAACAAAGACACCATGGTTGGCTTCTAAACATAAGAAGAGCCACCGTCATGGGGGTTTCAAACAGCAAAACTCAGGTTTCTCAGCAGTATTTCCAGTCCCTTAAAGTTTATTTTGCCAAGTGCAATGAAAAGGTGGATGCCAAAAGAATATTTAGTTACAATTTATTTAGCATATTTCTCTTTTTCATCACCCCACCCTTGATTTGAATCATTATTTTTTTTAAAACAGGTTTGGTATGAAACTGTTCAAGAGGGTTATGGAGTTTTCAAGTAGACCCACCCCACCTGTGGCAGAGTTCCTATTTTCCTAAATGTCTTTGTATCCAGCAAATATTTAAGTCTACAGTTACATTTCTCGTGACATTTCTTGTGCATGCCTTAGCCCTGCCACTTATGAAATGTTGCCTTTAGCAAGGAGTGGAGGAAAGGGTATTTTGTTATTGTTGCTGCTATTCTGGGGTTTTTGCTGGCCAGAACCCTTGTGTTATTTTCTGATTTATCAATAACAAATCTCATTTTAGTGCATCCTGACCTTCATACCACAGTGTTGTTGTTGTTTTTTAAAATACCAATCTCCATGTAGACTCAGGTAGCCTATTTAAAAGAGTTATGCAGAGAGTTTAGAGGACACCATAAATTAGATGATACCATAAATTCAGACATAGGGCTTGCTGGGGCTTCAGTAATGTCCAGGTCTAGGATAAATGAACCTGATGACTACAGAGACTGTTCTTAAGAAGCAACCAGAAGATGCAGGGTATTAATATTGAGGCCGTATGGCAAGAATTAAGGGTAAGAGAATATTCAGAAACCGGTTGGCAATATTAAGAGTTCTAAGCAATTTATTCACAGTAGAGCCCCTGAGTTTTACAGTATGAAAGAAACAAGATCCTCACTGAAATCTTAAAACGGGGTAAAACAAACAAACAAACAAAAAACAAACAACTAAGCGGAGTATCAGGGTTTGGGTGTTACTCAGGGTTCTAATCCCCATTACACAGGTCAGCCAGTTCTGCTGCATGGTCCACACAGCAGGAGCAGAAGATAGCTGGGCTACAGAATGTACTCAGGCTGACCCTCGTATGTTTGGGTCACAGTCCCAAGTGCCTTCAAGGGCATTTGAGTACAGGCCTCTCCCAATGGAATGCAAATGTAAAATAAAACAAAAGCAAACACTGTTGATTAAATAAAGCTTATCTGCAGACCCTGTTCTGGCTGCAGTTCTGGACTCCTGCTGGGTGGCGTCTGGTCTACCCTCCATGTGGGAGAGGACTGTCATTGCTCTGGCCTTTCCGCTCTGGTCAGAGGAGGTTAGAGGCTCCAATAGGGGGTCTAAGAAAGGTAGGGGTCAGTGGAGGGAAATTTTCATTCAAAACAAGAATGGCCATGTTCACTGTTCTTGTTCAGTGACTTTAAACATATCTGATGTATGGTAAAGTTAATAACCTGTTAATAACAGAAAGACATACTTTAGAATGACCGTTGTTTTCCTTAAAGGGAGAAGCTCTGTGGGTGAGCGGAGAACTTTGTCCCAATCGAGAAGGCTTTCTGAAAGAGCCCTGTCCTTGGAGGAAAATGGGGTTGGATCCAACTTCAAGACCACCACTATGACCATAAACAGCTTTTTCAAGCAGGTATCTCTCCATGTTACAGCGTGTCTAGATTTGTCCCCACAATGATGGGTGCTGGAGCCTGAAGGGGGAGTATATGTAGTGATTAAGAGAACAGTTAGTTAACCTCACCAAGCCTCAGTTTCATTATCTACAAAACAGGGATGATGGTACTTGCGTCATTTGCCTTTTAGGAGGATTAAATGACATGAGGCATGTAAAGCTCTTCTCAGAGTGCCTGGGATATAGCAAGTGCTCAGTGAGTGTGAGCTCTTTCAATTGGGAGAAGAATTCACTCCAATTAATCAAAACTATCCTATTTGAACTCTCCCGGTCAATTCATTTAGTAAGCTATGAAAACAGTCGGAAACATTGTTTCCTCCTTGGTTCCAGGGTTTCCTGACCTGGCTGTTGTCCTTACCGCTCTTCCATGTGCAGGCTTTGCAGGGCTGCCTACTTGCTCATGGCATGTGACCACTGCGAATGATGCTCTTTGTTAGCTCCACACCGAGGCTTTAAAAAACAAAGAATTTCCTAGAGTAATTAAATTCATAGAAAAGAAAGTAGAATGATGATTGCCAACGGCTGGAGGAAGGGGGGAATAGGGCGTTGTTTAAAGGGTCCAGAGTTTCAGTGTTGCCAGATGAAAGAGCTCTGGAGATTGGTTGCCCAACAATGTAAATGTACTTAACACTCCTGAGCTGTACACTCACAAATGGTTAAGATGGCAAACTTTATGCTACGTGCATTTTACTACCAAAGAAAACACAAACTAGAATTAGACTAGTTTGACTCTGTTTAGACCATTTTCCATAGTTGGAACAGTCTTCAAGGGGTTGCATTAACAAATCAAAATGCAGAAGGGATGCTGAGGGTTCTGTGCATATGCCACATAATAGGAATAGCATGGGACTGAAAAGGTTTCTATTCCAAACACACCCCTTCCAATTGTATTACCTTGGGGGACAAAGTACTTAACTAAGTCTGAGTTTCCTTATCTGTACTTGAGAATACACTTACCTACCTACCTTACCAGGCTATTAGAGCTCTTGCCCATGAGTCCGTTGGCAGAGTCCTGTCCCATGTAGGCACATAGAGGGTAGTTTTTATGCTTAGCCTCCTTAGTCAAGACAAATGTGAAGAAAATGAGGATAGGAAAAAGATGGAAAGATGCTTTTTCCATCTTCAAATGTTTGAAGAAGGAAGTAAACTTATTGTGTATTATTCCAGGAAGTAAAACAAGCATCAGTGGCCTTAAGTTATAGGGGAAGAAGCGTTTGGCCTAGATTATCAATGATCAAACAGGCTTCCTTAGAATGCAGTGGAAGCCCCATCCCCAGAAGGATTGATGAGAGGCTGAGTGGCAGTAAGTCCAGGAGTGGTAAAAAAGGAATATTTGACAAGAAGTTGAACTAAATGACTTCAGCATTGCCTATCATCCTAATTTCTATGAAAGGCATATGAAAATAAAATATAAAGATAGAAGTCTTTCCAGAAATCATTGGTCCCTACCCCAGGAGGTGCTTCTCCACTAACCCTGACTTCTCTCTTGGCAGGAGGGAGATCGCCTCAGTGATGAAGACTTATTCAAGTTTTTAGCTGACTACAAACGATCTTCATCCTTACAGAGAAGAGTCAAGTCAATTCCAGGTACAGATGGCTTGTCATTATCCTCTTAAGCTGTGCCAAGGTCATTTATGATTAGACACATTATTTATCAAATGCTAAAATTCACAAAATCATGTTTACCAAGTGAAATGTGGGATTGCATTAGGAGTTGAGTCTGAACTGGACTGCTTTTTCTGGAAAATTATTAATATTTTCTATTCTATTGAAGGACTGATTCTGTAAATAAACATGCTTTAGATCTGGTTTCTCAGATAATCAGGTAATTGTTTGAACAGAGCCTCTTTTATCATATAAAATATTATACGGAAATCTTAGGATGAAAACAAAACTGAAAGTGAGATACTTTGGTAGAAGGTGAGGGCACCTTGCTTATCCTCTGCTTAACAGCCACTGAGGCACTTCTGCAGGACCCTGGGATACCGGGGAACCCAGTTCGAAAACCACAAATAGTTACTGAACTACTGTTGTCATACTGTGGTAGTTCTGGAAGGGGCTTTAAAGATCCACTAATCCATTTCTACTCATTGTACAATTTCTTGCTTTTTCATTTCTAGACACTAAATCTCAAAAGTTGTCATGACATGCTTTTACTCCAGCTATAAGCAATTAGCTGGGAATTTCAAAACTCTCACATTCCCACTTCTTCTTATTTTCATAAAAGAAATATGCTACAACAATCTTTCTTGATTCCCTGGGACCATGAGAATGCCTTTACTAAAATAGTCGTATTTTCTCTCTTTAGGCTTGCTCAGACTGGAGATTTCTCTAGCTCCAGAGGTAATCAATTGTTGTCTGACTCCTGAACTGCTGCCAGTGAGACCCTTTCCTGAAAACCGGACACGTCCACACAAAGAGGTTTTGGAATTTCCAATCCGAGAAGTCTATGTCCCTCATACTGTGTACAGGTAAGAAGCAAAGGCTCCTGGAAAACCATTGAACCCATATTTAGAGTTTTGTTTGGATAATGCTTTCATCATCCTTCAACTTCTTACCTTCCTACTTCTTAAGTTTTAGAGAAAATGAAATATATTTACATAACTATAGATGATCGCTAGATCACTTTCTAAAAATGGTTCATCTAATTTTCTTTAACAAGAAAGTGTTACTTGAGTTATAATTGGATTGTAGTGGACATTTTCCTTCCAAAAATGAAAAAATCCTCCTTGTCATTACCTTGGTTTTTCTGTGTGCTGAAGGATGTATTAGGAAAAGAGCAATATGACCAAAATGTTCTCCGTGTGTAAAGACCGGTTTTTAGCTCAAGACCAACTCTGTCCAAATAAATTTACAGCAATGATAGAAACGTTTTATAGGTGTGCTGCCCAACACATGTGGCTATTCAGCATTTGAAATGTGGGTCGGGCACTAGAAGAAGTGAAATTTTAATTTTATTTAACTTTAATTAATTTGCATTTACATTCAAGTAGCTGTAAGTGCCTGGTGGCTGCCATATTGGACGGCACGGAGTTAGAGAGCAAAGGCCTAAAGGTTACGCCTTTGTTTCTTAGAGACCCTTCACCTGGGGGCTGGGAGGGAACTTGTCAACATACAGCTATCAAAGGCATTGCTGCTCTTGTGGTTTGGCTTTTATTTTGAGAAGGTTTTTTTGTTTTTTTTAATGCAGAGAAGAATGCTATCACAAGCACCTTTTTTCCACCATCTGGAAATGCTGCTCTGTGTGTGTGTGTGTGTAAAATCACACTGATTAAGTTGAAGTCTCCTTTTTCTCCACAGACTTCTATCTTGCTTCCCAAACATCACTGATGAACATAAGTGTGTCCTTTCTTTCATTTTCTTTGGTTTCATACATGTATGTATATGTATACAGAGGATCCCACAAAAATGTATACACATTTTAAGAGAGGAAAAAACTGTATTAAAATTGTAATACAATGCATGACACTAGCATTCCGTTTGATTAACACCATCTTTTGAGTGAACGTCATGCTACACATTGCTACCGGAATTCAATTCAACTTCGAAAAGGAATACATAGGTAACATCTCTTAAAATGTGTACTTTATTTTGGCACCCCCAGTATATGTATTTGTGAACATCAAATGGTATTATTTTATGTTCATTTTAAATGTACATAAATGGCTATGCACTCTATTATACTGTACTTTTTGTCTAACAGTATGACTTTTTCTTTTTTGTGTATTACTGTGGACTCATGAATCTTATCAATTCAATGTATTATATTCAGTTCCTGGCATTATCCTTTTTACAGATTTTCACAAATTTAACCAATGGAATTCCTTAATAGCTTATATTTTAGAAATATTAATATTGATTTATATAGCGCTTTGTCATTCTTTTTAAATGTTGTATAGTATTCCTTTGTGTGAAGAGGCCATATTTTTATCCATTTTCTATTTTTCTATTGATAGATATTATGTTTTTTTTCCGGTTTGGGGATCTTACAAATACTGTGCAGTGAGAATTTTTGTCTTTGTCTCTCTGTGCACATGTATGAAAGTTTTCTGAAGAAATATGCCCCAAAGTGAAATCACTGGATAACAAGTAATATACATGTTAAGTTTTATTCATACTGCCACGTTTTCCCCAAATTGTACCAGTTTGCAATCATGCCAGCAGTGTAAGAAAGTTTTGATTCCCCCAGATCCTCACCCACACTTTCTGTTATGATTGATGTGTATGTGGGATTGAAATGCAAAGAATTTCAGAAGCCGCCTAATCCAAGCACACCCACCCCCACATTTCCAGATACACAAAATTGAGGCCCAGACAGAATGAGTGAGTGGTTCACTGAGGTCAAAAATGACAGTGAGAAATATAATAACCACCCACACAATTACAAATGGACCTCTTCCTTTCAGTGTTGAAGTACAAACATCTTTCCCCCATTTAATCCTTTCGGAAGCAGCTCTTCATTTTCTATCCTCATTCCTTAAATACAAACTCAGCCTACATCCCCCTCCTAGATAAATAAGCATTCCTAGGATGCAGTAGCTTCAGCTCTCCATTCCCTAGAGGGAGATGAAGCCATGAAAATGCTTGCTTATGAATGTTGTGTTTGTATCTTTTTAGAAACAAAAGATTCCTATCTTATAAATGGGAAAAAAAAATGCTCGTGGCATTGGAATAAACCTACACCAAATGAATCAATAGTTATTCAACTTCCCCTCAGCATTTAAGCACGCATGGGAGGCATTTACAACTCTCGCTACAAACATTACCCTTAATTACATCACAGTGGGACTCCGAATGCCTTAGTGCACCAAATGACTCAGAAATGTAGACATGCTAAGGCGAACAAGTCTAGAAGGATTACTATGGACCCAACTTGGCTTCATGAGAAACGGACCCACAAATGCAAAGTGAATATTCCTTAGTTGTTGTATACATTGTAGAAATGCCAAGCCCACCCCCATTAAAATTAGGTCTCTACTCTTGGGAATGATGGAAGAAAACACTTCCCTCCAGTTTGGTCATAACACCTTCTCTTGGCTCCCAGCCCACCATATTTTATACCTTGTTTAAGGATCAAGAGTTATAGTGAACTTGGCACAGAATCTTACTATGTGAAAAATTTTACGGAGTTTAGAGAGCATCTTGTCTAAATCTCCCGTGCTGTTGTTAAATCTTCAGGATTTCTTCTCCAGTCCTCATGTGCTTTATAGTGGTTTTGATTAGGTTGGTCTTGACAGTAACCCAGTCTAGACAAATTCTTCCTCTTCCTACACCTCCACTCCCGTTTCACAGAATGGAAATGGAAGACTCAAGTCAGGTCTGAACCCCAGGTCAAATTGGTGGGTTGACTAATTGCCTTTGGTGACCTAGTCTTCTCATTTCTGTCAACTTTCCCTTCTTTTTATTCTGTGCTATCTCCCTGTACCCCCAAAAACTTATAACCTCATGGCTTTTCTTTTCTTTTTTAAATTAAAAGTTTATTGGGGTGACACCTCGTGGCTTTTCTATCCCCTCCCCCCAACCAAAGTCTCTTCAAGCAAAGGTCTTTTAATTTATCTACCTCATAGTATCAGTAACAGGTATGGCCTAAAGTCCTGTCTCTCCCAAGAGTATTATTTCACTGGGGACACAGTTCCTATTTTGTTTAGAAAAGTTTTCCTTTGACTTAGTTGAATTCTGGACATCATTCTAAGGGGTTGGCATGGGGTAACTTTCCCTGTTGACATTTCTACTTCCATGACTCTAATCCTGGTCATAAGCTGTATCCCTTTAAGGAAATCAAACAAATGAAGATTAAGATTTACAAAGCAGATGAATTCAGGGACAGTTCTTTGATAGAAGATCCATCTAATGAAACATGGTTTGACTTACAAAAATGTGATCTACCCAGAACTTACGGAGAACACACCTATTGGGCCAAGGAAGGGATGCCTATAGTGACAAAGCCAGGATTTGAATTTTAAATTTGTGTACCTTTAACATAAACTGTAGAGTTCCCTTGGGTGGAGGAAACTAGTCCCTGGATCTATGGCAGATGTCGTCTGGCCTTGAGTGTGAGTGTGGCCAGAGTCACACGTTACAGGATTCTAATATGGATGCGGTTTCTAACACCGTATGAGTAGAACTCAGGTTACTTGTCTCTCTCTTAAAGGAGCAGCTGCCATGGAACCTCAAATAAAACGGGCTTGGGATCGGCTGAAATTGCCTTCCTGCCCTCGGTCTCCGCCTCCTTCCACCTCATCAGGTGCCTCCTCTGACTGCCCTGCCTCTTCTGGTGCCCTTGGTCAGGGTCACAATCATGCATCACAACGGGCACCATTCACAGTGTCCTCTCTGTGGATGCTCTCCCTGGTGACCGTGCCTTATTCAAATTGCTTTAAGGGGCAATCTAGGAGAACTGTGCTGGACCCCAGAAATATCCCCTCGAGCCAAAGAGAGTTAGTCACTAATAAAACAACACCCTCTCTGAGGGAGGAGATGAACTTTTAGAACCCTACGTGCTAGTCCCAGGAATGGCCAGTGTTTCCCAAACCAGGGGCTTTGGCCTTCTGCCGTGCCATGTGCAACTTGTACGGGCTAGAGGCATGAAACCGGACCAGTGTTCCCTGAAACAGACCCCGGCATGAGCTTTTGCGAAATCTCAAGCACAAGGACAGTAATTCTGAAAGCAGAGCAGAACAGCTGGAAAAATTAGGTTGATACACAGGATTACCCAAACCTGAGTTTGGTATTCCTTTCTCCACACCCAGGTTAAGAAAACACTCGTTGTGAACCTGGGGGCATGTTTGGACCAACTCCTGGCTTATTTTTCATGTGGCCTAGCAGCTGGTAATGGAGACGCCAGCTGCCTTTTGGTGGGGGCAGAATGAAAACAGCACGGGCTTGGGCCAAGGCCTAGCAAGACCTTGAGGGGCATTTTATCTTGCGGCTGCCACGGGGGCATGTGCAGAGATCACAGGCGCTGAGGTTGTAATGAGCTTGTTAAGCTCCTTGCCATCCCCTTCACTGGTGATTACATTAGGGAAAGCCACATAAAGTGCGTTTCCATCTCTCACCCCAACCCCTGAGAGCCTCGGAGGTCTTTCTATCCAATTATCAGACTTGCTGTGGAGGATTGTGCTTGCCGAGAACAAGCCTATCGCTTAGAACAGGACTTCTTTGATGCATAATTAGCTGTTTTCAGGCCTCCTCCTATTCAGCCCAGTGTTCTCAGACCAGACGTCTTCATTCTGAAAAGTTCGCCTGCTATCTGGTCTAACGGAAGTAGGTGCCTCCCATTCAGAGTTTTGAGAACTACTGCCAGACTTGCATCCTACAGGGGCAAAACGAATGGCATAGAATGAATGAATGCCTGTAAATTATAATTGAGTGAATAGGATTTCTAAGGAAAGGAATGAACCAGAAATAATTCTGGATACGGTGGTTAGGTGGGAGTTTGGGCAGACGGAATGGAAGCTGTCCTTGAGAGGGAGTTTATTTTGTCCAGGGAAATGGACTCCCAATCTGAGTCCAGTTGGTTGTATGTCCACACTGGTTCTTCTCACTCCTATGGGTGAGGGAGTGGGGTGGAGTGAGGGTGTTTGTGCCTCGGAGTCCATTGTGGAACTTTATAAAAACACAATATAAAAACACAAGTGCCCAGCTGAAGGACTTAGCCAGCTAGAGACTCCCATTCAGAAGGTCTGGGTTGGGACACTGGGGGTCTGACGTCCTCATTTAAGAATGCAAGCTTCCCCCTCCCTTTCATGGAGATCCTCTCCATAAGTTCCTGTACTCTGTGGAGCCATGGAAAGGTCCACAGTGACTTCAGCCACTGGAAACTCAAGGGACAGGGCCATGCAACTTCATCCACCCCCCCACCCCCTTGGGAAGCAGTCCCAGCATGTGCGGGGAGATCAGGTGAGATACGTTTAGCAAAGAGCAAATACTTGTCTATCAAGAATCCATAGCACAGCAGGAAACCTCACCACATGAGGACAATTTTCGATAGCATATTGTGCCTAGGTGCTGTCAGTGCTCCAGCATCACTGTTAATTAATGATTGGTCGTTTCTGATTGACTGGCCCTGCTGTACATCATCATCAGAACAAGGCCTTACATAAATGACTATCAAACTAATGACTCCCCCTTCTTATTTTGTTGTTGTTGTTCTTTGAACTTGGTGTAGTTTGGATTAGATAGCCTATTCTAATGGTTCAAAATTATTAAAGTACAAAAATGCAGAGTGAAAATTCTGTCTTTCTTTCCTGACCTCCAGCCATTCAATTCTCCTCCTTGGAGATATCCTTTTAAAACAAATATTATATATACAAATATTTGATTTTAGTCATTTATTTATTCCACAAATATTACTCAGTGCCAGGCCCTTTTCTAAACACTGGCGAGATGCTAGTGAACAGGTGAAAATCAAGTAAATTCCACAGTTCAATCCTATTTTTGACAATTGGAAACAGCCATTTTTTTTAAATCAGTTTCTTGTGTGTCCTTCCAGAAATAACTTAGGTACGTACAAGCCAATTTAACTCTGCATTTTTCCTTTTATAATGCATAATTGTCACACTGCTCTGCCCCTTGATTTCTCATTGAACACTGAGTTATGGGGACTACTTTTATATGAATACATAGAAATGCGTCATGCTTTTTTTTCACAATTGCACTGAATCTCATTATATGGATGTATCATGATTTATCTAACCCTATAGTGATGAGCATCGAAGGTGTTGCCAATTGTCAAAAATAGGATTGAACTGTGGAATTTAAGTAGATGAAGGCCAGTCCTTGGTTTTAGTAGATTTATAATAGCAAGCGGTTGTTTATGGAACACACGGCTTATAACAAATAAGCTTATAAACAAATACTTCATTTAAGAACAGCAGTGCAGCCCAGGTAAAATCTAATCATTTGAATTAGCCAAGTAATGGAGCCACAGGCAAAGTGAATTCCTGGTCCTTGAATTATCCAGATAACTAAGTCCCTGCACTTGACTTTGCTGAGGCAAGTTTGTCTCTATAGTAAATCAGGGGCACAGTCGTCACTTTCCTGATGTCCTGCTCCAAAATTCAGTTGTACTTTTTTTTCTTGAGGAATGGAAAAATTCAGAAGCCAGTTACCCAAAGATTACACACCTATTTAGCAACAGTTGCAGGTTTCGGAAAGCTGTCCTTTCAGTACAACACTCAGCCACTTGAGGGCACAGTTAGCTCACTTTCTATATTCAGACACAATTAGCTCTCTCCCATTACCAAGCAGATGGAGTGGTGATTTTATTCAAGGAAAACACATTGTAGTTTTTGCCCTTGAAGCGTGGAACCAAGAGACAAAAAAAGAAAACTGAAAGATGTTCCAGTGTCCCAAGAGATCGCTGTTGTCATTTTTTGCAAAGGATTTTCTTTTAATCTATCATCTTCCGCCTTCTCTCATTAATAAGTCATGACCATCGAAATCTGGCACTTCTTTGAAAGATGTAGTACATATGAGGATTGAAATATCTATCTTGGGAGGTAGAGAGAGAGTGAAATCTCATTTTGGGGGAGTGTTGTTCACCATACCTATTTACACATTGACCAATCCTGACTCATAGACAAAACTAAAGAAATGTGGGTGAGGCAGTAATGAAGTAGTGTTGAGGAGATTCTGTGTTCCTGGATGTCACTTATTCCACAAGTCACAACCCCACATTATACTTATTCGTTTTGAGTCCACCATGCTTTATTGTTACTGCCTGTAAACAGCTGTCCTAACAAAAAGTCCTGCTCTGTCCGTTTAATGCGGGTAAATGTCACTTTTTTCCATAGATCCTTTACGCGGAATTCAGCATGAAGGTTCATGAAACACCCTGTTTTTTCTTAGGTTGGGAGTGTAAGGTTAGTGGGGGCAGAAGCAACAGAGAAATGGTGATGTAAGTAAGGCAAATCTAGGCTTGCATTTGATTATGATGATGAATAGTTTGCTAGATTAGAAGGAGCCTCCTAAAATTCAAAAAGCCTTCTTTCTTTGATTTCAATGCTTTTGTTAGTTATTTAATTATTATTTTAATATTTGTTCTTTGAAGTGGCTTGTCTTCTGACAAGAGGGGAATTGTTTCTTCGTATTTCTTTTGCCATTTGGAGGTAAAAATCTTTTCTGCTTTGTACCTTTTTCATCCTTAGTTCTGACTTTCCTGTGTATTTTAGAGATGCCCCAAAGATCAGCATTCACCTACTCCTCCCATGCAGTGTTTGGCCATCTCTAAAGCAGAGGTGTTTTAACAGTTCTCCGCTAGTGGATGTCCTGTGGTTTCAAAGCCTCAGACAGGCTGCCCTTGGCGCCTCTCAGCAGAAGGAGAATGCCCTGGGGAGAAATATTAGATGCTATGTGACCATCTTCCCAGGGGAAAAATGGGTTTGGGAGGGAGCAGTGCAGGCCAACCCCCCAGCACAAAGTGAAATAGAAGTGTGAGTGGGGAAGGACTGAATTTTGACAGTGTAATAAGGTAATTTTTTAAAAATCGTGACTGATCAGTTAGATATCCTATATCGTTTATAATTTTTTAAAAAAGAATTTCATTTATCCACTGGCCTAAACACCAGAAAGGTTATAAAACTTCCAAACCTTGCTGTTCCACCTCATCTGTTTTATGTTCTTTGCTTGACAACATTCACAATTTAAACTGAGATCCATGCAGTGGTGGGGAAATATAAATATTATGGTTTAATAAGGATAAAAATAGAGGAACTAGACTTAATAGCTCGTTTTAATGATTTTTTAAGAGATTTGCATGCCTAGGCTAAAAATTATATATTTAGCAATAAGAACATCATTTATTTTTTTCCTAGAGTGACAGTTTATAAAAGTAAGCCTGTGGTTCCTATTGTATCTCCTTCCTTGCCAGAGGTGACACATGTGGTGCTTACTCTCCTATTAAAGTGCAAAGACTAGTGCAGGAGCTCTTCTGAGATTACCCGGATGGGTTCACAGATAGCAAGCAGACCAGTTTCTTTGTCTTATTAATAGATTTACATTTCTGTTATGTCAAGGCACCAATTACTGTGTAAGACCTAACCGGAAAATAAGCCCTAGCATGATTTTTCCGATGACATCCCCTGAACATAAGCCCTAATGCGTCTTTTGGAGCAAAAATTAGTGTAAGACCCGGTCTTATTTTTGGGGAAACACGGTAATATCCTCAAGATGACATGCACGAACATACCAGATACTCTGTCTCACTTTTGAGAAAAAACAGAGAGAGAGAGAGACAAACTCAGAAACCTGAGAATTCTGACTCATTCTCCAGTTGAGGATTGGGTGAATTTGCCTCCCAGAGCACGGACATGGGAACTGTTCTTCAATTAATTTTATTCTGTTCCTTTCCCCAACGCATACGGATCTCCTGAGCTTACTTGCGCTTCCCTTCACTCCCATTTTTCAAGGGGAGAACTTGGCCTCCCCTCATCCCACCTGTGCAGAAAACTCCCTGTGCTCCTCAGGCTTCGCTCTCCCGAAACTCAGAGTCCTACTCTCTCTTGCTCTTCTTGCGGCATTGCCTTTACATCTCCTGGTTGCAAATCCTTTTACTTCACGGTAGTGAGCTGAATGCCGCCAGTCTACACACCACCCAGGACATTAGCTGCTACTGTAATTCTTTCATAACATCAATGAGATCTTCTTAGTGGGGAGAGGAAGAGGGGTGGGAGATGATTCGTTTACCTTGGGCAGGTTTTCTCTCACTCACATAACCACCCAACCCATGGGTGAAGGACTTGCTTGATGGCTGCTGAGGCTTTTGTAGAGAACAAACATCAAATTAGTGGTCTGTCCTTACTGTGTGAAGCAACAAAATGATAATAACATGCTCCCCAAAGCACCTCCCTACAATATTTTGACACCAGTGCAATTTTGTTTAGACTGAACATAAAGAGCAGCCTTAATGGGGAGAAATGGAGGAAGTGTTTTTTACCGAAGGGGACCACTCAGCAGCTCTGTTGCCAAGGAAAAGACACAGAATCAGAGCCAGGAGGTTGAGCCTCAGTTTCTTCATTTGTAAAATGGGATAACCCTGTGATACTGGGGGAGATTGACATGAAAGTGCTTTGTGAAATGTAAAATGCTCTATAGTGCACATGTTAATCGTTGTTTTTGATGTTACGTATATACTGTGGATCCCCAACCTGACTATAAACTCCTTGAGGGTAGCAGAAATTCATAGTATGTCTCCCTTTCAAACCTGAAACTGTTTTTCGCATGATGGAGCTCACAGAATACATGCTCTTGGGTGTTGGCATGTGGAAGCGGATGAGGCTGGTTGATTATTAACCCAGTTTGCTGGTGTTTTGCTCTGGTAGGGGTTTGGAGGCACCAAAGTGCCAGCCACATTCCTGATTTCACTAGCATCCTGCTATGCTGACTATCTCATCTGCAAGGTCCTAGGAGGGCCAGGTGGCTGCCCCAATTTGCCTTATATTGTCTACCTCTCACTGAGATGAAACTCTAAGTAGGTGCCCAGGGAAGGCATTACCCTCACGCGAAGACTTTGATGTGATCTCATCACTGAGGATGGGATTGGAGCTGGAGATACCAGTGTTTCTATCGTCTTGTTTCAAGAGTGTTAGCCCAGGTCTGGTGCAGGTCAGGAGGGCAGACAGTGATGACCACCCTCCACCCAATCATGGCTGGAAAAGAGGCCCTGCTATTCTCTAAGGCCCCTGTAGGGGGTGCCGTTCTCACCGATCACCAAAACTCAAGTGCCAAAAGCTGTCTTGAGAACTGGCCATTCCTAAATCATGTAAATCTTTTGGGTAATCACATTATCGTCTTCCTTCACTGTTTTCGTTCCCTGCTCCTGGAACTCACGCTCCATTTGACAAGTTATATGCTATGGAGATGGAGCAGACTCTAACTGTTATATATAGAATCCCTTTGGTAGTCAGAGCCACATTCACTGAGTGGGATTGAGAAAAAGGAATAAGAGGGAAACTTGGAAGAGTAGAAAGTTTTCTTCTTTATGTCTTGGTTGTTTACTCATAGGGACAGGATGGTGGCAAAGCTTTCTAGTTAAAAATATTATGACAACCGTTCTGTGTTCAGCTATCTAACAAGAGCCAATGTTGTGCAAACCCTACCCTTTTGCACTGTACCCAGTGTATCTAACACCCATGTAGAACTTTCCCTTAAGACAGCAGGACCCCTGTGAGAATCATGATTTGTCCATAAATGTAGCATTTCCCCAAAAAATTATTCTATAGGCATGCCAGTACCTCCCCGCGGTTCATGGGCGGGTTTGGTGGATGCTGGGTGTTTGACTGTCTGGAGAAGGATGTGGAGAAAGACAGCAGCAGCAGCAGTAGAAGTAATATTGGACATTGCTAAATGTAAACCCCAAGGCAGGCCTGGAGCAGAGGTGAGAGGTGACTCCAGACACATAGCTCTGAAGTGGCCGCCTCCAAAGTTGGATGAAACTGTCTGCAACAGGCCTTCAAGCCTCCCTGTTCCTTCGAGGTGATTGACTTTTACGGAAACGGTGGCACATAGTGTGAGCACAGAATCGTCCTCCTGAGCCTGATCCCACCATGTCACCCTTGGGCGGAGGGAAGCACAGGAGCCTAGGGAGGAATACGCTTGCCTTATGCCATCTCTAATGTCTTGTCTCAGAGTTGCATTGAAACTAAACCAAACTCTAGTATGAAAACCCAGGCCAGCAGCCAACAAAGTGCTGACTCTGTGTTTCTAGGTCAGGGAGAAGTGAAGTTTATAACAACGATTGTTACTCAGCGCTCCCAGTTGTCTGGGGTTGGGCAGAGCCCCTTGTAGACTTGTCACACTGGTGTGAGTGTGGGCAGTGAGAACGCTTTCCCTCTCCTTCCTCACCTTCTGTCATGGAGCAGGATACCTTTCCTTTGAAAATCTTGCACATCTAGCAATACTGGTCACCTCTGAATAACATTGATGCAGTCACCTAATCAATGTAATGAGCCACTACCATATGCCAGGCACAGTGCTTGAAAGAGACAAAGAGAAATGACTGCTTCCCTTTGGAGGCAAACTCCAGTCTCCTAAGAGAAACCAGAACCACTCAGAACCACAGTGATCCACAGAAAGACATACATGCAACCTTGTCCTGCAGCAACCTTGGGAGCGTTGCAAGTTCTCCCACCTCCAAAACCCAGACAAGACTTCTCTCTCACCAGGTACCCAAAGGAGGTATATGTTTCGAGAGAGAGTTGGGGCATCTGGACAATTTATTTCTTAGTAGACTTGCTGTTTCCTGCAAGTCCAATTCTTTCTTCTCCCACCCAAACCAAGGCACCTGACAATATTAAAGCATCAGGAATAATCAAATAAGCATTTTAAGGAATAGTATTGATTTTCTTCAATGACGGTTTTTTATTTTTGTTTTGTTTTTGGTTTTTTGTGTGTGTTTTTTTGGATGGGTAGTGGACTAGTAAAGGCTCTGCTCCAAACCAAAAGAAAAAAAGTCAGCAACAGCAAAAATTGGAAAATTTCTGGTATGTGTATGTGTTTTTGTCAGCTGGCAGATTTGTTTTAGGAAACTATTTGCAAAGCCGGGAAAAAATGTGCTCCCTCTGTCCCTTAAAAGTACATGCAGGTTAGTTCATGTTAGTCATACACGTGACAGTTCTGGCTGGTGGTCTCTTAAAAAATGCAGGCCAGTCCAGATTTAGCATTGAAATGGTATCTTTAAACTTGAATTTTAGGTCTCTTACTAGGCCAAATATTGATATATTTGTTTTGTGTTCACCTGGGGGAGGCTTTCATTAAAAATGTGTTGTTTTAGGGGAAATAGCACAAAGGATGTTTGTGCTAGGTACTTTTTAGCATTCTTTTATTACTTTTATCTGACCTTTCACAGTCTCTTTAAGAGATAGTAATTCAGTTAATAGACTCAAAAGTAGAAATTCCCTCCAAATTATTTGCTTATATTTAAAAATTTTTTCAGTTCTTATACTTGTTTGGAGATTGCATTGACTCCAAAGAGGCTATTTCGATATTAAGATTATTTTTTTTCTATAGGTAGTCATTACATTGTATTTCTTGGTCCAAGAGCATATCCCTGAGATCCAGTGAAGAGGAAGAAGTTTACAAGTTAAAGCCATTGTTTCGAGAAATTGCATGTTCAAATATCACGGAATACCTAACAAATGCCTTTTTAAGTGCATGTACTTGTATTAGTTATCCATGGCTATGTAACAAAAGACTTGGCAGCTGAAAACAACAAACAGTTATTATCTCACAGTTTATGTTGGGTTATCCAGGTGCAGCTTGAAGGCCACGGCCAAGGTGTCAGCCAAGGCTGTGATCACCCCAGGTCCCTAGGGGAACGTTTGCTCCCAACTCACTCATGTGGCTGCTGACAGGATTCAGGGCCTATTGGACTGTTGGCTTAAGGGCCTTACTAGCTGTTGGCCAGAGACCTCCTTGAACCCCTGGCTGTACTGGTCTCTCCATAGGGCCGCTCACAATGGGGAAATTGGCTTCTTCAGAATAAGCGAGGGGCGGGGGGAGGGGGAAGATAGAAACCAGAGATTTTTTTTTTCACCTAATCCCAAAAGTGACACTCTGTCACTTTTACTGTATTCTGTTGGTTAGAAACAAGTCACGAGGTCGAGCCCTCACTAAGGGGAGGGGATGACACGGGGCAAGAATACCATCCGGCAATTGGTCATTGGGAGCCTATTAGAAGCTGCTACCACAGTTTTTAACTGAGCTCCAAAAAGGTGGGGTGCTCCAGCTGTATGAATTTGAAAGAGTATGGGGAGGTCGGAGGCTGAGAGAGGGAGGGCGGATTCCTTCTGTGGAGGCTGAGAACCAGGCTCATTGCAGAGAGTTCAACAGCTGGTATATTTCTAGGACATCTGGAGTCCTTCACTCCCTAATCGAAAAGTAACTGCTTCTTGACCGATCCTCGATGGTGAGAAGTGAGCCTCCACCGACACCTCATTAACTCACACGCCAAAGAAACAAGCCTACACTGTAGGGGGCAATTGCTTTGTTCTCCACTAGGTCAAAGCAGATTTCCCAGGTTTTCTTAGATTCAAGGTAGTAAGGAAAACCCCTAAGGAGTGGGGTCATTTATCCCCTTGCTCAGCACCTTACCTGCCCCACTCCCACCTGACACCCGACCACATACTCCCCAGCATCTGTAAATACCGGGGGTGCCAAAAAACGTATACACCTGACTTGTATTCATCTTTTGTTATCAGTTTATAGTTGTACTGAGTATTACAATTTTAATAGTTTTTCCTTTCTTAAAATTCGTATACATTTTTTTGGCACCCTCTGTATATATGCCTATAAAAAGTCTATACAGAGTCCTCTGAGTGAAATGGAAACTGTAGGAAGGGTGAGTTTTGCAGAATCTCTGACATGTATATTGCTAAAATAGTTTAAAATAGTTGTCTCTAGACTACATAATAAATGACCCAATACTCTCTCTCTACAGTCTTGTTATGTTAGTTTTAGTCCATGTAGAATAAAATACGTTCTTATTAAATATACTCTAGTCATTGAAAAACCCCACTGAAAATAGTGTTCTAATAAACCAACTGGTTCTAATAAACCAAGCTAAATTTGTGTAACAACTTCTGTGCCCTCCCTATGTGGGAATCACAAGGAATATCCAAACAGTTTAGACCTTAAAACCACATCATGGGTTCCATGGGAATAGCTGGGAGTTGGAAGAGAAGCACTTTTCCAGTGAGCCTTTTGACTGATTTGTCAGTTTCAGGTTTTCTAAAGTTTTAGAAAAAATCGTAGGATGAAACATTTGGATTTGGATATCTTCCCATCTCCCCTTGCTTTTTACTCTCCTTGATACCCTAAGTTTCCAAATCTTCCCCAGAGCAGTGCCTCATGGATAATGATTACCCTGTCCTACTTTTTTCCCCTTTCTCCACTCACACTTACAGTCCATACATCCAGCATCTTTGTAAGAAGGAAAGGAACTGAGTAAGCTAATTCATACTAAGGTGGGAGTGAATGATACCATATTTCCCTGAAAATAAGACCGGGTCTTATATTAATTTTTGTGCCAAAGGGGATGTCACTTTCAGGGAATGTCATCCTGAAAAATCATGCTAGGGCTTATTTTCCGGTTAGGTCTTATTTTCGTGGAAACACTGTATATAAACCACTTAATATGTTCAATCTGCTAAGCAGTGTTTCAAAAGAATGTTTGGTAAAATGGATATCATAATTGGTAAAATTTCAGTTCAACAAAGTATGGTTAAAAAACGTTTCAAGCAAGGTTGAAGATTTATTTTTTTCTCAAAGTAGTCAGTTTTCCCCAGCAGGTTTCCAATGTTTATTTGTGATTCTTTTCCATGGGAATCTGATCCAGGTAAGACTAAGATCACAAACATCCCAACTTTGGGAATCTGATCCAGGTAAGACTAAGATCACAAACATCCCAACTTTCCCTTTGAGTCTCTTGCCATTGAAAACTAGTTGGACTTTTCTTAAACAAGTTGGTTTTAAGGAGAGCTCAGGTGCTTTTTACCTGTTTCTGAAAGGGAACATTCTCTTTGCCCCAGCTTGTGGTCCTGCTTTATTTAACAGGAGGAATGCTGGTTTTCCAAGCCCTCACTTAAGAGGAACTTTTGTCTATCCAATAAAAAGAAGGGATGAGGATTGATGTAATAGAAAAGATAATTTGCAAATATAGGAGAGGTGAGCATTTAGTTCATGTTTAAAGACAAATTATTAGTTGTAATAATAGTTCTGTATAAAGACACCATATCTGAAGTTCAAATTGTAGTTCATCAATTGAGAAATCATGGATTATTTTTCCCTTCAAAATCTCTAAAAATGGTGTACTAACAAGTATTAGAGTTTGCTGGGGTTTTTTGTTTTGTGTTCCTCTCATTTGATTTCGGTTTCAGAGTGCATTTTTTTTTTTTTAACATAACAAGACTGTAAAGAGAGAGTATTGGGTCATTTATTATAGTGTTTCTAAACGATTTGTTAAGATTTTGTCTCTGGCTTCTTAACTGCATTTGCTTTTTGTGGGGGTAAGGGTAGAGGTGCCCAACGTTCAGAATATAGTACCAGCATTTTCAGAAAACATTGCAGCCTAGCCCACGGAGCACAGACATTACTAAGGGGGAAGCTGCTGCTTGCGGCAACACCCCAGTATGGCCCTTCTAACACCCCTTCTAACCTTGTGCCGTTTCCCAGGGCAGGCAGCCTGTGTCCACTCTGACTGGTGCCATAGAACAGGATTCATGCTCCATTTTTCTTGCTCTGATTTCTGAAGATGGAACATTCTCTTCACCCTACATATCAGGGATTTTCTTTCCATTTCCATTTTTCACTGATTCCTTTGTGAGTTTGTGTTTTGAATCTAACCTGAAATATTAGCAACAGGAATAAACATGAATCATGGCATGAGACTATAGCAAGACAATAACAAGATAGGATATGGCAAATGTTTTTTTTCCACACTTATTTGTAAATCTTCCCATTCTAAAAAGCCTCTGAGACCACTTACAGAGATTGTAAAAGAAGATATAAAATTTCAGGGTGAAAAGACAGTAAGGAGAAGGAACTAGATCAAAATCTGGGTAAGGTTAATGCACAGAATATATCGTATATCATAAGGTCCTGATGGTTCTTTAAAAAGTCAGTTGCAAATTTGACTTGGAGCTTCCTAGCAGCCAAGCAAAAAAAAAAAAAAAGGAATCACAATGAACTATAAGATTCATATGTCTGCCAAATTAAAAGCAGACCAATTCTCTTGGATCAGTGCCTTTCAAACTTGAATATGCATTTGAATCACCTCGGGTGTTATTAAAATACAGGTTCTGATTCAGCAGGTCAGTGAAGCATCCTAACTGGCTCCCAGGTGATGCTGATGCTATTCCTCTCTGGACCATTCTTTGAGCAGCAAAGTAAGCGTGCATTTGCAAAGCATGTCCACTTAAAATATATGGCCATATTAGGTTTGCAGGTTTCCCAGGTAACTCGAGAACGCACCTGAGATTTCTAACTGTATTTGATCCTGATGTATTTAAAACATCAAAGCCTTTAACACTGAGGGACAGTACTCTTTCTCATCTTTTAAGTTAACTATGTTGTTTCACAACCATTTTTTAGAAGTTATAGTTTGTCAATTGAACAAAGATTTAGAAAAGAGACTAAGGAGTTTTAGTCAAAATGTTAATCCTGATTTTATTAGGCTGTGGTGGTTCATTTACGGTTTATATTTTTCCTTGTAGTCATTCTAACTTTCCCAAACTTCCTAGAATAAGACGTTTTACAGAGAAAAAAAAATTGTCTAACTAAAAAAAAAAAAATTATAGTTTGGGGAAACATCCATTAGTCGTTGTAAATAATATAAGACCATATTATAATATAGTTCTGGTGAGTCTGATTGTTGACCAAAGAAACTGTTTACTGTTGTTCTTAGCAATGGTTATGGGCACTGGGTCTAGTATTAGTTTCAGAACACCCAGGTTTGAATTGCACTGTGCCATTTGCCAGCTGTGTTACCTTGTGCAAGGTAGGCAACCTCTCTGTGCCTCAGTTTTATCATCTGCCTAATGAGGCTAATAGTACTACCTGTCATTGGAACTACTAGCTACTATTAGAATAGTGCCTTCCCACAGTCAGAATTAAATAGTGTTAGCTATTTTTACTATTACACTTAAAATAAATTTTCCTGGCATTGAGATATGAATGCTAAATAAAATGACCTCCTCAGCTGCTCACATTGCATAAATACCTTAAAATAATATCTCTAGATTTGTAATTTTCTTTGAAATCCTTGAGTAAAAGATGCCAGATAGCTGTAAGATATTGGTGATAGTAATAGCATTGAATTTCATTCTGTTGGAATCAAAATCTGCTGCTAACAAATTACTGAAGGGAGTAAGAGCCACCAACCTTTTTCCATAGTTTTTGAATGAGGGCATCTGTTTATGCAATTGGTTTTGCTGCACTAGCACGTCAGCAAATGGTTTATCAATTCTTTGGCTCTATCTTTGCAAAAGGGGCTAGAAAGGGACAGTTTTAAAACATAAGGAAAGGAAAAATAATTACTTTGAAATTGCCGAGATAAGTTGGGGACCTTTTTCTATATAAAGCTGTTTCAGTAATTGGATCAGGAGAGCCAGGTACTACTTTTCTAGCCCGTGTACTTCAAATCAATGTATATTGCTGGTGGTCGGCTATTAAACCATCGCTTGTGTCTCAAGCTATAAGAAAACTAATAAAATAGAAAAACCAATGTTTTTGGTATGTTATTCTCCCCCTCCCCAATATCTATATTCAGGATCCTTTTAAGACATTCCTAAGCTCAAAGCATCTGACCACATGTCATTTAAAACATGTCATTTAAAACATTAAGATGTACCCACTTCTTCATTTGTTACGTATACTTGATATATAATTTTATAACAGTCTGCAAAGTAGGGGGAGAAGATTTTCACCTGTAGGCTCACCTCAGTAGAGTTGCTGTTGACTAATGGACAAAATGTTGCATTGGGGAAGCATTTAATTTAGAATTCATTAATTTTTGTTTTGAGATTTTACTTTTCATATGGGGGAGGGGGTGTCTCAGGCTTTTTTGTGGAATCCTAAAATGTTCAGGTCTTAGGCTCTGTGCTTGTTGTCCTGAGAGAAAAATGGCCCTGCTCACAGCCCAGTCCCAGCTCAGTATGCAATCATCCAGCACTTGCAAACTTATAAGGAAATGGATTTCAGTAACTAGCTGTAACTATAGAGCAGTGGTCCCTCAGAAAGAGCATTTTGTCATTTTCTGAGAGGCTGTGAGAGAGAGAAAGATGAGAGAGGGTGTATCAGAGAGACGCAGAAAAAAAAGAGACTGAGAGAGACAGAGAGAGAGGCAGACAGACACTCACACACACACATGCAGATTAGAGACAGACAGACATAGAGAGACAGAGAGATTGAAAGATGGAGAGAGAAACCCAGACAGATTGATGGATTCCCTAAGTAACATATAGTAAGATCTCAGTCTTGCAGAGTGTTTAGAGTTGTATTTTAAAGTCCACTCAGTTGTTTTACACAATTCTGATAAGATAATCTTCATTTGTGTCATATTGTGCAGTTTACAAAGCATTTGTCAGATATCACAGCTTTGGAACTTAACTCCAATCTTTTTACTTGGATAGGTGAGAAAACTGACATGTCCACCTTACATTTGTGGGGCATTTTTCAGTTTTTAAATGACATTTACACCCATTATCTGATCTGGCAAAGACCACTGATCCCCGGTCTCCACGCTAGCCCATCTTCCCTGTTATAAAAGCAGCTTAAATTATGGGCATTCCTGATATTCAACAGACAGTGGAGATACCCCAGGCCACAAAATGGGCAATTTTTTCTTTTGTTTTAAAGTGTATATTTGATATTATTACTTTGTTACAGCTTCTGTACTGAAATAGAAAGAAAACCAAAATTGACACCAATTCCACTTCAAAATCAAATCCACTTTTTTCACTTCCCCATATCATCTTCTAGCCCTAACCCTTCATGCGTATCCATTTTTTAAATATTTACAGCCCTGCCATAGATAAAATTTTACATTCTGAATTTTCACTCAACAGTATGCAATGAGTATAAGCCATTTAACTCACCTCAGCCTCGCTTTCAAAGAGTTACATAGAAGCACCAAGGATGGTTGCACTTTGAACAACCACAATTAATCCTTTGGCTCTCTTTGGGGTTTCCAAGGCCCTGTAAGTAAAATATTCTCCGAGTATAGAAAGCTAGATGTTTGGCTTTATGACATGACTGAATATTCCTCCACCCACTTCTTGAGAGTGAGTGTCATAAATAGATATGTTCTAATTCAAAACCTGGTTTAGGTTGCCATTAACAGCAATGGAAGATACATAAGCATTTGCATCCCATAGAGCTAATATGCACCACCACGCTTCTTAACCGGGCTTTTTCATAGGAGCAATGACTGCCAACTTCATGAATCTTACCCTTGTGACCAGTTTTCCTATAGAATGGTATTTCTATTTAAAAGAATAAGAATAGTATTAAAAATAGCATTTTATTTCCAATGAAACAATAGTCCATTCCAATTATCAGTAATGATCTACTCACCATATGCCGTCCATCACCTTGTTAGAGAATGCTCACCTGCCTTGAAGAACACAGTATATCCATCATCTTTTGCTCCAGCAGTTTTAGTTTCTCGTTGAATGTCTCTCTGTACTTTATCCCTGCAACCAGCTGATGGAGGCCTTTGTTCCTCTGGATGAGCTGCTCAGCTGTCTTCCCAATGTCGTCTTTCTTTCTCTCCTGCGGGCTGACTTGTGTTAGAAGCTCAACTAAAGAGGTATTCAAAGTGTCCAGTTGTTTAAACAGGTGGCCAGTGTGCTTTCGGCTATAGCTCACTTGCTTGCCTCTTGAGCTTCACTGCGAGCTGGAAAAGAACACTGTTGTCATCTTGGGAATAAGGGACAGAGACATGTCTTTCAATTCATTTCCTTGCACTGGTTAAAGAATAGGCTAAACTGAGGGGAAGCCAAACTAACGTTGTTTGCATTGTGGCCTTGAAAGATTTCAAGGTCCCTTGGGTTAACCTGTTTTCAGCAAAAGGAATAGAAGAAAGCCCCGAGACAGTAAAGAGCAGGAGAGTTTAGTCAACAATTTGATTTCGAATGGCCAAATTCCACAAGTTTACCTCTATCTTCCTGGAGCAGCTCAATCCCAGCAATTTATAAATAAGTGGAGAGACGGTTGCTGAATCAGTGGAAAGAATTTGGAGTTTCCAAAATTGTTTGTAATCAAGAGAATATCTGAAGTAGTTCGGGGAAGAACATTGTTGATGAATAGCAAATGTCTACGTTGTGATACATATGACTGAAGAAAACTATGTTTGTCTACATTTGGAGAGAAATGAGGTTATATTCAATGCCTTGCACATATACTGGACCTGCAGTTACTAAAGAAGCTTTCCGAATAATTTTGCCATAACAAGTGATTCCTATTTGGGTTATGGGCTAGCCTCTCAAAAATCATTAAATATAATTCTTAGGATTTTCTGTAGCTAATATGAGGCACTTAATTAACCACATATAAAACGTATGAGCCTGTTTATTAGTTTCTTAATAAATTAATTTCATCATCTGATTTAGGCTCTATGGAATACTTACCATGCAGGCAGACCTTCCCTCCCAAGAGAAAACATTATTATTTTTTATATTCTTTTCTTTAAAAGCCTGAAGATTTAACCAAACATACCAGTTAGCATAGTTGCCAGTACGAAATATGATGATCCTTGAGAGATACATCTTCTTCAAAATATGTTTAGACAAAGTCATTTAACCTCTCTGGGAGTCAGTTTCCTGGCCTGCAGAAAGGGATGTTGGACTAAATTCTCTTGTTCCTTCCAGATCTGTACTCTGTGGAAAGTACATTCAGCATGGGCAGGACACTGAGGGCCCGTGGTGATGATGTTTGAACATAGGGGTCAGCAACCCCTTTGGAAGCAATGTGCAAAATTTGCCCAGTGTTGGGGGACATGTGGAACAAGTAGGTGGTGCCCCTGCATTGGGATATAGGAGAGAAGTATGGTAACAACTAACTTGCTTAACCAGTCTGGCAGGGCTACCACTGTTGTGATTTACACAGACCCTTTCATCTAGCTACTTCAAAGCATTTTAACAAACTGGCTCATTTTTCTTCAGCATACAGAAAGGTTGATTGGTGTCGTTTCAATTAATGCAAAGATGAAGAAACTGAACTATATCGTAATTAAAAGGGATTCTTCCCAAAGTATAATGCATTGCAAAAGGGCAAGATACATATAAAGTGTTTATTACAGCTTTATAATTAAAAAAAAAAAAGGAAATAATCTAAATGCTTGATTTTGGAGATTAGTGTAAATAATGGCACATTCGTAATATGGAATATGCAGCCATTAAAATCATGTTTATTAATAATATTTAGTCACACTGGGGAAATGGCCATAATTGAACATTAAATAACAAAAAAACGAAGATAGTTTTGTATATGAAAATATTTGGTAAAAGTGTTTAATGTCTAAAGGGAAAAAAGACTAGAAGGAAGCATGCTAGTCTTAACAGTGAGTTTCCTCAGTGCCGTGGGGTGTCAGGTGGTTGCTGGTTTATACTTTCTACTTTTCTGTACATTTCAAATATTCAAATTAAGGAACCAAGTTAAGTATCCAGTAATGGATACATATTATTTTCATAATCATATATTACTTTCATAATCATATGTATCTATGATAATCATATAATTATAAAAGAGAGGGAGAATGTGTGTGAGTGGAGTGAACCAATTAAATAGGATGGTAGGAAAGACTTCTTTGAGGATTTGACGTGTGAGCTGAAACCCAAGAGATGAGAGGGAATCAGTTGTATAAAAAAACTGGGAGAAGCTCTTCTGCACAGAGGGAACAGCAGGTACAAAAACCTCCAGGTGAGAATAAGTTGGGAATGTTCTAGGCCTTGAAAAAGGCCAGTGTGGGAAAGTGAGGAGTGGTAAAATCAGAGAAATTGCCATATAAGGCCCATGATATGAAGTCTGGGAAACCATTGGAGGGCCTGACATAATCTACTTTACACTTTTGGAAGAGCCTCTGACCAATATATACGGAGTAGATTGTAAGGGGCAAGTGTAGACGTCAAGTGATGAATTGGGAAAGCATTGCAGTGGTCCAGGTGAGAAATGGGGTGGCTCGGGCTAGATGCCTCCCAGCTTGCACACCCCAGAATTCTGTGCTAATTCTTTCATTGTGTCACAGCCTGTCATCGACTTTTCTGGGGAGGCCATCTACCCTTCACTGATATTTGAAGCTCGTTGAGTATTCTGCCCATTGTCGAAATTTAATTCACTTCCTTTTGCTGAAATCATTGCCTTGCATTTATCTTCTTTTCCACCTGGATGTAGGAAGTGGTCAGTGCAGTTGACCATTTACAGCCAGTTATGACCCTGTTAAAAGAAAACAGCTAAAAAGAACTGGAAACAAAGACCAGCAATGAGGGGAAATATGTGTGCCAGTTGCTATTATGCCAGGGTAAGGATACTACAGTGTAAAAGGCAGGGTGGCATAGAGAGTTCATAGGCTACAGCAACTCAGATCTGTTCCCAGCACTGTTTCACCCCCCTTCTGACTCCAGCGAGTCACCTGCGGTTTCTATAGAGAAACTGCAGTTGAGTAAGAAGTAGGAACACTATTTATTGATCTCCATGACCTTTGAACTTGTATATGCAAAGTAACGGCTCCTGTGTGTTCTTGGTAGTTGCAAGCATGGTTTTTTTCTCCTTGAATACCTGAGAGCATTCATTATTGTGCAAGATATTTCACTAGAGAATCCTTGTGCTCTGACTTTTCCTTACTTGATGTGGAATGTTCTTCTGTAGCTGGAAAGCTCATTTCAATATTTTCCCAAGTGATTTCTCAGAATGTCATACTTGTGAAATATACCATGAAGGAATAAATCCATGAAATGAGTTCTGAGGTCAAAACATTTGTGGGGTGAAGCAGAGTCTTTCCCCCTTAGCACATTAAACTGTCTGTCCTGCTTTACCTCAGACTTTCCCAACAGTGTCTGGTCTGTTAGTGTCCACTCTCTTCCCCACACACTTGTTAACATTTTGCAGAGCATGGAGGTTCTATGGACGGACTGAGCAGTCCTGCTTTGTGACGTGGCTCACAGTGACCACCAAGCTAATGGAATCACCCTTAGCTTGATACCTAGTGTAAGACTAAAGGTTTTACGATACTCAGTGAAATAAGAATCAGTGAGATAAGTTGCATGAAATATATTACAGAATAAAATTTCCAACTCACTCTGAAAGTGAATCTGGAATATGATAAAAAAAAAAAAATCTCATTTGTAGACCCCACCCTGATCTGCTTAACTCTGAGGATTGCTCCCATTTCAAAATAGTCAGAAATCTTCTCACTTCCTCTTGGCAGACTAGAACAGGGATTCTGAGCATGAACCCAGTAGTTCATGAGGATACTCTCACTGACTCTCCCTCGACATTAGCTTTGTCACAGGACTCCCTCTGAATTGGTACATCTGGTACTGAGTGATTTACTTGGGCAGTCTGTAGGGTCTACTGAGCCATTTGCTGGGTCTTGTCCAAAGTTGTGGCTATTAGTGTTGTCACTGCTGATATTGTCATAACAAGGAAGAGCTGTGGGGTAAATCTGTGGGTATATGCACACACGGTCCAAAAAGACCATTTTCCTCCACACACACACACACACACACACACACACACGGCAGGATCAGTGTGGTCATCACAACAAAAGGGCAGAAATAGTGTTAGCCTAGTCCTTCCCTTTTGGCTTTCTAGTACCCCAGGCCTCATAGATTAAACAGATTTAAATTCTCCATCTTCTGCCTCATACGTGAATGTTAACTTCACCCTCTTCCAATGGAACATACTTTACATTTGAATATGGACCCAGTAAGTGGTATTGATCATATCTGTTAAAGACGGGAAATCTGCCAGGTGTAGTTGTACAGATCTGTAAGATCAGTGGTTCTCAAACTGGGTGATTTCTCCCCCTCCCCAGGGACATTTGGCAATGTCTGGAGACAGTTTTCTTTTTGTTTTGTTTTTTGTTTTTTAATTTGAGGTGTACAAAACATTGTAATAGTTAGACATTCATCATTTATATCCCTGACACAGTGATAACCTCCCTCCCCCATCACTACCCCTCTGACATCGCACACAGCCGTTACATTTCCACTGTCTCTATTCCTAACACTTCTTGTAACTATATATGTATATAAAATTGTAGTTGACATTCAGTATTGTTCAGCTTCATCTTCAGGTGTACAGTGCAGTGATCAGGCATCTACATCATCCCTGAGGTGGTCTCCCAAATGGGACAAGTGTCCATCGGATACCCTACCAAATCTTTACAACATTACTGATTACATTCCCCAAATTGACTTTCATATCCCCATGGAGACAGTTTTAATTGTCAGAACTGAGTATGGAGGAGATCCTACTAACATCTAGTGGGTAGAGGCCAGGAGTGTCTCTGAACAACCTATAATGCACAGGGCAGCCCCCACAGCAGAGAATTGTCCAGCCGAAACTGTCAGTAGGGGTGAGGCTGAGAAACCCTGGTGTTGATTAATATGCAAATTCTTGTAAAGAATTATGAGAGCCTACATTCACTAAGGGAAAATCTGGTCTCCTGGACCTCCCTCGGGGTACTGCTCTCCTGATGTCTGTTCATACAAAGGTTGTTTTGTCATCTTGGAAGCATTTGGGGCAGGAATGTGTCTGTTTGGGGAGAATATGTTAGAAAAATAGACCAAGAGTGAGGAAGACATTTTCCCTAAGAATGTGACACTAACTAATTGAGCCAACCTCTGGTGTACTGTTGACAGTCAACTGTTAATAAGACCCAGAAAAGTAAGACAAGCCTGTCACTGAGAGATGTCATGAATAACACAGTATGAAAAAGCCATCTTAATCATTTTAGTGGGAGTCTTATCTGAGGGAATGTAGCTTAGCGGTTAAGAGCACAGCTCTGACACGAGATTGCCTGACTTCAATTCCCGACTGCTGTTTGCTAACTGTGTAATTTGGGGAAAGTTACTTAACACCTCGGTATCTCATTTTTCCCCCCTTCATTTGTGACCTGGGGATGATGCCATAATAGTAACACCTAAAGAAATTTTAAAATATCCAGTATTTGGAACCTTGGCCGACTCAGGATAAGTACTATATAAATGTTAGTACCATTATCTCTTTAAGTCAGGAATATGACTCATTTGAAATACACACATTCATTCTTTTATTCATCAAAGATTTATTTAGCACATGCTATGTCCCAGGCACTATTCTAACTTCTGGAGATACATTACTGAATTAAAAACATCAGATAAAAATCTCTACCCTCATAGAGCTTACCTTTAGTGGAATATACTACTAATAATGCAAATAGAAAGAAAAAATATGCCAAATTATCCTTAGCCTAGAACCTGCCCTATAGTTGTTGGATATACATTATTTATGTTGTTGTCGTTGTGTATTGTTATATAGCTGATTTGAACTGTCAGATTAGATAGGAAAAGGAAGCTAAACCAACACAGAAAAAGGCAGTGCCATTTAGAAACTGAAACTACCACATAAAGATTAGAAAGGAAAAAAGTGAAAGAGAAGTGAATGAAGCCATCATCTATGGTCATGAATTTTGTTTAAAATAAACTGAACCTTTTTTGCTTTTTTATCTATGTATCAGACATATGATTACCTCTAGGCAGATTTATACATTCGAAGACATTAAGACTCTCACAACGGCAGCAGACACATCTTTATAGGTAACAACACAATGAACAATATTGGTTATTGTCAGATAACTACAGCTGAGGAGGAAGAATCAACAACATCTCACTCCAAAAATAATTCACTTCTGAAGGAAAACCTCCTTCAGAAAAATCACCTTATGCGTGCAGCCTTCAGCATTCACTGAAGAACTTGGTTCCAGGAAGCTCTAGGCCTTATTCATTGGTTCTTCATCTTCTTTTCCAGAAACCTTCTCTACGTCTACCCACAGAGGCTGAACTTCGCTAACAAGCTGGCATCTGCCCGGAATATTACAATCAAGATCCAGTTTATGTGTGGAGAGGATGCTAGCAGTGCTATGCCGGTAAAGAGGGGAACAAACATTTGCCTAAAACCAGGGTGGGCTGAGCGCCCCTGTCCATTCACACGGATCAAATCCAAGGCTCATCCACGTGCAGAGTATGTCTCCCGGGGACAGCACTGGTCAGCATGTGCAGGGGCCTTGGTGGCTAGTTCAGAATTGGTCCCAGCCTCCTAATAAGGAAACAGGGTCAGTCTAAAGCGAAAGTCTTTCCTAACTTACTCCACGAGGAGCTGGGACATTTGGAAATGCAGATTGTCCTAGAGGACTGAGGGATATCACAACGTCTTTCCACACCAGTGTAGAGAGATGGGTGCAGTGTGCCAGCCATATTTGCTGTACTTCCAGATGTGCACCGCAGTCCACCTCTACAGGTAAAATACTGCCTAGTGCTAATAAACACATACCATCTCGGCACCTTTTGGGAATGGATCTACACCCTGAGGCAAAATAGAAATCCAATAACAAGTATACAATGCAGTGTTCTCTCAGGAACCCAAAGTGCCAGAATTTATATTTTCTTTTTTTAACCATCTGCCACTAAACGAGATGAATGGTTAGCTATCACTGTTTTCTATAAGTCATAGAATTCAGTTACTGTATCTTTCTGCTGAAATAATTTTTCCAGTGCTTCCACTTTTTTTTTTAAAACCACCCTCCTGCTGCCTCACCTACCTTCCCAGTGCAAGGTGTTCTCTTGCAGTGATGGTGGGAAAGAAGCCCTAGCGGAGTCTTCCCCTGGTTCTCTGTGCTCTGGCCTCTGGCAAGTCCACCAGAGCTGCCAAGCACACCTGAATGTAGTCTAGTTGTCCAGCCGGGACAACTAGGTGTCCAGCCGGGGACGAGTCGGGGCCAAAGTCCTGCTCGTCCTCCCCTCACCAGGCCCTGGGACCCAGTATGGGGATTACTGCATCTAGTAGAAAGGGCCCTTTTCCCTTTTGCCCAAAGGTGAGTCAAATCATGTACCTTTAGGGCTACATGAGGCCTGAGGAGGCTTCTTCTAAATAGCACAAACAGGTGGATAGGCAAGCGTGAGTCCTGAGCACCTGTGACCAGACCAATGCCTTTGCAGGGAAAAGAGCCAGGGCCAGGGATTTGTCGCTGCAGACAATGTGCTGTGACTTTGCCCGTCATATAGACCTTTAGGCGGGGAGACAGAATGGAGAGACCATTGGTTTTCCAGTCTCACAACCTTATGGCCCTTGGTCACGAATAGAGCCCGTTGGAATCTCAGTTTACCCTGCACAGCCAGTATATTGTGCAATTGAGTCAGTTTTAGAACTCAGCACTCTTAAGTTACAAAATACAGCCTTATGAGACCAGAACATGCTATTGGGCTGATGGTAGTTGATTTGCTATACCCCAATATCACTGTTAATTTGGTCCTTTCTATGTTGGTGACCAGGTCATCTTTGGAAAATCCAACGGACCTGAATTTCTGCAGGAAGTATACACAGCCATTACATACCATAATAAGTAAGTATATTTCAGAGTTCTAAACATATGCCAGTATTGTCTCATTATCTCCAGGTTTTCCTGAATCATCTAGGTGATTCCTCCCAACAGGTTTCATAATTCAAGGGCTAAGAGACGGAGGAAACTCAGGCTTGTTCTATGGTTCTTCTATGTTAGAGAGGCACAATTTTTGTCATTATCTAAGACTGGGAGAAGAACATACCATGTTTCCCCGAAAATAAGACCTAGCTGGATCATCAGCTCTAATGCATCTTTTGGAGCAAAAATTATTATAAGACCCAGTATTATTTTACTATAATATAAGACTGGGTCTTTAATATAATGTAATATAATGTAATATAATATAATATAATATAATATAATATAATATAATATAATATAATATAATATAATATAATATAATATAATAATATAATATAATACCGGGTATAGTAATATAATATAATACAATACAATATCGGGTCTTATATTAAGTTTTGCTCCAAAAGATGCATTAGAACTGATTGTGCAGCTAGGTCTTATTTTCAGGGAAACACGATATCTTCAGGAATCTAATATTGTTTTCACTTTTCTGCAGCCCTCTATTCTAGTATAATACAGAGAGATTTTATGGTGTTCAATAAACAAATACATTTCCTAACTTGGCTTTGAGAAGCTGGAGGGGGCCAGAAACAAAATCCAGCTCTCCTTTTGCTGTCTCTGTCTTCTACACACCATTCCACACTTGCACCATTACCGACTATAAGAACATTTAATTTGACCAAAGCGGAAATGGAACGCTCGTTATCATGTGGATAAATTGAGTTGCAACATAGTGTCTAAACTATTATTCACATTTCACAGGTAGGGGAAGGGAATCTGTACAGGGTCACACAGACTTGGGCTGGATCCTGGCCTGAAAACCTTCACCCATTTAAGTTTGCCTCTGAACTTATGTTCCTGGGTTGGGATGAGAAATAAATGAGTAATGTACATGAAGCCCTTGGTGAAGTGTCTGGGACTTCGTAATTCAGTCAAATCAGGTTTCTTTTCCTTCCTGCATCATTCATTTGTTTCTCCAAAATCCTTTGATGTGCTTCTCTCTGTTTTTTGGTTAGAGATAGAAAAGGAGGTCACAGCAGGACTCTGACCCTCATTCCTTTTCCAAATTAAGTTGTTGGATTTTTCCATTGTGTGCAGCAGTCCCACCCCCCAACAAAGCCTTTAGTTTGTGAGCACTCTTATGTATGTGAAGTGTATCTCATGACACAAGCTTGCTCTCAAGGACTTCCAGCTTAGGAGCAGAATGATGTAAAATAAAAAGCAAAACGTGAAGCAGGCAAATTCTGAGGAGAAAGGTCCGTCGCGTTACAATTTATAGTCAGAGAAGTCATTATTCTTGCTAAAAGTTATTGGTGTATAATGTGCTTTTGAAACAGGTCTCCTGACTTCTATGAAGAAGTGAAAATTAAGCTCCCTGCTAAGCTCACAGTAAATCACCACCTCCTGTTCACCTTCTATCATATCAGCTGTCAGCAGAAGCAAGGGGCCTCGGTAGAAAGTCTCCTGGGATATTCAGTGAGTCGTTTTCAACTTGCCAATTCACACTGTTGTTCTTGGTGCATCCAAGGTCCCTGCAGAGATAAACAACTAAATTCTAGTCACTTACTTTTTTCCTGTCAGAAGTAGCAGAATGTGCCAAACCAGATTATAGCAAAGAACAGACAGGACTTGACTTAGCAAATTACAGATTTCAGGAATGGAAGGCTAGTGGGTGATAGATATTGAAAGAACACTCATTTATTTTTTTTTTTAAAAAGCATTGCAATATCCATTATTTTCAGATTTTATATATGTGCTTCACATATAAAACTAGCTTTTTTTCCTCCAAAGAGAAAAAAAGTTATTTCTTTTAAAAATATAAAAGTTAAAATAAACATTGATGTTCAGACACACACAAACATTGGCTTTCAAGAAAAATGCTACTCCCTTGGCTCTGAAAGCAGTAAATCATTGATATTACCATCTCAGGAGCTCTCAGAGAATTTAACATGCAAAGAACTTGACATAAATTACTGCCAAAAAGAGTCCTGGTCAATATCTAATCATCGGTTAGTTGCATGTGATCATTGTGAGCTAGATAAATTGCCGGAATTATATGCTGTAGTAAATACCACTTTATTCTTTACGTCATCTGTTTCAGTGGCTGCCAGTTCTCTTAAATGAACGTCTTCAAACTGGATCCTACTGTCTGCCAGTTGCCTTGGAAAAGCTGCCACCCAACTACTCCATGCATTCTGCAGAGGTAACCAGCAAGCTGGCCATCAGCTATTTCTTGTCCAGCCATGGTCTTGGACCCCATTTCCAGATCCAGGTCTCTGTTCCTTAAACATGACCAAGGATGGTCGGCATGGTTTTGGGAACAGTCATCTGTCAGCGCATGGTGCTTTCTGAGAGCACATGGTTTTGATAGGATGGGAAAAATAGCTGGCCGTGAAACCTCATTCATTTAGATGTCACCAATTCAAAATGTTTAGTAAATGCAACCTGCACCTGAGGCAGCATTACCTTGCATTATCTACAACGAAGGGATTCATAGAATAATATACTGTGAAAGGGGTGGCAAATGGAGACCACTTGTGATAACAGCTGCTGTTGGCACGGTCCTTATATAAGGTTCCGAGGCCAGATTCCACCAGTTTCTCTTCTGGGTCAGTTGTCATAGTCCGCAAGTGGATGGTTGGGCTTGCATTCCTCTAACTATCCCAGTGCCAACAGTCTTCCCTCCTCTTGTTTCCTGCATTGCCTGTTGTTTGTTTTTTAATTTTTTTTTCAATTACAGTTGACGTACAATATTAGTTTCAGGTATACAACATGGTGATTAGACATTTATATAACTTGCTAAGCAATCACCCTGATAAATCCTGTACCTGTCTAACACTATACATAGTTATTACAATATTATTGACTATATTCCCTATGTTTTACTTTACATTCCTATGACTATTTTGCAGCTACCCATTTTTGCTTCTTAATCCCTTACCCTTTTTCAACCATCCCTTCAACACCTCCCCACCCCCAATCTGGCAACCCTCAAAATGTTTTCTGTATCCATGAGTTTATTTGTTCATTTATTTTGTTCTTTAGAGTCCGCATATAAGTGAAATCATATGGCATTTGTCTTCCTCTGTCTGAATTATCTCACTCAGCATAATACCCTCTAGGTCCATCCATGTTATTGCAAATGGCAAGATTTCATTCACTTTTATGGCTGAGTATATTCCATTTATCCCTTCATCCATTGATGGACACCCAGGCTGCCCCCATATTTTGGCTATTGTAACTAATGCTGCAGTGAACATGCGGATGCACATGTCTGTTCGAAGTAGTGTTTTGGGTTTGTTTAGATAAATACCCAGAAATGGGATTATTGAGTCTTCCTTTGTTTCTTGTTATAACCTTTGTTTTAAAGTCTAGTTTGTTTGGTATAAGTATTGCTATGCCAGCTTTTTAATTTTTTTTCATTTTCATGAAATATCTTTTAACATCACTTTACTTTCAGGTGTGTCTTTCTATCTGAAGTGAGTCTGTTGTAGGCAGCCTCTGTAAGAGTCTTGTTCTCTTATCCATTTAGCCATACTATGTCTTTTGATTGGAGCATTTAATCCATTTTGATTTAATGTAATTGTTGATAGGTATGTCGTTATTGCCATTTTATTATTCATATTTTTTGTCTTTTTTTCAAAGAAGTCCCTTCAACATTTCTTGTAATACTGGTTTGATGATGATGAGCTCCTATAGCTTTTTCTTGCCTGGGAAGCTCTTTATCTGTCCTTCAATTCTAAATGATAGATTTGCTAGGTAGAGTAATCTTGGTTGTAGGTCCTCACTGTTCATCACTTTGAATATTTCATAGCAATCTCTTCTGGCCTGCAAAGTCTTTGTTGAGAAATCACCTGACAGTCTTATGAGAACTCCCTTGTAGGTAACTAACTGCTTTTCTCTTGCTGCTTTTAAGGTTCTCTCTTTGTCTTTAACCTTTGGCATTTTGATTATGATGCATTTTGGGGCTCATCTTGTTTGGGGTTCTCTGCCCTTCCTGAACTTGTATGTCTATTTCCTTTGCCAGGTTAAGGAAGTTTTCTGTCATTATTTCTTGAAATAGGTTTCCAATTCCTTGCTCTGTCTTTTCTCCTTCTGGTACCCCTGTGATGTGAATGTTGGTATGCTTGATGTTGTCCTAAAGGCCCCTTAAAAATTTCCTCATTTTTGGGGGTATTTTTCCTTTTTGCTGTTCTGATTGAGTGTTTTCTGCTACCTTATCTTCCAAATTACACTGCTTCATCTACTTAACTGTTGATTCCTCTAATATATTCTGCATTTCAGTTATTAATATTCTTCATTTCTGACTGGTTCCTTTTTATGTTTTTCTGCCTCCGTTTTTATGTTTCCTATCTTTTTGTTGAAGTCCTCCCTGAGATCACTGAGCATCCTTATAACCAGTGTTTTGAACTCTGCATCTGGAAGATTGCCTGTCTCCATTTTGTTTAGTTCTTTTTCTGGAGCTTTGTTCTGTTCTTTCATTGGGGACATGTTTCTTTGTCTCCCCATGTTGGCTGCATCCCTGTGTTTGTGTCTATGAATTGGTATTGGTGGAGTGGCCTTATGTAGTAGATGTCCTGTGGGGCCCAGAAGCACAGTCTTCCTGATCACCTGAGCTGGGTGCTGCAGATGTGTCCCTTGTGTGGGTTGTGTGTGCCCCCCTGTTGTAGTTTAGCCTTGGTTGCTGTTTGCACATCAGTGGGAGAGAGTGACTCTTGGGCTGGTCTGCAAAACATTACAGAAGAGCCCATGGACCACACCAGCACCAGCTCCCATCTTCTCAGTCTGGTTGGTATAGGTTTACACGAATGAGTATTATTTTGAAGCAAGTCCCAGATATCATATCATTTCATTTATAAATATTTACTATGTATCTAAAAAGATAAGTGCTCTTTTTCTAAACCATCACAATACCATTGTTATGCCTTAAAATTAGTAATTCCTTAATATCTTCAAATATCCAATCAGTGTTCAAATTTCCAATTATCTCATTACATCATATTTTTATTTTCAGTTGCTTGTTTGAATGAGGATCCAAATAAGGTCCATACATTGCTATTGGTTGGCATGTCTTTTAAGACTCTTTTACTCTACAGAGTTCCCTTCATATCTTTTATTTTCCTTGCAATTTTCAAATTGAATAATTCCTGGGAATTTTAATTTAGTTCCAAGCTTTACAGTCAACTCTCTTACCTGCTCTGACTACCCATTCCCCATCCCCAGCCTAGTCTGTTTTTCTCGTTTCCTTTTTTCTCTGGAGAGAGAAGCTTTCTTTGCCCTGGGCCACAGGACTGTGCCTGGATTTAGACCAAAACTGTTCTCCACAGAACCACCTGATGTTAACCAGAATGCATTCACAGATATTCCCTGATTATTCTTTGTGATTTGGACATGCAGCCCCTTCTGGTGCCCTCAAAACCACCTTTGCACCGTCAAGCTGCATTCTAATCTCTTAGAGCCTTCAGCTTAGCTTCTTAATGCTGTAGACAAACCTGGGTTTTAGAGACAAAGAAATTTTGATCCAAAATCCAGATCCTGCCACTCCCTAGCTGTATCATATAGGTAAATTGCTTACTCTCTCTGCTTCTTAAAGATAAAATCTAGCCCATACCTGCCCATAAGGTTGCTGTGGGTGGGCGTTACAAGAGATAATATCAAGCAGCAAACTCTGTGCTTAAGTAAATATTAGTTTCTTTTTCCTACTTACCCTAAGCTATCTTGATTGATATACCCTCAGTTGCTCCTAATATCCTTTAGACTTGTACTATCCAAGAGAGTGCTGTGCTACCAGCCACATGTGGCTGTTAAAATGTGGCTACTCCAAACGGAAATGTGCTGTCACTATAAAATACAAACTGGGTTTCAAAGGCTTGGTAGAGAAAAAAGAATGTAAAATATATCATTCATAATTTTTATATTGATTACATATTGAAATAGTAATCTTTAGGCGATATTGGGTTACATGAAACATAGGATTAAAATTATTATCCTATGTTCCTTTTTAATTTTTGAAATGGGGCTACTAGAAAATTTTACATGACGTATGTGGCTGGCATTGTATTCTTAGTGGGCAGTGCTACTTTAGCTCATAGACGGCAGACTCTGCTGTCCTCAGGAGCTGGGCTCGTTAATGAGTGCCAGGTCCTGGTGGAATTTGTTCATGCTGGAGATTGTTCATCTCAGGTCGCAGCTGCTCCTTCGCTCCACAGATCAGTGCCATGCTGGGATGCAAGCCCAATGTCTTCATATCTTCCAGTTCTCAAAAGAATTAGAAAAACAGGCTTTCCTGTGAAATTTTCTGACTTTTAAATGTTGGCAACTAATTCAAAACGTTTCCAGCACTGGGCCAAACAGAACTAATCGATGGGCTGCATCCAGCTTTGGACCCCAGTTTGTGACTCTGTCTTAGAGAGTTCCAAAGGCTTGCCACCCCATGCCTCCTACCCCTGCAAATACAGCATACTTCCTTCCATCAAAATGCAAGAGACACAAAATCCACATTCACATGGCTGTGCCAGGCGATGCCCTCCTCACCCAATGCTGTCAGATGTCTCTAGAGGAAGACAATTCCAAGGGAATTTAAGGCAAGAAATGGTCTCTAAGGACTTCAGAGCTATTGATAACATAAATGGTATAAAAGAGTCATTTTAAATAATTAAAGCAGGATGGCTACTTGGAAACATTTTGTTAAAAGAGAAAGTAATTGCAGGCGCTCAAAAGCATTAAATTTTTATGTTGTGTAAAGATACACTTTGTCCTGACATTCCTGATGAATGAGGACATCACTGTCATATGACTTTATTTCAATTCCTGGAATCAAGAATTATTAATGCTGGTTAAAAGCTTAAAGACAGATCGCTCAGTTCAAATCCCTCCTTTCAACATGAGAAAACGAAGGCCCAGAAAGTTTAACTGACTTGTTAAAGTAAAAATAACTAGTTCAGTACAGAATTGGACTTGAACCCAGGGCTCCTAACTACAAGGCCAGTTATATTAGTTTTCAAGGGAGTTTACTATTTGTATAACCCTGACATTTACAGTCAGGTTGCTTCGCTCTGCTTGTTAGTAATCAGAAAAAAGGATTGAATTGCTAATTTTTTTTTTTCTTTAACACAGAAAGTCCCTGTACAGAATCCTCCCATTAAGTGGGCTGAAGGACATAAAGGAGTATTTAATATTGAAGTACAAGCTGTTTCTTCTGTTCACACCCAGGTAAGAACCATCAAGGTGCACTTCACATCAGAGCCAGAGGACTGGTAATGAGGACGGGGCTCAGTAGAGAGCCCCCTAAGGACAGTCCAGTGAAAAGATCAATGAAAATCTTTGTGCGTGGCTAAAACAAAATAACCTTTGGTTCTTATAAGCCTGTTCAGGTTTTATTTGTTGTTCAAATGTAAAGAACTCATAAAAAGGTTGAACACCTAAATGAAGGAACCCAGGACCTGCACTGTTGGCTGAGAAATTGTGAGGAACCTTCATTTGAAGCCTCTATCTCATTTCCCTCTGTAATTTTCCGTTCTATCTCATTTCCCATCGTATCTTATTTCCCTCTGTAATTCTGCCATTTCACCAGCCTTTCTTTTTTTCACTTCCACATTCCCTCCTTTTCCTGCCACTGTTTGAGTTTTGCATCTGCGTAGACCCCTTCTTGGCCTGTATTTGCTTACCTGGTGTGCTTGCCTCGGCTCACAGAATACGTCAGAGTCCAAATTATTTTCTTCAGTGAAAAATTATTGGGATGTTCACTTTTGTGCATCCCACTCTACAAAGCAGTCAGTAACCTTGTTGTAAAACATCCGTGTCTTAGAACTTCTGGTCTGAAACACTGGATAAGAGGTTCTGCCTGTAAGGAGCTATTTGATTGTGGTTATGAAGTCACTGGTGAACGTTGATGGGCTAAGACCCATGAGGCCTGCTGTCTGCCTTCCCAGGACAACCACCTGGAGAAGTTCTTCACCCTCTGCCACTCCCTGGAGAGCCAGGTGACCTTCCCCATCCGCGTGCTGGATCAGAAGATCACCGAGACGGCGCTGGAGCACGAGCTGAAGCTCAGCATCATCTGCCTCAACTCCTCCCGCCTGGAGCCCCTCGTGCTCTTCCTGCATCTGGTGCTGGACAAGCTCTTCCAGCTGTCCGTGCAGCCCATGGTCATTGCCGGCCAGACAGGTAGGAGCCCGTGGGGCTGGGAGAAGGCAGGCCGTACTTGGTGTTAGGAAACACGGTTCTCCAGAAATCCTGGGAGCAGGGGCAGTGTGATCTTCCCTTCTGGTCATGATGTGAGTCCAAGGGAGGCCAAGTCCAGTGCTATTTTTTTTTTTGAGACTTCCTGGATGTTATATATATATATAAAAAAAGTGATAGAATACTTAAAATTATCACTTTTAAAATAAATGTAGTGAATGATTAGAGGCAACCTTTCAAATTCCATTCCTGGTCGTGGATGGGTTTCTTTTACTTCTAAGATATTTTGTTTTCTTGACCAACAAGGAAATATAATGTTTTAAAGAAGAGGACAACTCATGTTAAACAGAAGGAAAGAAACTCTCTCAATTGAAATGCAATGTAATCAGTTTTTTACATTGAGATATACGGCACATACCGTAAAATTCACAAAAGTGTATGATTCAGTGGTTTTTAATATATTGACAAGGGTGTGCAACTATCACTACTAACCTGATTCCTCAACATTCTCATCAGCCCCAAATGAAACTCCATATTTCTTAGCAGTTACTCCCCATTCACCCCTCCCCTCAGCCTCTGGCAACCAGTCATCTGCTTTTCTATCTTAGAGTATATTTTTAGTGCTCTCCTTTTAGCAAATCAATACCAAATACAATGTGTGACGCTTCCTTTGGAAATAATGTCGTGTAAGACGGGGGTCCCTTGGTTCTCCTGACTCCGGCAGAGGCAGACAGGCTTCTGTAGGGCATTTTGTCTGACACTGTTTCGAGCTGGGCTTGTATTATTCTGTGCTAGCAAGTTCAGCAGATATCTCTTGGGTACCATTTGTGCTCCCAGGACTGCTAACCATTGTACGCTTCACAGTAATAATCGAGAGCATATTTGACCTCAGAGGACTGGCAATATAGTGGTGAGCCACAGCCGAGGACAAGAGTCCTCAAAAGGACATAGCTAAATTGGGTTGGGGGGCATGAAAACATTCATCTGGGAGGATGAAGGAGGCCCCTAGGAAGAAGACAGTGTTTGAGATGGCCTTGAAGGAGGGGTAGAGGGAAAGCAGCCAAAATGTGGACAGTTAAGTGAGCATGGCAAAAGTGAGAAACAGAAAAGCAGGGGAGTGCCAGGAAAGGCGGAAATAGCACAATTGGGCTAGGGAAGATGAGTAACCTGGTGAGTGGCGAGGGGGCTGCTTGCTGAACTCCTTGGCTTTCGGAGCCAGAGAAGAGTGTGTCTTCTTCATCCCTTGATTTGCATTGTGTCCTAGGATGCATCTTTTGTGGTTTCCGCAGAGAAGACACCCTATATTGTAGGCTAACATTTCACATGTGTAGCTGTCACCTCTCTAGCTAGATTCCAGCAGAGTGGTGACCTCCACTCTGCCTAGATTTCTTTCTTTGCCTCCCACATATGTGTCACACTGCTCTGTATGTCTCAGCTATTTAATACAGACTTGTGTACTAGACAAAGTGTTCATTCACACATTTCGAGCCTCTCCTCCTTAGCAAGTTGCCACCTTGTCGTGGAGACGACAGGGTGTTGGGACAAGCAGAATGAGTAGAGGCATCTGGAGTACAAGCATTTATTCAGACCTGTCTGTGTCAGGCACTGTGGAAGGCACAGTGGGGAGACCAGAAAGTACTTTGCCCCAGCCAGGCTTCCAGCCTGCTCAGAGACACAGGATTTACCACCAGAAACAGCCAGAAAACCTTGTGATTTGGTGTCGCTTAAGCCCTGAACTGAGTGGGGTCAGAGGCTATGTGGAGGGGATGGGATTGTGTCAACCATCGAAGTGTTGGTGTGAATTGATGGGTGGGAGCAAGGACGGCTTTCTAGGTGAGGACAACAGCATGAGCAAAATCATAGAAACAGCAGACATGTGATGGGGACGATACGATCAGAGCCTCACGTTAAAGGAAGTTGAATTTGAGCAGAAAAGGGTCCACGGTTGGATAAATAGGGTAGAGCCAAACTGTGGAGTGCTGAAGCTCCAGAGAAAGAGAGTCTATGTGATAACTCAATCCTTTGTGAAGGTCCACTGTAGAGACAGACATAATACACATACATTTTTAGATCAATCTGTACACCAGTACAGAGTCTGTGTTCTGCAACAGTGCATCTCAAACCATAGTGTGCATGAGAATCACCTGGGCATCTTAAAATGCAGATTCTGACTCAGGGGCCCTGGGGAGGGGCCTGAGATTGTGCATTTCTAACAGGCACCCAGGTGATGGTAACGATGCCAATGTAGACCTCACTAAGTACCATGTTTTCCCCAAAATAAGAGCCAGCCGGACAATCAGCTCTAATGCGTCTTTCGGAGCAAAAAATAATATAAGACCTGGTCTCATTTTACTATAATATAAGACCAGGTCTATGATATGATATGATATGATATGATATGATATGATATGATATGATATGACATGATATAATATAATGTATAATATACTGGGTCTTATATTAATTTTTGCTACAAAAGACGCATTAGAACTGATTGTCCGACTAGGTCATATTTTCGGGGAAACACGGTAGCACCCATTTACAACATGGTTAAGAGAGGAGAGGATGTCTGAATAGCCTCACGTCTTTGTCATGAAAAACCACAGTTCTGGCAAGAGGAGGAAGATGAGGGAGGACATGTGAAGTCATTGGCAGTCAGCAGAGCCGGCACGCTGGAGCTGCCTAAAACCCTCGTCCTGCCCCAGGTCGTTATCTTGACCAGCCTAGTTCCTTTGGTCAGCGGTCAGGACACCTTGTCACTGCCCCCGAGAACATTCCACCTCGGGTTATTAAGGACCGACTGTGAAGCTGCCCGTTTTTATCTTGGTTCCTCAGCCAACTTCTCACAGTTTGCCTTCGAGTCCGTGGTGGCCATCGCCAACAGTCTGCACAACAGCAAGGACCTGGGCAAGGACCAGCACGGGAGGAACTGCCTGCTGGCCTCCTATGTGCACTACGTCTTCCGGCTGCCCGAGCTGCAGAGAGAGCTGCCCAAGTCAGGTAGCGTGGCCTCCAGGGCGGAAGGCTGCTGGGCAGGACATCCGCAACCCACCTCACGGCCGCGGAATTGCGGTTAAAATACAAAGCCCGCAAGTTACATTTTATTTTTCAGAATGACGCAAAACTAACGGGAATGTTAAAATGAAAAGTTTATGTCTAGATGTTTCTCTCTTGCTTTCTTCCTGCCTCCCTCCTCCTTTTTATCCTCTAAGCACTTGTTTGTCCTGCCTGTTTGATAATCCCTCACTGGTCTTTACCCCGTTGGGATTTTCTGATTCCATTAGGATCTCTTTTCTAAACAATTGTCATTAAAATATAGCTAACATACGGTATTATATTAGTTTCAGGTGTACACCATAGTTATTCAACATTTATATATCTAAAGAAGCAGTCATCATAAGTCCAGCAACCATCAGACACCGTGCCACGCTCACAATATTATTGACTGTACATTACATTACTGTACTGTACAGCATCCCCAGGCTGTACATTACATCCCCATGACTTATTTGTTTTATACCTGGAAATTTGAACCTCTTACTCCCCTTCACCTTTTCCCTCCCCTTTTAAATTTTTTAATTACAGTTGACATTTAATATTATTTTATATTAATTTCAGGTATACAGCATAGTGGTTAGACATTTATATAATTTGCAAAGCGATCCCCCTGACTAGTCTAGTACCCACCTGGCACTATACATAGTTATTACCACATTAGTGACTATATTCCCTATACTTTATGTCACCATGACTATTTTGTAACTACCAATTTGGGCTTCTTAATAGGATCTCTTTTTCAAAATATGGAGAAATGGCAACAGATGCCTAGGATTCTAGGATAATAACAATGAGAAAAATAATATATATATTCAATAGTAGTGATAAGCAGTGGTTCCTAAATTTTTCATTACAAAAAAATAAATCCCTTCTCTCATTTCCCTCAAACTAAACTTTTGAAATAATAATAATCCATTTCTCCACTCTTCATTATTTACATAGGTAATAATCAAACAGAACTTCTGGTCAGCATGATAATAAAAGGTAGCACCAACAAGTTCACAAAGTTTCAGGCCCTAACGAAGAAACTTGGCATTTTTATTAGTCCATGCAGCATCAATTCAAGTAAACCTGCAACTTTTATTGAGTTTTTAAAAATACTGGTAATATACCATAGACTCACATAATCCCTTTTGAAGACATATAAATACTTAAAGGTGAAAAACATTAATATATAGTATGTACTTATCCTCATAAGGTTCACATGATTCCTTGGATTCTTAAATCTCAGAAAATCTTACTATATCACTTTTAAAGTTGTCATTATTTACATATTAGTAAAATGTATCCACATTTCCAGCTTGTCTTGAGAAATCAGAAGCTCTGCCAACCCTGGAGGCTACTTCCCCATGGCAATAAGAGGCTGGAGCTGAGTAGCAGCCCCTGCCTTTGGAGGAGGCATGTGTTTCCAGTTTGCCGCAGTCCTCACCACTCCCTACTGCCTTACACCCTATCTACTTCTCTCCAAAACATTGCCTCCCTGGGCTCCCCTAGGCATTTGATAAGAAAACCCTAATTCCAAGGCCTATGCCAAGACCTAATCTAGTACGTTTGCATTCCACAATCTATCCTATGCCTCTTCGGTTCCTTCTCAAGCCCAGTAAGTGACTCTGACCTCCTTTCTGTTGACATGTCTGTACCTGGTGGCATGCAGGTGGCCCCGCTGCCCTCCCTGACCCTCGCTACCACACTTATGGACGCACATCTGCTGCCGCTGTGAGTTCGAAGCTGCTGCAGGCCCGGGTGATGAGCAGCAGTAACCCAGACCTCGTGGGGACACACTGTGCAGCAGACGAGGAAGTTAAGAACATTATGTCTTCAAAGGTAAGGATAATGTCAAACCCTGGAAAGTGACATGGGCTTTTTTATTTTTAACTAACACTTAGAGAAACAACACAACATCAAACACTACTGCTGCTCACTGTGTTGGTCAAATGCTTTAGTGCTTAGCTTTAGGGCTATGAATGTTCTTTTCTTTAGAAGTAATTAAGGCCATTCTGAAAGATGCAGAGACAAGACTGGCATTTTGAGGGTCTGCGCAGAGTGAATTAGCTGTGGTAGGATGTTTATAGGGCATAGATGGTTTAGCCACCGGGAGGCACTAAATATCATGAATTTTATTTCCAAGGAAAAAAAATCATCTTTAACTTTGTTTAATGCCTAGAAAGGCGGTTTTTATTTTATTTTATTTTTTCATGTCTGTCTTTTGCATTCATTAACATCCATAGATTGATTATCCCATATAATAATCCCAAAGAGCAAAGCCAAATTTTATAAAGAAATAAAAACTAAGATCCTGAAAGGGTTGGTGACTTGCCCTGTATTTTTTTTCTGCCATGGATTCTTTGTTTTTTCTAGATAAACTTTTTTATTTTATAACAGTTTTAGAGCTACAGAATTATTGTGACTATAGTACAGAAAGTTTTTGTATACCACGTACCCAGTTTCCCTGTTAGTGATATTTTCCATTATAATAGTACATTTGTCACAGTTAATGAACCAATATTGAAATATTATTATTATTATTATTATTAACTTTTCATATTTATCCATATTTTCTCAGTTTTCCCCTAATGTCCTTTTTCTGTTCCAGAATACCATATTATATTTTGTAGTCATGTCTCCTTAGGCTCCTCTTGGTTGTGACAGTTTCTTAGACTTCCCTTGTTTTTGATGACCTTGACAATTTTGAGGAGTACTGGTCAGGTATTTTGTAGAATGTCATTTGAAATTTTAGAGATCGTGATGTAATTCACATACCATAAAATTCACCGCTTTTAAAGTATATAATTCAATGTTTTGTTTTGTTTTTTCACAAAGCTACCATGAATTCTTAGTCTGAAATTTCTTTCTAGTTATCTGTGGACTCAAAGTAGCTAAGCTTTTAGAGTAATATCATTTCCCCTGATGAAGATAAATCAGACTCTCTGGGTTTTGACAGTTTCCCATACAAAATCCACCCACTTGAGACAGTCTGTTGTAAGAAAGGGAATCTGGACACCAGGGGTGGGTCGGCTCTGACACCAGCCGGCCATGTGGTAATGGGCAAGCCAGTTCTTGCCCTGGGCCTTGTTCTCATCTCTGCTGAGGTTCTGAACCCTGGCTGAACTTAACATTATCATCTATGCATCTTTGAAAAGCACTGGATCCACGCCCGCCCCCCCCCCCACCCCAGAGATGCTGAAGATGTATAGTTTGCACCATAAGAAATTGTTCATATTCTGCCCTTTTTGACTCACAAAATAAACCCAGGAGATGGCTCATACCAGCTCCTAAGAGCTGATTGTTCAATTAGCAGAATTTTTGAATCAGTTGTTAAACACAGACATTAAAAAATAAATTATATGAACTAGCAATTAAGTTATAGTACAAACAAAGGTAACCTAAATGCAATGGGGTATCCTGAATTGTATCTTGGAACAGAAACAGGACATTAGTGGAAAAGCTGCTGAAATCTGCCTAAAGTCTGTAGTTTAGTTGACAGTAATGTGCCAGTGTTCCTTTCTGAGTCTCGACAAACGTATCATAGTTGTGTAAAATATTAACATTAAGGGAAGCTGGGCAAAGGGTGTACTGGAACTTTCTGTACCACCTTTGCACTTCTCCGTACATCTAAAATTATTCCACTTTAAAAAAGTGGTACTCAAACTTATCCCTTCCTAATTATTCTATGACATTTTACTATTATCTATGTTCTTGAGGTTATTTTTGCCTATTGTATCTGTCTGGTGGCAATACTATATAACGGTTTGCTACTGCATATCTCTTCTCGACATTATGTTCAGTGATGTCACGTTACCTTAAAATCAGCCATGATGGAAACAGTTATAGCACAGAAATTGGCCGGTGCTACAGGGGAGCCCCTCCCCAGTGAACTGGTTGTTGAACACTTGCCAACACACCATGGTTCAACCTCATATTTAAGATCCCTTTAAGCAGTATACTTTGCTGATTAATCGTCCAAGGGACAAGTTGTCTGCAGTTATCATCGACAGCCTTGATCGTAATGGTTTCATTAATTAAAGTAAAAATATTACATTTCTATGTAGACTGGGTTAAGAATTTTCTAACGGTTTTGTAGTGAGGGGAGAATATTTAGGCCGAAGTGGTTTTTGACAATTTCTTAAATACCGAGTCTCGGAGGCTAGATACAGTACCATACTACCCCACAGAGGGGCTCTGTTCCCACACGCTTTTTCTCATCTCTCCCAATAAAGTCACAGACTGAATGCTGAAGGGACTCTTAAGCGTCCCCTGGTACTTAACCTGGGTTTCAATGAGAGGTTACAACACACCAAACGGTTGAGTGGTTATCTCAGGAGCAAGTAGCATTAGGCGTAATTTGACCTTCTTTGTCTTGTTTTATATTTATTTATAACAATTGTTTTACCTTTGTAACCAGAAAAAAAAGTAGGAAGCCTATTAAAAATGAATTCTGAGGTTGTGGTTTCCAGGCTGCCGTCTCATCTTTCCAGTTAACCACTGTCAGTGGACTGTTGAGTCATGGTTTGTGTGTTTCAGATTGCTGATCGCAACCGGATGTCTTACTATTGCTCTGGCAATAATGATGCTCCGTGTGCGACCGGAGCCCCAAGGCCAGCCAGCAAAAAGGTACTGAGCAGGACAGCATGAGGATAATCGGCCTGCGTCTGGTTCCCGCCACACACACACACACACGCACGCACGCACGCACGCACGCACACACACACGCACACGCATGCACTTTGCGGGCCCTGTGTCTCATCCCCCATTTTTTTGACCTTGTAATTACCTATTAACTCAGTGGTTCTCCAAATTACCATGTAGCAGAAATACCTGGGTGGCTTGTTAAAACTGAGTGGTGGACCCGACCCCCAGAGGTTCTGATTCAGCAGATCTGAAGTGGGGCCCAAGAGTTTGAATATCCAACAAGCCCCCAGCTGATGCTGGTCCAGGGACCACACTTGGAGAATCATTGCATTAGTTTCTTTTTTGGTAGAAGGTGAGCTGGAGACAAATAATTAGGTATCATTTATTACAATACTGCCTATATCAAAGGAACATGAAAAGCATCCTCGTAATTCTAATCAGCCTTACTTATGAGTTCAGAGACTTTACTAAGGGTCAGACTGCTCATTAGAACTCCTTATATTAACACAATTGTCCAATCATACTCATGGCCTGTGTGGTCTACGGGGTGGGGGTCGGGGGGGACCTGTCTGTTCCAAGTTTTCTCCTCTGCCAGGAACCCAAGAGTCTCAACTTTATAGCAGCTACTTACGTTAAGGTCTTGAGTGTCTTTCAAGATTCCTATTAAAATGGAAGGTATTTGCAACAGCTGATTCCATAGGGAAATGTATATTAAACAGGCAAGGAAGGAATGAACCCCAGCATAGCTGACTTTGGACTGGGTGAGGGAAAGATCAAGCTTGGGGAGGCCCTTCCAGGGCTGCAGACTGCGGAAACTCAGGCTCTGAAAATCTGGGGAGAGGAACCAGGCGTTAACTGTGAAAGAAGGGAAAGAAGGTACAGCTAGGTGCTGAAAATAATTCTCACTTACTCTACAACTTAGCTGTGAGCTTTGCAGTGACTGATTACAGGTACCATTTTCCTTTTTAAAACCATGATTTGCCTACAGCCTGAAACTACCTTCAGACAGAGCCTGACTTCTTCCGGGCACGGTCCTATTTGGCTTTGCAATTGCTTTGTTCTAACTTGGTTTCTGGTCATTTCAAAGACCAGAAGAGAATCATTTCATTTCAGAGGGATGCTTAGCCAGTGTGTTTTCCTACACGCAGAGCTGGTTGGCTATTTTCTGTAACCTCTGGAGCAATGTGTTCTTGTAATAATGTTGCCCAGTAAGCAGCATAAATTACTTTAAGAAGCAGTTTATCCTTCTCTAATCTCTTCTAGCCATAAGACTCTGGCAGTCAAACTGACCTATTTTCCGGAGGTTATCTTTGAAGCTGGTAGAGTGTGTCTTTCCTACAGGGAGAAGACCTGTGTGTAGCCAGGTTACATCCTGTGCACTCTTAGAACACCTGCTAAGTTAACACTCAGCTTCTTGCCTCTCCCAGCTGGCAGAGCTTCATTTAAGACTCCCAACAGCAAATAAATATGTTAACGTGTATTAAGATTATAAAGGTTTCACGCACCTGGCAGAATGATAAGCTTCAGCATACTCCATTCATCACCAGTGCCCAGTGGAGATGTCAAGAGTTAGAATCCCCAGACATCTGCACATAGATTTCCCATTTGTCTCCTTTTAGCTTAGCTGAGCAACTCTAAAATTTTAATGTACATAAGAATTAGTAAATTGGGTTGTATGCATACTGTACATAGTGGATAACTTAAGGGTCGGGCAGGGCAGTCTTCGCTATCATCAATTTTTGTTTTAGGTGTTGAATTTAGAAATTATCTGCCACATCAGCCAGTACCCTAGGACGTGGTATTAGGGTGTTCAAATAGTTTTAGCTTTCTCACCAACAGATTTTAAGGATGAGAAAACTGAGGGCAAAGAGAGGAATGGCTTGCACATGGTCACAGGATCTGAGAGGAAATGCACAGACAGTCCCGCTTCTGACTGCTGCCCCAGGATGCAGACTCACGCCCATGCTGAGCCCGTTCCTTCAAACCCAGCCCTCCTGTGCGATATCACCGCCAACGTCCTCCTACCTACCTGAAATGTCCTCCAGTCTCCGGTTATTTCGGCACTGGCTTTGCCATCCACCTGTGGTCTAGCTCATCTAGGACACATGCGTCAGTAACTAATAAGTGATTACAAGTGGCCAAAAAAGAAAAGAGGTGTTGGTATATAAAGCATTTGTCCTCACAGACAGTCATTACAGGAACATAATGTTTTTTGTGTCTGTTGTCTAGCATTTTCACGAGGAGCTTGCCCTGCAGATGGTGGTCAGCACTGGCATGGTGAGAGAGACTGTCTTCAAGTATGCCTGGTTCTTCTTCGAGCTTCTGGTGAGATTCTTGCATATTTACCTCTCGGCTCAATAGGACATGAAAAGCCCACTGCAGAAAGGCAGTGAAATGGCCCATGTTAGGAACTGACATTTTATCCACTGAGTTGCTCCCTCTGAAAAGCTGGGATCATTCCTTAAAATCTAATTCTCCTTCACTCCTCCACCCAACTTCCACCAAATTGTGTTGATTCTGCCTTGAAAATCTACCTCCAACCTGTCACTTTTCACCATCTTCACCACCCGCCACGTGGTCCAAATACCATCATCTCTCAGGTGCCTCTCGAAATAACTTCCTCCTTCCCCTGCCTGCATTCATATTTGCCCTCGCCTATCCATTCTGCAGAGGGCTCCCAATATTAAACAGATAATGTCACTGTCCTCTTTAAAACCCTTCAGTGATTTTTAGGCTGCTGGAGATAAAGCACACATGTTTGTCATGGCCTCCAAAGCCCTGGTGGGATTCTGTTTACCTCCATCTCTACCCTTGTCTCGTGCCATATCCCTCCGCCTCATTCAGCTACATTGTTCCCCTTTGGGTTCTTTGAAGAGGCCAAGACCTTTTCAGCCTCAGAGGCTTTTTCAGATTCGCTCTCCCCTCCCGACCTTTCATCCCCACCCCAGGCACATACTTTTCGGGGGTCTTCTCTTTAGGTTTCAACATAAATGTCACCACCTCCAAGAGGCCTTGTCCAACCACCTTATACTGTACCATGTCTTCCACTCTTTTTAAACACCCTTCTAGCACTTTATTTCCTTTCTCACACTCACCGCAATTTGTAATTGCTTTTCTGTCCTTCCTATTAGAGTTCTAGGATTTAGGTATATCTTCTTCATTATCCTGTCTCTAGCCCTAGTACATGGTTTGGTATCATAAAAGCATCAACTAATGTTTGTTGGAGAAAAAAAAGAAACTTGTGGATTGGTTTACCTCACAACTATCAATTCTCTAGCATAAAAGCAAAAGTACAGCCATTTTCATTAAATTTAAAATAGAATAATAGCAATACCTACATTTTGTTTAAGTATTACAAGAAATGAAAAGATTTTTACCATAAAGCCAATAAGAATAACTGTTTTGTCCATGTTGCTAACTGGAGATGCACTGTGATACAATGTTAAGTGAAAAAAGGTATAAAAGCACAGACAACAACTACACAAAAATGTACATCCAATCAGGAGAATTAGTATCAGGAGTGGGTTGAGACAGAGTTAGCTTTCTATTTACTGGGTTCTTTCCCCTGTGACAGTAAGTGAATTTTTTTTTTTTTTAAGAGAGAGATGGTAGGATTTTCACCTGAAAGCTAGTTTATGTATGCACATTCAAGCCTAAGAAAAAGAGAATAAGACTGAACAATAGGACATAGAGAAGAAGGGGGTCAAAGGAAACAGAAATAAAACACACACCGGGGAAAATGTGGGAAGTGATATGCAATGTCGTTCAGAAGAAGTCAGGCCCAGGCCACAGAAACATCGAGGATTCAAATCCCTTAGATTTTCACCAAGTTCCAACCCCTCGCTTAAGAAAGGTTTTGCTAGAGGGGAGTCTTTTCAAGGTACAAATCTTTTCAAATCTCAAATCTCTGCAACAGAATCACCTGATGGTGCTTGGCAAAAATCAAGCAGGTTCTTGAGCCCCTCCCTAGAACTACTAGATGCAGTGAGGAGGGAGGAAGCCAGCCATGCCCTTAACCTGTGTTCCCAGGTGACTTCTAAGCACACTGAAGATCCACTAGTCCACGCCACCTCTGTTCTGTGAGGCCTAAGCAGACCTAAGGGTCTTTATACCTAGCCAGCACCAGCATTTTGCATTCTAAAAGCCAAGTGATGAAGTGGGTAGCTGCAGCTTACAAGTCTTGGAGCAACAGCGTTAGCAGTGACCCGTGAGTTCTATGCTCTGGCAGCCAATGGACTGGCCATAAAACTTTCTTGAGGCATGGGAAATATCAAAACCAACACTCCATGCCCTGTACTTCCTGCTTCTATTTATCCATCCCACCCACCATCAAGTTTCTCCATGAAGATTCACTCGGGTCATAAACCACCTATAGATAATGCATACAGATAATCTTAAACCGAGGCCACCTGTCGTATTACAAATTTTTAAGAAGGCAAGAAGCAAAAACTGTGAGATACTGTAGAATTTCATAGGACAAAGTCACAAAGGAAAGCAGTATCTCTATCATTTACTCTCACACATGCACACATATGTACACACACACTACATCTAATCATTCTTAGATGTTATTTAATAGTTACGTATTATAAGCACAGCAGTTGTTAGACTGGAGAACCAAACGCCTAGGATGGTGATTCTCAAACTCTGCCATGTGAGGGTTCTGGGAGCAGTTCTAGGGGCTCTTTAATATATCCTTGAAACATCAGTGAAGCCAGTGAGAGAACTACCCTGAGAAGTTAGCCCCATTGCACACATGGGACACCAAGGCTAAGTAGGGGTTAGCCCCGCCCTCTCAGCCAGTGGGGGCCAGGGCCTCAATTCTGCCACACTTGAGTCCAAGTTCTATTCCTCTGCCATTTTTGCCTCTCCTTGGAAGCTCAAAGTTATAAAACATTTCCTTAGCCTGACAGATTGACCACATGCAGAATTATTGTTCTAGTCCTGATCACAATGAACTCAGCATTGCTAGGCCTAATGGCTCCACATGGCTTCCGAGAGCTCTCTTTTGAAGGCATGTTTGCATTCACTGAAGGTGTAATGATGACTCTGTCCTTCCTATAATTCCACTAATAGTTGGCATCCCTGAAAATGGAAAAATAATAACATCTAAAATGAACTGTACATCTTACTATGTTCATGCCAGCCACCATTTTAAGCATGATCTTGTTTACTCCACAAACAGCCTGAAGGCAGGAGTTTTCTGTCATTCCCCAATTTATAGATGGGTTGGAGGAAGGGTGGATGGAGGAATCTCCAGGTCCACCCAAAGCTTCATCAGTACTGCTTTGCTCCCCCTCCCTGCAGGGAGCTAAGAACCATGGAAAAGGTGAAAGTTTCTTTTGATCTTGCACATGTATTTACTAGGACTTGGTGTGCCCAGAAGAGAAAGCAAAAGCTAACGCAGATAGTCTCCTTCCCGCTAGGAGTCTCTTGTGGTAATCAGATGTGCTGGTTGGAAAGAAAGCTCTTGCTGATCTGAGCACATGGAGGGGGTTGATCAACATGCAGGTCACCCAAGACACTGGCTACCCAGGGCTCTGCATGTGAGAACCTAAGTCTGTCAGGGTCCCGGCCGAACAGTGTTGGCCTTACTCAAAGGGGTTGCCTGAAAAGCATTTATCAGAGGGACTCTGCCCAAGGTGTACTCAAGGTTACAGGAGCAGATATGGGTTGGTGAGGCACCCAGGGAGCAGCAAGTGCAGGAAGCCTTTATCTGTCCTCGCTCTGAAAAAGCAAGGGTAGGGAGCAGAGTAACTGGGGCCTAAAGAAAGCTGAGGCCGAGGAGAGGGTCCCCATGACAGGAGCTGGAGTCTTAGAGAAACGTGGTCACTGCCAGGACCAGACTGTGACAAAAATGAGGGCAGGAGTGGGTAAGTACCAGGACCTCGCCCTTCTCCTACCCACTGATCCCCTGCTGATGTCTCCATGGCCAGCTCCAACCAGAAACCCAAGGACAAGGAGGCCTGAGAGATACAGTCCATGGAGATCAGCTTCCAAGGTTCAGAGATAGATGGAAAAGGGCAAGAAATGGACCTACCTAAGGGCTGAAGTGGAGGCAAATGGAAACTATCAGCCTCAGCCAGAACTGTGCAAGGAAATTGATCTCAGGCTCAGTCAGGGCACCCTGTCCTCCATGCATTGTGTGTGCATTTGCTCTACAGATGCCCAGAAAGTTGTTTCAAAACCAAAACAGTTTCTTCCTTTCTTTCTTTTTCTTCCCCACTAAGAAGCTTGAAAAGAAAGACAGCCTCCTCGGCCTTCGCCAACACCCTGGGCAGTTTAATACGTTTCAGTTGTGTTAATGCCAAAGCAGTAATGAACCACCACTTTAGCATTACAGGTGTTGAACACAATTTTTGGGTGAATTTCATACTTGCTAATGAATACATCCCTGTGCTTCTAGAAATGGCTGAGCCAGACTGTGGGGATCCAGAGGTAAATGGATGACCTAATTACTCACGACATGAAGTTCTGTACCAAGGGGTTCTTTAGAGGTGCCCCTGCTTTGGGTGGGTCACAAAGGCCAATATGGGGGAAAATACTTTCCTGCCTTCCCCACCGTACAAATAATGAGCCAAGCATCCTCTAATATTTTTACTTGATGCCCCTCTCTGGAGATCCAAAGGACATTGGATCAGTAGCTGGCAAGTTGCTGACAGTCTGGAAAGAGGCCATTAGTTGCAAGTACAGTATTGTGAGAATTATTTATGTGGTTGTAGGATGGCCAAACCTAGCAGGCAGGAGCTGAATACAACAGTGAGTTCTAAAAGCCTGGTGTGGGGGTAGGTTAGCCAGCAGAGAATCAGGATTAGGGTAGCCCCAAACAAAGAGGCTTTGTCTTCCTAGGTCCTTTGTTAGCATGAGAGACATTTTTGTCAGACAAAAATGGGGTCCAGTTCCCACCCCTCACTCAGGTCCTCTCACCAAGTGTATGAGACTCTATGGGCTACAGACACATCTGCATGTCCTGAACCAAGAAGGGTGCTCTACAGTGAAGAGAAACTATGGTTCTTACACCGGCCTTTATGTTCTTCTGGATTTTATGTTCTTAGCTCTTCCCCAAGCTGACCATAGCTTACAGCTTTGTCTTAAAACACGAAACACATACAGCCTATCTGTCTGGTTTTCTTTTCTTAATCTATCTCTTCTCTCTCCCTCTCTCTCTCTCTCTCTCTCTCTTTCTCTCTCTCTCTGTTTGTGTCAGTGCTGATGAAAATGTCCAGTCATTCATTCTTAGAAATAGAAATCTGTTGTTAGTGCAGAAAACTTCTTCCATATAACTCTTGGAAGAGTTATACATTTTTTCCCATACAACTCTTTTCCCATACAACTGTCTTTGTCCCCTCTTCTTCAAGCTCTGACCTAGGGGGTCACTTTCAGGCAAATGTGGGCAGTTTAACTTCCAGGGCCATTTCTTTTAGCAGCGAGTCTCTGAGTAGCCTGGACACGTCACTGAAAATGACTTTGGAGGGTAGGCACCCAACCATAGGAATTCCCAGTCTTTCCCATGAGACCTAATGGTTCCAAGCAGCTTCCAACCAGGACAAGACGTAACCTCAGAATGTATCAAAGGGAGTAGTTTGGACCCATGCATTTCCTGGCCTGAGGAAGAAATCCAAGAAATAAGCATGATCTTGACTGAAAATTGTGCCTACGCATTGAGCTGGTGGTATACCAGTCATAACACAACAACAATTGACACACAGCTTTTTATTTTAATACATGTATCATAAATATATTAAATGCACAAATATATTTAAATATATATATTAATATAAATATAAATGTAAAACAAGTTAGTCTTATAGAATTCAAAGCAGAATTTCTCCCAGAGGCAATGTTCCAAATAGTGGTTAAGTTTCCAGCTCGCATACTATAGAATTGTTTCTGGAAAAACTGTGCTCCCGTTTCAACTTGAAAACAAGATAGGAGGATCATTTATCCTCACTTCTCCTGACTGTAGTTTCAGGGACAGAAATGACTTCAGTTCACATCCAAAACAGTGTCATAAACTGTTCTTTTTCTGAGATGTGTTGTGTGCTCTGATAGACTGAGGGCTAAGTGAGTCTGGGAGCCCAGCCTGGGTCTGCCTTCCCGGACGTAGGCAGTTGAGAGACGGGGGAGTCTTATGACACAGTGGCTAAAGAATTAAGCTCCCTGGCTTTGTCAGCAGCAAGAAAGAAGCCCCTGACTTGGGGTCAAGAAGAGGACACCCTTCCCACCTCCTGCCACCATGGTAACCACTTGTGTGTCAGGAGCATTTTTTTAGTCCTGAGCCTGCTTGGGCAACCATCAGCACAGATAAAGTATTAGAAAGTCTATTGTTAATAAGCTTTTCTTCTAGTCTTTTCCCCTTTTCTACTGTGTACAAGCAGGTCACCAATTTCCATGTTGACATTTCCCCCATCCCCTCTGTAGGTGAAAAGTATGGCCCAGTATGTACACACCGTGGACAAACGGGACAATTTTCGGAGGACTCGTTTTTCCGACCGTTTCAAAGATGACATAACTACTATTGTTAATGTGGTCACCTCAGAGATTGCAGCCCTTTTAGTAAAACCAACAAAGGTAACTGTGTTATTTTACTTTCTAAATTTTTCACCTTGAGCATATATGGTTTTCAAAATCAGAGAAAAATAAGCATCATCTTAAAACAGCAATTTAAACATAACCAACTGTACATGACAACTAAATCCTGTGTCTTATACTGGAGGGGATTTTGGGGTAGGGCGGGGGGATTACGATAAAGAAATTGCGATATGGAATTACAGTAGTTTAAATTATCATTGTATCCATGTGGAGACGAGAGAGAGTATTCTTGTTCTTAGGAAATATACCCTGCAGTATTGTGGGGTCCATGGGCACGATATTTGTACCCTACTCTCGAATGGTTCAGGGGAAAAAAATGTATATATGGGGAGAATGATAAAGTTAACATAGCAAAATGTCAAGTATTGGTGAATCTGGCTAAGGGCATACAATTCTTTGTTATTATTCTTGTACCTTTTCTATAAGTTTTAAATTACTTCAAAATAGAAAGTGAAAATATATATAAAGTGAAACAGAACAAAATTTTTAAAGGTAACTATAAAATTTGAGGCAGCAGGATCACTATTAATATCTTTATCATTATGAAGGATTTGTATAGTACCGAGTGCTCATGGGAAGATTTCCATTTGGTTAGTTCTTGTGGCAAACTTTGTGAGACCAACAATTATATGTTCATTTTGGCAGGCGTGAAAAATGAGGTACAGTGAAGTAAACAAATTTTCCAAAATCACATAGCTGGCCATAAAACCAAGAATTTTCAGACAGTTACTTAAACTGCGCAGGAGTGGCTGGCTGCTGCAGAGGACACTGAGCGCTCGAGGATTTGCCATTCAGTGATCCTGTGGAAACTTCTTTATCAGGTCTCCACCCATGCCAGTGGCTGCTCAGCTTGGCCTGGATTTGAAAATTGCACATCATAACGAGGAAAATATTTTCAAGTCATATTTTTAATAGTGTCAGAGAAAATTGATTTATCATTCAGAGAATAAAAGACATGACCACGAAAAAGTGAATCCCTGATAGCTCTGAAGTGCTGTAAAATCCCTCATAAATATGAGCACTGTGAAATAATAAAAACAAAACCTTGACCTCAATTCATACAAGAGTTCACTCTACTATGTATGACTATGACCTCGCTTAGGCTGGAGATGCTGTCTAATTGAAGGAAAAAAAATCCTTACGTCAAAAATGGATTATTTTATTCTGATTTGACTTTCTGCAACAATCCTTACAAGAATCTGTCTCATTGAATATAATGAATACATTTCAAGTTAGTTATGCCAAAATAGTTATCAGGATCAAATAAATTATGGTAGAGCCATATGGAGAAATATGAGAAACTAGAATGTAAGAAAATGATCATAAGGCAATGTTGACTGAAAAAAATCCAGGACCCATCATTGTATATAGTGAATGAGGTCAGTTAGATACATATAAATATAAATATGCGTGTAGTAAAAAAGACTGGAAGGAGAGGTACCTAAGTGTTAACAGTAGATAAAGAATTTCTTGATTCAACTGAACACTCGTGGCATCAGTTAGGCTCTAAATTATATTTGCTACAATTTTGCAGAGTTACCTGCTTTGCCCAGTATTTCCCAGAGAAACACTGTCTGTAAAAATAGGACCTGCCTCTCCCAACTTCCCCACCAGGGACCTGGGAGTTTATGACCAGGGTTTGCCACAAAATGATTTGGGTGTTTGTATGTTTGTTTTTAAGGAAAATGAACAAGCTGAAAAAATCAACATCAGCCTGGCTTTCTTCTTATATGACCTTCTCTCACTCATGGATCGTGGCTTTGTGTTTAACCTCATCAAACATTATTGCAACCAGGTGAGTGTTGCCACAGACACAGCCATGTTGTTCCTGGTTCCTTGTCACCTGATGTGATGCTCGTTACCATGGTATGCTCTCTTACTCATTGCCTAGTTAGACAACTTGACTTGTACATTCTGGGTTTTATGTCCCTAGATACATTGGTTTGCATGGATTCCTAGAACATTTCTTAATATCAACCCAGCACAGAAAGGCCAGCCAATTACTCTACAGGAATTGAAATTTGTTAGTGATATGATCTGCTTTCTTCAGTTTAACATTTAACAGAAATTACATGACCGTAGCATTCAGTCTTTGATCAAGTATAGAATTCAAAGTATGAGATCTCTTTTCACATATTAGGGTAATTAGTGAAATTGCAGTTGTGAAATTCTGACTTTAAAGAATCCTGATAAAATAAAAAAGAGACTGAATTTCACTTCACTGTGCACAAAACAAAAATTTCATAATCCAAGAGTATCTTATCAGTGCCATCTCCCCCAAGTTTTAAATGGAATTCTACGTGCATTCACTGTCCCCTTCAAATTGTCCCAACAATAGTAATCTAAGTAGCAGTTATTAGTGTTCCCACTCCTTTCCTTCCAAAGTCTTATTTTAGCCACCACTAGCACTATCATGGCCTCTGTCACCACTACGTGCCACCATTGTCATCACCTCCGACTCCCACTATCTCTGTCACCCACCACTTCCACCAACATCGCCACCTACCACCTTCACCATCACTGTCACCACCACTGGTTTCTTCCTGTGGACCACGCATACTCTGAAGCACTTCATGGAGATCATGTCATTTAATCTTTGTAAGGTGTTACCGACATTTTGCAGAGGACAAAGCTAAGGTGTAGAGTAGTAATATAACTTGTCCAGGGATGAAAGAACTAAGTCTGTCTAACTCCAAGGTAGAATGGATTAATCACCCTGTTCGGCCAGGCCTGGCATTCTGTGTTAATCCCTTAGTGACTTGAAATAAGTCTTTCAACTTCTACGGTCTCATTTCCTCATTTGTAAAATAAAAGGATCTCCCCTCCCCCAACTTTTCTAAAAGAAGTCCTAATAAGGACGACACTTATCAAAAGAGAATCCAAAGGAAACATCCACAAGTCCCGGAGCACCGACTCCCTGTACACCCTGACCTGGTCCTGCGTGGATCTGCTGTTCCACAGTCCACTAGGTTGCAGTGGTGGGGGAATGTGCTATTCCGTTCCTCTTTGCCATCCCTCTTAGGTCACTGAGTGAACTGCAAATAGAAGTCAATCTGGTTCTCAAAACTTGAAGTTAGGTATATGGAAAGAAAATACTAGAACACCACTCTAGGTCCACTTTAGCCTCTGTTAAAGAACAAACGATTCATGACACCTATTAAACAGTGAGGCAGACTTTATTCAGGACTGTCGCGATAGGTATAGAGACTACTGCAATGGGGTTTTACCGTAGGGGACAGAGATTCGGCTCAACACGGAATACAGCAAGGAAAAGTGGGCATGTGAGCCAGTGAGCAGGATGGGGGTGGTCAGTGGATGAAAAATGACTAAGAGGAGACATCAGGGGTAAGGGAAGATTCTAGCTAAGCCGACCTAATGGGGTTCTTGCTGAAATGAAGGCGGGCTGGGTGGATCAGACACCACCTGGGGGGTGGTGAGGGTTCAAGACTCATTTGGTCAGATATTAAGGCTGCTCAGATAGCAAGGGTGTGGGGCTTTGGCTAAACAGATTTAGCGGGATTTTTGCTCAAATTAGACTATTGAGGACATGCGCAAGGGCGGACCTATTTGAAAACGAGCTCAGAGTTCCCTGAGTCGTTTGGTCAAGGAGAGAATCTTGTCACTGCTCACAGGTAAGCAGTGTTTATTATTAAAAGGAAAGTAAGGAATCAAAAGTAGACATCCACCTGCCTTACAAACACACGTGTTTATTTTCTCTTTTCCTCTCTCTTTCTCTGTTTAATCATTTCCTTTTCCTTTAATTTACCCTCCTTTTTCTCACCCTTTCCAATCTCAGCTGCCAGAGAACCTTAGACTAAGAATCTGGAAAACTGTGTTCTAATTCAAGTGATGCCATTAAACTGCTGCGCTTAAACTCTTCATGGGCTGCGGAAAGACAAGGCTGGATTAGATTTATCCAGCTTTCAGTGTTTTGATTCTATGCTCTTTGTCTGCCAGTGACATCCGTGGATATTGCTGAGCACAATGAGTAGCACACAGGCCTAAGAAAATCACCAACACCAGTCCATGGTGATTTAATCATTGATTTCAGCTGTCTAGGTACCGTAGGCACCTCATACCTAGGGTTTCCACGCGAAATTCCCACCCGTTCTCAGGAATTCTTTTCGCTTTCCCATCCCCGAATCCCGAGATATAAACTGTTTCTGTTCTCCACGATGAATCGTTTCCACAAAGTGACGGCCGATACTACCAACCACCTGGGTTCAAGGAGCCAATTTTCCCGATTTCCCGACCGACTTTTCTCGGGATTCAGGAAGGGGAAGGTGAAAAAAATTCCTGAGAACGGGCGGGAATTCCCGTCTGGAAACCCTAATCATACCTGAGGCAGGTTCAATTCTTCCAAAGTCCTCCGATTTTATCATTTTGCATAACCTGATTCAAGCATTCTGTCATGCTTTCTGTCATTTGTAGACTTTGTGACCATGAGTATAAACTTAGTCTTTCATTACTAGTCTCTAAGAATAGACCAATCTAGTTGTTCGGTGGCTCTGTGGCTTTCAGTGTGCCACTAAGTACCAATCCCTTGGGGAGACCCCCTGAGGCTACCAGTGTGGGTCCTGACCTCTAGGGAGGATGATTCAGGAAATGCATGTTATTCTGTTCTAAACTTCACTGAAATTAGTTTTGAAATTTCTGTCTTTAGTGAAGTCTAAAGGGACTTATGACAGCTACTCAGTGTGGCCTTTCAAATGCAGATATCTTGTGTTTTCATGTTCTGATTGCTGACTTGCTCCAACAACACTTTGTGAATGACCATTAAGCGATGGACACTAGAGTGAATTCTAATCAGTTCAATTTGCTGGTGGCCCCTTTGGTCCAAAATCAGCCAGCAAGGCACCTTGATAAGAGTCATTGTTCTTACACGGAAGTCATATGTTTTATTTTTTATATAATATGTAATAGTATTCATTTGTTTCAAATAAACGTGTAAGTACAGATTGAGTCTATAGGCAAAATGCCACAACGCAATGGCTTTTCCTAAAATGGCTGAAAATATGTACTCATTTAAATTATATAGTTTACAAAACTGCTCTTAAAGTGCACGAAGAGGAGGCATGTCCATTTGTAAGGATGAGATGCAGGTTTCCTGTGCTGGAGTGGGACAGTGTTTATGACGATATACTGAGAGGTGCAAGGTCCAGCAAGACCCTCCATTTCCTGTTTTGCTTTAAGAGAAGCTACTTCTGAGTCACAGCCGAGAGTCTGGATCCTTCCGTTGTCAACTTACCCAAGGGAAGCAAGAGCTCTCTTCCAGCCTGTCACCTCTGTCAGCTTTTCATTGCTTATTTCGTGGTTTGTTTGTTTAAGGGAAGATTTTTCCTGAAAACTCTTTCAGCTTTCTCTTTCTTTCTCTACTTCCTCTTCTGCCACTTTGAGGCAGACTCCCTGGCTTTTTTGCAGGGACTAAATACTTTCCTAAGTAATTTGATGCTCTCATCTAGGGAACTGGTTTTTTTGAGAACTTCCCATTGGGGCCTTTAATTAGAAACTACAAAGAACACTTGTAGCATTAAAGTCATCTAGTCATATTCCATTAGTTATGTGTGGACCCTTGTGGGGCCAAGTCCTTTCATTTAGTTTCTCAGACACAGTGGGGATTTTGTAAAATTAATTATATTGTGTTACACTGAAGACATACCTCCAGATTATTTCCAATACAAGCTTGCCATGGTATTATAAATTTGACAAGGGTAGGGGCAAGAATCCCCATTTTGGACAGCTGTTAGGCTACAATGATGAAAAGGAACAGTAATGGATGAAAACTTCCTGGGCCTCCCTGTAATGCAGAGTTTGCCATCTGTTGTGCTGTCTCATTCATTTTTATTAAATTGATTGCCTTAATCTGGGGAGATAAGATGTTTTTGTGTCTGTCAACCTCAACTCCATTTACCTTATAATAAACACGTCTTTCCGCTTCTCATTTTTCTTCCCAGCTGTCAGCCAAGCTGAACAACCTTCCAACGCTCATTTCCATGAGGCTGGAGTTCTTGAGAATCCTCTGCAGCCACGAACACTATCTCAATCTGAACCTCTTCTTTATGAATGCGGATACTGCACCACCGTCTCCCTGTCCCTCCATCTCCTCCCAGGTAATCAGCTGACTGAAAGAATTGGTCAAGCTATTTCACTTAATTAACGTAGTTTAGTCATTTATTCCTATAAATGTTGGTGTAATTAGAAGAAAACTCAAGCAATTCAGACAGATCAACTGTCCAGATACACACAGGTATGCTACCCAAAGTTGTACTATCTAACTAATCATGTACACGCTATGTGATTGGTTTTCTCCTAGGCTCTAAGGTCCCTGCTGAGCCCAAGTAGAGCAAGGAATTCACATACATGATGAAAATCGAGACAGGGGTAGAAAAATCACATGTCTCCCTTTGTCTGACGTTCATCACCTTTCTCCTTTAGCTTGATAGTCTCCTTTGTTCACGTCCCTTTTCCTAAACCCCAGCATCATAAAATTTATGCAATTGCAGGTTCCCTTCTATTGATTCCAAAATGACTGAATAGTGGTTTTTAACCTGGATATTCTATCTTTGAACTATCTTAGGACTTTTTGCTAATACTGTTACTGAGTGGAATTCAGTACGAGTTCACCTTGAATCATATTCCAGATAATTTTGCTCTTGAAGCACTAAAATGATCTCATCATAAACTAATCAAATAATCTGTTTTATAGAGTATATTTCTAACAAGTCTTGTTCTTTTTTTTTTATTGTGCCCTTAATTAATTTATTTTTTTCCTTTTCATTAGTTTCAGGTGTACAAAACAACATAATGATTAGATATTTACACCCCTCACGAAGTGATAACCCCAACAAGTCTGCTACACATCTGACACCGTACATAGCAATTCCAATATCATCGACTATATTCTCTATGCTGTACTTTACATCCTATGACTATGTGTGTGTATATGTGTATGGTGTGTATTTTAATTATAATTGACATTCAGTATTATTTTATATTAGTTTCAGGTGTACAGCGCAGCAGTTAGGTATTTATATAATTTATGAAGTGATCCTCCTGATAAGTCTAGACACCATCTGACACCATACATAGTTTTTACATTATTGACTATATTCTCCATACTGTATTTCACAATCCCCATGACTGTTTTTGTGACTACCAATTTGTACTTCCTCAACCCTTCATCTTTCCCATCCATCCACCCAACCCTCCTCTTAACAAGTCTCGCGCTTGATGAGCCAGGAAAAGTAACACTTGTACTAATGTTTAGAGACAGAGCTTTGACTGATAGGACCAATCATTGTGTAGAATAGTATTTCCCAAGTTAGGTTCAGTGGGCTCCAGATTCTACAGGATGTTAGAAGGTGTTATGCAAATACAGGATTCCAAAATCAGATCAGTTTTGGAAACCCTATATTAGCAGGTTTCTTTGCAGAAGGCCATCCAAAAGTCTCTAACTTGTTCATGTAAATTGTAAATGCCCCAGGGGTGGTGGAGGAGGAAATGGGAGGAGGTGTGTGATAAGCAGTGGTTTCCAAAATGATTTGACTCCAAAAGCTTTTTGTTTATCCTCCATAGATTTCTCAAGGGACTAGTCTCCTCTAGAAAAACTTTAAGGAAATGTTATTTTATAGTCATATTCCATTTATAGGGAACAAATCAACAGCTCAGAGCAGCAGGCAAATTTATCAATATTAAGTTCTATTTCTGTTGCCTAGTCCTTGATTCTGGCACAAAGGTGAAGGTTTGCCATATTAATTAAAAAAAAAAATCTTGGCCATTCATGCCACATGACATGAGCCGGATATTAACTACATGACCATCTGAGTGTGAACTGGGAATGATCTGACTTACAAGCAACAATTCCAAATGTGCTAAATTTGCCCTAGGGCCTCTCCCACATTTCCCTTCTGACTACCCAGTTAGCAAACCCAGGGGCCAGGCCCAGCCTTACCAAAACTAAAGGATTTCCAGAGACATTGTAGATTCTCTTGGTGAAATATAAAGTGTGCTGCCAGGATAAGAGCACAGGAATTGCCTAGGACTGGGAAATCTGACACTTCCCCTGCCTGACACCCCGTCTAGTCTCCAGGCCAGCAAAACTCAAACAATGTGCGTAATCCATATTTAGAAGTGCAGCTCAGTAAACAGGGGCCTCCAATAAAGGGGGCAGTTTGTTATAGAGGAATCGCCTGCTCACAGCTACAGCATTGGATCCAGTTCCCATTTCTCTATCCAGTTGTTGTTATCCTAGGATTTTAATCTTCAACTTTTGATTGTGGATAGGGAAGGGAGTGTTACTCACTGTGTGACAGACCCTGAGTGCTTTGTTTTCGTTTTCCCAACGGGCCGTCCTCCATCTGCAGGAATGGGAAAAAGCAAAGTGACCACTCTATGTCTCGGTTTCCTCATCTGTCACATGGGAAGGGAGTAGTGGTACCTGCCTCAGTGGGTTGTGCTTGCAAAGCCTGGCCATAGCACGTGCTCAATAAATACCAGCCCTCGTGCTTTTGATTCCAGTTCTTGTTACTCATAGAACTGCTCCATGCATTTCTGTAGAACTCGAGCTCCTGCTCCAGCTTCCAGGACCAGAAGATCGCCAGCATGTTCGATCTGACTCCCGAGTACCGCCAGCAGCACTTCCTCACTGGGCTTCTCTTTACTGAACTGGCTGCGGCCCTGGATGCTGAAGGCGAAGGGTATGTTTCTGGCATTTAAAAAGGAATGCAAAGCAAAACAAACAAAACTACAATGATGCTACCTACTAAAGGGTATAGTCCAACATCCCGTGCTTGACGCAAAAAGACCATTCACCAGAGAATATTCACCAGAGTAGAAGGCTCTGTAACTTTGAGAAAAGGTGCTGATAGGAATTTGGAAAGACGTGGGGGAGGGAGAGAAACCACAAAATGGCTTTTTTCAGCCACATTGCCACCCCATTGTCTAGGAGCTTTCTGGTCACTCCTTATTGTTTAAGCACATTGTTAGTCAATCCCTCTTCACCATAATCTCTAATGTTCCCTGTTGTGCCAACAGGATCAGCAAAGTGCAACGGAAAGCTGTCAGTGCCATTCACAGCCTGCTAAGTTCTCACGACCTGGACCCACGTTGCGTCAAACCGGAGGTGAAGGTCAAAATTGCTGCCCTCTACCTGCCTTTGGTTGGCATCATTTTGGATGCTTTGCCACAGCTCTATGACTTTACAGGTAACAATGCCTTCTGTGTCCTTCTTTGGATTGATGGGGGCCCCTGCCAAATGCCCCCACTAGAATGAGGTGTCTGTCATTAGCACAAGTACTGGTATGTTCTACAAGCAATTCGCTACGCTAGTGCTCTCCAGACCTTTTAAACACAGGCCCCAATTTTTTTTTTTTTTTTGAAGGCACATAGCCTTGTATCTGTTTTTTATTTAGAAACTAATTTGTTCATTCATTTTTCATTCGGGTGCGAACTTTAAAAACCAGACAACAACAAAGGATGAGATAATAAGAGAATCACTTCTTTTGGAGATCACTGCTCTGACACCTTGAATTAAAGGTGTTTCTTTTCTTTCACGAATGTTTTAAGCAAAGAAGCAGACTCAAAAGAATCTGAACAATTATTCCATGCAAAAAGATATCATGGTGTCTGTCTTTCAGTATTAGGAAAATTCTGCCATGGCAGAGGAATTTTGCCTTTGGCGCTGGCTGATGCCAAGGTTGAAAAATCAGTATCTCTCACTTAGCGAGAGAAGAAGGATAAATTGTCTCAAAAGGATGTGTGCACCTTCTGACTTTCTTTGCTTATTACAGTGTGGATTAGGGAATGTAAATGAACAAAACTACCCTCGACCTGAGCAAAACAATCCCATCTTCCTACCCTCCCCCCAAACACACACACACACACACACACACACACACACACACACACACAAAGATTCTGATCACTTCAGAGTGGTTCTTGCTTTTCCCTCAACTCAAGGGAAGTTCTTAGAACTTACCGTGCAGCTCTCTTGACTGACGAAGGTTCCTGGGGTTTGAGGAATGTTTGTGTGAGCCCAGCATCCGTGCAGGCAATCATCCTTGGAATCCTGGAGCCATTCAAGTTTGCCTGTTTCCTCTAAATGCAAGGTGCCATGTGTGACTAAATTATTTCTAAAATCAGTACGGTGTTAATTAAAATGAAATTTACAATGAGCAATAAAATGGGCATTGAAATGACAGAAGCGGACTTGGCACACAGGACTTAGTGGGCTGCAAAATGACATGCATTGAGCTTCCTCTAGTAATGCCTCATAGGAGGGCAAATTGAGAACAATGTGGTCTTCAAAATTTGAAGATGTATTTTAGGGCAGGACAGGTAACTTTCAGACCATTTCTAGAATTTTGCGTGAAAGTTTCATTAGAAGATCCATGACTTTCTGTTCCCAAAGCAGGGAGCCACCTTAGCACACATTCTCCAAAGATTCCTTGTTGATTAGAACTTTGCAGATCAATTCCTTGGGATCAGAACGTTTCAGCACTTCGTCTTTGAACCTATTAAATCTTGGTGGTTTCTTTACACGTGCATTGAACTTTATGGTCATGATGTAACTGAAAAGTGGGAAAACAGCAAAAAGTGTTCTATTATTAAGGTCATATAGTGCATCTATTGTACATGGAATCTTTACATTGATAAACTAACAAGAATATCGTCTTTAAAAAAAAGATACACTTGTGGGGATCGAACCAGCAACCTTGTTGTTAAGAGCACCGTGCTCTAACCAGCTGAGCTAACTGGCCGCCCCGAGAGGGGTATATTTCTTACAATTGATAAACTACATTGACATATCACTATCACCTAAAGTTCATTGTTTACATTAGGGTTCACTCTTGGTGTTGGACATTCTAAGGGTTTGGATAAATGAATAATATGTATCCATCACTGTCGTATCGTACAGAATGGTTTCTCTGCCCTGAAATTCCTCTGTGCCCTGCTTATTCTTCCTCCCGTATCCCTAACTAACTCCTGACAACCATTGAACTTTTTACTGTCTCCTTAGTTTTGCCTTTTCCAGAATGTCATATAGTTAGAATCATACAGTATGTAGCCTTTTCAGACTAGCTTCTTTCCCTTAGTCGTATGCATTTCAGTTTCCTCCATGTCTTTTCTTGACTTGCTTCCTCATTTCTTTTTAGCACTGAGTAACAATCTGTTGTCCAGTTGTACCCCAGTTTATTTATCCATTCACCTACTGAAGGACATCCCGGCTGCTTCCAAGTTTGGGCAATTATGAATAAAGGTGCTATAAACACCGATGTGCAGGTTTTCTATGGGGACATAAGGTTTCGATTCTTTTGGGTAAATACCAAGGAGCATGATTGCTGGATCTTATGATAAGACTGCTGATGTTTTAATTGCAGCTACAGATGCCCGAGGTGGAAAAAATCGCACCAGTGGTTCGGATGAAGAACAAGAAGGGAACAGTGCAATTAACCAGAATGTGGCGCTGGCCATAGCTGGGAACCACTTTAATCTGAAGACCAGCGGAACGATGCTGTCTTCCTTGGTATGCCGCACACTTCTCTGGTTTATTCTTTATTCTGTGGCTTTTCCCATGGGCTCATTCTCATATTCACCTACCAGAACCCCCCGTGGAGCAGGCAGGGAGATTTCTGCCTTACTGCTCAATGCTGGAAGGAGTCATCGTGAGGCTGGCAGCTGTGGAGGGAAGTGGTGCAGATGAGGCTGCACACAGTCAGACAGGGTTCTGGCCGCAGCAAGAGAATCACAGGTCAAATTCAGGCAGTCTCAGTGGTGCTGAGCTCAAGCCTCAGAACACCAGGAAAGCAACGAACTCGGGAAATCTGAGATTTTTGCAGAAGATTCGAGCAAGGCTCCCTCAGGTGGAAGGGTTGAGCTGTGTTTATTCCATGTGTTTATTATTCATACTGTGTATGCCTCCAAAAAAGGAAGATTGAAGAGGGCTGGTTGCTTGATAGACATTTCTTAAGTGTCAGCTTTGGGAGGTTCCCAGAGACCCTAAGTAGAGTCGTTTGGTTCTGTCCTTACGCACAAACTCTGTGTTTAAAGAGGAGCTCTTCCTGGAATACACCCTCTGGTTCACTTGCGGTATGATCTATCTCTGTTCCTTGATGAGCTCTGACTGTCCCTTTTTCAAGACAGGGCTGCATGCCCCAGCTTCATTTGACTTAGCACTTCAGTGTAGACTGTATCTGCAGAGAACACACCTCGGTCCTGGAAAGGCAGCGTCGACATCCGACATCCAACTCTTCTTTGCAGGATGACTTTCTCCTCTTCCCTCCAGTGCTTGGGCATTCCCCCCCCCAGTACACCCCGCATGAGAGGTGCAGGGCAGGGAAGTGAAAAAGAGAAGAGACATTTGAGAGCTGACATCACTCATTCTGCAGTTTGATAAATACGGGGTTTTATGACCTCCTCCACCTTTCTAATATCCATCTTTCCAGTGTTAGCTGCTTGAGGTGGTGTACGCCTTTCACATTGCTATTTGATCTCAGGGCAAATGCCCAAAGCTCACCTGTTAGAAGATATTCCCCATGAAGTTATATCTAAAGATTTCATATCTTCGTGTCACCGTACTCAGAAAAATCTGACATTAAAGTAACTTCATGAGCCCTATCATTCCCCTCTGAAACCAGCATTTCCCTCACATGCTGACAAATACCTCATTGCAATTTCACCACTGCATTCCATTGGATATTAGCTACGCCACATGAACCAAGGGCGCAGCCGCATATTATTCTTTGTGTTGATTTGATGAGCAACAGAGAGTGTGCTCAGCACTCTAAAATGAACACTTGTGGCCAAAGTATTAAAGCAAAGAGCCTGAACCCCCACACCCACACCCGCAGGAAAACATAAAGCATGGTTAAAGTCCCATTACACAGGACTCCACTAAATTATGGATTTGATTAATTCGCTGAGCAGTTCATGACCCTTACATTATATTTTGTACTGTGACAAAGAAGCTAAATCTTGAATAGTTAGGGTATGTCTGGAACCCAGCCAAGCCAGTTCACCGCTACAAGACTCTGCTCTAAGTTGTCTTGTGTCCAGATTGAAGGAGAAATACTTGAAGATCTTAGCAGAATGGGAGCCCCTTGTTATCATTGAGACTGGGGGAGGGGTGGTCAAGGTCCCAGGCATACCACCAGACCACAGTGCTCCAGAGACAGAGGGTTCCCACAGTTATGTGGCTGAAAGCCGGGCTCAAATAACTACTGCCCCGAGCAAACCCCTTTGCTGAGCAGCCCAGCCCTGGGAAAGGCAGAGTTCCTGGAACAAGAACCCCAGAAGTACAGTTACTGTGTTCTGAGAGATTGGCATCCCTTAAACTTTCACTGTGTGTGCTGTTCAACTTCTTCCCCTGCATTCGTCTCCCAATCTGCCTGCTTCCAGCCCTACAAGCAGTACAACGTGCTGAATGCTGACACAACCCGAAACCTCATGATTTGCTTCCTCTGGATCATGAAAAATGCAGATCAGAGCCTCATTAGGAAGTGGATTGCTGACCTGCCATCAATGCAACTCAACAGGATTTTAGACCTCCTTTTCATCTGTGTCTCCTGTTTTGAGTATAAGGTAAGTGTGGAGCGGCTCAGTTTTACACCAGCTCTCAGCTCCCAAGTGCCATCCTATCTTGTTGCTGCCCTTCTTTGTTTGGGCAATGGAGACATCAATAATTTTTCTTATTTCTGTGTTAAAATCCATGGCCTATTTACATATCCATAACCTACCTAGCTATGATAATCCCCCAGGGAAAGGATCCCTGCCTTCTGCAGAAAGCGCCATATTCCCGTTAACAGCATTTCAGCAATAAGATCCCCAGAAAACATTTCTAGGTAGCACATGTCCAAACTGGCCAATGTCACCATGGGTGCTCTGTTTTGAGGATTCTCCCCATGGGCAGAGATCTCACCAAACAAAGCGTCTTTCTGTCTCTGCCCTGTCCAGGGAAAGCCGAGCTCCGACAAAGTCAGTACCCAGGTCCTGCAGAAGTCGAGGGATGTCAAGGCCAGGCTGGAGGAGGCTTTGCTCCGCGGGGAAGGGGCCAGAGGGGAGATGATGCGGCGCCGGGTTCCAGGTACGTCGGGTCCGCCCTGCTCTGCTTTCTGTGTGAGTTCTGCACCTTTTGTGGGCAGCAGTGCCCTCCCAACATGAGTAGACACCATCACTTTCTTAAGACGTTACAGTAATAGAGACCAGCAGGTTCTGGGATTCTGTGCATGATGTGTAATGTTAGCCCTGTGCCTCTAAGGGAAAGCTGCTTTCCTGAGACCACAGGGACCCTGGAAATGTCCCCAGATGGCATCTTCTATTTCAAACTTGCAGGCGATAAAAGGTCACATCCAAGATTGTAAGTCCTAGGATGAGATGAATGGTGTCTCTCTCGAGGCCAGAACCTCTCCTGGGGTTTTGACTAGTCTGTGCAGAGCCAGGTCAAGACCATGGCTAGTTCTGGTTCCTAGATCATCTCCCCAAATCACTCAGGGCACTATTAGGATGGAACCAAGCCACTCAATGGTCTCAGAGTGTTCCAGCTCTCCAGGGAGCCTACCACACCAGGAACGATCTCAAAAATGCTAAGCTCATCATTGTAGAATAGAGTGAAGTGTTCACCCACCCTCGGTCTTATTTACTGTGTCAAAGTAAATCAGAGTGACAGCTCATTCTGTGCCATGGCACAAATGACCAAGAATTGAAGGGAGCTCAGTTTTTTCAGAGATGGCTGAGCACCTTCATTTGAACCCACATTATCCTTTTCAATAACTCGGAGAGAACCTCCAGGGTTTCCCCGGAACTCTGTGTTCATGAGAAACAGTCTCAGCAGCACTCCAGAAAGGCAAGGGTTCTTCTAAAGCTCTAGCGTATCAATCAAAGAGCAGGCCAGCCTGCCATGGACACGGGCTTTGTCTCCTACCAGCATCCAGCATGGACTCTAATTAGCCAGAGCAGTAGGGCTGAGGCCTCTTAGTTGAGCTTGTTGTGGAACTTGTGGTTATCTTGGAGGGTTTCATGCTAATCAAATTCCTATCATGCATTTCTTAACTCCTAGGGAATGACCGATTTTCATGCCTAAGTGAAAATTTGAGATGGAAGAAAGAGCAGACACATTGGCGGCAAGCTAATGAGAAACTAGATAAGTGAGTCACTCAACAACTTTGTGCTACTTTTACCTAAAGTTCTAAACTATTTTTCCCAGGCTACTTGTATTACTGAAACAACTACATCCTTCCAAGGGTAAGAAAATGAATCATCATTATCTGTGTAAATTCAGTGCATCCAGGGACTCGGTATAATCAAAGGTATAAGGAGTTATGATTTCCAGTTCTTAAACATTTATTACATTGATAAGCATTTAAAAGAAAACTAATATTTAGCAGTCTCAGGTGGCTTAACCAAAACTGCTGATTGGGACAGGACAGATTACCCAAAATGATTTCAATTTATATTTCTACTCCAGAAGTATGTACAAAGATGTATAATCAGGAATATTTATATCAGCATTACATAAAAAATTAAAATCATTGGTAACATTCTAAATGCACAAGAATAGGGAAATATGTAAGAAAATATTAGGTTGGCGTTAAAATGTTTTGAAATCATTTTAATGACATGGGAAATGCTTATGATATCATGTTAAGTGAATAAAAGCAGGAGAGACACTTGGTTTTAAAGTAGAATCTTAAATTTCTAACTACATATAGTAAATATATTTTTAAAAACCTGGAAGGAAATTTATCAAAATATTAACAGTGGTTTACTTTGGGTGTTGAAGTAATCGGTGTTTCCTTCTTTACACTTTGTTGTATTTCCCACAATGGATGTATTATGATGTGTATTATCAGAAACATTATATAGAAATGAAAGAAGAAAAATCCTGCTTGGATTGCAATATATGATATATATGAGTGTGCAATAATCTGGATATATGGGGGCATAAAACTAAACCTGTTGAACATATACCACATGTCTGCCATTCCTCTTAGCAGCAGGTAGACTAATGAACCTCAGTGTTCACTGAGCAAACATTGCACAGCAGCTAAAGAAACCCCCCACCACACACTGGGTAAGGCCTAGGAAGGGTATCCCCATGGTGTATGAAGCACCCCTCGTAAGGGAGTAGAGGGTGGGGCAAACTTGCGTAGCCATGTTGTTTTGTAAATAAGTATAAGTTACTATCTTCGTTTTATTTTTTTATTTATTCTTTATTCGTTTCATGTGTACAAAACACTGAAATAGTTAGACAGCATCCCTGAGGTGGTCTCCCTAATAAGACAAGTATCCAAGTTACTATCTTTGTTGCTGCCACAAGAATGCATCATTCTGGTCCATTTATAGGAATATTGGGAACCAAATTTATTTTAAAACATTAAAGAGACAAAGACATTTTAATTATAGATGTTACTTCGATAGCCTAGTTATTGGGCTTCTTAATGATAGCCAGTTTTGTTTGGTATTTTATTCTTGCTTTAAGTTTCCTGAACTTATTTATAATATATTTGTTTCTGAGAGTGCATAAGTTCTAGTTCAGGCAATAAACAGAAAAGAAATTTTTTAATGTGCATGCAGTAGGTGCTACAGAAATGCATAAGGCATCTACTGGTTAGGGCATCTACTCTATGAGATTAAGAGTAGAGTCTAACAAGGCATGTTTTGCATGAGCTGTGTAAATTGATGTTTTGGGGAACCTTTCCCTTTTGCTTGCAGAAACAGCACCACGTTGAGCCTTACTTTCCATGCAGGGCCTTCCAATTATCTCTAAATGAGTTCTCAGCCCTGAGCTACCTGGAGGGTGGCTCATTGTCAGAGCTAAGGATTCTTATTTTTGTTGTTGTTGTTGTTGTTTTTTAATTGCTTAATTTAGCTAAGTGGAAAACTTTTTGTAATTACAATAGTGGGGTCTTTCGCCTTTTTCTTTCAGGTCATTTTTCAGTTATTTTGGCTCTCTTTCTTATAAAGCAGTAATTTTCAACCTTGGCTATACATTAGAACCACCCAGGGAGCTTTTAAAGCTTCCAGTGCCAGATGTACCCAAGGCCAATTAATTTGGAGTCTCCAGTGGTGGGACCCAGAAATCAGTATTTGGTAAAACTCCCCGGGCGATTCTGTCATGCAGTCAAATCTGAGAACCTATTTTAAAGGAATAGTTAATAGGCTTTTTAAAAACCAGGTTAATGGTGGTGATGGTTGCAAAACGATGTGAACATACTTAGTACCACTGAACTATACACTTAAAGGTGGTTAAGATGGTATATTTTATGTAATGTGTATTTTACCACTATAAAAAAAAATTGGGGGAAAAAAACAAATCAGGACATTCTAGAACTGCACTGTGCAATATAGTAGCCACAGTAGTAATGTAAGAGAAAAATGCACACCAGATGTTGAAGACTTGGTACAAACAAGAGAATGTAAACTATCTCATCAGTAATTTTTATAGTAATTATACATTGGCAATATTTTTTGATATATTGAGTTAGATAAAATATATTACAATTCATTTCACCTGTTTCTTTTTGCTTTTTTTAGTATGGCTACTATAGAATAGAAAAATGACATATGTGGCCCCCATTATGTTTCTGTTGGATAGCATTGCTCTAAATCTAAACCTACCAGTAAATTAATACAAAGTAGCTTTTATATTTCACTTATTTTACATAAATATTATCACGTGGAGAATGATAAAAAATTGTAGAGCAGCTTGGGACCAAAAAGCCTGTCGTAAGCGTGAAAACAAAGGGAACTATGTATTCTGAGCCCTCGATGGCATCGTGAGCAAGGCACTGCCCCCATTATTGGGTGAAGGGGACTCAAGATGAGCTGGTGATCCGGGTCCAAGACTTTTGAGCTCCCATCATGAATCCTCAACCCCTGTGCTAACATTCTGGCCGCTGGGACATCTTGGGAAAGTCAATTCTTTACACTCGCCTTTCCTAGCAACCAAATTTGGATGATACAAAATACCTTTGCCAGTTTCACTTGGATTTTATGAGAATGGATGAACTAGTGCATACAACTCTCTGATTCCTAAAAATGAAACCTAACAGCGGAGCGGCAACCAGGCAGTTTCCCATCCCCTAGTGAGTAGTAGCCAGTAACGTCCAGTAGGATGTTAGATGGCCTGTCCCACAGGAAGGCAACCATGCTTCCCATTAGAAAAGGACAAAGGCCCGTACTTGGCTGTGCAACCCCAAGGCGGCCTTTGAGAAGTCAAGAAACTGACTCTTCCCTGACGGGGTTCTGAAGCATCACAGTTTCATAATCCAGTAGCATCGCTGTTTGCCAAATTCACATCACACCCAGTTTCACTCCCTCCAGCTTGTGCAGAGGCTTCCCTTGGCTCAGATCTGGAGATGGTTCTCATGCATGAAATACAGGCATGGTCCTGAGGCTTTACAGCAATCTGACTGGCAAGCCTAATTGCCGGTAACAACCAATAATTGCTTTTCTACCTATTCTGTTATTTCTGTAATTGTCATCATTATTCATAATAGGGGGGATGAGGATGGCCTGGAGACTTTACCTAGAAAATTTTTTTAACCAGACACTAATCATAGAAAGCACCTAGTACTCCTTAGTTACCTGTAGCCAGCTGCTTTGTATTCACTCCAAGATTGACTGTTCAGACGACTTCTTTATGCCTTGTTGCATAGATTGCTATCATTGGGATGTGGCCAGGTTTGATATGCACTTTAATTTGACGTTTGTTTTTTTTTAATTTCTTAGAACAAAGGCAGAGTTAGATCAAGAAGCCTTGATCAGTGGCAATCTAGCTACAGAAGCAAATTTAATCATCCTTGACATGCAGGAAAACATTATCCAGGTGAGGACAACCAACACCTGATCTATTCAACATGAATATGTTTACTGGAATTTAATAAAGAATTCTTTATAGAAACTTGTAAAAGAATTAAACATGATCCCAAATGCCTTTTTTAAAAAAACGAAGTTGGGCAGTTTATTATTTACACTAGTGTCCAACGTACAAATTCCAGAGATAATGAACATTCTTCAGGCTTTTTGGACTTGCTGTTTGCTTGGAATGAGTTCATAAACTGACTCTCGTAGCTAAATTTGCCTGAGTGTATCAAGTCGATAATGTGGATGGTGGGTGTATAGTTCAGCATCTAAAATAAGGATGGTAGCTATTTGGGGGTTGTTTTTTTTGTTTTGTTTTGTTTTGATGGGTCAACTCCAGTTGAATTATGATTGATGCCTGGTATAGGAGCTAAGATTATGAGTGAATTAGGTTCAAAAGAAAAACTAGTATGTGTCCGTTTTTGGACACAAATTAATGAAGTTAAAGTTATTTGTGCCATGAATTTCCCATTCCTGCTGTAGAACATTGTAGTGTCTCTGTGAACTTGACAGTAACACAATTTGTCACACAATGGTATCTTCTAAGTGAATGTTTCCAAAAATTCCCAAGACTTCGAGGTGTTAGTAGGTTTTTAGTTAACCTGAAAAAATGAGTCCTTCCATGTTTCCAACGAGAAATCATTTAGACTAGATCCAGTATTGCTTTTTAGGGCTAGAAGAAGAAATATTGATGGAATACAGTGACACCTTAGGTATCCAACTTTTAAGTTGTCTGAAATCAAGGTAATTATTGTAGAAAAATAAAGACAAAAAGTATGTGGTATTTTTGATAACTTAGATACTTGGCATCACATTGCTTATATCTTTATACAAAACTACTTTGAGGACTACATACCTAACACCAGTCCTCAAAATGTATTTGCAATTTTCAAAGAAAGCTGAAACTTAACTTTTCATTATCTTTGGTGGTGTTAATCTTGCTGTAGCTGATAAACAAGCTTCATTTAGAAACATCACTACCATCCAGCAGCCCCTATTGTCTTGGGAAGCCCATGGTTGTGTTTTGCAGCTCACAAGGCGAGTTTGCCTTGTATATACAAAGACAGAACATTCCAAAAGCTATTTCCCAGCATGGGGGGAGGTGTACCTTAGAACTGAGTTTAGCAGCCCAGAATTAGGCATATATCCCAAATCAATTGGGCATTTTGAAATAAAGTCCAGCTTGGAAATAAGTCTTCAGCTCACATGGTGATTAATGGATATGTGTGATGCTTTACCAAACCCTTAAGATCATAGAGATGGAACTTCAGCATCTCTGTGTCTACAGCATCTCAGCATCTTAAAAGTGTCTACTTGCATCTTCACCCCTCAATTTACTGGCCCAGTGCAGGATTCAGTGATGCTCTTCTGTTCCCCCAGGCAAGCTCAGCTTTGGACTGTAAAGACAGCCTGCTGGGAGGTGTTCTAAGGGTCCTGGTGAATTCTCTGAGCTGTGACCAGAGCACCACCTACCTGACTCACTGCTTTGCAACACTGCGAGCTCTCATTGCCAAGGTAAACATGGAATGCATGTTTTCTTACTCTTAATTAAGATTCTCATCTAGCTTCACGTTTCTCCCTTCAGCTGCACCAAAACCCACAGAGTACTGTGTTAAGGGACCCTGCAGTATAGGCCGAAGTCTCCCCAGGAAGAAAGCAGATGCACTCATTCTGCGGAAACTCACCACGGAGAGGAGAAACAGGGCTCTCACCCTTGAAATGTGGGCTGAACTATAGAAATTTGAGGTGGCTACTCACTAGAGACATGAGAACACAAAGCAACTGAGCGACTTGGCCTTTCACCCTTTTTTTTTTTAATACCGCATCTTAGATTAAAGTCCCTATACATGAGCCCATTTGTGAGCCTTACCAAATGTCACGTTATAAAATGACAGGACGATTATAAATCAGTTGCTTGTAGCCTGAAGAATATAGGTATTCCTTAGGTAAAATGGTCTAATGAGGTTTACTTTCTCCCCCTTTATTGAAAAATCTCAGTTGGTGCCTTCTACGTGGGCTCTTTTGCAATTAGAAAGGGGAATTCTGCCCCTATCAGGATTATGTTTGCTTTCTTGGTCACCAATAATTTCCAGGGAACCCAGGAAGCTCAGGATAATTCCTTCAGCGTTGTGACTTTGCCAGTGAATGCAGCCTGGCTAACAATGCGGTTAATTATGCAGCCCTGGTCTTAGTGGTGCAGTTTGTAATTAAATCTTAAGTCACTCCATTGCTTCAATTCACCTTCTGACTCAAGTAACTCATTATCTTTATGGAGCAGTGCGTGAACTCTTCTGGGCGTTGTGCTTGTCCAAGCAGACATTCGCATATTCCAACAAGCATCCAGTCCAGAAAGTAGATGGAAGTGCCAAGTGATGCCTAACGGCCCTTTGTGTCTGTCCTAGTTCGGCGACTTGCTGTTTGAGGAGGAGGTGGAGCAGTGTGCAGACCTGTGTCAGCGTGTCCTACACCACTGCAGCAGCAGCATGGATGTGACCCGGAGCCAAGCCTGTGCCACCCTCTACCTCCTCATGAGATTCAGTTTTGGAGCCATCAGTGTAAGAGCTCAGCCCAGCGGGGTGACCCGGGATCAGTAAAGTCAGTGCAAAGCATTGGTTAAGGAAAAGTTTACAGGATTGCCATATACTTCCGTCCTGTGTGAAAGAAACAATTGAATATGTACATAGATAACCAGCTTTTGTTGGGATTGGCATCCAAACGTGAATATCAAGACTGATGAATACAATGGTTTCCACGTGTGTCAATCAATCAAATAAGTAAATAAATAAATAAAAATTAAAAGTTGTCATCTGTGGGAAAAAATACAACAGGCTGTTTAAGAATTCAAAAGAGAGTGTCCTGTTTCTAACTTCTGATTGACTGTGGAAGAGAATTTGAAATGATCGGTGTCATCTGCACCTGAGTTTTAATAGACGCTTAGCAGCGTTCAGTTTTGTTGAATAGTCAGCTTTTGCTTTTGTTTGTCGAGATTTTGGTATGTTCTTTTGGAATTTACATTTGTGGTCTTGTTAAGAGCATATGTAAGTGATATTAAAAGATAAATTTGGCTCACGGAAGCAAGGCAGGGTCCTCCTGATATATTAAGCATAGCTATTTAAAAGCATTTTGGACATTCCTCAGGGGAACTTAGATAGCCATATTTTTCCATGAGCATGGAAGGGAAGGAGAAACAGACAGTCACTGCTGACGCAGAGTCCAAAATCTCAGAAATCCTGGCCGTGGAGATCCTGTTCCTGTTTGCAGTTTATCTAAAGTCCTAAGAAGAAGAACGTTGGCATAGAAGGAGACAGCCTTTGACTCCACTTTGTAGTAACCTTCCAGCCTGGCAGCGTGGAAGCCTCCCAGGCCTCAATGAAAATTTAAAGGGAGCTGACAGATTTATGTCAGAGCAGTATCCATTTAAACCATTTAAACACCAATATGAATCTTGTGCAAAGTATGGTCCACATTTCATTAGGAGAGAAGGAGATGACTGAAGACTGGCTAAAGGAGCATCGAACAGTTATTGGTATCTGGCTCCGTTGCCTTCAATTATCTACCAGCTGAGTGCCTCTGATTTGTTCCATTTCTTTTTTTTCTTTTCCCGGATGCAGAACTTTGCAAGAGTAAAGATGCAAGTAACCATGTCTCTGGCATCTTTGGTGGGCAAAGCATCAGACTTTAATGAGGAGCACCTGAGAAGATCCTTGAGGACAATTTTGGCCTATGCAGAAGAGGACAAAGCCATGCAGAGCACACCTTTCCCCATCCAGGTAGCCTGAAGAGCAGGCTTTATATCATGAATGGCTTGGGAACCAACCAATTATAAACTTGTGTGTGTGTATATATATATATGTATATAAATATATATATATATATACACACACACATATGCTTATATATATATATATACATACATACATACGATATAATTATAAAATATATAGTTATATATTTATATATGAAGTATATAAATAGTATATAATGATATATAATGTGTTATTTTACATTTTATATATATATATACCGAAAAATGTATACAAGTGGACACTTTGGTCAATGTTGCTCACGCAGTAGTTCACCATAATCAGAAGTGTCTGGACGCTGATGGTAACCACTTTGAGAACCTCTTGTAATTGCAGAAGTCAAATGTGACATGTATTGATCTTTCGTTACTGGCATATATTGAGTATTACAATTTTAGTACAGTTTTCCTTTCTTAAAAGGGTATATATTTTTTTGGCTCCCTCTGTAATATATATAGTATATATATACTACCTCCTACTTGGTATAAAAAGCCCTGATATTCCAGATTACAGTTAAGGGCTTTTCCAGTTGCAAATAACTGGAAGTGGTTTAAATGAATTTAAACAAAAAGGTAGTCAAGAGGGAAAATAGTATAAGGATTCAGGGATAATTCATGTCTCCCAAGGGCCGCCTTCCTTCTGGGCCTCAGAAGTACCTGGACCTGGGAAGATGAAGGCCGCAGAGGATCCAGTCTAGATTCCCCTCTACCCGCAATCTCTACTCTCTTAAAGAAGCCTATTCATTCCTGCCCGTTGCGTTTTCAGTGCAATCCTAACTCATTACCATGGACTATAAAGCCAAGATTATTTGGGGGTGCGCCCTTTTTTGCAGGTGGAGGAACTTCTCTACAATCTGAATAGCATCTTATATGACACGGTCAAAATGAGGGAATTTCAGGAAGATCCTGAGATGCTTATGGATCTCATGTACAGGTAAACTTTTCTGACAAAATCAAAAGGATGTCACTTGAGCATCTAGAGTTTGTCATTGTGGAGTTCTTAGTAATGTAATTACTAGAAGCCATGTGGGCACACTGTTTTGGATGACATCCAAAACTGTATATAGAAATTGGTAGAAATTAATCATTTAGAGTGAGTTCATTCATGTACACGTTATCAGAAAGCTCTCTCTAATTTAAAAGAAGGTACCTATTTTATAACACTATCTTCTACTTACCGTAGAATGAAAGAAAATAACTATCGACTTTTACATGAATTATTTTCTATATGATTTTTTACAATTATAGTCAGACATACACGTACAGTTTTATTTAAAAATCATATTTTACTCTAGTTTAAAACTTTGCCGTACCGTCCTTGTTCAGGAGAAACTAGTTGCACAGGAAAAATTATTCCGATATGAAATAAGGGTAGTGCTTTTGTGTTCTTTTACTTGGAAAAGAAAGAAAAGAGAGAAAATTGCTAGAGATCCATTAAAATAGATATCATTTTATCAAGTCTTTATTTTCCCATAAAGTTTTAATTAAATGCTGTTTCTTGGGATCCAGAACACCTTGGACATGGAATGAAAGCAGCTGGCCTGATAAACATTGGTCCTTTCTCTCATATTCTGAACATGTAGGCAAAACTCTTGGGAAAACAAAATTCTTAGCAGAAAACGTAGCCATACACAGTAGAAAATCCGTGTGATTAACCAGTTGTCCTTGACACTTCCTCACTCTGTCCTCAGAATTGCCAAGAGTTATCAGACATCTCCTGATCTGCGGCTGACCTGGCTCCAGAACATGGCGGAGAAACACACCAAGAAGAAGTGCTACACAGAGGCCGCCATGTGCCTGGTGCACGCGGCTGCCTTAGTGGCTGAATATCTGAGCATGCTGGAGGATCACAGCTACCTGCCTGTGGGCAGCGTCAGCTTTCAGGTGAGGAGCAAGTTCAGCTTTTCCTTTAGAGCAGTGGTTCTTAAGTGGGGGCAGTTTGGCCCCCCCAGTCCAAAGTGCATATGACAACGTATGGAGACGTTTTTGGATGTTACAACTGGGTGTGTTGGGGGAGGATTTACTGGCATCTAATAGGTATAAGTCAGGGATACTGCTAAACTTTCATTCTGCAATGCATAGCGTAGCTCCCACCACAAGCAATTCTCTGGCCCCAAATGTCAATAGTGCCAACATTGAAAAACCTGCTTGAATGTATCATATTTGCCTCTTCTATTTGCATCACCTTGGTTTGGGTTTTTTTTTTTTAATTATTGTTCGTAATAAATGTAGAGTCAATAGGAACTTTAGACATTCCCCAAGCACTTTCCCATCCGTGATTTCATTTGCCCTCCCCATCAGCCAGTGAAGCAGACAGATACGGAAGATGTTATTACCCCCAATTCATGATAAAGAAACTGAGAGAGCAATTTCTCAAAGACTCGTAGTTGACACAGTATACTGACAACCGTGAGAGTATTTTCCAAACACTGGAGAAATGATACCCCTCCTGGCCCATTCCGTGGATTACTCTCCACAGCTCTGTAGTATCCCACTCTCTAATCCAAAAATCAAGAAAGAACCAAAGGGAAAGGGGCAAAGGGGCTGAATCAATACTTTCTTAGGATAAGCTGAATATTAGCCATAGTTAGCAAAGGGAAATTGTCTGCCAGCCCCGAATATTGGTTCAGGCTCGGTAGGAAGCTCAGTGGCCACTTAGACTGTTATTGCTAAATAGTTAGTGTAATCTTTAGAGAAAACAAAAGTGTTATGAGTACTTTTTTAAAAGACACATAATCTGTAAAAATGACCAACCCTGAAACCATGAACAATATAGTACAGTAATCGAGCCTTTTTCAAGCCAGACTCACAAAGTCATTTACAAATGTCTGTATTATTCTTGTTTGAATTTACATGGCCGATTTTATAAAAGCCTTTTTCTTATTATTGTTCTTCAACACAATGTTGTGATGCTGTGTGAACCAGAAGGAGAGGACAATTCAAACTGACTTTCACAGGCTTAGAAAATAAGTCACTGAAACTATTGCTGGTGGAGCCAAGAGCTTCTGATTTCCTACAACATTGTTCACCTGCCAAGCGGGATCGCCTCATATTGTTAACTCCTCTTTTCTTATGGTCTCCAATAACAAACATATCTATTCTATCTTTTAGTCACAGCAAATATATTTTATTTTCAACTCAGAAATATTTGTAATCTAAGCCAAAAATTAAATTCCCATCCAAAAAGCATAAAAAGATCACATTGGTTTTGAATCACATAAAAGTAAAGAAAGTTAAAAAAGATCATTTTAGGTGTATCTGCTTCTTTCATCAGATTTATTTTGGCCATTTGGTATTATCAAAGATGAATATTATAAGTGCTAGTCTTTCAATTCCCAGAAAATCTTTAGGTTTATCACTTAATGTTGAATTGTATCATCCTTTTTTCTTGTTGCGTGAACCAAACTATTTGTTGTTATTCTTTTATTCCTTTTTCCCAGCTATTATATTTCATTTGAGATTATCACTTAAATAATTAATGACATTTTGTTATTGTCTTCCATGTTTAGTAAGCCTTACAATTCTAATTTCACCTAGAATTCAATTGATTTGCTTATAATGAGTCATGCCAACATGAGCTAGAACAATTATTCTAAACCAACAGAAAGCCTCCAAATTGTCCCTACGTGGGGGTGCATATAGCCCTGTTTTTTCATATGTCTTTATCCATTTATTCACTCTTCTAGATGATATTTATTAAGTGCCTATCCTGTCCTCATGAATTTTACATTCTACAACATCATATAACTATTTCACTCCTTATCCAATTATAATCTGGATAAATGCTGTAATAAAGAGGCACAAGATGTTGTGAGTGTATATAATGTGACCCAGAAAGGAAAGCTCAGAAGGATAAGGAAGGCAAAAGGGAAGACAGAAGGAACTGTGAGTGGGCGGTCTTCGTGATCCACAGAACATGGTGAGTTAGGTGTCCTCAGCTACAAAAGAGAAGCCAAATTATGTTGATACTTAAGAGCCAATTCTCTTTTCTCTCAAATGAGACATACCACATCCGTTTGGAAATGTATGCTTGCAAGCGACAGAACACCTAACTCAGAGCGACCGAAGGTAACAATGGAATTTATCCGCTTACATGAGGGAGGTGAGCCTGGAGTAGCACCTGGCACACTGGACCTCAGGGCCCAAACAATGTCATCAGACCTCAGTGTCATCACTTTCTGTCTCTGCTTTCTGTTATGTTGGCTTCATTCTTCACAGATTTCCCACACTTGTTGAGAAATATTTAGGTTTACACCATCCCAGGTTCAAGTCCTGGAGAATAGAAAGATGCCTCTTTTCTAGCAGTTGCTGAGAAAGTCTCAGAGCATCCTATTGGTTTTGATGAGGTAATGTTCTCATGTCTGAACCGATCATAACAGCCAGAGAAATGAAATGTGAAATGGAATTGGCAGGGCCAGAGTTGAGATCCACACCTGGAGTTATGATTGGTTCCCCAGGAGGCTTTACTTTATAGAAAGATAAAGGAATTCTGGCAGCATCAACAACAGATGTCCAGTGTTGATTTCTTAAATATTCTGTGCTTTAGTTTTCAACCTTTTTCTGCTCCAATAAAATTGAATTTTGGGAAAAGAATTATGAACTGGAGCTAAATAAATCCATGCAAGGAAAATAACTTTAAGACCACTGAATTCCAAGGAGCTGAGATCATTGAAATTCTGTGCCCCAGAGTACAATATTTATTCCACAAATGTAGATATAGATACATTCTCAGATACTGGTGTTTCTTTTACCTCCTAATTCTGAAGCCAGGAAAGTCTGCCCAGAATCTTTTTTCTCTGACTACAGCTAATAAAGCTACATAACTTCAAATCTCTTCCTCTACATATAGAAAAATTGCATACAATTCTAACAGTATTTGTTTTGGAGGGTTATTAGATTCTTTCAGCTGAATCTCTAGGACCTTTTTTATCTCCAGTTCAGAAACATCATTATAGCAAGACCAGGTTTGGAAGAAAGACTGGCCACAAAAGATTCTGTATTCCTAAAACTACATTACAATATTAGATGTGAAGATATAGGACTGTGACAACTCTCTTCTCCTTGGTTACTAAGGTTGACTCACTTGGTCTTGCTAGCCAAGCAATGAGGCCAACAGATTTTACTTCCAAAACCAACTCTGGTCCATTGATAGTGATTGACTGGAGTACTATGCTGAGAAGACTTTTTAGACTATATCCAAGCTTCAAGGGAAAGAGTCCTACAATAGATTAATTATGCCTTCCATGAGTGCAAGAATAGGAAGGAATGGCATGTGTGCTACCTGTTTGTAATTGCTAGGCTAGAAAGATTTCCCATTCCCATATACATTTCTTTCACAGCTGTGAGACAGGTTGAAGAAAATGACTCTTGATCTGTCAAGAGTTATGAGAGTTACTACCAGAGCTGGAGCTGGGGTGAGGCAAGTGAGGCACATAAAGCACAGAATTTAAGGAAGCACTGACTCTCAGGGTCAAGTTCACAGTCAACAGCTACACATCCCTGAGAGTAAGTGCTTCCCTAAATTTTGTGCCCTGGGTTCACCCTAGCCCTGGCCTTGGTCACTGCATTCTCTACTAGAGACTTTAAATTCTATAGTTTATATAAGGGAAAAGTATGTAGAAAGGAAGAAAATGTTTGGGAAAGAAAAGAAGAACTGCTACATCACCATAAAACTTTCCATAAAGAAGACATTCTCATTTACTGTTGTCCTATAATATGATAGCTATTCACCTACAAGTCAAGTCAGTAATAGCAACGTTCTTCAGGGGAAAAAAAAAAAAAGCAAAAGTGAGAGGTTCACTCAGCTGGTGAAACAAGAAGTCTAGTCAACTGTTATTTGGCCTTTGCCTTTTAAAAACCATGGACCAACGGACCCCAGCTGGGTGTCCCTTAGGGTTATTTCACTAAAGTAATTCAACTGTTGTTACATTGAGGCAAGTATCCTTGATATATCTCCTCATAGTTAAAAAGAAAACAATACATATGAGTTTTGAAGACCAGATGTTCAGTGTGTCCTTTCAGAATGAATGGCAGCCAGAGACCCTCTACCTGGTGGAATGACAGGCCTGTATAATCACAGGCTAGCTGGGGATCTTTGAGCGTGGCTTCCTCATGACTACATTTGGGGCTCCTGTGGTGCCTTGTGTGAGGCCGGTCCCCTGCTCTCTGGGCTTATATTGTGATCTCTTTCAGAATATTTCCTCCAACGTGCTGGAGGAGTCTGCGGTCTCCGATGACACTCTGTCACCTGACGAAGATGGTGTGTGCTCTGGCAGGTACTTCACCGAGAGCGGCCTGGTGGGCCTTCTGGAGCAGGCCGCCGAGCTGTTCAGCACGGTGAGTGCGCACAGCGGTCCCAGGGCCTGGCCTCCGTGTTCAGGCTGAACTCCCAGTGCTGTGCATACCATTCCCACTTCCTGGGACACGTACAGGGGTATGCAGGGCAGGGGATGGCCAGGAGGACTTTGATGGATGCAAATTGCATCAGCTCTCCAGGGAGATGAGAAAGCCTTTCAGCACTGCAAGTCTGGTTTTTCACTACGTGCTCATAGGCTGGGCAGCAGTTTCACAGTATTATTCCTTTTAATAGGGGTGGAAACTAAGCCACAGAGAGGTGAAATGGCTTGCCCAGGGTTACGCAATAAATGATGAGGCATGTTCTCACTCCCTCATCTTCCCTCTCCTAGAGGAAAATATTGAGGTGGAGCCACTGAGGCGAGAGCGGAGGGGAGCGGTGGGGGGGGGGGGAGAGAAGAGGAAAGGAGAGGAGAGGAGAGGAGAGGAGAAGGAAGAAATAAGCAGTGTCTTCCTTCCTGACAACTGACTCATCCTCAGGGTTGTCACAGAGCGGGATCTGCTCAGAGAAATGTGGGAGCAGAAACCACCGAGACTCCCCCCATTAACCTAATCTGGGTCTAAACTCTCCTAATTAGAGAAAATATATGTAGATTAAGTCATTGAGGTTCAGGGTAGGGGAGAAAGTCTCTTGTCCATTTTCATTTTATTAATCTCTCGCCTCCCTCAAAATTTAGGCCAATAAATATTTAATATTTCACTGTATTAGGCTGGTCCAATTTTGTTTTCATCCTTGTATTTTTCTTTCTTTTTTACTTTTCAATTGCAAGTTTCCACCCTACAACCTCTATGCATTTTAGTTATTCACTAGCTTCCTTTTTTCCTGCTTTCCTTTTCAGGATTCAGGAAAAGTCCAATAAATTCCTCTTTTCCCCAAAATTCAAGAAAATGAAGCATCAGAATCCTAACACCTTTCAGGAATACATTGAACATCTGGCAACAGGGGACCCCTGATGACATTTAAAAATGCTAAAGCTGCCTTCTAGAATTGCTCTTATTCTCTGCTGCCAATTTCCTGTCCTATTTTTTTCTCTGTGAACATCATCATACAGGACCATTTAGCATGTGTCTAGTTCAATTTGAGTGCTGCAATCGCCCAAAGACGTTCAGACGGCCCTCCTGCTCTCTAAAATATTGTGGTGCCAATAATAAACCCATTCTCCAGTGCATAATGAACTCTGCTTTCTCTTTTGAAGTTTCCAAAGGTTAAATTCTCTCTGATTTTCTTCTCTTTCCAAGGGAGGATTGTATGAGACGGTTAATGAGGTCTACAAGCTGGTCATCCCCATCCTGGAAGCACATCGAGACTTCCGGAAGCTGACTTCCACTCACGACAAGCTGCAGAAGGCTTTTGACAGCATCATTAGCAAGGTAGCTGGGGACCCTGGCCAACAGGTCCTGTTACCTGGCAGCAGATGACGCTGTCCCAGAGATGCTTAGCCTCCCTTCTTCTGCAGGGAGTGATTTACTTGAGCGTATCATCACTGTACCTCTCACCTACCAAATGGAAAGGGCTGGGCATAGATGAGAGGGCCAGAATTCAGAGTGTGAAAGAAGGTAGCTTCAATTACTTTCCAACCAGGAAATGGGAGAATCTTTTAAACTCACTTAAAAGAAGTCCTACAAATCTTTCATGGGATCTCTTTTGTTATTATTTCAAAGTTTATTCCATAAACATTGAATTTTTTAAGGGAGTGATTGCTGTTTATGTTCGCTATAGGAATAAAATGCTTTACAAACAGCAGTAAAAGACTCCTATCCTTTGCAACACAATGGATCCTCGTGAATTATATAACTAAGGAGAGGTTTTCTTATATTGCTCATCAGGGTCATAAGAGAATGTTTGGAACCTACTTCCGAGTTGGTTTTTATGGATCCAAGTTTGGGGATTTGGATGAGCAAGAATTTGTTTACAAAGAGCCTGCAATTACCAAGCTTCCTGAGATCTCTCACAGACTAGAGGTAAGAAAAGTGACTCTGTGTGCCTGACATTGTATACTTGACAAAAACAAGTTACAAAAAATCCAAAGGATCATGGATTCATCATTTATGTATATATATATAAATTTTTCCATATTGCATGTATAATATGAATGTATTAGGTGAGATCTCGAGGTAAAGCAGGGTTTGGATCGTTTTCTTCTAAGATTCTATGTATTCTTGTCAGAGTTTGTAGATTTATGTGGTGAATATCATTTTTAAGACTATCCAAAATTCAATCAATGTCATATGCTTTCTTGTAACCCTTTTCAAATTTTAGTAATAGTTCTTCAGCTTGAAGGTTATTACCGTGACTTTGAAGTAATCTGACCAGATTACTGAGTTACACCTAGAAAATGCTGTGGCCATCCTTTCGGTGTCACTGGATAACACATCCCACTTCTGGCGCAGAGATTCTCACAGTAGCCACACCTGGACTGTGGCACAGCGAGCTCTTCCTGCCGATCCAAGGAGCAGCCCGCTTTGGATAATTAGAGTCAGTGTCCCAACCCCTGGGCTGGCAGTCCCAAGTCCAACCTGCTATTTAATTTGATCCATAATGTAGCAGAAAAGAGTAGCGTGTTCCCCGACAAAAGGCTTGAGACAAAGGGAAACAGCATAGAGAAAGGTGAGGAAAAAGAAAATAGACTTTGAAAGGGCCAAACGCTGAGAGCTCAAGAGGAAAGTCAAGCAGAGCCCCCAAAACAAAACCCTCTCAGGGTGAATAACTGGGGTCCCCTGAGCTGCTGACACCAATTAAGCAGAGCTTCACTCCTTATACTTTCTTGCTATTGCTTTGAGTTTACGCCCTTTTACGGCTGTAAAACCTAAAACATTTTTGTTGCCAAGTTTCTTTTTATACTATCTATCCATGCCAAATAAGACAAGGGATTTTAATCCTTACTTGACTCAGAGAAGCCATGGCCCAGAATGGCTGGGTGACTCACCCAGTCATTGAGCTCATGAGAAGGAGAGCTAGCAATCCCCAGGACACTTGGCTTTTTCATGTGTTTTCCCAACTTAGGACTAGAAGGACATGTTTTGTTTTCTTGTGCACGGTGCTTTGTCGCATTATAGAAAATCTGGTGACTTCCAAATTCCTAGGGTACAAAAGGCAAGAAGTGAATAGTGTCATACCCCTGGTGTTGCTTCAGGAAATATGATGACTCTGGTTGGAATAGAAATGAATCATTCATCCTGTAGGGGTGCACGTATCAGTTTGCAATGCTGGACTTCCTGATATTTTTATTTTTGTCTCAGGAGGTGTCGAACTTGCCTTATTAGATCAGAGGGACTTTCAGTAATCAACAAGCAAACTCTCCCTTACACTTATTCCAAACTTTTTCCACTTCTGAAAGACAAAAGGTTGCATTACATTGAAATAACCTTTATAATCTGTCGGTTTCTCTTGCCTAGGGATTTTATAGTCAATGTTTTGGTGCAGAATTTGTGGAAGTGATCAAAGACTCTGCGCCTGTGGACAAAACCAAGCTGGATCCTAACAAGGTAGGAGGAAATTTGCAAAATATAACCATCAGGCTTTGATTCCCTTTGTTCTAGCCCAAGAACATAAAGTGACCTCTTGTGTTGGGCTCTCCAAATCATTTCAGTGCAGCCAAACTTTTCTGTCTAGGGTTCAACTACTATTCGTTAGATTTTAAAGAAACCATACTCAAAGGCAGAAGTCATAAGAGCTACCATTTATTACCAACTGTGTGCCTGGCACTGCATTAGGACCTTTGTGTGCACCACTTCATTTCATCCTCCAGCAGCCCTTTGAAATAGGTGGTATTATTTCTATTTTACAGATGAGAAAACTGAGGTATGGAAAGGTTAAGCAACTTTCCATGATCATGTAAGTGCTGAAGCCAGTACTGGAACTCAGGGTCCGTTATCCTCAAAACCATGCTCTCATCACTGCTCCTTACTGCATTTCTATAAAACTTGAAACTCTAAATTTAAGATGTGTTAGAAAGATGCAACCTTTTCATTGGCAGCATTGAGTGGCACCTTCTTTAGCTGCAGGTATTCCCTCCAGGCAACTGCAGGGTCACTGTGTTGTTGGGGGAGTGGTGCAAAGGGCTTAGACTTCAGTTTCCTCACTTCTCACATGGGGGCGTGTCCTGCTTCACCCCCGAATGGGTGGATTGCAGCCCAGTTCTGACACTCACCACAAGTTACAGACTCAGCTCTCCACAAGAGTGCCTTCATTTCAGACACCAGACTCACATCGGGTCCCCAGACTACCCACATTTCTGGCCACATGGCCACAAATTTGGGGGTTCCCACTTCCCTCAGGTTAGATAATTCACTAGAATGACACAGAACTCAGAAAAGTGCTATACTCATGATGACAGTTGTATGATAAAGGGTACACAGGGCAAGTCTGGGAAGGAACCCAGAGCTTCTCTGCCCTCTCCCTATGGAATCCAGGCATGTCCCCCTTCCGGCAGGTATGTTCACCAACCAGGAAGCTCCACTGAGCGAGCCTTGGTGTCCAGAATTGAACCAATCCAGGTAGGCGTGGATTAAATCATCAACCACATTATTAAATTCAGTCTCCAGTCCCCATCCCCTCCCTGGAGGTCAGGCCGGCCCCAACTCCCAACCCAAGTCATATGATTGGTCTTTTGAATAATCAGCCCCCTTCTTGAAGCTACCTAGGGACTCACCACGCAAGAGTCACCTCATTAAAAAAAAAAAAAAAGACACTCAGGAAATTCTAAGGGTTTTTGAAGCTCTGTGCCAGGAAATGCAAACAAAGGCTAGATATATTCTTTATTACACTACAGAGTGGTGCCTGCCTGCTCAGCCCACCTCATAGACAGATAAGTTCATGAGCGCTTTCTAAACCGCTGGAAATAATGCAAGTTCAAGGTATTATTAAGGGTTAGGGGACAGAGGGGCAGTGGCCATCTGGTCTGTAAAATGAAGAGTCCAAACTCTTCTCTCAGTTCTGTCCTCCAGGATATTAAGAAGATGATGCAAGTAGGGAGGAATTGGCCAAATGTGATAGTTTGTTTTTCCACATATTTCAGAAGACTCACTCACTTACGATACATTCCCTCATCTAGGCTTGAAGCATTAACTAGTCAGACCGGGGCTAAGCTTCCGACAGACATGTTTGAAGTCTTTGGAAGTTCAGGCTGTCTGTGTGCCCGCCGCACATGCTATGTAGAGTCACCAGTGACATCCCAGACACAAGGTGCTCGTTTTTCCTTTTTCCCCAAAGTAGGTTCTGAGAGTTTTAAAGAAGAATCTAAACCCAGAATTATAACCAGATTTTATCCCACTAAATAATAATTTACAGTCGAGATCAGTGACTTCACCCATCCATTTTAGTGGGTGGGTGTTGCAGAGTCTATGGTCATCGTTATACTTTTTTTTTTTTAGGAGAAATTTTTTTTAATAAGTGCCCTTCTTCACTGTGTGTGTGTGTGTGTGTGTGTGTGTACTTTTTAATGAGGTACGTGCAGTAAAATTCACTCTTTTTCTGTTCTATGAGTTTTGACAAACTCATGTAACCACCAACCCAATCAAGATACAAAAGAATGCCATTACCCACAGTATTTCCGCATGCCCTTTTGTAGCCATTCCCTCCCTCTACTTTCAGCCCAACAGTCCCTGATCTATATTCTGTCTCTGCAGTTTTGCCTTTTCCAGAACGTCATATAAATGGATTCCTACAGTAAATAAATGGGATCACACAGCTTTTTTAGTCTGGCTTCTTTCACTGAACACAATGCACTTGAGAGTTGTCCATGTTGTAGTAGTTTGTTCTTTTTTATTGCTGAGTAGTATTCCGTTGTGTGGATGTACCGCCATTTGTTTATCCGTTCCCTACTTAAGAGATATTTGGATTGTTTCAATTTTTTGTATATTATGAATAATGCTGCTGTCGACATTTGCATACAGGTTTTTGTGTGAACGTAAGTTTTCATTTCTCTTAGGCACACACACCAGAGAGGAATCGTTGGGTTGGATAGTCAGTATAATTTAACTATATAAGAAACTGCTAACCTGTTTGGTAAAGTGACTACACCATTTTGCATTCCCACCATCAGTGTATGAAAGTTCCGGCCACTTTCCATCCTTGTCAGCACTTGGTGTTGTCGATTTTCTTCAGTTTAGCCATTCTACCAAATGTGCAGTGGTCATGGTTGTTCCGAAAAGGGAAGTTTGTCTCTTCTGAATAGCAGTTTGTGTACTTTCATAGCAACGTTCAGTTGGATCAGTTAGGCAGGGTGGCTTGTGGGCCTGACTTCACCCAGACACACGGCCCTCTCCCCCTCTGAGTCCTGTGGGGGTGGAGAGGAAGTATGGCTGATGGCTGAAGTCTCACCAGATACGCTCAGCTTCTGTGAACTCAGAGAGGTGGTGCTGCTATGCTGGTGCCAGCATGCCTTTCCCCTGTGTCCTGGGGGGTTGTTTACAGAATAACTCATCTCCACCTTCCCCTACCTTTTCCCCCTCAGGCCTACATACAAATCACTTTTGTGGAGCCTTACTTTGATGAGTATGAGATGAAAGACAGGGTAACCTACTTTGAGAAGAATTTCAATCTGCGAAGGTTCATGTACACCACCCCCTTCACCCTGGAGGGGCGGCCGCGGGGGGAGCTGCACGAGCAGTACCGGCGGAACACGGTCCTGACCACCATGCACGCCTTCCCCTACATCAAGACTCGGATCAGCGTCATCCAGAAGGAGGAGGTAATGGCACCCGCAGGGAACGGGCTCCTCCCAGGATGACACACAAACCTCCTTCCTGCTCCTTCTTAGCAGAGCAGAGTGAAATCGAGAAAGGAACACACTTGAAATATTATTGTGGTGGTTATCCTCTGATTCTCACGGTGCCAGGGAATCCCATTTAGGCAGCTACATGTTTTATAGTATTACTTTAAGTAGTTTGTATATTTAAAGGTTTGTCTTGAATATAAATATGCTTGCATCACTACAACACTTAGCATTTTAATGGAAAATTGCTATGCAATGTATCTATTTAAATTTAAAACACTTTATATTAAATCTTTATCTATTTAAAAGGCAGAGCTGTGTTACTAATTGTGAGAGACAGGAAGAACAAGCGAGCAGCTGCACTGAGCTAGTGGTGAAGGTGGAGGAAGGGCACCCTACAATGTAGAGGACACCACCCGACTTCCAGCCCCAGCTTCCTCCTGTGACACTGCACAGGCCACTTACTTTCATTCAGTTTCCTCATCTGCACATTGACAGGAGGACCCCTTTCTCTTCTTTGCTTCTATATACAGAAGCTTCTAATCCATGGGACTGATCAAGAAAGTATCTCTAGCCACAGAATCGCTCAACAATTAGACATGCTTTAAACATCTTGTTTTACTTTAAAACGCATCCATGTACGTGTATTTGTCCTTCATTTTGTATCGGGCTGAGACTTCTCTGTGATTCGGGGTGGGCTGGTCACAGTCCAGCATGGTCTTCCTTCTACAAACCCCACCCATGAGGAACTGTCTATAATTTTCAGTTTTGATTTCTGTAAAGCTGAGTGAGAGCTTGAAGATCCTTGCTAAACAATATAAGAGTAGAGTCCTTCTGGGTTTTTATGATTTCTTTTTTTTGCCCCTAGCCTTTTATAGTTGTCTTGTACACACCTAATATGACCGGGATCTTTATAAAAACTCACTTCCATAACATCTTGCCCAAGCATTCAGCTTGGTTTTCATAGAAACAACTCTTTCTTTCCACACCCATAGTTCGTCAGTTTGTGTATTATTAGATTAGGTCATTCAAATAACAGGTATAACAAGCATAATCAAGTTGGTGAACAAACACAGATGAATTGTAGTGAATATACACCTCATTGGGCAGGAGAAGAAGTGACTGAGCTCCCTGGAGAGTAGCCCGTGAGCTCAAGTGTTCAGCAAGCACATCAGAGAAGAGGTTTCCCAGAGGGCAAAGCAAACCTGAACTAGTGACTCAGTTATGAAGAGGTTAGTGTAGAAGGCATCTGCTGTATTTCTTATTGTTTTGAGCTTTTGAACACTAGGACACGTAGGCATAGCGCAAAAATAAACTCATGGTCCCAATAAGAATCCTTACAGTATTTCTCGGCCATCTGTGGTTCCCTGACAACCTCCGTATATTGATTTCCTAGGGCTGTTGTAACCAAGTGCCAGAGACTGGATAGCTTAAGCAACAGACACTTTTTCCCAGTTCTGGAAGCCACTGGTCAAAATTCAAGGTATTTGCAGCACTGGTTCCTTCTGAGAGCTGTGAAGGAAGGACGTGTTCCAGGCCTCTCTCCTAGGCTTGTAGATGCCACCTTCCCTATGTCTTTTCACATCCTCTTCCCTGTACGCATGTCTCTGTGTCCAAATTTCCCCTTGTTAATAAGACATAAATCATACTGGGTTAGGGCCCATCTTAATGACTTCCTTTTAACTTGGTTACCTCTGTAAAGACCCTATCTCAAGGTCACATTCTGAAGTACTGGGGCTTAGGACTTTAGTATATGAATTCAGGGGCACATGACTCCACTCGGGAAGGACCATATCCCAAAACTGCAGAATTTAGCAACTAGCAGATTGACCCTTAAGAGAATTCTGTGTACTAGGAATTCACCTTCAGGGTAAGTTGGAGAAGGCACTCATGATGTCAAAATCTTGTGTTATGGTGAGGAAGAAAATCTTGAATGCTGTGCTTCTAATCGCTTTCCCAATAAGCCAGGTAACTTGTTCAATAACAGGAAGGGAAACCTAGCAGTGTAGAAAGAACATGGATTTTGAATGTAGACATTGTTGTGATCAAATTCTGGCCTCCCTATTTATGACCTGTGTCATTTTGTGGCACTTTCCTAACTTTACAAATCTCTCTTTGATTATACAATGGAGAGAATAAGGAGGTTGTTTAAAGGAATAAATGATAAATGTATGTAAAGTTCCTGGAATATGATAAGTACTTAAGAAATGTTAAGCACTTCCTTCCTCTTAACTGGTCCAGATTACCTTCAATTACTCTGAAACCCTCCTTAGCGGCTTCTTCAAAACCAGTCTCCCTCTTTGTCCTAGCTCCTCATTTGTCTTGGCTTATAAGATCAGACACTGACTTCCCTACATTTTTGTCTTATGTTCAGTTTGTTTTGACACCAATCGAAGTTGCCATTGAAGATATGAAGAAAAAGACCCTGCAGTTAGCAGTTGCAGTTCACCAGGAGCCCCCTGACGCCAAGATGCTTCAGATGGTGCTGCAGGGCTCCGTGGGAGCTACTGTAAATCAGGTAAGCAAAAGCGGGTTTGCAGCTCCTCTGGTTCTTGTTATTTTCATTTCTATTATATGTCTGCATCCTCCTTCCTTGAGGTTGATGAGGAGTCTGATCAACATAAAAATGATTTTCCTAAATTTAGACTGAACACTTGTGAGGTTTAGAAGACTTAGAGGGGCCTCTTCTGCTCATGGAACAATCCCAGGTAGAAAAGAAATCCTGGAGAGGAGTGGGCCATCTAAGGAGCACCATTTTCTCAGAGAAGTCTTCCCTCGGGACCAGATCTGGCAATACGTATGATCCATACTTAGGGTCCTGTTGAAGAGTGCTTAGTCATGCCCAGTTTAGGCAAAGTTGTTGCAGGGCTTAAGACTGATCTAAGAATGCCTGCAGGAGAAGGGGGAAGGGAATAGAACATGCAACCCCTGGGTCAGTTACCAGATGAATTCAGCATGCCAGAAGCCTTGCTAACCAGGTTTGACCTGGGACTAGGCTTCTTTGGCACTTTAGACCAGACTAGGTCTTCTCAAACCCATTAGAATCCTGCCTCCCAAGCTCAACATGCAACTAATCCAGTCTCAGATGGAGGAAAATACTAGCTTAGTACTCTCTGTCCTGTGGACCTCCTTAATTTCAGATCTAGATCCACTCTTGTCCACACCTCCACACAAAAACTCAATGAGTATAGTGACTCTTTCATCATTCAGCACAATTGAGCTCCCCTGCAAAAAATGTGTGTCCATGTAATATCAAGGAAGCAAAAATAGCAGAGAGGAGAAATGATTGTTATATTTCCAAGATCAGAAAATATTAGGAAGCTTTTGCTTTTTTAAGTGCCAATCCTTTGATGAAAATGGAAGACTGTATAAGCCCACAACCATGGAATATATATATATATATATATATATATATATATATATATATATATATATATATATATACACCCTGCATTTCTCTGACAAGCCAGCAGTTACACAAAATCATTCTTGACACTGTCGAGGGCAACTGGACAAGTGAATATCAGTGGAAGGATCAAGACAATCCTCATTTTTAGAAAAGCAACTCAAAGCACATATCTTTTGATGTAGTAGTATTACCTTTGTATATACCTATAATTAGTAGCATTTGATTAAGAAAATACATTTGTACTTCTTCTGAGTATTCTCTGAAAAATCCAGACTCTTCCTTGGGAATCACAGTTTCCTGAGAAGTTCAAGACCCTCCTTGAGTTTTTCGTTTTGGTCAAACCAACTACAAAATTAAAATGTTCAACCTAAGAAGTCACTCCAAGACTTTCTCCCAAGTAATTTAGTTTTCTTTCCAACTTCAGTATTGTTTTTCACTTTTTACTTCAGGGACCCCTGGAAGTAGCCCAAGTGTTTTTGGCCGAAATTCCAGCTGACCCAAAACTCTATCGACATCACAACAAGTTGAGATTGTGCTTTAAGGAATTCATAATGCGGTAAGAAGGAAAATGGCTGGGAATTCGGTAGAGCAGAGGTTCTCAAAGTGTGGTTCCCCAGACCAGCAGCTTCGGCGTCATCTGAGAACTTGCTGGAAAGGCAAATTCTCAGGCACTGACCGAACCTACTGAATCAGAATCTCCAGCAGTCGGTGTTTTCACAAGCCCCCCAGGAAGTCTGACACGCATGCTCAAGTTTTAGAACCACTGCAGTAGAACAACACTACTTGTGCTACTATTAAGTAACTGACACTTCAACCGTAAATGCTTTCATGTTTATCATATCACGTGTGCCTCACAATCACGTTATAAAACAAGTAATATCACCATCCTCATTTTACAAGAGGAAATGAAGGTTTAGAGATGGGAGATCATTTTACCTAAGGTCATATAGCCAGTTAGTAGCAGAGTTGAGTTCAACTCCGGGTTCTCTGAATCCAAATAGCCCACATTTCCATCAAGGTGCTGATATTGCATGATGTATTAGTCTGAGAGGTTCCTGCCATTGGCGGTCTTTGCAATTTCCCATGTGATACAATAACATTTTTTTAGAAACTTAATAATAGATACTGCCTCAAATTGAGAGACAAAGGCAAGACTCGAAAACTGGGCTTTTTCAGATCATCTCTAATAGTTCCCAGTGTCAGACAAGCTTCATCTCTGCTCCCAAATTCTGCACTGGAGCTTGCTTCCAGAGCCGCCTGTTCAGCCTGGATAAGACGTGCCTCTTTGGGCAAGGTCTTGCAATCTATTGCAATACAGGCAGGTATATTGGGTCTCCTGTGGCCCTAAAAAGAATGATTATGAAGGATGTGAGGGCATTTCACCTATAAGAAAGAAAAACATCAGAAAAATGTGTACCAGTATTTCTTTCATCCAGAACCTTAGAGCAGCATATAAAGTATGAGACTATCCTCACTTGGGAGATGGGGATAAAGGAGGTTCAAAGTTGAAGTTTGCTACATTCAGTGAAAATTCCTCCGAATGCTAACGTTGGGTGAGAGTGGAGATATCTCTTCGTTCACAGGCTTTGGTGAGACGTATACAAATTTGCTACCTGTGGAGGAGACTCACTTTGTCCCGCAGTGAAGCACAGCTGCTTGGTAGTAGGGGAAGGTGTGTGTGGCTCTGTGTGGCTGTGTGCTCGTGCACACACATACACACACACACTGAGATTATATTTGCTACTGTTTTGGTATTTGAATTGTTTCCTGTATATGACAACAATCTAGCATTACACAAAAGCTAGATTTACTTTAATCAGTTGTGCATTTTCATAGAACAAAAGGCTAGAAGAATATTGGGAGAAGTTTTATTTACTGTTGCTTTACATTTTATTATTTTTTTGTATTTACTATTTGCTTTCCATATATCTTTATATAAAATTCATTATGGTTGAAGGCCTCTGAGCTTGGCAGTAGCCTGGGCCTCTCTGGACCTCTGAAATGTTTAATGAACGCACAGTATGACCCAGGTCTGACATTAGTGGTGGAAATGCAGGAGCTGGATATTCTGCTCCTGATGACAGGATGACAGGTCACATAGCTGCAGGGCTAAATGACACAATGCAGCATGTGCTAAGAACTGTGAAGGGTGCACTAAATATAGGACTACAGAGTGCAAAAAAGAACAGTCCATTACAGGCTGGAGTGGCTGGGAAAGGCTTTGTGGAAAACACCACTTAAACCTTGTCTTGAAAATACAGGTGGAAGAAATGGGGTAGTGGGAAGAAGTATCCTTTTACTGGTAAAGGGATTGGCACGACCACAAGACCGAGAGGCAGGAATGTCTGTGATACCCCTGGGCTTTTCTGAGTCAGCGAGAGCTGCATGGTTTCACGAGCGTGCTAGGACAAGAAGGAAAGACCCGACAGACAGTCGCGTTGGTAAATGGGGCTCTGAAGAGAATTGAAATGTGAAAGGAAGCTTGTGAAGAGGAGACATGATTTTTGTTCCTTAGTTAAAACGTACTTAGAAAATCCCCACTGAACACATATTCCTAATTAGCTCCAGGCCCCAGGACAAGTGACTACAAAGAGAACCAGGGCTGAGTTACATGAGTTTCAGGCTCAAGATACACAAGAGGAAGTCGATTTTCCTAGGGATGTTCCTTTCATAAAGTCATGCATTAGGTTTCTGATGGCGATGTTATCTTTCTCCCCAGATGGCCTGCAAAAATGCTGACTGGCCCAAAGCAAATTCGCCATTTAAAATGTTGTTCTCCAGCCTTTCTAATGGTGATTCCCATGGGAAACCAGACTGTAGTCCCACCTTCCCCACTGCTGGGTAGGCTGATGCATTATTCTAGGAATACCACAAGAATATCTGTGAGTGCTGCTCAGACTTGACTGTGCAAAGAGATGGCCGGGGAATCGTTTCAAAATGCAGATTCTGATCCAGAAGGTCTGGGGCAGGGCCTGAGACTCTGCATTTCTCCCAAGCTCCCAGGTGGTGCTGATACTGCTGGATGGAAGTGGAGTCTGTAAAGCTGTAAAGGCGCCCTGACTGGCCCCCTCTCGCATTTCCTTTATCCTTCCCTCCGTCCCCAGTGGTTTACCCCTCAGGCCATGCCTTATATCTCTCATCCCTTTTTCCTTCCCCTTCCTCCCTTCAAAACAGTAAACACGTCCCTACCATTTCACTTTTGAACCAACCATGGATGTCAGTTTACTCATCTGTTCAGCAAACACGTGTTGAGCCCATGCTTTGTGCCAGGCACTGTGCTACACGTGTGTAAAGGTCAAGTCCCCTACAAATGGGAAGGCTCCAGACAAAACAATACTGCTGCTCACCATCTCACGTCGATGTGCAAACAGTGGTTGACTTTCCTTCCATTTTCTTTCTCATAGGTCAGAAGTAGTAGGAGAGATTGTAGTTAAGCTTGCATCGCTGTATAAATTCAGTAAAATTCATCAAACTGTGAATTTAAAATGAGGGAATGTTATGGTCTATAGATTATACCTTCAATACAAGTGGTAGGTGAGGAAGCCTTCCTTTCCCCCCATTGCTTAATTGCTTCTCAAGTCCAATCAGCAAGCGACAGCTTTTTAATGACTAGAGTAACTCTTTTGTCGAGTTGTTTGTACCCTTGTTCCCCCACCCCAACTCTGCTTTCAGACAGCAGAGGTGACATGGGTGTGGAAAATGTTTGAGGTTTGAACAGCTCTCAGATTTTCCCTGGAGTGTGCTCCAGCTTCTCAGCAGACTTGGGCTGTAGGTCGATAAGCCCAGATTTCCAAGGCGAACACAAGTGAGCCTTCCGATGCTGATTGCTAATAGCGGAAATGCATGCTAGCCAGCTAGGTCCCACCACTGGGCAGTGGCCTCTCTGACTCAGCTGTAGCAGAACCGGATACAGCCATAAAGAACCTGGCAGGCTGACAGCTGCAGCTGCTGTACCTCCAGCCAGCCCTGCAGCAATTCAGAAGGTTGCCAAGTTGGAACCTCAATCCCCTCCTGCCTTTTCCTGCAGTAAGAAAAAAAAACACCGCAGGCTTCCAGAAGCCAAAATGGACAGATAACAACATTCTGTTTCCCTCCTGTGCTCCCCCAAAGTACCCAGACTCTTTTGGACACCATCATCTATGTCAATCCGTGTGGTAAAGTTTCCTTTTCTTGCATGTCTATCGTAGTCAGCTCAGGTTGGTATAACAAAGTACCAAAGACTGAGGGGCTTGGAGAACAGACATTTACTTCTCACAGTCGGGGAAGTCTCAGATTAAGGTGCCAGCAGATTCCGTACCTGGCGAGGACCCTCTTGCTGGCTCGTAAACAACCCCCTTCTTCTGACTGTGTCCTCACGTGGTAGAGAGACGTGAGAAGAAAGCTCTCTGGCGTTTCTTGTTTAAAGGCCATTAATCCCACCATGTGGGTCTCACCGTCATGGCTTAATTTAAACCTCAATTCCTCCTAAAGGTTTCACCTCCAAATATCATCACGTGGGGGTTAGGACTTCAACACAAACATTTAGTCCATAACATTATCTAAGCTTGCTCATTCCTGTAAAGACTAGTGAATATTCTTTTTTTTATTATTTAAATAAGAAATGGCAGTATGCAATGCCCCCGTTAGAGGTTGGTTTCAGATATACCCAGATAGGGTTCCACTGCACATATGGCCGTAGAGTCAGAAAACAGAGTAGTGAGTGGTGGTGTTTATAAACTAGAATTAGGTCTGTGAAGAGGAAGGAGAAGGGACGGGCCCAAGGGGCCAAAGCAAAACCAATGTGTATAGTACAGGTAAAAACCAAAGTAACAGGTGAAAAGAGATCTGAGTATTTGGTGGGGAAACAAAACTTTAAGTATGATGAGGTGTTGTTCAGAAACCTGTCAGTCATGAGGACGTATGAATGACTGTTACACAGAGCCCCCTGTATTAGTGGGCCTGGGATGCTAAACAGAAGACAAGGAGCTAAGTAGAGCAAAACACACACACACACACACACACACACACACACACACAGCTCGTCCCCCTCTCCCATCCCATCAGCAATGATTCTGAAGAGAAAAAACCCAGTCTGGTTACGGTGTGATCCTGTCTTCCTCTTTGAGCCCGCCCCACCCGCACCTCTCTTGATCAAGCTTGTCAGTGCTCTCGCTTCAGGGATGGAGCTGAAGCGTGGTGGGCGCTGATGCTGAATGAGAGAACAGTATATGGTCACCGAAACTGCAGGGCTCTGCAATTCTTCAGCATGGAAGCCCAGGGCCTGAAGGAGGTTAGGGCCTGAAGGAGGTTAGAGCCAGTGTAATGTGAAGCGAGCACTAAAGACTAGCCGATAGTCTGATCCGGGGATCCACCTAGGTTCTAGTGTGTTCAGGAGATGCTCAGAATATGCTTCCACGTGTCATATGTGATATTGGACACCTTCTCTAGAACACAGCCCCAGTCTAGACCCCTTCCCACAGCTGCACTAAGGAGGAGGAGAAAGGGCCACCGTGGCTTCCCTGAGGGAGATGCTGACACAGGCCCAAGCAGGGGAGGGAGAGGTGGTTCAGAGGGGACAGCAGGAAGATGTAGCCATAGCTGCTGTTTGTCTGGCCTGGGGTGCATTCCCTGGCCCACGGTGCTGTGCACTTTTAGCCTCATGTGCCTCCCCGTCTGCAGTGATGGGGGCACACAGGAAGAGTGCCTTCTGTGGGGCTGTAACCCCTACTGTGCTCTAGGAAAGGCAGCCAACGTCGATTTACCAGTCCGCTAGGTCCTCACACACCAGACACCATTTTATCCCCATAAAACCATTTTATAGATGAAGAAAATGAGTTTGAAAGAGGTTATGATTAGCCCAAGGTCACACAGCAAGTAAGTGGCAGAACCAGGATTTAAACTCATCTTCCATTGGGATAGGCTGCCCTTGGGATCTGGGGTCTGGGAGAGAGGACATGAAGGGCCAGCGTTGAAAAAAGCCCCTGGGATGCGCTCGGCAGAGGCTATGCTCCTGGAACTCACATCCACTGCAGCTCTTCCTACAAAGAAGCCAGGTATTCCTTTGGTGCCCTGCCCCCAAATTGCCCATCCTTACCTTAAAGGGCCTGGAGCGTGTAGTGTACTCCCCCAGTCGTGGGCGGAGGGTGGGAGCCGAGGTCTCAGTGTCTCTCTCTCTCTGCTATGAGATCCTCCTCGCAGTCCAGCAGCTATGCCTTTCCATGGGGCCTTGAGAGGAGACTTGCTCAAGTGTTATCAGGAAGAAGATGAGAAAGGCAGGATTGGGACCTGCACATTGGAACCCCAGAGAGAATAGTTTCAATTTGAGACCAAGGCCATATGCCTGGGTTCTGGCTGGAAAGGCCAGTGTCTTTCATAGGCAGCATTTGTGGTACCAGGGTTCGGAGTATGGGTTCTTGAGCCAGGTTGCCTGGGTTCGAATACCCACTCTGCCTTAAGTAGCTGGGTGACCTTATTAGGCAAGTTACCTAACCTCAGTTTCTCCAACTGTGGTAGTCACTACCTCCTAAAGTTAGTGTCAGGATAAAAGACATTCATACGTAGCGCTTAGAATAGGGCTTGGCACATACTAAGTGATTGGTAAGTGTGACGTCACTCAGTGGGGCCACTAGAGACCTCATCAATTTGGGGAGGAAACAGAGACTTGATGCAATTTACATACCGAGATGATCTTCCCATGGCTTGTCTGCCTCTGTACAGCTTATACCATGAGACACGGTGGTGCTGATGGGCAGGGCACTTCAGCTCTTTGCATCTTAATTTCATCAACTAGGAAAAACGAGGGACTGGAATATAACATTTCTAATAGTCCATCATGTTCATAGTGGATGAGCAGTTTCTGTACTCAGACTGGGCCTATCAGGAAGAATAATGTGTTCTAGGTTTTAGCTACATATGTGCCAGAACTATTCTAAGACTTTTATACATTGAACTCATTGAATCTTTATAATAATCAGTAAGATAGGCTATTATCCCCATCACGTCACAGATGAAGAATCTAAGGCCTGGAAAGCGTGAGTACTTGTCTGATGTCCCAAAGCCAGGGAGTAGCAAAGCAAGATGCAGAGTCGAGCACTCTGGCTGTCCGTGCTCTTAACTACTATGGTGTGCTCTTCCCTCTAGGAAATACCTCCAGTTGCCAGTAACCAAGAATGGCTTAAATAAAACAGAAACGTATTATTCTCTCATATACAATAAGATCAGGGATAGTCATCCCAGAGATGTGTGGTGACTTCAGAAATTATCAGTGACCCCCGGGCTCTTTCCATCCTTTTGCTCTGCCATACGGGTCATAGTGTACCCATCCTTGCATCCTGTCACAGTATGGCTACTAGGGCTCTAGCCATGGTCACCACGTCCTAGGAAAGTGTCAGAAGTAGAAATGAGGAAAGAGCAAAAGGCTTTGCCCCTGTAATGACCTTTCCTATTGACTTCATCTTATTTCTCTCATCAGCCGCCCCTATCTGTTAAGGGAGGCTAGGGAATGTAATTTTCCAGGCGGGCATACCTAAGGAAGAAAGGGAATGGATATTGAGGAAGCAATCAGCATTTTCTTTTTCCCATACCGAGGGGCTGATGTGTGGGTTGTGCAAAAGGAGCGTCACAGAAGAGGGAGGTCAGTAGATACAGAGGGTAAGGGCTACGTGACCACCCTCTCTGTGGGAAAGACTCCTAACTCCTTACATAGAGGCCCACAAAGTAACTGGCAGCAAAGGCCAGGAACCATGTTCTAGAAGCACGGCTTCCTGCCTTAATCTAGCCCTGCCTCAGGCTGGTTTCTGTTGGACTCTGATTTTTCTGACTGAAAAATCCCAGGCACATTCACTGTAAGAAAATGCTTGTGTTCAGTGAACTTATCAACAAAAAAAGCAAAGGAGATGGCCGTCCGGGATGGTGGTGTCACTGAGAGCGCACATCAGATGGCCGAGGACCTCATGAAAATGTTACAGATAAGACCATTTTTTTTAAAATGATTTTCAGTGTAGTTATATGGTCCTATGTATATTTACCAAGAGATAGGGCTATTCTCTAGGAGGGAAATTTAGTCCGTGTCTCTCTTTAGTTTATGGATTTAAATTAGCATAGTGGAAGGTATTATTCTAATTTTAATAAGAAAATCTAGAGAATATAATCCAAATGAAACAAAGGAAGAAAATGTAGTATATGACACAATTTTATAAATTGTAAAATTTGTTAAAATATGAAGTAATGTTACTACAAAAATATGGATATTTTTCACTCCACCTATTAATATATTTGTCTTTGTAAAACACTATGTTTATTCATTGCTGTGTAACAAACTACCCCAACACTTATTAGCTTAAAACAACAGCAATAACATTTACTTAGGATGCATGTGGTTTCGGGGCTCAGCGAGGCAGTTTTTGCTCAGAGTCTCTCAGTGACAGTGGCTGGGGCTTGAATCGCCTGATGGCTTCCTCACTTGTGTAGTGTCTGAGCTGAGAATACTCAAACTGCAGGGGGTTCAGGACGCCAAAGGTAGAGACAGCCAGGCAGAAGCCATAGTGCCCTTTATTACCCAGGCACACAGCATCACTTATACCACATTGTGTTCACTGAGGCAGTCACAAAGGACCATCCATCTCTTGATGGGGACGTGGCAAAGTCGTGGGGATGGGTGAAAGGACATGTCAGGTGGGCAATTATTGCTATGACCCTTTTTGGAAAACAGAATCTGCTGCAGTCTGAATGCATGAATCGGCCTTATCATCACAGCTCCTTGTTTAATTATCCCAACCACTCTAGGAGATGGTATGAGATTATTATCCCCATTTTACAGATGAGAAAACTGAAGATTTCAGTAGTTAAGTCATTGTGCTAATGAGTAGCGACTGGGTTTCAACCCCAGCTCTGTCCGCATGTAAAGCATTTAACCCAGTCTGGGGCACATAGTGTGCCATCAGTATATGCTAGCTAGCTATTGTTCCTTCTGATAACACAGACTACAGAGAATTTAGTTAATTCTCCCCAAGTTTTCAGAATAGACACCACCAGGGTAGCAGTTAGCACCTGCAGGCCTCTTGTAGTTTGCCTGTGTTACAAACCTGGGCCTTGACGTCATCCTGAAACTGACTTTATTTTACACATGTGGTAGTTCATAACTGTTAATTCAGAAGCAATAAAAAATAATAAGGGGTGATGTAGTAGATTTCTGGGTTCAAAGTCTATATACGTCTCCTTCCTCATATTCTTCCTTTGATATGCAAACCTAGGTATCGTACAATTTGCTTCAATGAATGTCAAACTTAAAAGATAGGTGAGTTAAAGGAGTTCTTTTGGCTTCTGGCTGAGTTAAATCAAGTCCTTCTTCTACAGCAGGCTAATTCTGTGGTGCAGCTGTGGGAAGAGGTTGGTTTTGGCCGTGGCCAGGTAGCTTTCCCCTGCCCTGTCGCCACGCGCCACCCTCTTCACTTCTGTTCGTAAAACAGTTTAAACCACGTTGATCACTGGAATCCTATTCATCTGCAGGAGAATAGAAATATTACTAATTATTGCATGTCAGCTAAGTTTCAGCCATTATGTTGTCCCTTCAAGGCTTGTTGATTTGTCAGTTCCCTTGAGTAGAACGGTATAAAGGGCAAGACTTTATCATGTTTAAATAACATAAGTTTCTTCCTGGGTATGTACCATACTGTGTGGGAAGCCACAAAAACACTAGGTTTAACTGCCCACAAGTTAGATAAACACAAGTTTTTAAAGATTTTAACTCTCTGCAGTTTCACCCCAGTGGGACTACATAGAGATCTGTTTTTGTTGATTAGAGGATTTTCTGTTTTCAATTCTGTAAAATTATCAGCTGTTATCTCTGAATATTGCCTCTTGCTCATTTTACATTCTTTTAAACATTCTTTTAGATGTAGGTTGGACATCTCCATTATAGCTCCAGATTTCTTAACCATTTTTTTCATATTTTTACTTTTTCTTTTATCTCGTTGGTGATTTCCCTAGACCTGTCATAGTTCATGAGTTCTCCAGTTGTGTTTAGTTTACTGTTTAACCTATCTATTGAGATTTTTCTCTTTATTTTAGTGACTACATTTTTATTTCTAGAAGCTCTGTTTGGTTCTTTTCTGGAGTTTTCCAGATCTCGTTTTTCAATCTCTCCCATTTGTTGTCATGGATTTCATACCTTTATTATATCTCTTATTAACTTTGGGGTTTTACGTCATTCTATTATCTCTAATTCTTATCTGGCTAATTCTTCTACATGTTGAATCTGTTGGTTTTCCCTCATGGTGGTTGGTTTCCTCATATGATGTATAATTTTTCATTGTGAGCTCATCTTGATCAGGGGGCGCTCTGTCGTTGGGTGGCCCATGGGCCCTGGTTGAGAAACTATCCCTCCAGAGCAGCTTTCCATTTATTTCCATCTGAGCCCTAGGGATTTCAATAATCTTGGTCTGGTTTTTAAGTTAATTGGAGCACCCATAATAAAGGAATGTACCTTTGTAACTCATACCTACATGTGGTATAAGCCTAGAATTTCAGTTTCTTTAGGTGACTTTCTTTCCTATTTATGGTTCCAAGCTGATAACAAACTTCCATTCCACCTTTCTGGACAGTTTGCAGCCTTTTTCTACACCTCTTTTCAGAGATGGCAGAGCTTCTCAAGGCTCTGAACTATATGCAGGTGACATATCTGGAACCCCGCTTAGCCCTGGCCAAGGCTACATCACGTCCCTTGTGTGGGCATTGAACCTACCCTCCCCCCTCCAGCTCCCAGGACTTATATGGACTTGAGATCCTAACACGCAGTCCTCGTGACAGCTGCCATGTCACCAGCTCCTGCTATCACTCTGATTTTGATTTCCTCCTCCTTTAGGATATCTGGGGTTTCCCATTCTCTTTCAACAACTTTTTGTTGTACTTTCCCAGCATTTCCACGTGTATATAGCGGGGGAGGGGATAAGGGACTGAAAGGCTCCTAATCTATCTGCCATGTTGCCATAACTCACAGTGAGTTTTGCTTAAGCATAAGCGTTTCCATTCTGCAATGACCTGAGTTTGAATCCTGGATCCACCACTTGCTCACAGTGTTATCTTGGGCAAGCAACCTACCATTTCTGAGCTTCAAGGACCAAACAGAGATAAACACAGACTTTCTCAGTTTGTTGGGAAAGTTAACCAGATGATGGATGTGAAACTCCTTGAGTAGTTCCTGGCAGAGAGTGAGCCAGAGCTTCCATATCGCCTGGGCAACTTTTCAAAAATACAGATTTCTGGGTGCTGCCCCTTAGAGATTTGGATTCGTTGAATCTGATGTGGGGCCCAGAAATCTGCAAGTTGAAAAGCTACACAGGTGATCCTGACAGGCCATCAAAGTTTGCCAACACTCCTAAGGTGACTCAAGAAATGTGAATAGTATCATCATCCCATACTTCGAAGCACCTCAAACTCCTTTGAAATAAAACCTCATTTTCTCCCTACCCTGGGATTTGCCTGTCAGATGCGGTGAGGCTGTAGAGAAAAACAAGCGTCTCATCACAGCAGACCAAAGGGAATATCAGCAGGAGCTCAAAAAGAACTACAACAAGCTGAAAGAGAACCTCAGGCCCATGATCGAGCGGAAAATTCCAGAACTCTACAAGCCGATATTCAGAGTTGAGAGTCAAAAGAGGTAAGATCCACGCAGAGGAGGCCTCTTCCTGGGGGATAAAGGACAGGGCCCGGGGCCCAGCAATCAGGGTGCTCTCGGCTGCACAGACCTCCGTGGGCGGGGAGTGGGTCTGCGTCAGAGAAACTGCCAGAGCTTAATCTGTTCTCCTTCCATCCTGATCCTCCCTGTACCTTCTCCTGACCTCCCTGAGACTCCTTCCTGTTGGCCCCCCGCCAGCCGTCTTCCCAGTGCCAACTTACTGCCTGTGTTTTTTCTGGCGCAGTGTGAAAGGATCTGAGCACCTTCTCCTATTTACTTATTTACTGAGTTCTCCATGACGGATGTCCTTTTTAGTGGGTGGTGTTCCCCCTTCCCTCGCTTTAAAAGGCTACTTGATCTTTCTTACCTCCATTTTTTTTGTTTGTTTGTTTGTTTGTTTTTGTTTTTGTTTTTCTCTCTCTCCCCGATTTCAGAGACTCCTTCCACAGATCTAGTTTCAGGAAATGTGAAACCCAGTTGTCACAGGGCAGCTAAGAAAAGCTGTCTTCACCCATGGAGACCTGAGGCCCTGCGACCCTGGAGAAGGACTCGCTGGTACTTCAAACGTAGGATATTTGCCATGTGGAATAGAGGATGTGCTCCCTGACCAGACAGCACTCCACCCAAGTGACCACGGGAATCACTCCCAAATGGGGTCTGACCAACCAGGTTTTGGCCACACTGGCGGGTGGGGGCGTGGAGGAAGGTTAAGGAGGGGTACCTGTGTATTTATTAAAGCATGGTTTTTCCCAGTATTGTACAAAACAAGGCATCAACAGTGTCTCCTGCTGTGTGGTCAGTCATCGTCGTCCATATTTGGATGTACAGGAGAAAGTCATCCTGCCCAAGGAGACATGGAAAAGTTCTCCACCAACCTATTCAAAGTAAACTTCACTCATCCTCTCTTTGTGGGGAAAGGAGGGCGAGCTTGCAAGAATGCAAAACGTGATCAATAAATCTGCGAGGAGTGGAGGCCTTACCTGACATCTAAAAATCATGATGGTTGCACATTTAAGGATGGATTAATCATTCGTGAGCTCGTTACCCTTTGGGCAGTGGTGGACTCGTTGTTGTATAGTTATTTTTGGTGAAGTGTTACTGCTAAGTTAATTTAACGTGCTTCTAGAGGAGCACACTCGAAGCCCTGATTTAGGATGTATATGGTACTCTGAGCAGTCCGCCCAAAGTCATGGATGCTGCATTCACTTAAATTGAAACAATTCTCCTATAAGGCCTTGTGTTTTTCTCTGATGTGTGTGCCCACTCACTCTTTTTCTCCTCCTCTCTGGGACCAGGTTTATTTTTATAAAAAGGATAATACCTACACTTTCATTTCAGAACCTGTGCTTTCAGAATACTGTGTAATGTACATCACTTACAGAGTGCAGTCAGCTTTGGAGTCTTTTGATAATGTACGTTAGGAAAAAGAACAACAAAATTATTGTTTGAGAATTAAATTATATATTTTTAATATAACTGATTACCTTGACTGATACTAAAAATGTAATAAGAATTGTAAACAAAATGTTTCCTGTTGCAACTTGTGTTTTTTATGTTGACAACTCTTCGTGTTTTGTAAAGCACTTCAGAGAAGAAGACACATGCAGAATCACAGCCTTGGTCAAACAGTGCTATCCAGGGTTGCACCTCTTCTGCGACATTTAATCTTGGTGGTCCTGAGAGAGAATTTAGTTTGGATATTCCAGAACTTTTTGTTTATATATCAGGTATGCATCAAAAAAAAAAAAAAGTCCGAAAAGGACTTTTTTTTTAATTCCTAACGCTTAAGTTTCAGTGGCAAACGTTTTTTAAGCATTTGGGGCAGAATGCTTTTTAAAGTATATTATATACTTAATTGCCTTCTTAAGTGAGTATACATGACATCCTTTAATTCCATGTGTTGTTTAGCATCTTCTGTGTGGGACATAATGGGTGAGACCAAGGTTAAATGACACTGTCGCTGCCCTCCAAAGTCTGTCGGTTTAGTGAGGAAGACACTCTGTATGTGTCCTCATATTGATGCACGAATTTCTCTCTGCGTCCCCAAATGGTGTAGGGGACTTTTGAGTGAGTGCGTGCCTGGATCGTATCTCGTGAGACCGAAGAATGGACACACGGACCCAGGAGAGGCAAAGAGTTTTCAAAAGAGGAGAGTGTATTGAAAGCAAAGGGCCAGAGCTCCCGAGCGGGGTTGGGGGGGAGGGGTCCTGAATGGGGGTGCCCAGTGACTGGGGCAAAAGTTCTTTTATACCTTCCCTGGCCTGCTTGGGGAAGGGGGCTGGAGACTTCTAATGGAATTCATCTATCGGGTTTGTCCTGTTTGCCCATCCTGAAGTGATTCACGAAATAAGCCATTCCTATCTATCATATCTGCTCCTTTGTCCGGCCAACAGGGATTTATGAGATAATTTTTAACCTCAAAGAGCGTTCTCATATCTTTATCCTGGAGTGAAGGAGACATTCCAGAGCCTGGAGTTTCAGGATATGGCTGCCTTTTGCTTATTTCACCAGGGACCTTCCTGTCTTCCTAACAACATGCTAACTAACCTGTCTCAATATAGCCATAATACACAGCAGTCTAAAACAGGCCCCATGGAATGTAACATTTCCTGAGTGACTCAAGCATGGCCATCATTATCAACAGCTATTATATTCTGCCCTCAAACAATAAGATTTAGGTGCTAAGTTATGTAGGGCTAACTATTAACACGAAGAGCTCTAGTAATCCTAGTGACCTAGGATATTCCCGACGAAATGTCCCCTGCTTTTAAATACCTGTTGTCACAAGGTATCTTTTTTTAGTCTCTCTTGTACTACAGTGGGTGCCACTTGCTTCACAAGTACAGAAACTGTGCTCACTGCTGCATTCCTATCCCCTAGCCCAGTGTTCAACACCCTGAAGACACTCAGGAAATATTTGTCAAACGACTGAATGAATGAATGAGGGCGAGTAGACCTGCTTCTAGAACAGCATGGTCCAATAGAAACATAATACAAGCCACATTAAAAATAGTCATAAAAAGAAGCAGGTGAAATGAATGTTAATTATATGTTCTATTTAACCTGATAGATATTATCATTTCAACATTCAATCAATATAAAAATTATTGAGGCATTTTTATGTTCCTTTTTTCATACTATGTCTTGGAAATCTGTATGTTGTACGTATCTTACGCTTACAGATTTTACACTTTACACTTAGCAATTAAGACCAGGTACATTTCAAGCGCTTAATAGCCATGCATGGCTAGTGGCTGCTCTATTGGGCGGTGCAGTTCTAGAAGCTTCCAACTTTTATAACTTGATATCTCTGATCTATGGTCTCAGAATAGAGATCATTAAAGTTGTGGGAATAGTGTCCAGAGGAAGAATAACAGAATTCTAATTCAGAGCCTTGGGTTTACCTGGAAGTAAAGCTTGTGGAGTTGGGGAGTGTGGACTGGTCAACATTGGTTTTAGCTGCTCATACTCTTTCTGAGCTAACCCCACTCTTTTCTCAATTCCAGATAATTCAGTTGTTCTTTAAGTAACAGATATAAGTAAAGTGGAGGCATTGCTGTGCTTTTTTAAATAATGGCATAATCAAAGAACTCAGATATAGGTCCTCTGATTAGGTAGTCTAAATAAGAGAGAAACATTTTAAACATTCCTAAGAGTAAAGAAAATTAGGCCTTTGTTTCCTGAATATAAAAGAAACCTAATTATGCCATGATAACCATCTTGATTTAACTTTGGAAAACTCTTCTGTGAAAGATTATTATATAAATCTTCTGATTGATTTCATGCCTCTTCTCCTTCAGCAAGGTCAAGGATGCAAGTGTCACCATCCCTTAATCTCAGGAAAATGACACATGAATACACTGCATAGACCTGATTGGGTTTGTACTGCCACACATTGTCTTAAACGCTATAATTCTGTTTAGTAAGGAGTCCTTTCCGTGACAATAGATTTGTTTTGAAACAAAAACTGTTTAGGGCTGGCATTGGTCATTGTGGTTCCAAGTATGTTTTCAAAGACAGGGAGCCTTTGTTTCTGCCTGGAATGTATTTTTAAATACTTGTTCTCTCAAATATTGCAAAGCAGCAATTGACTCGGTATCATTTTGCTAAAAAAACTAAAGGTTCTAATATATGCCAAAATGCAGGGTATATCCACAGTATCTAGTGTGTTCTTTTGGACTTAAGGCGATACTTCCCAATCTTTTTCACATCATGGGTGTACATGTTATTTATTGAGACATAACAACCCCCAAACTAATTAGCTTAAAACAACAATAAACACTAAATAGCCCCCCAGTTCCTGTGGATTAGGACTTCAGAGGGGGCTTCGCTGAGAGCTTGCTGTCAAAATGTTGGCCAGACCTGCCATCCCCTGAAGGTTTGACTATAACTGGAGGATCCTCTTCCAAAATGGCTCATTTGTAATGTTGGGAAGCTGGTGCTAGTCGTTGCTGGGAGGCCTCACTTTTTCTCCATGTGGGTCTCTCCCCAGACTGTGTAAGTCTCCTCAGGACAGGACTGCTGACTCGCCCTAGGGTGAGCGATTGACAAGAAGCAAGTCAAAAGTGGCAGCGTCTTCTGTGGCTTAGCCTCAGAAGTCATACTCCCTCCGATCTGCTGTATTCTCGTTTTCAGAAGCAAGTCACCCACTTCAGTCCACCTTCAGTGGGAGGAGAATGAGAGCCTCCATTTTGAACAGAGGGCTGTTAAACATGTTTTCACCTTTTAAAATGAGCACAATGGGTGCACTGAAATTTTGTATTTATTGTCTCACTGGGATAAATGGATAAAGCTACTTGCTGGTAGAAATGAGCAGCCCTGGAGCTCTGGCTGTCCTGAGTCGCTCCCAGAGGGCTGGCGCGATCAAGCACATGAAATACCTCTAAGCCAGGCGCCCAGCTCCCCCTCTCAGTGTACCATGGTGCACCATTTGGCAAGCCCTAGCCTAAGGATAGTTCTCAGTTGGCAATCTCTTCTAAGGGACAGAAAACCAAACTTAAATCGTTATTGAAAGGAGTGGGTGATTGAATTCAGTGGCACACTTCATAGAATAATACAGACGTCATAATGGTTCAGCCCCAGCTTGATTCGGGACTGGCACCACAGCTCCGGGGTCCATTTTTCCTCTTGGTTGGCTCCATCTTCAGGCTGTCAGCAGTGGTCGCCAGAAATTCCAGGCTCATCCATTATAGTGAATACAGTTCTCAACCTCACAACCTCATCCCACCAAGCTCCACAAAGAGGAGAGGTTCTGTATTCCAGAATTCCCGGTGGGAATTCCTTGGATTCACTCTAATTCGAGTGGCTCGTGCTAACCACGTTTCTTACCTTGCACTAGAAGTGCGATCAGTATCAAGTCAAACCACAGGGCTAGGGATAGGGAGACTGGTAGTTCCTCACCGAAAGAGGAAGAAAAGGGAAAGGATGCAAAACAAATCCCACGAGCTCTCGGCAGGACATTTTGCTTTAAAGAAAAGGCATTCAGAAGAAGGAACTTGTGTGGAGATAAGGATTATAGTTTATTTCGTATCATGTTCACAACCTCTGACCTGGCAGGACCATCCCCAGGAGGGAAGATGAAGGACATCTGCAGTATCTGAAGGAGAACGTAGGGCTTATATCCTGAAGAAGGGTGGGGACTGGGGTAGATGGGGGTAGGATGTATTGCTGTGCCAGTAATTTATCCTCTGGAGTGTCTTGCCAAAATGGTGTAAGTGATCAGAAATCAGAACTGTAGGGCTGAGGGTAGAGGCACTGCGAAAAGAATGAGGGCAACAGGGAAATGGAATAAAATTAGATCTGAGTAGAAAAAGTCAAACATCAAAATTGTGTTTTCGCTCAGATCTCCAGTGCCTGGCCCATAGTGGGCGCTCAATGCATGTTTGTAAAGGACCAAAATAATGAATGAAGATGGCAAATCAATGATGATTTCAGCCAGACTGTAACTTTTCTGTAGCTCTGGGCTAAAAGCAGCTCCTAAAGGACAGCTGATTACATCCATTGGCCCCAGAGGAATGGCTTTCCGTTTCCTCTTGACTTTACCTATTATCGATGTGTGAGCAAACATTAAGAGGATTTTTTTTCTCTTTTCTGTTGCTTTCACTTGGATTATCCTAAACCTTATTCTTTGTAATTTTAAACCTAACTTCACAGAGCCTGATTCAAAAGCCAGATCTCTGAAGGTCACTAAGGTTTTGGGCCTTGGAATTACTGGAGGAAATACAGCACAGCTTCGGCTGAACACTCTTTGGAGAGCTGTCTGTGTTTCCAACCCAGGAGGCCTTGCTGCTGCAGCACACCCTGGAGAGCATCCTGGAATGATGCCACCCACTTCCCACGTGATGATGACCTTGGTGGCATAGTTTCACAGCTACATGGCTTTCACCTTTTTCCCCACACATTGGAAGATACAAATCGCTAGTAGCAAGATAAGGGAGGGAGTTTCAAGGTGATACAGCTCTAAAGGATACAGGTGAGAAATTAGCTTTCCTGTTCCTTATCTGTTCCTTTATGTGATGAGAGAACATGACATGGATGAACAAATTATTCTGTCATCCAACAAGATAGTCAGGGTTATTAGTGAGATTTTAAAAAAACAGACCATGACTGCCAAAAGTCCTGGTTCTTATTCTCCCACCTTCTAGACTTGCAACTCTGGCCAAACCGCTGTACCTCTCTGAGGTTTAGGTTTTTTCACTGTGCAATGGGGATAAGAATTGCTCAGTCTTCTTCCAACATGCGGAGGAAATCCAGTGAGATAATGAATGTGTGGGTGTTTGGGAAACTCGAAAGTGCTGCTCTGAATGTAAGGTCATACTACTTACAACTGACAGCTCCAGCGAGTTTCGCCAAGCCCCTGCACAGTTGCTTCCGCTGCTGGCAACGTTAATCAAAAGCAGGCCAAAGGTGCAGGCAGGACAGAGGCCTAACTTACCAGAAAATAAATGCCTGGCCTGTTCAAACTGCAGTGCCAGTGTATGCTGTCTGGCAAAGGCCAACAGCCAGGGCCTTCGGGGTAGAAGGAAGAAAGGCTATCAGTGGAACGGGAGGGTACACAGGGGCGCCTGGAAACCCAACCCGACCTGGCTTCCCTTCTCACTTGCAGTACGCTTCCAGTGCATTCCTCTGGGAGGTAAATACACGGGTTCCAACAGCCCACCTGTGTCCAGAGCCTGTACGTGTTCCCTGCGGGTATCAAAGCACACTGACTTCCGCTTGAAACAAAGCCATTCAAGGCAAGTTTCCCTGATAGTCATAAGGAAGAAATAGAGGATTTAGCAGCCATGTCCAATTTGCAACAACGAAGCTGACGTTGTTTGTTTAGAAGAGAGGGCTTGTCTGCAGCCTCCCCAGCTCCACACTCAGCAGCTCCAACTTTGCAGCCGGAACACAAATGTCTCTGGGTGCCTATTAAGCAAAAAGTTTCTAAAGAGCATTGCATGGAGCCCAACAATTGATTAAGAAACTCAGTGGCCCTAATCCACTGAGAAACGAAGAAAGGGCACTCCAGCAGGTGCAGCAATTTAACTGGAGCTTAGCGAAATCAAGCAGTACACACACACCAACCGTGGGGGTTGATACGCATGAGCATGGGGTGTTTACAGCATTTGATTCAGACGCAGCCTATGCCACAGTGAGTGGCTGGATATGGGGAAAGCGAGGGGCTGCGCAGAATCAACCGAGGATTTCGGGGAGGCTCAGGGCCTTTTTCCTCAGCAGTTGTGAAGCTTCAGGAAAAGGAGTCGAAGTGGAAATGAGGTAAGGTAATATGGCAAATGGGCATAGTCCTAAAATCTCCTTCCTAGTCCCCTCCAACTGGAGGAAGGAACCCAGGAGGGTGTAGCTAAATGTGTACTTGAAATGGAAAGGTGAGAGGAAGTCCTGGGGAGAGGTGTCTAAGTCTCCCGAGAGGAACCTCCACCTGTGCCGCGGCTTACACCCGCCTGAACTCTGATTCTCATGGCAAACTCACACAGTTGAGTGGGCAAGTGGGCCCACCTTTCCTGCAGAGATGAGGAAATCAGACCCAGTCTGTGCCCTAAGAGGTACCACCACGCCAGCGGGAGCACAGGTGCACATAGCTGGGAAGTGTGAAAGGGGCCCCACCCTCCATTGCACCTGAGCTCCAACTTGGAACCTAGCCGCAGGCTAATCCTGCACTCTCCACTGCTTCTTGAAACTTTCTCCCCTGTCCCACCCACTCCTCATTGGCCTTTCTCTCTCGTCTTTTCTGTGTATGGAACTGTCCCCTCCATTTGATTGGAAGTCCCTTGAGGCCAAGAACGAGCCCTGTTTTTATCAGTGAAAAGATCCACGATCAGGAAGTTCTTATCCAAGTAGATGCTAGCCGTCCTCCTTGGTAGTTAAGACAGAGCTGTTAGTAATTCATGTAGTGCTTTTTGTCATGTAAACGAGACACTGGAAAGTTTAAATTCTCCTTCAGCTAAATAACGCCAAGGTTATCGTTTTGCAAGGAGCTAGTCAAAGTCATGTTAATAGAGGAAATATCATTTCTTCAGATAACACTAGATAGTGTTGCCACTGGAAAATATTAAAGCTCACTTGGTTGAAGTTGCTTGTGTCTTAGGTAATGAATGAAAACAATCTAGCACAGCCCCCACTGGGCGGAACCTGCACTGCGATCTGATCACCCACCAAGTCTCCTCCACCTTCTGGACGGAACCTCATCTTTCAGAGCTGACAACGCTGGGCACAGGAAACCCACAGCACTAGCGGACACTGTGAATGTTGAAATTTGCAAGAAAGCACCAAGAAGGAATCCAGGAGGGGCACTATGTTCTGTAGTGGGGCAGAGAAATGGGGTTTCCCAAGAGGTAAGGACACTGGGCTGAAGGTGTGAAAGAAGGAACTGCCAGGGGTAGGATGGGAGAGACCGTGTGAGGGCACCCGGAGGAGAGGGGTCAAGAGAGGGGGTATCCGTGTAGGAATCCCGCCTTCTCAGAGCCCAACTCCGCCAGCTTCCCTGGAGGAGGAGAGAGTCAAGTATGACGAAGTTACAATTTCAGGTCCTTCCCTCAGCTGTTCTATGAGGTTAATTGACATTCCTTGGTAACAGAATGCTTTCTCCTAAACCTCCATTGTAGGTAGGCGTTGCCACCTGAGGCTAAGGGAGCCAGCCGACAAGAACCAGGACTGACTCCAGGGGCACGAGAAACAATAAAAAGAAATCTAATCCCCATGCATTCCTCCCCCTTTGCTTCAGTCAAAGGTAGCAAGAAATGCCCTTATGTGACTGAAAAGAAGCTTTAAACGTGGTCTTTCATATAATTATTGGAACTTCATAAATAGCGGATAAATAAAGACCAGCATTTCTGTCAGGTTATAGGGCCCACCTTATCCACAGCCCCTTGTCACGGGCCTGCCCTGCCCACGGCCTCTGGAAGAGGGAGTTGTCTCTTCTGAGTGACCAGGTTCCTGCTGCTCCCCCAGACCATAGCTGACTAGCCAAGGAGACCAACGTGATCCCTGAGAGGCAAGGCACAGCCTCAGACCGGGGTTTCTAATGGCCATTCCTACTCTCCTGAGGCGTGGTTGACCTGATTTCTGTGAGGATCTACCATAGATCCCTCTCTGTATGAGGTACATGGTAGCATGGCTAGATTTCTGCTGCTTAGCACCAAATGAGCGCGGTCAGGACCTGATTGCTCACGGGAAAGCTGGACGTAGGAAATGGAGGGGAGGTAGATGTCCACAAAGACTTTCTGTCCCTCCCTTGAATCCGGGCGGCCTTGTGAATGGCGTGGCCCATAGAGTGCGGTGAAGTGATACTGCGTGAGTCCTGCTCTAGGTCTTCAGAAGCTTGCCAACTCCTGTTTTCATCCTCTTGGAGATGGGAGCCATTGTGGAAAGAGATCTGGCTACAAGGACTGGCTACATAACTTGCAGGACCCAGAGTAAAGGAAATTGCAGGGTCCCTTGTTTAAAAATCATTAAGGACTTCAAGGCAGTGGCCACAGAGTGTTAAACCAAGCAGGGGCTCTTCTAAGTGTGGGGCCCTGTGTGATTGCACGTTGCACACCTATGATGAAACTAGCCCCTTTGGCCACCCCAGGTGGAGTGACCTCATGGAAAGACAGAGATCCCGACCAGGTTCTAGCTGTTCCAGCCACCCCAGCCACGGTACTTGACATGGCAGTGAAGCCATCCTGGTTTTCCGACCTCAGCTGAGCCTCCTAAGAGGAGGCATGAGTGCATAAATGACTCCAGGTGAGAGCAGCAGAAAAGCCACTTAGCTGAGGCCAAGCCAGGTTGCAGAACCGTAGCAAATACCTGGTTGTTATTCAAGTAAAGCTCACTGAAGCTCTCATGGCAAGTGGGCAAAGGCCGTAGGGCCACGTATGGTTTGTTAGGCAGCGATAGATAACTGAAACAGGAGGAAAGAATTCAGTGACTGGCCGCCCCTGTGCTCCAGGCCCTGCGCTGGTGCTCCGTGTGTGCTGGCTCACCTGAGTCTCACAACAACCTGAGCGGTTTACAGGAGAGGCTCCTATGGTTCCTGGGCGAGGGATTAGCCCCGCTGCTCCACTACATGGCACAGGCAGAATTTGAACCTGAGCCTGTCTGATTCCAAGACACGTGTAATATTGCTACAATGAAACAGAGATTCAGGGGAGGGGCCTGGACCCCAGAGACTGTGGGATGGGGATCTCATGCAGTCTTTCCCTAGTTTCCTCACAAATGCCATAGTTGAAATGTCAGACAGGGAAAGGGTCAGCCTGTGAAAGACCCCGAATGGGGCACCATCTCAACCCAGCTCTGTCATCCTCTCCCATCATTCCTGTGATCCTGGTGACCTTGAAGTGCCCTACAATGAGGCTTACTCTGGTTTTCTGATAGAGGTTGATACTAAGCAACTTTGATGTGGTTAGCGAGGGGTAGTCAACACTTCCTTATATGTGTATTATCTCCCAACAAACCTCAGGCATCTGTGGTCATCTGGGAATGTGTCCAGGTAATGATCTTGCCTCCAGAAGGAGCAAGAGTGTATTTCAACATTGGACTCAGCCAGAGTTAATTAAGCAGCTGAAACAGCTATCCCTATGTGATGGCATCTCACAAAAAAAAAGACTTTCAATTTTTATTAGAATTTTCTACGGTGTCATCCAGGGGTGAGTGAGTGTGCAGGAAGGTGCCTGTCTGTCTGCCTGTGGGTCATGAACTCATCACACTAGGTCAGCCATGTGATCAAGGTGAAATGCTAAGTCAGCCCGAAGCGAAATAATGACATTCCAGAGCAGAGAGGAGATTCTGGGCAAGAAAGCAGCGTGGACTAGTGTTTATGAGCACAGCTCTGGAATCAGAGATACTGAGGTTCGATTCCTAGTCCTGCCTCTTACTCATCCGTGATTGCAGTGCATTGAATGTTTGTGTCCCTCCAGCCCCCAATTCGTGTGTTGACTCCTAACCCACAATATGATGGTACTAGCAGGTGGAGCCCTTGAGAGTGATTAGGACATGAGTGTGGAGCTCTCATGAATGGCATCAGTGTCCTTGTAAAAGGGACCCCACAGAGCTCTCTCACTCTCTTTCCGCCATGGGAGGACACAGCAAGAAGGGGGCCATTTGTAACCTGGAAGAGAGCCCTCACCGGACACTGAATCTGCAGGTGCCTTGATCTCAGACTGCCAGCCTCCACACCGTGAGAAATAAATTTCTGCTGTTTACAAGCTACCCAGTCTATGGTGCTTTGCTATAGCAGCCCGGACAGACGAAGACAGAGATGTTGGGCAAATTGCTGAATTTTGTAAGCCTCGGTCTCTCACTTACATATAAAATGAGATGTGTGAGGACTAAATAAGATAACACATGTGACACATTCAACAAGGTGTCAGGCCTAGGACAAGGGCTTCATAAACGTCAGCGATTGTTTTACTTGATGAGCAAAAGAAGGTAAACATTCTTTGATTTCCCCCTACCTCTTCCCGTGTCCTTTCTCTAAAAGTATGTGTATAATTTCTCTGTCTTCTCTCCACTCTCTGTCAGCTGCTGTTTTGTTGATCCCTCTTGCTATCCATCTCCCTTTTTCTCTATTCCCATGTTTCTTCACCTTCATCCCATGAACTGTGGTTAAGCATGGGAGAGATTAGAGGAGAAAAAAGGCAGACAGACACTGGTATCAGGGAGACAGTGCAGATATGTGGAGCAGTCTAGATTTTCCCGTCTCTTGAGGATACAATTTGCCCAGGAGTCCAAACATTAGGAGAAACCTCAGAAATCGTCTGATGATGTCCAAACCCCCCGTTTTATGGGTAAAGAAACTAATCCATAGAGAAGACCTTACATGTCCTCTCCACAATATTGGCCAAGCCTGGGCAAGAACCCAGGTCTCTCGGATTCCCATCCAAAAGAAAAGAAGGCCAACCCCATTTCCATCTCAAACAGGATGCCCTGTCTTCACAAAGCACCTCACCTATTTTCTTGCTCAGCTATGGAAATATCAAATTGTACCAAGATTTTGGCCATGACAAATTCTCCTCTGTGCATGCTAAGACGCTCATCTTCCTGGACACCAATAGAGATAATATTATAAATAGTAGCCATTGCCTTTTTTCTGAGAGCTTGCCATTTGCTAAGGAGTGTGTTAAGCACAAACTTATTTAATGGATTTGTGTTTGTGTGTGTGTGTTGAAATTTTTAATTTGCAGAATTGGAATCAATGTCTGACTTCTAAGCCAAAGTGAGCAAAAGCAAAAAGTACAAATGTGTTTTCTAAAGTTTTCTTTTCCCCAAATTAGCTTTTTTTGTGTGTGGCAAAAAAAAAAAAAAAAAAAAAAAAAATAGCTTTTCTGTGGCAAGGGATTGGCTGGCCAACTCATCAGTTACCAGGTGAGGGATGTGGCTGAGACATAGAAAGGTCTAAGGGTCTACAGGGCCATCAAAGCCAAAGTGGGGCCTGGGAGCAAGTCACAAGGAAAGACCCTGAAGCCCTGAGCCAGAAAAAGCCACAGTCTCCCCAAGCAAAGACACCAACAGCTCAGTCAGCCAGGTACCCAAAGACATTGCTAAAAACATCAGCACCAGCTGTCTTAGTCAGCTCCAGCTTCCATAACAAAATACCACAGACTGGGTGGCTTACACAACAGACATTAATGTTTTCACAGTTCTGGAGGCTGAGAAGTACAAAATCAAGGTACCAGATGATTCAGTTCCTGGTAAGAGCTCTCTTCCTGGCTTCTAGATGGCCAACATCTTGCTGTGTACACATGGCCTTTCCTCAGCCACGCAGAGAGGAGAGTAAGACCTCTTCTTATAAGGCCACTAACCCCATGATTAGCGGGATTTGCCCCACCCTTGTGACCTCATCGAACCCTAATTACCTTCCCAAAGACCCATCTCCAAATATGCTCACATTGGCGGTTAGAGCTTCAACATATGAATTGAGGGGACAAAAAACATTCAGACCAAAACACCAACCCGGATCATAGATGTACAGATCTAAAGTTCGCTCTCTCCTGTCACCACAAGGTCACACACGTCCTACTGCAATACACTGAGGCATCATCTTGGAAAGAAGAGCAGGAAACAATACAAGATTAGCCAGTTACCTTAAAAGAAAAACAAAAACAAAATAACTCTTTAAACCAAAATTCTTTTCTAACCACAGAGGCTAAGATACAATTAATAATGGTCGATGCAGTGGAAGTTGATGAGGATTTCGTCAGTTGTCAAAATAAATAAGCCACATTTACTTTGCACACTGAATGCAGTTTGGTAAACTTTTTACCCCATGATATGAAGGGGGAAAAAATTCACCTGTAACCTTACCATGCTAAACATCCATTACATCTTTAAGGTATTTCTTTTGTACCTGTTTTGCATATGCATGATTATTTTAAATAGCTGAAACACATCATTCACATATTTTATATGGTGCTTTCGGCAAAATTGATCAAAATCACTTTTTTATGCTGCTATATGGTCTTCCTAATGATCAGTGTTAATGGCTGCATAAGCTGTTGGTTGAAACTCTCGCAGTTGCAAGTAACGTAAAGCCAATTCCAGCTAGCTTAGGAAATAGGGAATTTAATGGGAAAATACTGGGGTTGTGCACTGAACTGCAAGAACTAGGCAGCCCTGGGGTCCTAAGTTGTGTGAGCCAGGGCTTTGCTGTCACCAGATCTCTTCACTGCTCATTCTCCTTCTAGGCTTCTCCACATGGGGGCCATGCCACCTGCAAATGTGGGGTTCAATCATACAACTCTCCACCAGAAAGGGACTACAAAGTCTTTTCAACAGAAAAATCTAGGGGAAGGTCTTGGACCTGGATTGTCTCATGTGTCCGGTCTGGACCAATCACTGTAATGGAAAAGAAGGGCTACAGTGGCCCTTTCTGGGTTGATCTTCCACTCTTTTAAAGGGGGCAAGGGAGCAGGTGGAATCTGTTAATAGAAGAAGGATAATATCTACAACACTTAACTGATTTAAACAGCTGATTGTTTAACATTTAGATTGCATCTAATTATTTTGCTGTTGACATGCTATTTAAATGTATTTGCATGTAGACTTCCTCTTCTTTGGGATTTTTTTGTTTACAAGAGAAAGGTATTCATGTGTATGAATTACCTCTGTGCCAGGAGGTTACTTAGCCACATTAGGTACAATTCCATTGGCCACAATTCCAAATGGGAAAGGAGAGGTTATGGGGGTTAAATGACTCACTTAAGTTGACGCAGTGACCTTGACTTGAAAAGGTGCAGCCTGATTAAGGTCAGTGGATCACTGCAAATACTTTCAAAAAGTATATAAGAAAAGCTATATAGGATAAAAAACATACTAGATTTTTGTGGGGACTACAGATGGAGAAGAAGAGAAAAATCCAAATAGTCTTCCATTTCCCCACGATAGCAGCTCATTTCTTTTCAGACTAACGGTCTGGGGTCTTTCTGACCTTTGGCTCTCCCACAAGGAAGATCATGACACGTTGTTTTCCAAAGCCAATACTGTATCCTCCTGTCTCTACTTGCAAGAAAATAACTGGGCTCCCAGTAAGTATAATTGGTGTTAACAGTGATTTATTACATACCCAATTCTCCAGATGGCCTTTCACATAGAGATTATTTTTCCTGAAAACAGAAAAATATGGAATTTTTTCCCCACTCATCAGGTTAAAACAGGTCTATAATCCATTCCATCAAAACTAGAACCAAAAGCTTTGACAGAGTTCCCTTAAGACAGAGAGAAACAGAAAAAACACATTCCATCTAGTAAATAATTGCTGGGATTGCATTCCTGTGCGTTCAGGCACAAGCTAAATTCTGTGCAGCATAAAGCCGTGAAAATATCTAGGCCTAATGGGGCAATATGAGATAAGAGATACTTAGATCTATCATATCCTCAAATTGCAGTCTTCTGGGGTGCTGATACATCCTAGACTCTCAATTTACCCCCAACTAGATAAGCTAGACAGACATAAGATTATTCCAAGATGACTGAGAAAGTTCAAACTTAAGTACAAAAGGTTGGATGGACACATGCAGTCAATATGCTACAAAAGTAAAGGGGAATATTTGTGAAGATCATGACCATAGCTGCAGAAAAAAGTCAAATGTGGTTCTAAGTTCCCTGTCTTCCTCTTAAAGAGCCAGTTGGGAAATGGACCTAAAAGGCTATATCAATCTTGTGATGGAATGCTTGGGAGTGGGAAAAGTATTCAACAGTAAACAGTGAGCTACCAAAAGGATTTAAAGTAATACATTTGTAGCAGGTTAATTTCGGCTGGTGGCTCTAAATTATGTTGTCCATTCAGGAAGAACTCTTGTAGTCAAAGTTTTCCACCAATGGAACAAAATTCCTATCAACTAACACAGAAAGTCAGGAGGCATTGGCTAGAAATAAATAGTAAGATTTATTAAAAGGTCTTAGGGTTTGCACACCATAAACACAGCTAAGCAATACCCAGGGTGTTCTGAGAAAGAAAGAAAAGCTAAGAGCTCTTATAGGAAACAGTCCATTCTTGAGAAGACTCTGTCCTGCGTTCTTAGCCTCCGGATTGGTCTGAGATGATGGTCTTCCAGATGTCCGGTGGTTTGGATAATGGATGCCAGGCAGTCTGGACACGTGAACTCTTTCCTAAGTGTCCTTCAGAGAGTAATCAGAGTGTTAGCTATAGAATATATGAATGTACATATCTATATCTAATCTACATCTATTTATATTTCTCCAGGCATAACTGGAGAGTTAAAAAGTTGAAGTTCCCGGGCTAGTTAAAGCAAGAATACAATCGTTTCTTCATGCCTCAGCCAACTTGATATTAGTAATTTGGCAGCTTCAACTTAGTGACTCTGCTTTATTTCCTCAGTCTTTCTTCATTCCTCATAGGCTCCCTGCCTCTGGAAGCATGTGCAGGAGAGCCATGGATTAGAGTTGCTGTGGGGAAGATCACTGGGTCACTGAACTTGAGGACCTGGACTCACCTGAGGGCTCACAGACTCAAATGCCTTTAGGGGTCAGGCAGATAAATTGTGGGAAATGATAGGCATTAGGAAGTAGAGTAAGCAGCGTGGGACTGGGCAGGCGCACCCCACCTAAAGGTATCCAAACTTCATATTATTTTTTAAAAAGGACTGACCTGGCCAAATAAAACATCTCTGCAGGATTTGGCTTGTGGACCAAGAAGGCACTTTGCCACTGCTGGACTAAAAGATCCTTAAGCCTTTTTTTGGGTTCTGGGTCCTGTGATGGATGTGGAAATAATGCACTTTTATCTATTAAGAGCCAAACACGTGTGCTAACCTTTGTGGTGTGAGGAGACAACATTGCCTGGAAACATAAAATGGGATCTCTATCCTCTAGGAACTCAAAAATAACTTTAAACATGATATGCTCGTTCAAAGGTAACTAACAATGCCAGGCAAAATTACATCAAGGCTTGTAGTCACTCAGAGGAAACTTTCATCTAGATTGGTCTACAAAGAGCTGCAGAATAGTCAAGGATTGATTTGGGCTTGAAAGGATGAACAACATTGAGATCAACAGAGAGTAGAGTTGTCAGGTGGTGAGAACTGATGTGGGGACAGAGTCCCAGAGAGCAGTTTCCAGGCTCTCGGCCTCACGTGGAAAGGTGCTGGCTTGGGTAGTAGATGGCCATCAGCTGTGGCTAGTTGGCCATCAACTGTTACCCGTTAGCCATTAGCCACTGATATAACTGCCGTCGCTAAGCTAGCAAGTGCGGAGTGCAGTTAGCAAGTAAGGTTGTTTGGCAGGCGGAAAAGCGGATGGTGGATTGTGGATTGTGTGGGTCCTACTTTGTGTGTCTTGCCCGGCCGCCAGGGAGACTATAGTGGTCTGACTCCCCTGTCTATGGCTCCGTGGGTGTTCCTTTTTGGCCTCACCGTATCCTGTGTTCTTATGTGGGGAGTGGGAGCTGAGACCCCGCATGACACCCTGCATGACAACATTTCAAAAAAGGGGGCGGCAAAAAGTTTGGAGGGAAAGGGATGATCCTTGGATCCTTGAGAAAGACCTCCCAACTTCTTCCCTAGACCTTAAAACTGGCTTCCTGTCACCCATTCGTTTCTGAGCCTGGGTCCCTCTCTTCCTCAGCCTCCAACCTCCTCCTTACCGGAAACTGAAAGCTTTTGCTAGGGCCCCATTTCCTTAGCTCGGTCCCCCCACCTGCAGTCAGAGCCCTTAGAACTCCACTTCCATTGCTGGCTCCACACCCAACCCCACTGCCTGTTTGCAGACTCATCACCAGGCCGCCCGTCGGCCGCCTCTGAGACAGTTACCCCGATGCTAGTTACCCCGATGTTAAACCACCACGGCAAATGAACTCAATTTTCAAGTGAAGAGGGTAATCCTCAAAACTGGATGGTCAGCAATGAGGAGACAGAAACACTTTTCAGAATTTGGGTTTGCCTTTGCAACGACTTGGTGTTTGTAGCATGCGCTTAGTGGTGTCGTAACTGCGATCAGTAGCTAAGAGTGACTCACTGCTCGCAGGAAGCCGGAATCTGGGCTGAGCTCAGTGCATGCGTGCCCTCTCTTGCCTCTTCACAACACACTTCAACATGGGGTCCCTTCCGATCCTCTCTTTAGTGATGAATCAAGAGGCTCAGAGGGATCCATGAGGGGCACAGATTCAAACCGAAATCTTTGTCAACTGTTAACCGTCACACAGCACTACCTCCTGTTCCTGCACCCTCCCTGTGGATGTGCACACACACTCCACAGCCCAGAGTCCTCTGCCTGCCTGTCATTTGACGGAAGCATCCCCCACCTCCCAGACAAGCCACCCATTTGACTTGTGAATTTGTATCAGCAGCTCTTCAAATAGTGTGGCATTCTCACCACCTTACAATCACCTGAGGTACTTTAAAAAATGCAAGCACCACGGATGCCTCAGCCTCAGCCCCTAGAGATTCAGATTCACTTCATTTGGGTTTGAATCAGACACTGGTACCTTTTAAAATCTCCCCAGGTGATCCTCAGGCACAGGGAGGGTTGAGAACACAGGCGGTGAATAGTGGTTGAGAGCCAAGGCTTGGGATCTGATTTCTGCAACCACGGGGGTCGGTTATGGTGCCTGGGTAAGCCTTTGTTTTCTCTCCTGTCAAATGGGAATTATAGAAGTGTGCACTTTATAGGGCTGATAGGAGAATTAGGTTAGATTCGGGGGAGAAGGGGCAGGGAATGGTATGCAATGATGGATATGTCCCTGGTCCTGCCCCTAAAAGCCTCATTGACCCATAATGAGACTGAATTGTATAGTTCCTCATGCAAATACACCATTGGCTACATCAGAACGTGTATTCTTCCTATCTTCCACTCAATCCTTCTGACACAGCAGGGTAGAGGAGGGGGCGGGGCAACTACTTCTGGCAGCTTGCCAGCTTTTTTTCCAAGGATGTAAAGGCAAATACTTTTAAGTGTCAGACAGCTAACATACAGGTGTGAAGTAACTGGGAAAATGCTCTAAGGAGTGCTGAAATTAGGAATGAACTGGAGAGAATATGCCCCAATGACAACAGCTCCCCCTAACAATAGGGTGCTAGCCAAACAGATCCATCTGTGCCCATCTGCAGCAAGTGGGGTATCAGTTTGCACCCCCAGGAGCTGCACCTTCAGCCTTGCAAAACCAGGTCAGCAGGTCCTCACTGTTTCTGCCACAGAGGAGCTGAGAGACACTCACTTCCCTTCCATTGGAAGCCTCGGCTGTCAAGGACACTGACCTTAACGGTGAAGGGGTTTGCAGGCCACATCCAGACTTGTCAGAGGCAGACAGGCGGCTCATGGTTAAAAGTTCCCACCTCACAGACAGACAGCCCCACTCCAAGCCCAGGCCTACCTCAGAATAGCTGTGTTGCCCTAATTCACATCGAGGAGCCAGTTTCCTCACATACAAAATGTGGATAAGATGATCCATCTTTTGAAGTTGTTGTCAGGATTAAAAGAACAACGGATATAGAGCGCTCGGCACAGTGCTTCCACTTTTAGCAGTCTGAATATGTCCGCTTTTGTTTGATGTTGCCATTCTTCAACAAAGTAAGAAGAGCCTCCAGCACTGTCTCTCCCTGTGCCCTGGAAAATCAGTTAAACTAGAGCCATACAGTTCATTCTAATCCATTACCTCATCCCTCCTCTGGACCCACAGTCACAAGCATTGAGAATCAAGTTTGAAAGAGATAGCGAGAGGTGAGATAAAGGGTGTAAAATGACCAAAAAATAAAGGTGGAGGATTTGTTTCTGGTTCTTTCTCAGGGAGCATGGGACTGATGGCTTGCTGAGTGGGGCACAGAGAGGTGACACATCTCCTCCCACATCTCCGGCCTGCAACGGGCCCCAGTGAGCCCTGGGCAGCACCCAGGCTCAGTCAGTACTGTAGAAAATACATAATGATGTGTTCGAGCCAGGAGAAAAGGACTTCCTGCATTTATCCGCAGATGACTAATGTCAATATTTCTGAGAGTAACAAAGCTGCATGTGGTTCATTCTACCTTAGCATGTGTCACGGAGAAGTCAAGAAAAGCAAGGTAGGCCCCACAAGGCTGTATGTGACAGTGCTTTGGCCCATGACAGGCCCATGTTTGAGGTCAGAGAGGCCCTGGAAGCCTGGACTGGTTCTAGATGAACTTTGGTCTTTGGATCTTAGGAAGCAAAATCCATTAACCCAGTTTTCAACTGGCCAACCCCCTTTTCCCATTCTCAACTAGTTCCTGTGCTTTGGATGAAACTGACTTTATTCCCCGTCTCCAGGGCATGCGTGTGGTACTCAGGCCTGGCTAATCAAAGCATCACGGTCCTCTGACCCAGTGATAGGTTCAGAAATGGCCTTGTGACCCTAGCAGATCCAAAAAGACACAAGGAAAATCCATTTTTAATGGCTTTATTGAGGTATAATTTATATACCATAAATCATCCTTTTTGGAAATGTACAATTCAATGATTTTTAGTATATTTACAGAGTAATCCCAATAATCTGGTTTGAGCACATTTCTATAATCTCCAAAAGAGCTCTCATGTCCATTTACAGTGGCAAGGAGACTGTAGCTGAGGGTTGGGAGAGATTCCCACATTCCTTTTGATTTGGCCTGTTTACAGTAAGATGACAGGAGCCTGAGCGATAAGGCACCCTCACGGAGAACCTGCCAATGAAGCAATAATGGCAGAAGGGAGATGTAAGAAATGGAGAAAAACTGAGCCCTGAGGTCACTGCTTAAGGTTCTGATCACGCTGAACCTGAAGCCAGTGCTTCCCGTGGACGTTTCAGTTGCATGAGGCAACACGTTCCCTTTTTGTCTTAAACCAGTTTGACTTGGGGTTTTCCGTCTCTTACAACACGAATAATTTCATTTGGCTCCAAAAACTATGGACCACACTCTAATGACTCTAATGACTAGTTGAAACTTTTATAGGCTGAATATTCAAATTGGAAGGCCTATCTTCAGATCCATTGTAATTAGAGAATTATTAAGTGACAGGCCTTATTCTAAGTATTTTGCACACATTAACTCATTGAATCTTCACAACCACTCTATGAGTGGGTATTATTATTATTCCTGTTTTACAGATGAGGAAACTGAGGTCTGAAGAGGTTAAGTAATTTGTCCAAGGTCATAGGGCTTGTGAGCAGCAGAGTCAGGATTTGGATGCGGGCCCGACAGCTACAGAGGCCGTGCTCTTAACCAGTGCACGATACAGCCTCTCATAAATTCAAATTAACCTAACATCAGCTTTTTTTTTTTTTTTTTTTGACATCAGCTTTTAATCAGAATACTGTTGGTCTTTCATTCAGAGGCACTGCCTTTTCCTGAACTTTTATTCATTATAAAAATAAAAAGCAAACAAACCCCCCAAATATTTTCCGTATTCTATAGGCTCTTTAGTTACACAAAGTAATTTTGATCCGACTAATTTCCAGCCATAAAAGCTCATGCTTTTCACGACTTTATTCTGCCCTTCTCAATACATTGTGCAAATAAGGACTAATCATGGCAAAAGTCTTATTTTTGTGCCTTCTTATGGTGAAAACCTAGGGAAGTGCTCTGCTTTGTTCATCTTAATTGATGTTTAATGATATAGCAATTGAGATTTAATAATATAATCTTACATGAAATTTTACATTTCATATCTGTCAACTGACAAAAAAGTGAAAGACTTGGAATTTAACAATCCATTTATAGAATCAAACTATGCTCATATTAAAAGTAACATAAATCTGTCTTCTGCTATCTTGAAATCACTTGAGACATGTAAAATGCATCAGATTCTGTGAAATGCTATGTGAACGTAACATACTGGATTCTTCAACCTTTTCTTCACATATATTGCCTCAGTTGCTCCTTGCCTAACCCATGTGGTAGGACAGGGATTATCAAGTGAATAAACATTTTTTGGGGGGAGGAAAGGGTTAAGGGCAGCACCATGGAAGTCTTTTGTTTTTATGTAAGGGAATGAATTTATTTTTATGTAGGAGAGTGACTGGTCTTTTAGAAAACTCAGCTGGTGGATGTATATAGGATGGTTGGGGGCAGGGGTTGACGGAAAGAAGAGCTGTTTAGGAGGCCGCTCTTGCAAATACCTTAAATATGTGTTGTGTAAATATATGGGGTCTGCACCAGTACTTGAGACTGACTTAAATCCAGGGGTCACCAGAATCTTGTCCCAAGTTCTAACTGTTGTTAAGATCAAGTCTCATCCACAGGGCACGGGAGAGCCTGGACCAGAAAGGAGTGGTAGAAACTGGAAAGCAATGGGATGAGTGTGCTGGAAGGTGGAAGTGTGCATTGTTGGAACTGATGGTGGGACCTGCGCAGATTATTCTGGGCAAGTCTGCTCAACCTTCAGATGATGGAGATTGGCTGGAGTCTGGCTTCCAAACCCTCCCCCAAGGATCCCTCACTGTAGAAAGTGGCCTGGTACCTCCTAGAGGCTGGGGGCAGAGATGTCAGCAACCCCTCCCAGTTTTATTTTTTTAAATTCATGTGGAATTTGCATTTAACTACTTAATAAAGGGTGTGCCAGCCTTGGGGATTCATGCAAATTGGACAAGAAGGCAGCATCTTCTCCATCAAACCTAGGCCTCGTTTTCCCTAGCTCTCATTTCCAGGTTTCTTCTTCCCAGGCCCAGTATTATTTCATAGTCATCTTGAAGGAAACAGTCCTATGGGGCCAGGAACTCCCTACAAACTCAGTACTACTAATTAGTTAATTGGTTGTGTGAATCCCTACAAACAGGGGGGCACACAGGGCACATGGTGCGTGCATTTTGGTGGAGGTTTTTTCCCCACCATCCATGGTATGGTGGGAACATGAAGCCTGAGAGGAGAGGGCAGAGGTGCTGGGAGGGAGAGGCTTTGCCCCAGGCAGGTTAGTGTTGCACCAGTAACAGCATGTTTCTTCCACCTCTGCTGTCCTTTCATGCTGGAAGAGGAAGCAAAGAAACAAGCTAACATTTCATTCATCTTCAGATTATTTTATTCCAACTTGGAGAGCAAAAACCTGGACTTGAGCCCTGTTTCTGCCACGTATGAGTTGTTTGTATTTGGATATGGGAGCTGATCTCAGCTCCCTTACCTGTAAAGGGCAGTTAGAACATCTTTTCCATCTGTGTCACAAGGTTATGGAGAGAGCGTATAAGTCAATGTATATGAAAAATGCTGCTCCTATGCTGTGTAGAGTGTGGAGCGCCAATAACGATTGCTGCTTTCACTTGGGGTCAGGATTCTCTGTTACTGCTGTCCGTTGACATGTATAATCTTGGTGGTATGGGTACAAGTTGAGAGCCTCAAGCAGTATTAAGTGTATTATTTTAAGAATGACGTAGCTTCTCACACCATATTTTGCAATCCAAAGATTGTCATTTTAAAGATAATAGAATACTAAAAGGGAAGTATTCTAGAAAATTGAGGACATATGGTCAGCAGAGAGCTATTCTTTTAAAAAAACTATTGGACTAGGAGTAGGAGACTTTATCTCCTTTCCATTCTCTGTGAGTGGTCATTCTGGGCCTCTGTTCCCCCAATCTGTAAAATGAGGGTGCTTAACCCATTGTTTCTTAACAGGGATGAGTTTTGGAGTCACCTGGGAAGACCCAACAAAGGTAGAATTTTGTTTTGGTTCTTGCTTGTTTCCAAAACATAGAAAAGCACTTGGCACAGGGTAAGTGTTCAGTAAATATATTTTTTGATGAACAAATAAAACATTTTGAAAATTCACAGGCCTGGATCCACTCCAGGGTCATCATGCAATATGGGGTAGAACCTGTACATATGTTTTGAAACAGCCCTCCAGATCATTTTGGCAAGGACCCCTGGTTAAGAACCACTCAATTCAATAATTCTCAAGGTTCCTTCCACATAAAGTAGCCAGATTAAGCAAATAAAAATGCAAGACATTCAGTTAAATTTGAATTTCAGGTAAACAATGTAAAACTTTTTTTACATTGTGTAAATGTCACATGTACCATGCAATATTTAGTTGCTGCAACTTATATGAAGAGAATTAGGTAAGGGCACTGCTTAGGCTGATGGTTAGGGCCAGAGAGTGGCACCTTGAGACTGGCCCAGATTTGGGAATCAAACAGATAATCCTGGTTTGAGTCTCTGTCCTGACCGTGTGATCTAAACAAATTGCTTCACTTCATGGGGCTTTGTAACGACAATATCTATCCTGTAGAGTTGCTGCAAGTATTAGAGGTAATATAGATATGATGGCTAACACTTAGCAGGTATCTAATCAAGTTTAGCAGTTATTTTTATTGTTGATATGTTTGGTTGGTTTAAAGAAAAAAACTCAGTATCAAGGAGACCTTTATTGAAAACACTGTCAATTAGTGAATCAGCATTCTGAAATGACCAAGATTGTAATTAATAGTTCTAGGGAGACCAGGGCCAAGTTAGACTGAATGCTGACCTTCTATCAAACAATACTTCTATGTCGGTGGAGCAAAACATACTAAAAATTAATGGATTATCCAAAATAAATAAAGGAAGTTCTTTCATTTCATTCATTATTAAATGCCATTTGCTTAACTGACTTTTTTCTAATATCAAAGGTAAATATTTGTTCAGGTTTTATAGGGTCACTGTACAGAGGGATAGGTTATTACATGGGCAATGGAACTACTTTAGTCCTGACCTAGTTTCTCTTCTAGGTTAAAAGTGTCTTAAATGTCTAGAGTTTTTGTTGTTTCTAGAAATTTCTAACATGTCTCCTCTGGTTAGAAAATGAACACACGTGACAACAAATGTAAATGTTGATTAAAAGGAAATAATTATCTCTAGAAACATCTATTTGAACAAAAATGCGTAGATAATTTCATCCTCAAATTTAAAGAAGTATGGCAGGAAAAGAAATTGACCATTAAATTTTCAGCTGAGCTACTCTGATATCAACTACATACTTTAAGCCTCCTATTGTTATTTCATTGTTTATCCCAATACACATTTATTGTTGAGGGTATACGAGGTCTGACAATTAAGTTTGAGAACTTGCTGTAATGATGTTGCTAAACTTTTTGATGTCAGAGGGATTATTCATTATGAATTTGTTTTGGAAGTGCTGAAAAGGCTGCCTGAAAAAGTTAGGCGACCTGAACTTTTCGCCAACGATTCACGGCTCTTGCATCACGACAATGCACCAGCTCACACGGCACTGTCTGTGAGGGAGTTTTTAGCCAGTAAACAAATAACTGTATTGGAACACCCTCCCTACTCATCCTATCTGGCCCCCAATGACTTCTTTCTTTACCCGAAGATGAAGGGAATTTTGAAAGGAAGACATTTTGATGACATTCAGGACATCAAGGGTAATACGACGACAGCTCTGATGGTCATTCCAGAAAAAGAGTTCCAAAACTGCTTTGAAGGGTGGATTAGGCACTGGCGTTGGTGCATAGCTTCCCAAGGCGAGTACTTCGAAGGTGACCGTAGTGATATTCAGCAATGAGGTATATAGCACCTTTTCTATGATGAGTTCACGAACGTAATTGTCAGACCTCATACAATGTTTATTGTGTTAGGGATCCTCTGAATGAAAGAGGGGTCAGTGAACCAACAGACCCAAATCCTTGCTTCTGGGATAGGGAGAGAAATACATGCACGGTAAGTAAGTGAATGATGTAGGATATTGGCGGTGATGAGTGACACGGGAAAGGACAACAGGGGAAGGAAGATGGGACTAAGTGATAGTGGTGGAGTGGCAATTTTAAATAGCACAGTAACGGTGTGCCTGTCTGGAAAGGTGACATTTCAGGAAAGGAGGTAATGTAAGGAGCCATGCTGGTCCTGGGGGAGGAGAAGAGGAACGTTAAGCACAAATGACCTAAGGCAGGAGCAGGTCTGGAGTGTTCCAAGAACCACAAGGAGGCCAGTGTGACTGGGGTGGAGAGAGGCAAGACGGGAAGGACAATAGACGACCTCTCCTCAAGACAGGTAACTATTATTGTCTTAGTCATCATACAGGACCCACGGACTGAACCTCCAATTTTCAGTCTGGGTTTATTTACTCTGACTGCAGGGAAATCCTGAACTACTTACCGGGAATGATGGTTCTTCATGTGTGAAGCTTGGATAGGTTACAGACTTTCTTCCCAAAACTGTGACTGGAGGGAATCAGTGTAGCTCAGGGATGACGTATGTGCTTTAATTGATAGATCTGAGTTCACATTCCGATTTCCTTGCTGTGCCCTTGAGCATACCGAAACTCTCTGTGCTTCAAGTTCCATCTCTGTGAAAGGAGGCAACTAAAAGTGCCCCCTTTTTGAGTTGTGAAAGTTGTAGGAGAAGGTCCATGCAAAAAGCTTAGCACAGTGCTTGGCACATAGAAAAGATGAAATAAATTTCGTGATTATGTCTTGAAAATTATAATTAGGAGAATTAGGTATTTTGAAATATCTCTTTCAATGTATATCTGAAATGTACATTTAATAACCAAAAAGGAAAAGTTGACTAAGCCCTTCTTTGTTGAAATTCAGCACTGTTATATGTACCACGTCTTCATTCATTAAAAGGCCCTGACATAACCAGATCCTTTGCTTTTGAGCAAAAATGTCTTATTACTGTCTTAATAGTTGTGGTAGCCAGCCTCCAAGATGATCACCAATAATCCCTGTCTCTGACTATTCACACCCTTGTAAGGTTCCCTCCCACATTGTCTCAGGGGTGGTCTACGTGACCTTAGAATATGGCAGGAATGATGGAATGTCACTTTTGACATTCAGTTATAAAAAACATTGTAGCTGTCATCTTGGTGGTTCTCTCTTCTCTTCCCTCTTACCCCACTCCCCCGCCAATTATGACTTGCTCTGGGGGAAGCCAGCTGCCATGTCATGAGCAGACCTATGGAAAGGCCCCCTATGGCAAGGTTCACATGACAAAGAACTGATTGAGGCCTCCTGCCAACAACCATGTGAGTCAGAGCTTTCTTGGAAGTGGACCTACCAGCCCTGGTCAAGCCTGCAGATGACAACAGCCCTTACTGACATTTTGACTGCAACTTCATGAGAGACCCTGAGCCAGAACCTTCCAGCTAAGCAGCTCCCCTGTCCTGACCCTCAGAAACTGTGAGATGATAAATGTTTATTGTCTCAAGCTTCTAAGTTTTGGGGCGATTTGTTCATGCAGCAATAAATAATTAATACAATAGTCTATATATATATATATAAGTTTGAATTAACTTTGAATATAAAGAATTTATGGGACCTTAACCTATTTTTAACAATTTTGATCTTTAAGGATCACCACTCATCCTTGATAGTTTATCATCATTTATTTTTTTACATAGTTGTTATCAGTATATATCAGTGTATACACTCTACTTTGTATTTGATTTTTGCCTTAGAATCATTTCATAAGTACGAACAGATTGCAACATTCTTAGCATTTTTACTAGCTATTTAGCATTCTTCTGTATAGGTATGTCACGTCATCTCAAACATCCCCTCTTGAAAGACATTTGAGTTACTTTCAGTTTTCAAACTAATAACTGGCACAATAAAAATAGTGCTAATTAGCTGGGCAATACTGAGAGTTAAGTAGACTAGGTCCCTGTTCTTAAACACATAAAAGACAGACAACACAGAGGGTATAACCCTCACAAGGTACACAGATTAGGACAGATAACTACACACGTGCCATGGTTAGATAAGTGAACTGCCCTTTAGGCCAACCTAAGACAGTGAGTGCAAAGGAGCTGGGTGAATTTATTTGTTGAGATACTAATACGTTCTAGAATTCTGTGTGTTTCCTGGAGAAACACAGGAATGACAGCAGACAATAAAACCTTAGGATAATAAATCCTGTAAGTAATTGCTTTGGCTCCAAGTTGCAAAGCCAAATTTTGGAGAGGGTACCGCTGACCTAATGCCATTGTCCCCAGACTCTGTGTCTCCTCCTCCCCTTTCAGCATTCTTCTCCCTCCCTTGGCTATGCTTTGTCAGGCTATACAATTGTGCTGGGAAGAGAGAAAAGTTGACTAAGCTCTTCTTTGTTGAAATCAGCACTAGGTTATACATCCCGGGTCTCCTTTGAATTCAGTGTTCATTAAAGGCTCTGACGTAACCAGATCCTGCGAGCAATGAGCCATCATTTCTTCAACATGGCCGGTCCTGGTGCTCACCCTTTGACTTTACTTACCTTCCTGACAAGGTGTTGAGGCCTGCCAGGTAAACAAGCCATCTTTTAACATTTAAAAAAGAATTCATATTGAAGGGGGCTACACTTCCTATATCAAGGTACATTAAACGTGACTAATTCTAAAACCTCATCAGACTCGCGCCAGTTCATCTATTTTGCGCTAGACACAGCCCTGCCCGTGGGGAGAAAAGTCAACACTCCTTTAGTGACTTGACTGAGGTTGTATTGACATCCGTGTTCCTTATTAGGTTTCAGCTGTGATAATTATCAATTGAATGTGGGGCGGCCGGCTTCCCTCCCCTCCCTCAGTGCCCCCACCGCTCGTGGAACACTCCCCTCCCCATTCAGCTTCCCTCAGAGAACCTTCATTTTCACCTTCCATTAAAAGTTTGATGAAAAGTCTTCTCAATTGTTTGAAAACTACTGGGTTAGAGAATGGTGCTATGAGGTCAAGGTCAAAAGGTCACCAGGTCTGTGTTTCTTGCCAAGGGAGAAAAGGCTTCGGTGACAATGAGTCTGTGCAAAGTTATCACTAACACAATGTTTTGAAAACATGCTATGCACGTGCTATCTTAGCTGGAAGTGATCAGTGCTGAGATCTGGCTCTGGACTCTGCCAAACTGGGTTCGAATTCTACCTCCACTGCTTAGCACACTGGCTTCCGGAAGATATTTGAACCTCTCTAAACCTCCATCTTAGTTTTACAAATTGTGGATAATAATCATGCCTACCTCACAGGAGAAGTAAGTTCTCGATACATGTTATCAATTATTAAAATTATATTGTTTTAATTATAATACTTTATATTTCTCTCAAGCCAAAGTCTAATATATTAGTTAATTTTGTACAGGTATTAATTCCCCTAAAAGACAGGTAGTTTCTTGAGATTCTTCATCTTTGTGTCCTTTATAGAGCTTAACTCAGTAGGCCCTCAATAAATATTTGTTAAATAAATAAGTGTTCTAAATATAGTGGGTCTGCAGGGACAGGCTTGTACACATAATCCCTCCTCCACTTAGCATCCTAGGAGAATGCCATTCACCTTTTGAATGCTCTATAAATATTTTATAATTGTAACAATGATACAATGAAGACTATAATTTTGAATAAAGATTACGCTTTAGCTCGAATTTCCTGAACTAGGGTTATGTCCTTTAGTAACATATAAAATGTATTCAAACAGGACTTCAGTTGAATGCAAACTGAACTCTAATTTACTTGTGAAATAACTACAGCAATTGAATCAATGTGTCCTTTATCTTTCAAATAGTTATTTCCATGAACCACAAGTGTTGTGCTATCATGTTATAGGTTGAAATTTATTAGGTCCTCTTTTCTTTCTAGATTTAGATAATTATCTTACATGTTTTCTGACACAGGCAGCAACTAGATTTGACATCCACTTCCTAAATTTCATAATGCTTATAACTAAGTGGCAAACCAACCAGTGAAATCTAAAGTGTGAGCTTTGGGATATAGAAAGGAGCAGAGCCGACCACAACCACGTTGGCCATTCCGTTCTGTGTCTCTCTTTTAGCTTTCTCCAACAAAGCAGGTTGAAGCATTGTTTTGGAAGAGGAAACCACAGATTGTGAGTCACACAGTAGCATTTTGTAATATTAATAAATGTTCCTTTAAAAGAAGATTCCTTAGTAGCAGTAAGACTTTAGGCAAGGGTGAGGGAACACACAATTTTCCTTAGTAAATCCTAGAACCTGTGAGGTTGATAGTGGAAAAGGATTTGCCAGTGGTGACTCCAGCTGTCTTGACTACACAATCCTTCTTTGCTCCCCAATTTACTTTTTCTTTGAGACTAGCTTGTGACTCAGGTTTGTACATGCACTTTCTTTCATCCCCTGCTCCCCCACCCCCACACACACATTCTTGCCACCACAAATTCTCTTTAATACTCTGGCATGAAGCCAGACAAAACCCCTACCCTCACATCTCTAAAATATTTGAGAATGACAAAAACATTTTTAAAAATTTCAACGATAACTGTGGTATCCATTGTTTAAAAAAAAAAAAAAAAGTGAAATGAAGAGTATGAGGAAGAAAATTACTTCCAGGGCCTGCCCTAATTCTACCTGTCCCAAAGGTCTGGTATGTCTTTGGTGACCTCTTACCTGAGTGTCTTCCTCACCCTCTCCTGATTTATCTCCTTGCTGCCATGTACCTGAGTGGGCCTAGTGTATGGAGCATTCAGGGTTCTAGAGTCCTACCTACACCATCCCCAAGGCCTATTCTGGTCCAACTCACTCTGCGAGGTTGGATCCTCACAGTGAGGAGGCTAAGCAGGCATGGTGGTATTATTTCCATTTGATAGACAAGGAGCTTAGCGCTCAGGGAGGTTAAAGAGTTGGCTGCTGGTATTTGCACACAATTCCTACCTAGTATACAGCAGATGACTAATTATATTATATGAAGGTCCGCCATGCAAATGGTCTAATAGGGTGTATCTCAGAACCAGAGAAGATGCCCTTTACCGCAAAACTTGTATAACTTATGGACATGTTCATTATTAATGTACTAGATTAGCTTAACTCTGGGGTGTCAAAACTGCGGCCCGCGGGCCAACTGCGATCCGCAATCCATTGCTAATTGGCCCGCAGCAAATTCCAAAAATATATTTAGTTTACTTAAATAAATCAAGTGAGGCAATACGTACTTCACCTCGAGTGAGTGGCCCGGCTGTTTGTGTATTTTACCGCATGTGGCCCTTGGTGAAAAACGTTGAAAACAGTTTGACCCCCTGGCTTAACTGAATCCACAGGGAATAGACACAGGACAAATTAGTTTTGATGGGGAAGGAGAGGAAAAGGTTCTGAGTATGAGGATGCTGCCAGTAAGACAGTCCTCATTAGGAACCCAAGGGTAGAGTGCTGGGCCACATGATGCCATTTGGGGTGATATCAAATAAATAAATAATGTGTGTTAAAAAAGGGCCTGAAGGAAATTTGCTATAATCTTAACAGTGGCTATATCTAAATGATAGACCCATAAATGATTATTTTTTCTTTGTCCTTTTTATATTTTTTCAGTAATGGGCATGCATTACTTTTATAGTCTGAAAAAGTATTAAGTATTAGCTTATAACATAAGTGTTATGTTATATTGTAAAAATATATGACTATCAAATTAAAAGCATATATGTTTCAAAGGACACTATCAAGAAAGTGAAAAGACAACCCACAGATTGGGAGGAAAAAATTACAAATCATGTCAGAAAAAAACTACTATCACCTATCAGATATAAGTTAAGACCTCTTACAATTCAACAATAAAAAGACACATAAACCACTTTAAAAATGGGCAAAGGATTGAATAGACATTTCTCCAAAGAAGATGTACAAATGGCCAATAAGTATATGAAACGATGCTCAATGTCATTAGTCATTAGGAAAATGCAAATTAAAACCACCAGATACCACTTCATACCCACTAGGATATATATATATATATATATTCCAAAAGATGACAGTAACAACAATTGTCAAGGATTTGGAGAAATTAAAACCCTCATAACGGGAATGTAAAACAGTACAGTCACTTTGAAAAAGTTTGTTCCTCAAAAAGTTAATTATAGTTAGTATTTAGCCAAGAAGATATATTCAAGAGAATTGAAAACATGTTTACACAAAAACTTGTACATAAATATTCATAGTAGCATTATTCTTAAGAGCCAAAAAGTGGAAAAAATCCAAAATGTCCATCAGTGCATGAATGGATAAACAAAATGTGGTATTATCCATACAATGGACAATTATTTGGCTATAAAAAGGAATGAAGGATTGATATTGCTACAGCATGGATGTTAAATTTGTTAAATTTAAGAAGCCAGACCCAAAGGCTACATATTGTGTGTTTCTATTTCTATGAAATGTCCAGAACAGGCAAATCCATAGAGAGAGAAAGTAGCTTAGTAGTTGCCTGGAGGTAAGAGTGGGAGTGGGTGTGCTGGGGAATGACTGCAACAGGTTTTTTAATTGGATGATAGTGATAACGGGTTTTTTTTAATCGGAATGATGATAGTGGTGATGGTTACATAACTGTGAATATATTCAAAGTCACTGACTTGTATAAAGATTAACTTATATGGTATTGTATCGGTGAATTGTGTCTCACTAGAAAAATTACTAAAAATGAAATTGTAAAATATAAATCCACTGAAAATTCAGAATCTGCCATAAACTTTTAATTCATTAGGTTTGCCTACTTTTGAGGCCCTATTAAATAAGTGCTTACCAAATGTAAGGAAGGAGAAATAAAGGGTGCAGGATACTTTGTGTATGTGGGAGCCTCTGATTCTCCCTTACCCCTCATCACCTTGGGAAGAAGTATTTTTTTTTCAATAAATTCATAGATAATTGGGGGTTGAGGAGATTTTAGAGACAACTTACTGAATCCATGTACCCTGTTCTACAGACGAAGAAACTGAGGCCCAGGAGGAGTTTGCTAACTCTCACCCGGTGAGCTGGCAAAGGAGCTTAGACTAAAATTAAGATTTCCTGCCCTCAGAACCTTTGAGCTGCCCTTTGCCTGTCCTTTTAATAGGCAGGGGCCATCAGTTTCAGAAATTTGCAGATGTGCTTTGCCACCAAAATGTAGGGAAGCACTGATTTCAAGGCTCTTTTCCTCAGAGGCCAGCATTTCACCTCGTGAGATTTGATGACTCATCACTTCAACCTACTTGCAAAAATATTGTGACTTGGGTAAAGCCCTGCTGGGTGTGTGCAATGCTGGAGAGCTAGGGGGAGCCCCTCCCCAAAGAAAATCAGTGAGAGCTGGCATGTTGTTTATCTTGGTAATTACTTGGTTTTCATAAAGTTGGTCCTCCTGTCTAGTTTATTCAAACCATCCTCAACTAGAAAGAAGACTCAATCCCTGTTGCATCTGGTGAGATTGCTCTGAATTGAGTGTTTGACGTCCTAGCTAGGTCCCCAGCTCCGGAGGCAGGCCCTGCGTCTTCTTTGGAGTCCCACGAACCTCTGCACCCTCTGGATCCTCTCCTTTCCACGGAGGATTTCCTCTGCCCTGAGGCCGAGCAGGAGAGAACGCACGGAGGATACAATGCCGGTCCAGGGAACGGCGGGAGGTTTCTGACCACCCCAGAAACTGTCCCACCCAGGCACCTGCAGGAAACGAAAGCCCTGCACTCTCCAGAGTCCCCCTCTCACCCGGTATCAGAAAACGACCCCACAGCCGCAGAGCAAATTCTTAGCGGAGTGGAGGGAGGCGGCAGTCAAAAGGCACTTGGGCGGAGTGTCAACGTGCCACCCTCCGCCGTCCAGGGACGCCTCCGGGTCAGAGATAATAGATCTGAACTGACGCAAGTTTCACTGGGGGGTGGGCTTTTTCCCTCCCTCGGGGGCAAAAAGTAAAGACACGTGGGCAGAAGAAACGTGGGAGGTTCCGGCTGTGCAGAGGCCCGCGGGAGGGGTGCTGCGGCGGAGGTGCGCGAAGGTGCCTCTTGGGCACGGTGGGGTTGGAGCCACGCGCAGGCGCACTGGGGTTGTCCGCCGGCCGGCCCGCGGTACAAAGAAGGTCCGCGGAGAGCCGAGTCCCCGGAGGTCTCAGGAACGTCCTGGGGCTCCCTCCTGCCCCACTCCGGGACGCAGCCACAGTCGTTTCCCTCCCTGCGTCTGCGGCTTGCCGTTCTCCCCCGATTTCTTCCCCTGTGCGGTGGCCGCAGGGCCCAGGTGGATGCTGCGCGTTTCGGGGTTTAATTCTGGCGCTGGCAGGCCGGGCTGGCCCCGCCCCCTCTGCCCCGCCCCTCTGCCGAGGTCCCGAGCCCGGCGGAGCCATTGAGCCATCGGCCGGGCGCGGCAGGTTGGGCGGTGCGCCTGGAGGTGAGTGGAGCCGGGGGCTACGCTGCACCCCTTTCCCCGTGGGGTGGGCGCGGGGGTGTGGGGCTCCACCGTTCCCTGCACACACCCAGCGGAGTTCGCGGGCGGGCCTCCGCGCCCGACCAGGCAAACTTGGCGCGCGCCGGGGGCGCACGGCGGCAGTGGCAAGGGTGGAGGGCACCCCGCGGACGCCGGCTCGCCCGGGCTGCCCCGACGGCCTCAGGGCGGGCCTATCGACCGGGTCCGAAAGGTTGCTTGGACTCTGCGGCTGCCTGGGTTTGGCGCGGGCTGTGGCGGCGGGGCTCGGCCCGTGTGGACCGGAGCGCGGCGCGCTGGGCTCGGGGCAGCGGGAAAGTCTGGGCCGGGCCGGGCGGCGGGAGGGGACGGGTGACCCTGAGCCCTTTTTCAGTACGGGATGGGGTGAGAGACCCTCTTCGAGACGTGTCCCGGTGAAGTTCTCTGCTCTGTTCCACAGGACAGACTGGCTGGCGGTCGATCCCTTTATCCTTCTGTCCCAAAGCGGCAGGTGGCCTCGGGTCGCCCTCAGCTGACTCGGAGATGGCCCCGGCCAGGGTTGGAGGGTCCGGGAAGTGGGGGAGGGGTGTGGGAGCTCTGGGCCTCCGGACCCCGCCGAACCGGATCGGCACAGCGTGGGCTTCTGGAGGATCCGCGGCGTCAGGTCGAAGGAGGGTGCGAGCGTCCTTAAGCGGATTTGGTCCCTCAACGGCCCCTTCTACATGCCCCTTAGCAAACACGCAGGGAATTCTGCCTTCCGGGCAGATGCCTCCCCTTGACCGTTCATCCCCCCCCCACCTGAGTTCCGGTGGGACTTTCAGAGGCAACTCCTCGTGGTGCGTCCTGCAGGTCAGCAAGAGCTCGGCGGCACCGGGGTGAGGGCTTGGGCCGAGTTAGCATGAAAAACAATCTGTGGCGTCCCCCAGCGCTCGCTCTCTGCACATAGTCTCCACGGAGGTTCCTCTTGTATTAATTAATGAAACATATCAGAACGAGAGCACTGAGACGAATAAGGAAGGTTAATCATGCAGATCGATAATTGTGGGGTGTCTTGCCCTCCCCTTACCCTGAGCTGGATTGAAATCAGGACTTGTTTTCTCATGTTGGATTCATGAGTTTATGCAACTTGATGTTTTCGGTGGCACTTAGCGTTTTGCTTGCTAGTTGTTCCTTTCACCCAACTTTCTCTAAAAAAGTTGGGCACTCCCACCTTTTATTTTAAAAGGTGAGATATAATAAATATGCCATAAATTTACCCCTTTAAAGTGTACAGTTCAGTGGTTTTAGTATATTCCCAAAGTTACACACTACTATCTCATTCCAGATATTTTTTTCCAAAAACAAAGCCCATACTCATTAGCAGTCGCTCCCTCCCCGTTTCCCCCTCCCCAACCTAATACTTCCTCATCTTAAGGTGAAGTTTTCCCAAGGGAGAGGTTCAAGAAGAAAACAGATTATTAACTTCAGTCCTTTCTGGACTAGGGGGTTAATGCCTGAGCACCTCAGCTCACATGCCTATTTGTGGGCAGATGCTGATACTCACAAAACTGAACTAAGTCTCGAATGTATTGATTCTAGTAGCCTTTTGCCTGTGGTTTCGTTCATAGATTTGGGGAAAGTTCATAGATTTGGGGAAAGGTGCTGCCGCTGTGGCAGTGGAAGGAAAATGAAGTGTGGGCTGCCCTATCTCAAGATTAAAATGTCTAAGGATGGAGGAGAAGCCCCCAGTGGAAGAATAATTGCCCCCTTTAAAGATACACAAGTTAGGAATGCATTTTATCCCCAAAGGGCAAAGGGGTGCTTTGGGACACTTTCTGCGCTCTAGATTTGCCAGGCCCACAAATCAGTCTACTTGAGGTTCTGCTTCAGCAAAAGTAGTTCCTGTGTGTGTGTGTGTGTGTGTGTGTGTGTGTGTGTGTGTGTGTTGGGGGGAGGGAGATGTTAGGGGGAAAAAAGGATTGCAGATTTAAAAATAGTTTTAAATCATCCAAAATGGCCCAAAAGAACGAAACCACAGGCAAAAGGCTACTAGAATCAATACATTCGAGACTTAGTTCATTTTTGTGAGTATCAGCATCTGCCCACAAATAGGCATGTGAGCTGAGGTGCTCAGGCATTAACCCCCTAGTCCAGAGAGGAGGAGGCTAGGAAAGGGGATATAGTTGAAGGAAATTCAAGGATTTGGGGAGGGATAAGGAGAATAGCTGAAAGGGGAGTGTTTGTGGGAGGTCTGTTAAAATGGAGTAGCTGTAGGATGAGCAGATGCAAAAGCAGCAAAAAGGGTTTCAGTGAAAAATTAACAGATACTTCACTCAGGCATTTGCTGGATTATTTGTGCATGTTTTAAAAATCTCATTTTAGTGAGCAGAGTTGAAGCTAAGTAAATTACGCAACAACCGCCACACTTCTCTTCCGCTCTCCAATCAAATAAAGAAGCCAACTTGGTTTCAAATGTTACAGGAAATTTTATGCCTCTTGTGTGGGTGGCTTGGCTTATGTCATTTTAAAAAATAATTTAAAAATTGAACTATAGCATACATGCAAATCTTAAGTATACAGTATGTCAGATTTTCACAAAGTGAGCGTAAATTTATAATTAGCACCAAGATCAAGAAACAGAATACTGCCATATTACAGAAGGCCCCTCATGCTCTTGTTCCAATCCAACCATAGATTAGTTTTGCCTGTTTTTATGCTCTGTCTACATGGCATCATAGAGTATGTATTTTTTTTTTTTTTAATATATCTGGCTTCTTTCTCTCAACATTATTGCTTGTGAGATTTAGCCGTGTTGGTGCATGTGGGTGTAGTTCAGTCATTGTCGTGGCTGGCTAGGATTCCATTGAGTGATTACACCCCAGTTTATCTATTCTAGGGTTGATTGGAATTTGAGTAGTTTCCAAATTTTGTCAATGGTGAACAGTGTGACTTTGAATATTCTAGTGCATGCCTTGATACACATGTGGGAGTACACATTTGTGTTGGGTACATATGAATAATCAGGAATAGAATTTCTGAGTTCTAAACTAGTGTTCAGTTTAGAAAATGCTACCAGACAGAATCCAAAGTAGTTGTATAGTTTATATTTCTACCAGCAGTGTGTGAGAGTTCTGTCCTATCCTTCTTTAAATTGCAAAAGCAGTAGACCTACAGAGATTTGGGCAAATGGACAGAAGGTGGTCCATAATTGTCCCGTCTCAGCAGACTGACGTTTCTGTTGTGTTCAATTGCAGTGTTTTACCATGTCTGTTCCTATTTTTATGGAGTCATAATCCTAGTGTTCAATTTAGTATTTTATTTATGTCTTGACACTAAGTCTTAATATTGCTCCAATCTCCATGACTTTTTAATCCCTGTACCTGTCCACAATCCCATGGGTATATTTTATTTAATAATCCCACATCACTGGCAAGCAGTGTTAATTTTTATAGTTTTACTAGTATGTATTGCTGCAGCGATCATCTTGGTACATATAGTTTTTTTCCACTTCTTTTGGAGTATGTCATAAACTAGAGACTTTCCTTTTGGTGATGCTGGATGCTTATTGTTAAACTGCTACCGCAGTATTGAGTTGTCCACGAATCTAGTGCAGAATTGATTTAAAAAATCTTTAAATTGCTAATATGTTATTTGTGAAAAAGTGTCTCACTGGTTTAAATTACAATTCTCAAAATAATGGTGAAGTTGACCCTGATATCTTCTTGATAAATAGCGTAAATGGAACTTTTGTTGTAATCTCACTTACCAATCACATAACTATTTTTCTTCATAGGATTCCTTTTGCAAAGGTACCGAGACAGGAGCTTTAGCGAATATAAGAAGGATCATACCATTAAGTGACAAAGGAGTGTTTCGTTCATTTAACAGATATTGAGTGTTTGTATGAGTTCTGAGTCAAAAGAGGTCTTTCTTGTCTGGTTAGATAGGATTGGCTTCCCTAAACAGTAAGACTTGAGCTGAGCTTTAGGGAGTCTTTCTTTAGAAATTGGCTAGGGGGCAAGTGTCTTTGAAGAAAAGAGACCACTGAGCCATCTCAAGGGGAGCGATGAATGGTGCACAAGCCACTCTGGACAATGGGGATGATGGTGTTTCCTTACCATCTCTTTTTCTGGAAGATACTGAAAATAAGCAAACTAATATAAAGGCAGAAAAAATACTGAGAGCACAGAGTTCATAGCTAGTGTGGAGATATAAAGATACAGAATTGTAGTAGGAGGCAGAAGGATGGAAATATGTGATACAAATGGCTCATGCTGGAAATGTAGGGGATGAAGAAATTAATGCTGAGTAGAGAGATTTGGGTGATATTTAGGGAGGTTAGGCCTTGAAAAATATGTCCAGGTGGAGAGTAGAATAAAGGGCATTGCAGTTTAGACACTAGCTTTTGAAGAAGCAAGGCAGCCCCGCAGTGCTTGACACACGATAGGTGTGGTGAGTCACATGCTTGGAGACGCAGGTGAATGGCAATTTGAGATTGTGCCTTTGTCCAGTGGCTCGTGACTGCTGAACCAGCCTGGTGATCTTTGTGGAAATGTAGCTCTGGACTCAGATTGACTAGTTTGAATCTAGGTTCTGCTGCTTGCTGTGCGACCTTTGGTACAGTTACTGAACCTCTCTGTGCCTCAACTTCCCATCTGTACAATGAGCATAATAAAAGCACCCCCCCCTCGTGGAATTATTGTGAGGATTAAATGAGTTAAAACACATAGAATACTTAGAAGACTGCCTGATACACAGTATGTGCTAAACATGTTTGTTGTTTCTTTATTTTTAAAGTTTATTTTTCCCCCAGCTTTATTGAGGTATAATTGACCAAATTGTAAGATATTTAAAGTATACATTATGATGATTTCATTTATATATCAAATTCCTCTCATCTAGTTAATTAGCACATCCATCACTATATATATATTTTGTGTGTGTGAGAACACGTAAGTTCTACTCTCAGCAAATACAGTGTTATTAAATTTCTGAAGTTATATTTGCACATAGAATAATGCAGAAAAAGGAGGGGAGGGCTTAAAATGAAAACTAAAACCCATCACTCCGCTCTGATTCCAGCTTAGAGTACAGTCTCTTCTTAGGTGTGTTAACTGTTGACAACCTATTTATGATTTTAGTTCTTTTGGTGGTTATCATTGAACAAATTACCTCAAAATACAGTGGCTTACACAATTATTTCATGGTATTATGGATTCTGTGGGTCTGGGATTCAGGCAGGGCTTGGCTGGTGCTTCTGCTCCTTATGATGTCTCAGTGGTACCCAGCTGGGGAATGGGCTGATCAGCAGGGGCCAAGAAAGCTTTGCTCCCGTGTCATATGTCTTGGCAGGGGAAGGCCGGAAGTCTGGGCTCAGTGGTGACTGTCGATCAGAGCACCCACATATGGTAACTTCCCCGTGGTGGCCCAAGATAGATAGACTACCTAGACGGCCCCCAGATTTCCTCCATGTACGGTCATGTTCACTTAACGACGGGGATACATTCTAAAAAATGCGTCATTAGGCAATTTCATCATCGTGCGAACATCAAAGAGTGCACTTACACAAACCTACGTAGTATAGCCTGGTATACAGCCTGTTGCTCCTAGGCTAACCTGGACAGCATGTTACTATCCAAGACACAAGATTAAATCAAGCACAAGAGAAAACGATACAATCAAGAGACAAAGTAATCACGAGGTGTGTGAGGCTGCTGCTCACGTGACCCGGCGTACTGTTTTACAGCTCACTTTTTTAGTGCGTAGGAAGAGTACACTCTAAAATAACGGTAAAAAGTATAGCATAGTAAATACTGTATGAATCAGGAACGTAGTCATTTATTATCATCATCAAATATGATGTACTGTACATAATCGTATGTGCTCTACTTTGATTCGATCAGCAGCACAGTAGGTTTGTTTGCACCCGCCTCACCACAAACGTGAGTAGTGTGTTGTGCTACACCTTTCTGAGGGTTGCGATGTCACTAGGTGATAGGAATTTCTCAGATCCATTATAATCTTTTGGGACCACCATTGTATACGTTGTCTGATGTTGATTGACACATCCTTATGTGGTGCAGGACTGCACTCATATACATCAGGGTCCTTTAGAGAAACAGAACCAGTGGGGTGTGTATGTGTCTATAGAAAGAGTTTTATGTTATAAGGAGTTGGCTCACGTGAGTATAAAGCCTGGCAAGTCCAAAACCGGCCGTGTGGGCCTGCAGCCTCAGGAGAGCCAGGGGCGCAGGTGCAGACCAAAGGCAGTCTGCTGGAGAATTCTTGCTTGGGGAGGCCTGTCTTTTTGTCCTAGTCAGGCTTCACCTGATTGGATGAGACCCACCCACATTGCGGAGGGGGCAATCTGCTTTACCTAAAGTGCACTGATTAAAATGTTAATCTCATCCCAAAATACCTTTCATGTTGACACATGCCATGAACTCAAGATGTGACCACCTTGCCCGAAGCAGTTGGAAGCTTCATGGCCTTTTATGACCTAGCCTCAGAAGTTACATAACTTCCCTTCTACCAAGTTCTATTGGTTGGAGCAGTCACAAAGCCTGCTCAGACCAAGAGGCGGGGGCATAGACCTACCACATGATGGGAAGAGTGTCCAAGAATTTGCAGCCTTCTTTTTAAACAGCCACAGACTATACTTGATTTCACAAGTTGGACAGTAGCTATTAACACCCTGCTAAGGAAGAAGGGGGACTTAACATTACCTCCCACCCCTCTTCTCTTTCTCTACCCTCTGCCTCGTAATATTTCTTACCTAATCCTATGATTTTTAGTTCTCTTTTTCCAGTTACGTTTATAATTTTAAATAGCATTTCTTACTTGAGGCAGCCAGGAAGAGTTGGAAAACCCAGGTTTGTTGTGCTGTGTACATGTGTGTTTGGGAGGGGCACTGAAGGAGAGCAGCAGAACTGTCGTGAATAGCGGAAGCCTGACGAGGCTCTTAGTAAAACATTCCAGCCACGATGGGAGCGTGTCCTCGGCCTGAGCATCGCTAGTGACTTAATCCAACAGTTTTTATTTTCTCTTTGGCTTTTAAACTCAGATACTTGTTTGTCTTATCCTTCCTTGAGCTTTGCATTTTAAAGTATGGATGCTGGAAGCAAATGATATTCTCACTGATGAAGAAGCTTAAAACAGATAATCTGTCAGAAATAAATATTCTCGTGGTTTGTTCATTACAGAAGCAATCAGTTGATTGGAAACGGTTATAGATTTCAAACAGTGTCAGGAAGCCTATAGCTCTGTTGGAAGGTTGTTTTTTTTTTTTTTTTAATTCATTTAGTTAATGGAATTGAGCGATGGGGCTTAGTTTAACTCTCAGAAGACATACTAATCCCTTTTTATAATTATCTCATCCCCTGAGAAGCACACAAGAACCTCTATTCTTGTCGGTTTACGTTTATTGTGTATTGCAGATAAAACCCCTTTTGATATTTATTTCATATAACTTTTGGCTTGATTAGAGGCAAAGAATGTAAAATTTTCATGTTTACATTACATTTTTGGTTAAATTTGTTCAGATTTCTGTTGGTACTTCTGACTGGTTCATTCTGTAACCTTGGGGAAAACATGAAAAAACAATTAGAGCAAAAATAGAAATCAAGCTTGAATTAGTCCATATTTTACCTCCCTTCTCTCTCCCTCTCTCTCTCTCTCTCTCTCTATCTCTCTCTCTCCCCCCCCCCCCATATTCTTCTCAATAGAGCTGCTCTTTCCCATTAAAAAGAGAAAAAAAAACTGCTTAAGAGTAGCCCTTTTGAGGGGCTGGGATTGTGCCTATTATGTGGTGCTGTGACTCGCTTTTCAGCCAAATAACTTCCTCATGACCCTTCCCCAAAACAGAGCCATAGACCCACGCTGATTCTCTTTGCATCATGTCCTGTTCCACTCAACAACTCTCACCCAAAGGATAGCCTTCTAATGTCAGAGGTTACTTGTACTGGTTTGTGTACTCGTTTGTGTCTGGCTTCTCTTCAGGTTATGTTTGTAGGATTGGCCCATGTTGTTTTATGTGGCTGTGGTTCGTTTTCATTGCTTTATTGTGTGAATGTACCACTGTTTATCCATCCTACTGGAGATGTACATTGAGTTCTTTCCAGTTTTGGACCAATGTGAACAGTGCTGTCAGGAACACGTTTGTGCATGTTTTCTGGTGTATTATGTACATTTGGTATGTATCTGAAAATGGAATCATTGGGCCACACGGTTCAGCTGCAGTAGAAACTGCCACAGAGGTTTTATCAATTTTTATTCTCAACAGTGTTGTGTGAGTTCGAATCGCTACACATTCTAGCCAATACTTGTTATTATCTGTTGTCATATTTTAGCCACTCGGGTAAATGTGATTTATTGAATTATCCAGACTAATGAAGATGAGCACCTCAGAAAGTGCTGATACTCTTTTTTATTTTGTAGCACAGTGAAATAGAAAAGGTAGGCCAGTGAAAGTATTCATCTAGAGACTTGATAGCAGTTTTCAAAGTGATACAGCTTTTCTCTTTCTCCGTGCTGTAAAATTCATTTCTTATGGGATTTTTTTCTTTTAATTTGGTGGGAGATACATCTCAAGAGTTAATAAAAGTTTAAAGAACAGGAGTTTATGAATAAGTTCTACTGGTTCTGAGAATTAAGGTATTCAGTATATTTGAAGACGGAAGTTTGCTCATGCTGTCTTACTCTTTCAACTTTTCTAATTTGTTAAATCAATCAATTGATTTTTGCCATTCAGTGTGACATTTGTATAGGGGAATTTGGCTTAGTCATACTCTGTAGTTGGCCAGGAATTAAATTTCCATGTGAAAATGTAAAAAAAGAAAAAAAAAATTGAGCTCTTGGTGTAAAATTTTTAAAGGAAAAAAGGAAAGGTGGTTGTCAACACAGGGGTAAGTGGGACATTGTAGCTTCAGAGGCAGTGCTAAAAGTTTTTGCCATTTCTTAGAGAATGAAATGAGTAGTTTTTATGCAACTTATCATATGATTTGGGTGTTAAGTTTGTTTTATTTCCTGTTGGCCTTTTGAAATTTCATCCTTTAGCTTCTATTTAGGGCACTTCTTTTATCTTCCCAATTTTTTCTTTTTAAAGGTTGCATGCCTCTTTAAGAATGCAACCTAGCTTTGTACTGGTCCAGTGTGTATGTTCCATCTTCCCTTAAATGTTAGGGGTATTGCTGATCAAGGGGTAGACACTGTGGTCTTAAATACCTTCAAGCATTTGTGGATACTGTGTGGCCTCTTGGTGACGAGATTAAATCCTGGGTGGCATAACCTAAAGAATCTTTGGAGACTCCAGGCTTCTGACCTTGAGGGCAGAATAAGATTTCTCTGCCTCCAGAGACACCACACTTTGATCTCCTTTCAGAGTTATAATTCAGGAGTGGGAGGAGAGTTTGCTGAATCCCTATCAAGGAGAGGAGGTTGGGAGAGAAATGATTGAAGTTTATTTACTACAACTCAATGGTTCTTAGCCCTGGCAGGGTTTCAGTACCCACTGGGAGAGGCAATTCAAATAGTTTACTGCTGTGAAAGTTTTGTACATTTAAAACTGTTTTTTTTTCTTTTTTCAGGGTGAGGGACTTCATGGTTATTGCATTAGTGAAGTCGTATGAACTTGTGCTCCGCTATATTTGTGTTGGGAGTAGGAGGAGGAAGGGGAGCAGTTGTGGTCTAGAGTGGGATCTGAGAATTGTTGGCAGTGCTGGGAATGGCAGCACGTGGGGCGGAGGCCCCAGGGGCACTGGCTGAGGAATAGCAGAGGCTTTGTATGGAGTGGCCAGGTGGGAGGCAGGGACTAGGTGCAGCTTCCCGTTCAAAGGGACTTGTTGAATGGATATACATAGTCGCATCAGTAGCATACTGAGGCTGCCAGATCTGCATGAAGGTACTGATTCATCCATTATCTTAGGGGGTTAGGAGCTGGCCACATGGTAACCTAGCCCCTCATGCTCAGGAATGCCGGGCTGCCATCAGCTACAATGTCAATACATTGGTTATAGGAGGATTTGTCCTACCAAGATTGGAGCCCACCTGCAAGCGATGTATCCGACTGAGTCTGGTGTTTGTTCTCTATCAGTCCTCTCCACACACACCCCTTCTGGTTTGTGTGTGTGTGTGTGTGTGTGTGTGTGTGTGTGAACTTAGAGTCAAGGGGCTGCTGTACGTTAGCCTCCCCAAATTCAGTGGACTCCTTTTTTTTCAAGAGAGTTTTAATTTTTAGGCTGATAGAGGAAGAGAACTGCTTCTTTTTGTTTTTCAGGTTTATTTTAGCCAACCTTAGGGAAACAAAAGGCTACTATTTGGATACTCAATGGGAAACCAGGAAAAGCTAATTGGAAGGCTTTTGTTTGCCTTCTGTGGAATCCCATGTATTTATATAGCTTTTTCACACCTTCCAGAAAACCAAAGGGTCTCTCACTCCAAACAGAGTGCCACTGTGTCTGGGATCTTTCCTACTCGTACTTGGGAAGGGTGTGCCAACGGTTCACCTCTTGAAGTCAAGAATGAGTAAGAAGACCTTGAGGACTCTTAGCCAGCCCAGAATGAATCGACCAAGTATTTGCTTTAGTACAATGGAACAAACTGTCACTCTTTCCTGCCCTGTCCCCCGTTTGCTAGCAAAAGGAGGAAATATTGCTTAAGGGGCTTAAAGCTTATGTAGTTTATGGTTTATGGATCATTTTCTTTCAAAGAAAAAAGTGCTGTGAACCTCTGGCCTCATACCCAATTTGACCAAACAACTGTGCGCACCTGTTTCCCTCGTTAGAGTCCTGACTGACAGCTGTCACTCACAGGTGATGTCTGTGTTTAAGCTTGGGTCCCAGGCTGGGTGGGGGGTGCTGAATCCACGCTTCATCCTGAACGTCTCCTTTTCTCTCCCTGCCCCTCAGGGACCCAGAGCATTTCTTTCTTTCCATTTCTTCCCCGTTTTTTACCTTTATTTTTGATCAGGTCGTATTGAAGGGCTGAGGTTCAATATAAGGCGCCGGTCACGTTCTGTGCTCTGTCTAGAATCTCAACTCTGCTGCTTCCTGCCAGGCATGTGTTTCCTTTGCCTCTGTTTGTCTGAAAAGAAACAATATCGTGATGCTGTTGTGTTTAAGTGTGTCTCGGTTTGGAGGGACAGGAGGGGAGGAGTCCCGAGGGAAGATAAAGGAAGGATCACCCAGGATATAGTATTTCCTGACTATAAAACTCCCTGGGGAAAAAATCTTAAAAGAGATGTCTTGTTTGCTTATGGCCAGAGGAGCGGAGAAAGGGCTGTGATCTCAGGCAGCGCACAGGGGATGGAAGGAGAACCCTGGAGCAAGTACAAGGGCAAAGGCAGACTTAGGGACGTGGGTCCAGGGGGAAACCCCAACTCCATGAAATGGCACCATCGTTCGCCCTTCTCTGTAAGCTGTGTAAGAGCACAGTGATCTGTCTCTGCCTGTAACACGGCGACAAGGGAAGCGTGCACAGAGGAGAGCTGAGATGGTCGATGGGAAGTGTGAGCCTTGCAGGAGCGTTGTGCAAATCTGGTCACTTGAGAAGCTTGTTGCTCCTCCTGCTGCCTCAGGCCAAGAAAACTTTCACTGGTTGTTTAAGATAATGGCAGTTGCTGGGAAGTTGTTGAGGTTGTGTATTTGTCTCTGGGAGCCCAGTTGGTACTTTGAGTATCTCTTCTGGGAAATACTCCACCGGGCTGCTGGTTATGCTGAGCTGTGCTGGAAGCACGCTGTGGGACTTTTATGGGCTGGCGGTACAAACCATTCACCATTTATAACAATGTTTCCAGGGCACAATGCATACATAGACTTGATAAACTATAGGGGCACTACTGGTTAAGTTGGTGATTCTTGTGTCTGAAGCTTTGGGGAAGTGAGGATGGTAACATTGTATTTATAGCCCAGGGCCTGTGCAAAGGCCAGATTCGTACAGTTAACAAGTTAACAATTTAACAGGTCCGTACAGTTAACACGTTAACAATTTAACGTTCCTTTAAATCAGTGGCTGGATGGGCCTAGAGGATTCCGCCTATGTCTCACAGCAACATGGGTTATTTTGCCTGTTTTCACGTTCATTAAAATGAACAACTTTCATTCAGCACTACAAATTAAGGGTGAAAAGGCAAATCACAAAGTAGAAGATATTTGTCGTCCATATATCCACCAAGCAACTTGTCCAGAATATGTAAAGAACAGCTACAAACAAATAAGAAAAATAGCCTAATTTTAAAAGAGAGAAAAAGGGTATTCAATATCAGACATCACGAAAAAGCAAATTAAAACTGCTATAAAATACCAAAATGCACTCACTCAAATGGCTAAAATAAAATTTAAAAACACCCTGATACCCAAATATTGCTGAAGATACAGAAAGCTCAAACTCTCATACATTGTTAGTGGAAGTGTAAATTGATATAACCACTTTGGAAAGCTATTTGGACTTATTTATAAAGCTGAACAAATGCATATCGTGTGGTTCAGTAGTTACACTTCTAGACACTAGACGTGCCCAACAGGAATGAGGGGATATGTGCACCAGAAGCATTTATGAGAATGTTGATAATGGAATACTAGAAACACAATAGAAACAATCCGAATATCTGTGAATGGGTAAATTGTGGATACGGTTATGCAATGAAATACTACACAGCAATAAAAAACAGAACAAATGACTGCTACACAGAACGTGACTTGTCTCGGCTATTATATTGAGTAAAAGCAGTCAGAAACAAGAGTCCCTATTATATGATTTCATTTATGAAGCTCCAAAAGAGACAAAAAATAATTGATGGTGACAGACTAGGGCAGGGGGCGGTACAAGGGCTGTATTGACTGGGATGGGGCCTCCTGGGCCTCTGGGATCCAGGTGATGTCCTCTGTCTTTGATCTAGTGGCTGATGACGTGGATGTGTTCCTTGTAAGAATTCATCATGATACATATTTAAGATATTTGTATTTTACTGTTTGTATGTTATTCTTTAATTTAAAAAGATTTTTAAGATCAAGCATTTAAAAATAAACCCAAATTTGGGGTGGCTGGTTAGCTCAGTTGGTTAGAGCATGGTGCTAATAACACCAAGGTTGCTGGTTCGATCCCCGCATAGGCCACTGTGAGCTGCGCCCTCCTGAAAAACAAACAAACAAACAAAACCCCCCAAATTTAAAATAAACCAATAAGACTTATTGGCTGTAAAAAAAGAGAAACTCATTGAAACACAGTGATACCCAAGAGCTCGGAGCTTAGCCAGTCCTCCTGGGAATTGGGGAGTTAGGACCTGAAGTTATGAGTATGATTTCTTTGTGGGCACTCGTGGTATCTTCTCTCCGGCATTTGCACCGTTCCTTAGCTTTTCTCTATGGACCACCTTTCTCTGCTTCAGCTCGCAGGTGGTAGAAAATGGCAGCTCAGCCCTTGCTTTTCATGACCTCCCATTTCAAGCCTAACTCTTTTTTATACCTCATCGTTCCCGCTCTCTAGCCCTCTCGCTCTCCCTCCTGATTGGCTTAGTGTATGCTTCCTTTTTCCCTCTGTGGTCAAGTGAGCAATGGCCAGAGAGGCTGGGATCATGTAGGAAACAGAGCAGCCAAGGCTAAGGATGGGTGGATTTTTCTAGAAAGGGAAACGTGTGGGAAGGAAGTGGTTGCCATCCTACCACATGTTCTCCTGCTGAACGTCTGCTTCTTCCCATTTTTCTTTTTTTTCCAGCCATTATTTCGAGCAGGGGGAAAAGTCCCCAGGAAATTCTTTGTTCCCTCCCAACAAAATCAGGCTTTCGTGTCTGCTTCCAAACAGATACCACAAGCAACTTGCGAAGTTTCCCTGAGCTCTGGTTTTACCAACATCCACTACAAACTAGTCTTGCAGAGGCAAGACTATTGCTATCTTGTACCATTTTGAGATTATGGCGTAATTTCCCAAATTCATGACAATTGACACCTTCTGGGTATAACTTTGTATCAAATTATAGGAAATACTGTTCCTAACTTGATTTGAATTTCCCAGTGCAAAAAGCCTTTCTGATATCTATTATGGGCTTGCTAATCCTGGTAGAGAGAACCATGGGCCCCCAGATTCAGGACATTTCAAGGCAGAGTATCGCATTCTCTATCTCCCAGTCTCTTGGGTAAACTGTAGATTTAAAATTTACATGATCTGTAAACCTTGACTTGGATTATGCCTTTATCTGATTTGTTAGCTTTGCCCGTGACCTTTTCACTAGGCACCTTCTCCCTGTACCTTTTTTTTTTTTTCTTCCATTTGTTCCCTTCCAATTAAAACAGACACACACCACAGCCTCTGGAAATGACAACCTGTCAGGTTAGTCCTGATAAGTTGCTCTGAGTTTCTCTGGACTGCCAGCTCGCCAAAAGCTCATCACAAATTTGCCAGACATGGTCTTGAATGTTTTTCCTTTAGAAATTAAGTTTTTCAATAAATTCATGTATATTTCCATCAGAGTAGCTGTGAGAGGAGTCTTTTACTAGACATTGTTTTCCTTTGGCTTCTAGAAAAAAAAAATCGAGAGTTCTAGTAATTTTCATCAAGTTCTGTTTCAATCGATCATTTGAAACACTATTTGTATCATCAGATCTTATATTAGTAGATTTCCAGGCAGGGACTAATACCAAAAAGCTAAAATTAATCTAGACTTTTTTGGCAATGATTTCTGCATCCCATAAAATCCCAGGCAGTCACATTTCCTTGTTTTGCGGGGAGACTGGTGCACCAATTAAGTTTATAACCTTGATTCTTGTTTTATCTCCCCATCAGTTAGAGCTTAATTACGTGCCTGTGGAAGGGTGAGCTGTTGACCCTTACCTTCTTTGAACCTGCCACTGTTCTCAGGAAGGTCTTCTAAAGGTCGGTACCTTACATTTTCATCCCTCCCCCCTAAAGCACATATGTATAAGGCAAAACGTTGAATTAGAAAAATATAGATATTATTTTCAGTTTATTATGTTCATTATGGAGATGGTTTGTATAAGCATTCACTGAGAGTAAGACCTACATGTCCATCTACCTTCGTCAGGGTACTACAAGGATGTAGTTTCCCATTGAGTAGTAAAACATTTTTAAAAGGGGTGTTGGTTTCATTTCTCAGCTTACACTAAATGATGCTCAAGGGCTTAAAACAATATATTTTAATTTCTTGTTCACTGTACATGACAGTTATGGCTCTGCTCCAAAGGTCTTCTTTACTCCAGATCCAAGCGGAGTGAGGCACCCAGTCTGGGATAGAATCTCATGGGAGTAAGAAAGGGGAAGAATGGAAATGACCAATCCATTCATGGCTCTTAATGCTTCTGCTTGAATGTCAGTCAGGTCCACTCACATTCAATTGGCTGAAGCAAGTCACGTGGCTAAGCCTACCAGCAATGGCGCAGGGAAGTATAATTAATTCTTCCATCGGGAGATACTAAGTCACATGACAATGGGAGGTAAATCCTGTTTTGGGGAGGGCAGCAAATAATTGAAATAACAAAATCTGCCACAATGGAAAACTACATTTAATTCAAAGAGGATTAATGGACTGTATGCTGATGCAGAAAAAGTTTTTAGAATTGATTAAATCTTTATTTTGAAAGGGTTATGCTTCAGAAATCTGCCTAGATGTGGAAAACAGGGTCTAATTTTCGTATAGGACTGGTTAATCTGTTATGCTGGAGAGTCGTACCCACAATTTGGTGACTTTCCACTCATTGTTTCTCAAAGGTCTAGATCTGTATTTTAATCAAGAAATTACTCTTATTATTTTCTTGACTTTTCTTTCTTTTTTTTTTTTTTTTAAAGATTTTATTGGGGAAGGGGAACAGGACTTTGTTGGGGAACAGTGTGTACTTCCAGGACTTTTTTCCAAGTCAAGTTGTTGTCCTTTCAGTCTTAGTTGTGGAGGGTGCAGCTCAGCTCCAGGTCCAGTTGCAGGGGGCACAGCCCACCATCCCTTGCAGGAGTTGAACTGGCAACCTTGTGGTTGAGAGCCCACTGGCCCATGTGGGAATCAAACCGGCAGCCTTCGGAGTTAGGAGCATGGAGCTCTAACCACCTGAGCCACTGGGCCGACCCTATTTCTTGATTTTCTATATATTGCTGCTATCTCATTTAGGCATTGTTGGGTTTTTGTTTTTGTTTTTTTTTTTAGTTAATTGCCTGAATGAATACGGTCTTGGTAGCCAAAAAGGCAGGTGGTGCTGTCAAGGGAAGGGTAGAGATGGGGGGTTTTGGCAAAACTAAAATTGATTAGGGCTTAGTAAATATGCCCTGGTATTTTTCTTTCAAAAGTGAAATTGCTGAGCTGTTGCTAATATCCTTACTGGGAAATTTTTCTCTTCTTTAAAAAGTACAAAATCAGAATCCTTTAAAGAAAGATAGCAAATTGCAAGTATTCTTACTGTGAGATATAGACCTTCGTTGCCTTGATTGGTTATTCACCATCTATATGTTGAGGAGATTCAGAACTTTTTTTGGTGTACTGGTGGGGGGAATCGTGCCCATTTCCGTAGGTTCACCTTCACACTCTTTTGTATGAAGGGGACTATCTGTTTAGGCAGAAGTCTTGGATAGGTCCTGTAATTTTTATGAGAATGTTCAAGTTTCTGCTTTACTGACTTTCTCAGTAGGTAGACCAACCCTCGATTGGTGATGAATGATGCACTCTGGGTTCTTTCTAAGCGCTTCAACTTCCCCAACTAAGAATGAAAACCTGTTTTGGAGAAATAGTGTTCATTCATGAAATTCTAAAGGATTTTGCACAATAGTTCCATCAAAATATCGAATACTTAAAATGCCATACTTACTTTTTCCTCTAATTTCTTCTACTGAAATAATATGTATTATGTCCTCAGCTTACATTATTGAGGGATGGGAAATAGTTTTTAAGAAACAGACACAAGAAACTCACAGTTTTCCACCCCTGCTGTGTCTCTCAGCTGCCCTTTTTTGAAGAAAAGTTGCCCTAAGCCTCCATATCAAGCAACGCTGGGACATTTGTTGAGAAAATATTTGATTGATTGAACAGTATGAATCTTATAAGAGATTGTGATTTCCATGTTGCTTTGGCCAAATTTAGATCCCACTGTTAAACAACCATGTTGAACTTCGTGATAGTCATTTTTGCTAACTAATTTAGGCCTCATTTACTATTCCATTATATTTCCCTTGTTCTAAATTTAGTACGTTTTTCTGTTTTTAAAATTAATGTAAATATAGTTCCATCTAGCTTTGAAAGTTGTCTGAAGCCCTTTTTGGAATGAGTTTGGATATAAATACATATACAGAGGGTACCAAAAAAAACGTATACACATGTTAAGAAAGAAAAAAAACTGTATTAAAATTGTAATACTCAAAATTGTAATACTCAATAAAAAGATGAATACAAATCATATGTGTACATTTTTTTGGCACCCCTAGTATTATGCTTACTTGCGGCCTTTCAAATTATTAACAGGATCCTGCTTATATGAACTACCTTGGAGAGAGAGAGAGAGAAGGGGAGTGGGGGGAGAGGGAGAGAGCACTGGGTACCACTCCTTTCTGTGCTCTCATTGTCTCCCTTATTGCTCACAAGCAGATGTGCATGCTAAGGGGGAGACTCGGGTCCCTGTCCCTTGTATTCAGACTCAGGACTGGAGTCTCTTTCTGGGCCCATGGCTGATGGGGAAGGGCTCCCAGGGTGCCATGGGGTCTGCTCTCCAGGCCCAGGACTGAGGGTGGGCTTGAACTGGCAGAAGGCAAACGCTGTCATAACTGGTTTCCTGCTTCTGCCCTTGCAGTCCACACTCAACAGTGATCTTTTAAAAACGGAAGTCAGATGGTGGCACTTCTCTGCTCAAACCCTCTGTTGGCTCTCTGTTTCCATAAGAGGAAAGGTTTTTACAGTGAATTTCGTGGCTCCTTGACCTGGTCCCTTGTTTACTCTCCAACTTCTAGTCCTGTACTCACCCCTCTCCCTCTCTCCTTTGGCCTCCCTGCCCTTCCTCCAAGGTGCCTGTGTGCTTCCCCTGAGGGCCTTTGCATTGTCTGCTTCCTCTGCCTGCAGTGCTCTTCTTCGCTCTTCTTGTCTCCATGCCTGCTCATGCTGAGTCCTTACTCAGTACCTAGACTACCGTGTTTCCCCAAAAATAAGACCTAGCCGGACAATCAGCTCTAATGCATCTTTTGGAGCAAAAATTAATATAAGACCCGGTCTTATATTATATTATGTTATACCTGGTGTTATGTTATGTTATGTTATGTTATGTTATGTTATGTTATGTTATGTTATGCCTGGTCTTATAGTAAAATAAGACCGGGTCTCATATTAATGTTTGCTCCAAAAGGCGCATTAGAGTTGATGGTCCGGCTAGGTCTTATTTTTGGGGAAACACGGTATCTACTCAGACTTACAATCTGCCTTCTACCGCTCCTGGTCTCCCTTACCCAGTCCTGTTCTTTCTTTTATACCATAGCATAATATTAGGTTGGTGCAAAAGTAACTGTAGTTTTTGCATTTATGTTTAACCTTTTCAACTGCAATTACTTTTGCACCAACCTATAGTGTGTAATTCATCTATTGTGTTTATCGTTAATTGTCCACCTACTCTAGTAGAATATGGGCTGGGATCCCCAGGCCTGGGATCTTTATCTTGTTTGTCAGCTGATATGCAGAGGGTGCCAAAGAAATGTACACACATTTTAAGAAAGGAAAAAACTATATTAAAACTGTAATACTCAATATATACCGATAACAAAAGATGAGTACAAGTCATCTGTATACACTTGTTTGGCACTCCCAGTATATGCTAAACTCCTAGGACAGAGCCTGGAAAGGTAGAAGGCACTTAACGTAATAGATACTTGTTGTTGAATGAACTGCTGATGAGGATTTACTTACTATGCCTTTCAGAATCCCCCATGTGAGGAAGTGTATGTTTCAAGTCACTGTTAGGAAAACATTTGTATTGCTGATGAATAGGGACTTTTTATTTTCCCCCCAGTTGTGGAAGTTGTATAACTCATATTTCCTTTTCTGCTTTGGCGACCCGGATGCCAGAAACTGTTTTATGCTCAATTCTGAGAGTGACTCTTTGCTTCCATTTGTAAGTAAACTAATATAGCTCTTACCCTCCGTTCTCTCTCCCTATCCTTCACTTGATGAAAAGTTGTTCTGTAGTTACTTTTGTTTATTTTTTTGACAATAACTGTGCATTTTCTTCAGACCCTTCAAGTAACCTTTGAGAATGAATAGTGTATAAGAATTCAAATCCACTCTACAAAGGAGAAGTAGATTATTAAAGAGATTTGTTTGACTTAGCTTACAGTTGGTTTTCTTTTGAGCTTCAGCCAGGTCAGCACGGTTGTTTCAGGTAGTGTGCAATTTACTGGTTTGATCAGTGTTTTGAAACAGCAATATGCTCTCTCTCTGTAGGCTTTTCTTTGATTGAACTATACTTGTACAAATATTAATGTACTTGTAAACTACTATTGTCAATCCCAAACTCTTGCTTCTGAAACCCAAGGACCCTAATTTCTGACAGAATATCCTTGGAAGAATTTCTTGCAGCTGTTCAATAAAAGGGATTATTGGCGAAAACCCAAAAGGATTAAATTAATGATAGGGTGTTCAGTCTGGACACATAAGGACTGGTGTCTTAGTGTGTGCTTTTCATTTGGGGGTACATAGGGGGTAGCCAAAGCCATGGTCTTAAACATCTTCCTGGAACTTCAATTTTGCTTGACATTTGTGGAGAACTCTCTTTTGAAATCAGGTATTTTTAGCAAATTCTGTCACATAGATGCTTAGAAAAATCTCTAGAATTTCATATTTCTGAGTTGGCCAAATACAAATTAACGTCCCTAGTAAATGAGGTACTCTACTTCAGGCATGTGACCCTGGGATCTAGGAGAGCAAACAACAAAGGGTTCTGATAATTTCCCTACTTCTGTGGCGGCTGCTCATCCATTAGAACTGGACTTGGGGGTTTCAGAATGACTCCTTAGAAACTGCACAACTAGTTTTTAACAAATTGGATTTGCCATCTGAAGGATCAGTCGTTTTAGTTTGTTTTGAAATCTGATTACCATTGATCTGAAAGCCATTGGGTTTTACAGATTAGTTCAGTTTCCTATTGCTGTTGCTTTTAATTAAGTTCTACATACAAACCCACACAAATCCCTAACTCCACCTCTCACAAGAATTAAGTGTTAGAAAACACGAAAGTACTGGGAATTCTGGTTTTATTTTGTGATTTTAGTCCTTTGAAAATTATGAAAATGACCAAGTTCATGAGAAAAATCTGAAAAATCCTTCACTCTTCGAGGAATGGGATCATCCGGGCATTGTGTCTGAGGCATTTCTCCTAACACACGGGTTAGCAGCAATTGGCCTAAAAACCATAGACTGTTCTTAGATGTTATTTGAAATATGGCTTTTATTCTTATGCAGTGCAATTAGCCCATCATTCACGGTGTCAGGTGTGAAAAACCGTGAATATCAACTCTATGAAAACTTTTAACAATGTTTTATGTGTTTGTGTTTGTGTACTTTAAAAAGTCAATTTGTACCACATTTGTAAATGAAAACAGTAGCTCTTGGCCCCACCTCTCCCACTCTGATTCCTTCCCCTGCGAGGTAACTACTTACAAGCTGTTTATCTTTTGTCTAATGTTGTTGAACTATCAGAAAATGCTGACATTTGACTGGCTTAGACCTGTAAAAATGGAGTTATTTTGAGAAAGCATGCTTATAACTCTAATTTTTTATTTTTAAAAATCCAAATTTGGATGTTTATTGTCTTCATACTATGGAAGATGAGACTATATCTTGTAACTTATGCCAATACTTTTTTCCCCTCAAATTTCTTAATATTATAGTTTTATTTGATTAGTATATGTTTACATTATTGTGACTATGAAAATAATTCACAACTGGGTCATGTAATTTGAATATTCCCTTCCTCATATAATTTGTTCTCACTCAGAGTTAATAATTGTTAGCTTGATGTACCTCTCAGTGATTCACCCCAAAATTGAAGCCTAACCCTCTTCTCTTTATGTTGAAAACCTCAGGTAGTTATCCGTTTGATCCATTCCTCCTGAAGGTATGTATGCCTTTTGAAGTGTCCCCATCATCCCAGAGATGTCCTTCATTTCTCTTTCCTGGATCCCATGGCGTTCTCTTTCCTAGTGGCCTCTCTTGCTCACTTACCTTGGTAGAGAGCATTGGCCGACAGCTTCTGAGAAACATTATGTATGAGGTATATTTTTTGAGATTTGGCACGTCTAAAATGTCCCTCCCCCCTTCTTCCCAGATAGTTTTGCTAAGTATACAATTCTAGGTTGGAAATCCTTTTCCTCAGAACTTTGAAAAGATTGCTATCTAAAATTTTCCCTTCTTCTCTTTAAAAGCTTTTAGGATCTTTTTTTTTTTTATCCCAAGTGTTCTGATTGATCTGTTTTCATTTATTTTTCTGAACACAGATTTGCCTTCCCAATCTAGAAACTTACGTTTTTCAGTTAATGAAAATTTTCTTGAATTGTCTTTGATAACTTTTTCTTTTTTCTGTTGCATGAATTCCTGTTTTCACATATTGGTCCTTCTGGAGCAATCCTCTGATTTTCTTCCTTTTTATCTTCTGTTTTCTAGGTGTTGTATTTTTATTCTTTGCTCTGGTAAATATCTTCAGCTTTACTTACAGATGTTTTGCTGAATTAAAAATAATCTTCACATGGGTAACACATGGCTCGAATTTAAAAGACAGAAACAGGTAAAATGAAAAGCCTCTCAATTCCTGCCGCTAGCTACCATAGTCAGAGGTAATTGGTGGTCCTCTTTCCAGAGATACTCTGTTTCATACATTTTAAAAAGTGTGTGTGTATTGTCATTCTCCCCCTTTTTATTTTATTTTTTATATATTTGTCTCCCTCTTCAAAATACCACAAATAATAACAGACTTTACATATTGTTATGCATCTTGCTTTATTCAAGTAACTATGAGTCTTACGATTCCTCTGTACAGGTATATTTTTTTGTGTATATTTATAGTTTTAAACAAAGCAACATAGTATTTTTTTCCACAGATACTCCATATTTTGTTGAATCAGTTTCCTATTGATTTTTCTATTTGCAGCAATGCTATAAAGCATGTGCTTTGTATATACATTATTTTGCTCACACGTGATAAAATTCTAAATATAGACTTACCAGGTGAAAAGCTAGATGCATTTGTGCTTGTAATGGATAGTGCCCCAGATTATCTTCCATGAAGCTGTGGTAATATATATACTCTCACCATCAAGGTACAAAAGTACCTGTTAGTCTACGTCCTTGCCAGCATGGGATATTACGAAACTTCTTAATCTTTGCCAATCTGATAAGTGAAAATGGTATCTCATGTGGTTTTAATTTGCATTTCTCATAGGAGTTGAACATCTTTTCATGAATATGTAAGAGCTTTTCTGCGAACTGTTCTATCCTTTGTTATTAGACTATTACTACCAAGTTGTGTCACTGTATGTAGAAGGGATCTAAGCTCTATTTATAAGAATTGGAGTTGTTCCCCGTTTATTGTTCATCTTTTGACTTGGATTATGTTGTATTTCTCCTTGCAGATGAATTTATCAGCTGCTTATTTATTTTTTAATTGTCCAGAATTTCTTCTGGTATTTCTTTGGTTTCAGTTTTTATATTTAAATTATTAATCCATCTTGAATTTATTTTGGTAAGTAGGGATCTCAATTTACTTTTTTTCAGATGGCTGCTGGTTTTCCCAATCATTTATTTAATAATCCATGTATCTCCTTTGGAAACTCCACTTTTATTATATATCAAATCACACATGCTTGTGTGTCCATTTCTTGACTTTTCTGTTCTATTGATCTGCCTAATTATTCATGTTTTAATTGTAACAGTATTCTAATTGGTAAGGTTTTTCTAGTGTAGTTTTTGTATTAGGGAGGATTACGTTTTAATTTTTATTGTATTTTACTGTTGTTATTGATGTTAACCACCAATTTTGCAGTGTCATTTTAAAATGAATTATTTAGGGTAGAGGGGGGTGGTAGATGAGGGTAAAGGGGATCAAATATATGGTGATGGAAGGAGAACAGACTCCAGGTGGTGAACACACAATATGACCTATAGATGATGTGTTACAGAATTGTACACCAGAAATCTATGCAACTTTACTAATAATTGTCACCTCAATAAACTTTAATTTAAAAAATGTAAAGATACAATTTTTAAAATGAATTATTGAAAATTTAAAGGAAACTAATCAGAATTTTATGTAATTCAAAAGAAATACACTGGCCTAGGTTGGTACAGGTCAGAGTTTTCTAACTCAAGGTTTACTATTTTTCCCCCCCCCGTGAGGGAGGAGGAACAAGACACCAAAACTGGGATAAGAAGTACTTAATTATTTACTTTGGGATCAAGATTGGCTTGCACATCAGAATATTTAGCCTTGCAGGAGGAAAAAAATGATTGAATAGGTCAATAATTGCAAAGCAAAACTCAAGTTTGAGAGTTGGATGATGATACTTGATTGTGACGACTGCGTCTCTTGACATACAACTCTTAGTTCATTCTGAGGTGGTAAAAATGTAGCATCAGTAGTCAACTGGAGTGCAGTAGCATGGATTTTTTCTTTCAGTGAAAAGACTTTATTTGTCTGCAATGAAAAAAGAAGCTGCAGTGAACCACAGACCATTTTATTCTGAACCATGACAGCCCTTTGGCATCTCCTCAGCGTTCCTCTGAAATAGCCCATAAAGTGGAAAAAACAGTTGCCACTTCTGTGTGTGTCTCTGTGTGAGCCAGACTGTTGCCATATTATATTGTGACGCCAAGAAAGAATGTGTCTAGATGCCCACCTGAGCTGTGGTGCCTAAAATGCATGCTCGTGAATGAGTCATTTTGAAAACTGTTTTTCTCCCAATGGTGATGAATTTAAACCGTTAATTCAATATAAGTGCAAGCACAGGTTAATAATTTGGAGCAGATTTGTCTTAGGTCGGACTGCTATACAATACCACAGGCTGGGTGCCTTAAACAACAGACATTTATTTCTCCCAGTCTGGAGGCTGGGAAAGCCAAGATGAAGGCGCCACATGGTTGGATTCTGTGAGAGCCTGCTTCGGGCTTGCAAAGTCTGCCTTCTCGCAGTGTTCTCACAGCGTTCTGCTGTTTTTCTCTACTTATAAGGACACTAATCCCATCGTGGGAACTCCGTCTCTTGACTTCACCTAAATCTCATTTCCTCCCGAAAGCCCCACCTCCAGATACCATCCCCCTGGGAGTTAAGGCTTTAACATATGAATTTGGGGGGCAGGGGGCACAAATACTCAGTCCATAACAGGACACTAAAATTATGGGTGGGCTGCTGTGAGCCCCTGTGGTCAGTCCCCTCCTCAGAAGCCTGTAAGGGGACTTTGGCTCCACTTAGACATACAGTGTATACAGATTAAAAATTAACTCGAGCATTCATCTTTTTAGCAGCTCTGGGCCTAAAACTTGGGTTTAAAGTCTCCCCTGTCGTGCCTAGAATGGGCCTGAGATCTTTCAGTGATTCGTTCTAAAAGGTGCTGTGGCCTCATGTCCCTTTGTGAGAGGTTTCAAAAAAGAAGCATTTACTTGAATGTTAGTGAAAGTTTTTTGTTGGTGGTTCCATTTGAACCATTTTTAAGTGTACAATTCAGTGGCATTAAGTACATTTACACTGTGGTACAGCCATCACCACCGTCCATCTCCAGAACGTTTTCATCTTCCTAAACAGAAACTCTCATCCATTACACACTACCTGCTCATTTCCCCCTCCCGCAGGCCCTGGCAACCACCATTTTACTTTGTCTAATTGCTTTATGTTTAGATATATAGTTGCTACTCAGAAGCAAAACCTTGCTTATTTGAAAGTCTTCACAGAGCTACTTGGCTTGAGCATAGAGTTTGCTGGTTAAGCCTGGGACTGAAATGCAGTCTTAATCACTGATCTTGGAACATCTGGGGAGTGGGAAAGGCTTGTTGAGTTTATAGTGAAAAAATGCACTTCCAGATTTCTGGAGTAGAGTAGAGATTTCCTTACCAACAGTGGCATCTCAGTCAACCGTGGTTTTCTTATCTCTTGGCCAGAAAACAAAACTGGCGGTTGTGGTATAAATAAACCTTGTGTACACAGCTGCAGGAGGGCCCAGGAGGGGGCTGTGTTCTGAGGTTGGGAAATTGCCGAAGATAAGGGGGCATCTGGCACCCGCAGTTGCTGGTCACGACAGTTTTGGAATTGGATTGTGTCCTGCAGTGATGTGACTCGATGGGGACTCTCTGGAAGAAGAAGGTGCACTTTTGAATTTTTACATTGCTCTTCAACCAGCACCGGGGAGATAATTGTCACTTCCTGCCAGTCAGAGGCTAACGCTGGATGTGTGAGGTTTTCCTATGTTTTGAACAAAAGTGGTTGAAAAAAGGAAATTTTGTCAGTGAAATCTGTTGAACCCCTCAGGGCAATGTGGAGGAGTCGTAGCTGTTTTTAAAAATCAACTGCTAATCGTGGTACATCCTGGATGTGAATCCCGGGGTAAGAGCATGGATTTGGTTTCGGAGGTTAGGTGTGCCGATTTGTGACTTCGGGCATGGTGTTTAACCTTTGTAAGCCTCGGGGTCCTCGTCTGAAGGATGGACACGAGGCACTAGGTTACTGGGTTCTTGGTAAGGAACAGAATGAACGATGCATGATGCATTTGAAGTGTCTGGTAGGGTCTGAGTACGTAGTGCAGGAGCCCTCTCACGCCCTTGGGAGAGGCATGTAAAATGGGAAGTACTATACATACCGTACAGACCTGCTTTTCAAAACACTCACTCGTAAGATCTTCCAGTCCTCAATTATTTGACTTCTTTGAGTCCCGAGTACTTTTTATCGGATTGCATTCGGGTGTCTCGACCATCCCGCTCGAAGGCAAACACTGCCTGGTAAGAAGTCAGGGGCAACAGAGACTGGTTCTCCCAGCCTAGTCAATCAAATCCGGGTGGTATTCCTAGTTTCTGACAGAGGGACTGAGGCAGATGCCAAGGTCATGTGAGCTTTGAATGGTTCCTACCCAGTATGTTGTTTTCCTCTTCAAAAAGTAGGCTGGAATTTGTTTTCAGTAGCTAAGTTTATTACCTAACTGTCTCTAAGCCATACCTCCCTTTCCCATGTTTATGAAAAGCAAAACAAAGTGACTAGGCGCTCACATCATCCTTTTAGAAGGATCTGGAGATTCACTGGCTGACACTCCCAGACTCTACAGATTTGGGTTGAGACAAGGAGAAGAATATAAGTGACCCAGTCCCTTTTACCACTCTGCTTTTTTTATTCAGAGGAGTTAGCAGAGGATTGTAGCGTGGGGAGCAGGGGGAAGAGTTGGGCACAGATAAGATCCAGTTCCGTGGTCTTATGTACCCAAATAATGCATCTGCTCTGATTGCTGCCAATATATCTGGGTTTACTTGGAAAGAGCATTGAACAATAAATAGTGGGAGGATGAAGAATGAGCCTTTAGACCTACCCAACTTGTGGAAATTCAGAAAATGTAATGCAGAAATGTATGTTTTTCCAGCTTGTGAATCCAAAACAATGGGATTAGTGGAAGAACTTTTGAGATTTGTTCTTGTTTGAAAGCATTATTGTGTTCAGTGGGTACATGTGCTTTGCCCATAAAAATGTGTGCCTTAATCACATTGCTGCAGAGGCTGTGGGTTTTACTACCAACAGAAAATAATGTAAGATGTGGTATTTTCGAAAGAAAGAAAGGGGGGAAAGTACAGCTTTTAAGCAGAAAATGCTGACTGTATAGGCAGACATATATTCTTATAAACATAGTAGAGGAGAATGATTTAATTCTTCACCATCTGGTTTTGTCTTAATCATTTCTAAGGTGAGTCCTCCCCACCCCCTCTTAGTTATTAGTTATGCAGTAGCCAGCTGGCTGACATTTAACTGTTGACTGTTAATCCTGTGGAATGAACTACTATAATTTATAGTCAAGGCTACAGATGTAAAGAGAAAAGATCTTCAAATGCTTTTAATGCCTTTTTTTGTCCCCATGATGTCTTCTCCCAGAAACCTTATGAAAGCACCAAACCTAACAGATTTTACAATCAGAAAAAAACAAACAAATAAAAAACACCTCTCGTTCTTAAGTAGAAAATTCTATGAGTTTCAGTAATATTTTGCTTTGCCTTGCTAGTGTGGGAACAATTGTGGTCTTTTAATTTTTGATGTGTATTATAATTCCATGGGTGGAGATGGGTGGCGGCGGGGGAGAGGGAAGGCTGAGGTAGGAAGGCAGGCTGGAGAATTGATGTCTTTTTTTGAGGGTGCCCCCGTCACCCCCTCCTGTTGGCTTCTGGACCGTGGGACCCGGTCGCATCACTTCCTGTCCAACTTGGCACTGACAGTGGCAACTGCCCAATGTTCTCAAACTGCAGCTGGCAAGTTGCCAGTAATAGAGTCACCCAGAGAAACAACTCCCCCTCCTTTTTTTTTCTTTTTCTGCTGCCGAGGGCAGCCTCCCCAGGCCTCAGTTCATCTGTCCCTTATATTTTAGGTCGCCCCATTGAGTCCCCAAATCTTGCCTTGATTTGTGTTGCAGTGACTGCTTCCTTCTTTTATGCGAAGGCCCCAAGTCTTCCCTAGGGAAGACTCAGCACATGTTTTCCTGCGGGAAAAAGGAGGATCTATTCCTCTCCAGTCATTTTTCCCTCTAGACTAGGTCGGAAAACATCGGTCACCTTTTTGAGCGCCTGCTGTGTACTAGGGCTGTCCACACATGGCCTCCTTGAAGCCCCGTAACAGTCAGCCTGTGCGATGGTGCTATGACCATCCCCAGGGACGGTCCAGAGAGACTGTCTGCCCCGGGTCACGTGGCTCGGATGAAGTGGCATCCCACAGACACCAGCCTAACTCGCTATACAGTGAGACGGACCGTGCAGCAGAGCTGCTGGCAGCAGAGTTGTCACCCTGAGTTGTCAGGGCCCTTTCCCCACTGTGAGGCTTCATGTTCTTGGGGCGCCGTAATGGGGTAGAATGGAAACGTTTGTGATTTCCTCTGCTCTTGACAATTTAGGTGTTCTCTACGGTGCTGTATGTTTTCTTTACCATGCTCTTCACTTCCTTCTGAGTCCTCGCTAGGAGTCCTCATTATCCATATGACTATGAACAGGTCTGTTCTGTTCAAGGCAATCTAGACTTTTCTACCATCCTCCTCAAAAGTCTCCCAGGCTCCACCCACTGCCCAATCCACAGCCACTTCTGCATTTCTTGGTATTTTTACAGCAGTACCCCACTTCCAGGTACCAAAATCTGTATGTGTTCTATTCCTGCTATAACAAAGCCGACAAATTTAATGCTTAAAATAATATAAATGTATTCTTATAGTTCTGTATGTCAGAAGGTCAACACAAGACTTATTAGAATCAAATCAAGGGGCGGGCAGGGCTGTTCTGGGAGCGAATCCATGTCCTTGCTGCTCCCAGCTTCTAGAGGCCGCCTGCAGGCCATGGCTCCTGACCCCCTTCCTCCAACTTACAGCCATCAATGACGACGTAAGTCCCTTTCATGCTTCAGATTTCTCCTGCTACTTCTTCTGTTATCCATCCCTCTCTCTCTGACCACAGCCAGAAAAAGCCTCTCTGCTTTCAAGGACTCATACGATTACATTGGACCTACCCGGATAACCCAGGCGAATCTTCTCATCGCTAAGGTCCCTGACCTCAATCACATCTTCAAAGTCCTTTTTGCCATGTGGCATTAATATCCTCATAGTTTTAGGAATTGGAACGTGGACATAACGGTGTGTGTGTGTGTGTGTGTTAGTCTGCCTACCACACAAGGTGGGGTATAAGGACATAGCAACATTAGTCTCTGGTCTTCGTTTCCAACCAGCATTCCTATAGGCCAAGCGTGCAGTGTCTAATACAACAAGCATTTTATTCAGGGCTCATCTGTTCCATCTGGCTGGCAGCACACACCTGGCAGGACAGGTGCGAGACGAGCAAGCGCTGTGGGAAGACTGGAAGCTTCCCTCTTTTAGTGAAAACAAGCTATAGAAGCAAGGAGACCACTTGGGTTGTGACTCTCCTCCTGACTGTGAAGTTAAGAAATAAAACTAAACAACAACAAAATACCTTTCATAATGGAAATACTAGTGCTGGGATGTCAAATTGACCCACCTCCTAAAAGGCTCTTCCTCCTTTGAACACAAGGCTAGGCTGCATTGTAGTTCGAACCTCTATTTTTTTCATAGGAAAATTGGACCCCTCGGTGGCATTTGGTGTGTTACTGAGTAGGGTCCCTTTGGGAAGGACAGGCAGCCCCCTCTCCACTCACCACCTGGAATTTGATGCCAGTTCCGCTCTGACAGCTGGCTAGCCTGTAGGGTCCTTACATGTTACATCTTGTCTCAGGAAATAATTTGCTAGAAGATGAAAGCATGGATGGGGTAAATTAATTTTGCAGCAAACCATACGTCTGGGAGAATGTAAACACTGTCTATTAAGTGCTGCTGATGTCCTTGATGAACAGGTAATTGGGGGGGGGCTCGTTTTTTTTTTAAGATTATAATTCTGCATTGGATTGATTCATGTCTTAATTTGTTGAAAAAGAACTCTGAAAATGTGTAGCTAAGATGAGGCCCTGAAATAACCAGTTATCCCTATGTACGGCAGCACCTATCTCTTGTAGACCAGTTGGGCTGAGGGGGCTTTGCGGAGGGGGGTGATTTTGCCCCCTGGGGACATTTGGCAATGTCTGGAGGCATTTTGGATTGTCATGATTCAGGGGAGGGGTGCTGCTGGCATCTAGTGGTTTTGGGCCAGGGAGGCTGCTGACCACCTGCAATGTACAGGACAGCCCCCATGGCAAACAGTCATCCGGCCCGAAGCGTCAAAGTGCCGAGGCTGAGAAGCCTTTACAGCAGGGGTGTCCAAACTGCGGCCCGCGGGCCAACTGCGGCCCATTGTCCATTGTTAATTGGCCCGCAGCAAATTCCAAAACTATATGTAGTTTACTTAAATAAACCAGGTGAGGCAATACGTACTTCACCTCGAGTGAGTGGCCCGGCTGTTTGTGTATTTTACTGGATATGGCCCTTGGAGAAAACCGTTGAAAAAAGTTTGGACACCTCTGCTTCACAGGGACCATTTCCTGTTTTTTCACTTATTTAGATGTGTCTTTAACGCTGCACCGAGATTGGATTTCTCAGAGGGTCCGTTCCTTTTATTTGCTCACACATCACAGCATCTTTCCGTTATTTGGCTCAAATGTTTGTCAATCGGGTTGATTTCCCCCCACCCCACAGCACAAACGTTTTTTAAGGTATTCATCTTTTTTGGTATTGGAGGACAGATCTTGGGGACAGCAGACTGGGGCAGAATCAGCAGGGTATGGAGAGTGGAAAGAACATGGAGTTTGCACTTCCCTCAGCCTCTACTTATGTGTAAAGTGGAACTAATGAAGTACCCATTTAGAGTCATTCATTGTATTTAAGGCAGACGGCATTGCAGTGTTTGGCACGTAATACGTGCTCAGTAAATGTCAACTTGGCCCAGACAACTGCTTAGGAGAAGGTGTGCATTCCAAGGGGCCTGGCCCTCCCTTTTTTGTAAAAATTTGCATATAAAGGAGATGTAGAAATCAATCTTAAACATTCTGGGATTATTCTCAGCTCTCCAGGAAGAAGAAAGAAAGAACTCCCAGCTTTTCAGTAAAGGTTACTCCAGGACCTGACAAAACATCTGAAGTACTTAAGAGGCATCTCTTGCCTCAGGCCAGAGCTATTTTAAAAACCAAATTGACAGCAACTAGTTCAAGTTGGAACATTCCAGACTTAATTATAGATGCCTACAAAAGTTCCTTCAAACAGGTGGGTTTCTACAGTTGGGTACAATTTGGCAAAAGCTATTTCTTGGCCTGTTAGCTTGTCTGAGTCAGTTTAGACCATAGGGTTATGAGTCAGATTGGACAGAGAATTGTGCCTGTGTTCAAATCGGAGCTTCAATTGCCTATTTGTAAAATGGACATGAAAATACTCCCCTCAGAGGATAGCTGTAAGAATCAAATAAAGGCATATTTGTAAGACATCTGGCAGAGTAAGTACTTCATAAATGATACTTATAAAGGTTGTTAGTTGAAATTTTTACAGTTTTTAAATGTCGCGTACAAAAGTGCAATAATAGGTAACAAAGAAGTTAACTTTCCACTCAACCTATTTATTAGTATTTCTATCCAATTGTTTCTATTTTGAGAAAATTACTGTTTGACACCCCCCATCATTCTCATTCATTCTCTCTCTCTCTTTCTCTCCCCCCCCCCCCCCCACCCCTCACCCTCACCTGTGGACTCTTTGCTGCTTGTCTTCTTAGGGAGGGAGATGAGCCCAAATTGCTCTGACTTGCCACCAAAGAATCACCGTTCCACACCACGCTGTCAGGGCCACTGGAAAACTAGCAAGCGACAGTTTATAAGGTTTTCACTTAAAGAAGACAAAACATGTAGTCCATGTAATTAAAGAAGTAGTGGATCATTGCAAAATTTGACCTTTCTCTCATTAATTTCTGTGCCTGTCAATTTGTGCCTCACCTGAAAATCTGAGTCCAGATGCTTCTCTAGAAGGAGGCTTCAGGTTCTCTCTCCTCCATCCTGGTAATTTCTCAGTTTTACATCTCCTAACTACCTGTTTTCTGAAGTTGTGTTTACTAATTTGCATCTGTAGACATACCATACTGCTTAGTAAGTGTAACATTTCATGTTATGTTATTTCCCTACCTTGACATTTTTCTTGAAAGCTAGTTCCATGTCATTATAGATTTTGTTATCACCATAGCTCCTGGTGCAGAGAGGGACAGTCTGCAGTCTTGGTACTTATATTCGGCATTGATGTTTATCTGTAACAAATTTGAGATTAGCAATTAATTCGAGGGACCAGCCAGCGCTGTCTGAAGGGTTAAGTGAGGTTGAAGCTGACGGGTGGTGAAGAGGAGATACAGAATGTTTAGTTGGGCAATTGGACAAATCAGCAGAATAAGTGCTCTGAAGCAGCATTGTAGATTATTCTGGGCACGTAATACTGGGAACATGAGTGGGGGTCAGAGAAGTTGAAGCTGAAACTTGCTGGGTGGGTGGAGTGAGCCAGGGAAAGCGGCAGATGTGGGGAAGAGCATCCTGTGCTCAGAACCAACGACAGTTTAGTGTGTGATTTCAAACTGGAGGGTGGAGTTGGGTCTGGGTGTGTGGGGGGGTAGGGGCCGGGTGAACCGTGTTAAGAGATTTTAAACTTTAGCTTAAAAGTCGTGGGAAATCATGGAAGAGTTTAAAGCTGGGTTGTGATGTTATTAGAAGTGCGGGTTGGACAGTGTCCTCCAGCTTGGGGGTGGCCTGAGGACTGAGGTACCTGCAGTGATACCCAGGTGAGAGACATCATGGCCTGGGCGAGGGCCGGACCTCAGGGCTGTAGACAGGTGGACAGAGTGGAGATTTAGGAGAGGAGAGGATCTCTGCGAGCTGACTGAAGGGGGAGAGGGAAGCATCTGGTACAGTGCCAGGTTTCTGGGAGGCCCAACTGCTTACTACTCAGTAAGAGGAAGCCTAGGAGGTTTGTGGGGGAGGATGAGCTCAGTTTTAGACAGATTGAGTTCTAGGGTCGGCGGGATATCAAAAGGGGAATGTCGGTTGGAAGTGTGCATTTAACGTTTAGAAAAGAGAGAAAGAGCAGAGCGAGTTGGGTTCTGCGACTCTCCCCCTTATAGATGGTCATCGCAGCTGTGAGGTAATAAGACCAGCAAGTTAGGGGTGGGGGTGGAAAGAGGGAGAGGGGGCTTAGGGCCCGACCCTACAGAGCAGCCTGCAAAGGAGACCGAGGAGGGATGGCCAGAGAGTTCGGAGGAAACCTGCATTTCAAGGAGGGAACAGGTACCAAGGCGCAATCCTGTGATACTGTGAGAACTGAGTGGTGGTTTGTGGAACTGGATAAGCGCTTCTGTGGGCCTGTGTGGCCGTGTGAGGGCATTAGAAAAAGGTGTGCCCCCTGTGGGTGGGCACAGCCCCTGGGTGTTTGACTTGGTGCATGGACCATGGATGAGTCTCCAGCTCCCACATGCTGCCTTGGCTGGTGCCTCCCCACGCACGGTGGCTTAGTGAGCAGTGCTCCGTCCATGGCAGTTTTACCCCGCAGTGGACATTTAACTATGTCTGGAGACTTTTTGGTTGGTACAACTGAACCAGGGTCTAGTGGGCAGAGGCCAGGATGCTGCTGAACAGCCCATAATGCACAGGGCAGCCCACAGCAAAGGGTTATCCAGCCCCACGTGTCAAGTGTGCAAAAGCTGAGAAACCTTGCTGTATGCAGGTGAACCTTTCAAGATCGTGGTCTGTGAAGAGGCGAGTATGGGAGGGTGGTCGCTGAAGGTGGGCCTGAGGACAGTGTCCTTATATACTTTACTGTAGTCTCCTTTGTGCCGATTGCCGTCTTGCCTCCTCCCCTCTCTACCATATGATTCTTATTCGTCACGTTGTAGCTCTTCAACGGTTTATTGTCCTCTAGCCATTTCACTCTCCCCAGCCCGCTCCATAATACTGTAAGGCAAGGTAACCTGGTGTCCTCATTTCTGTGTCTGAGCTCTTTGTATGACGTCTGTATTTTAATACCATTGGTCAGGAAATTGTGTTTTGGCAGCCAAGAGACGGACATTGCTTTGGCTAATCTAAAGTAGCATATGTAATTCAGCGTCAGGTTGATAGGGCTTTCATGCAGGGTCATTCAGCCCCTTGACTGGCAGGCTTGGAAAAAAGACAGGAAAGATTCCTTGTCTTTGGAAGCAAGCCTTGCTTCTGGCTTCGAGAAGAAAAGAGTACAAATGGTTCTCACCAGATAGGGTTGCAGCAGCTCTCCCAGCATTTTGGGAACAAATCAAGTCATTATCTCAACAATGTCAAAACTGTGTTCCCAGATCAGTTGTTGTTTGAAACATTTGGGGGCTGATGAGGGGAAGAATTAATTAGCAGCTCCCTCTCTTGGTGTCCCTTTTCAGCCTTCTCGAGTTGCAGCATGAGAGTCTCAGACATGCTGGCTGCTCATTTGGTCATCTGTGTGTTGCGTGGTGCAGAAGGGTGCTGGCTGAGTTTTGTGAGCCTTCTGACGTGAGACTGACAGTGTCCTGGTCCAATGAACAAGAAAATTTACTTTAACCTATTGTCAATGGGGGAGCACGTGCATTCACAGAAGAGCCTCAGGGAGTCCTGGGTGAGTTTGAAGGGCAAAGTTGCCTTTTCTGTTTTCAGGAATATTTTACGCCGCAACAATGGGTAAATCTTACCCTCTTGGAAGAAGGAAACCAAGCTTAATATTAAATGTCGGCAAAGACTGCGTTCAAGACAGTGAGAATATGTGGGTTATGAACAGGACGTGGGTTAAGAACGGAACGCTGGAAGTGGAGATGGATTAAAATGAGCTGTTAGCCATGGGGAAAGTGAGCTATGCCTTGGTAGCTCTTTCTGAATAAATTACTCTTTATTTTAGACTCCTTTCTATTAGATTTTCTCTCATATAGTTTAAAAAGATAGGGCGGCAGATGACAAAAATTCTTTTTGCATGGTGAGTACCATTAAACAAATGGTACCAGCGTGCTTTTTTTGTATCTGTGTACGTACAGCCTAACTCAATCTCCAACCCCACAAAATAGTACAGCACACTGTAGCTTTTACATTTTTGTAGTGGACTAGTCCATGTTATGAAAGGGGAAAATGGTGTTGGGCAGGAAACAAGAAGTTTTAGATGAAAGAATGTTGTTGTAAAACTCTTATTTCCAATTTCGGCAAAAGTCTTGGATCATATATAGTTAAGAAAATTCTCAAGATCATCTTACATGTGTAAAATTGTTCCCTAATCAGGACTGTGGGAAATAATGATAAAACTTTTATCCTGTTCTGAAAGTGTTGCGTACTATGAAATTCATAATCTTTCTTCATAACCACAAAAGCATATGGTTATCTATTGTTAACTATTTCTCATTTCTCTTTTGGCTTGGCCAAATCGTTTTATTATGTGTATTTAAAAATGCTTTATGATAGTTCCTTGAAGAAAGAATAAATTTTTTTTGGATACATAATTAAGGGAAAATAATTAAGGTAATCATTGTACCTTCATAAATATCAACAGTCATTCTAAACCATATTGCAAGCCCTCAATGAAAATGATTACTAAAGGTTTTTCTCACTTCAGGCAACCAGAACATTATTTAGGAAAAGATCCAAACTCCTTTCTTAGTGTTCTTTTAGTTATTAACTCAGGAGGGCTTTCTAAACGTTTGTCAGACCTGATTTTGTGGTCGCTGCTGGTAAACTTGGTACTTCCTATGCTGTTAAACCCTCAGCAGTACACAGAGATGCCCTGTTGGCTTGCCAGGAATATTTGAACGGTAGATAGCAGAGGTATTTGCCGATAATGTTTAAAAAGAGAATGCAAACAAATTTGCATTTATTTGAACGAACAGGTATTCACAATGTAGGTGAAAAAAATTCAGTATGTATAGTATGAGGAAATTTTTATAAACAAACATCTCTCCTAACTAACCTTACATGTATTTACATGTCTGCATTTGCATTGAAAAAAATATAAAATCTTATACCAAAATGTTAACATTGGTAAAGTTTGTGTTTGGAGTTGTAGCAATTTAATTAAAAATTTTTTTCTGATCAGAATTTTAAAACAGTTTATAATGACCATGTTATATTTATGCAAAATAAAATAGAAGGGGAAGCTAAGTGTAATTATATAAATGGCAGGAATTTTATAGTCTGCTTAAAGAACTATACATTGCATGAAATTATAGGTCAGATCCTGTAAAAGTAATATTTCCATTTTAATTCCACCAATAATTCCAAAGAAGTTTATTTTTCCACTTCTTCCACAGGAAACCAGAGGGGAAGGAAGCATATGTGAATTTTCATCTTTTCTGTTCTCTGATTTTATTTCTTCCTCTCTAATTTGACTGTTCTTCTCTCAAGCCTCTAGTTCCAAAGCCTCCTAGAGGGAGTGGAGAATGCCTCATCAAAACCCTTCTGCAAGATCTGTTTCCTAACTTCGTATCGTAGGTGTCTGCAGGCCACTTGCCTCCCTAACCCCACACAGCCCTGCGGGGAAAGAGTGTGTTACAGCTGATTCTGCCTCCTTCTTTGGCTGACTTCGTTTATTTTAAGGTTCTCCATTTTATCAATGAAGAGAATTGGCAAGTTGTTATTCATGGCAAAATCGAACTAAACCGATAGAGGAAAGCTCCACGCACGGTATTTCAAGGCAGGCTCTGTTTCATGTTTAGCAGTTTTTGTTCCTTTAGATAAAAGACTGGGTAGTCCTTAAAAAGAACTGTTTTTCCTTCCTTTTCCTATTCCGGCTCACTATTCAGCACACAGCTTGAGATGCGGAGTGACCTGGCTTCCACAAGCCCCCTGCTGCATTGTGGGGGTGGGAGAGAGAAGCCACCCCACTCCTTCCTCTGCCCCAGCCACCTGGCTCCTTTGTTTCTTTCTTCTCCTTGTCCGCTGGGCTACAAGCGGCAGTGACTCCATGACATAGGAACTCAGAAGCTGGTGACTAAATCCCCGAGCAGGTGGCTGCCTATTGTCTGTTTGGAGGAAGCGAGCAGGATTCGTCCTGGGACTGCTTTCATCTTCTGATAGTTTCTAGAGGGCAACATGATCCTTAATTGGGGTTGGGGATGGCACACACAGAGTCCTGAGTCAGAAAGTTCCCTCGGGAAGACCACCTCCGTGGGTGTTGGTCTTTTCCCTCCACATAACTCTCGGAGCGAGGACTTGCTTTCTCATGGGTGAACGTCTGGAATGTCAGTGGTTTTAATAACACTGGGTTGGATGCAGATATTCAGAATAACAAGTTCCTATTTGAAAAACAACACACATTGCATGTGGGATAAATAAGCAGACTTAATCTGTGGTTCCCCACAAAGTTATAATTTTTAGTATCTCTTTAGGTACTGGTAATTTTAAAGAGAAGTTCCAATCTTTAACTGGGTTTTATGATCACCACTAGGGTGTTTATTACAAAAAACACCACACTTATTTAAAACATGGTGCTCGCTACCTCTTCCTCCCATATCCATGCATAAAGCTGACTGCAGATCTTTCTATTTTTTCAGGCAGAATAGCAAAAAGAGATAGGTCATCTTCTCAGAATACCATCGTCAGAAAGTAACCTGGACTCCTTTATCAGATTAAATTCTTTCGGATGTGGGAGGCAGTAGCTGTACGCCTGAGAAGATACACAGGCTCTCAACTCCAGCTCTCTGGGGGTTGTGAGAGGTCGGGGCTTAATTATAAGAAAAAGGCCCAGAGTCTGCCATTCCATTTTATCCAGTGTGGGGACAGAGCCAGGAGTGCAGTTTCCAGGCTCTCGGCCTCACGTGGAAAGGTGCTCACTCGGGTAGCACCACAGGTAGCTGTGGCTAGTTGGCCGTCAGCTGTAACCAGGGAGCCATTGGCCACTAATATAACTGCTGTGGCTAAGCTAGCAGGAAAATGGGAGCTAGCAAGAAGATGGTGGCTGAGCTAGCAAGAACAGATTGCAGTTAGCACGGTGGATTGCAGCTGGCAAGTCGGTCGGTTGGCAGAAAAGTGGACAGCAGGTCGCACGTTGTGTGAATCCAGCCTCCAGTGAGCCTATAGTGGTATGACTCCCCTACCTATGGCTCCGTGGGTGTTCCTTTTTGGCCTCACCATATCCTGCGTTCTTATGTGGGGAGTGGGACCCGAGACCCTGCATGACACCCCGCGTGACACCAGTTTCTTTTTCTATTCTTTCCCTGAACTATCTTTTGACTTTCTTTAATCCTCCTTCCCCTTTTCCCAGACTCCAGGATAAATTTATGCTATATGTTTAGAGGTTTCTCTAAGAGAATGTAGCTCCAGGAGCCTTGAGTTTAAATCCAGCCCTCTTTTTGCATATCACATGTTCAGGTATGCCACATCTTCAGAGAAGCTGAGTGGGAGAGAGTGGGGAAGGCTGGGAAAGAGACAAAGGGCCAGGGAATAAAGCAAAACTGGAAATTGAAGGAAATGGATGAAGATGGCAGTTTGTGGTTAATACCACATGTGTGGCTCGTATAACCAAGATTGTGATAAGACCTTGAAGCCTCTCCCCGTCCCTCGGGCTTTCCCCAGGTTACAATAAAGGTGGAAAGATAAGTTGAGAATGAAGGCAAGTTGTGGGGAGGGGTGGGAGGGTGGGCTGGAAAACAGTCACATTTGTCTGTTTCCCTCTTTCATCCAGATTGACTAGATGGGAGAAGCAGTCATTATCCACAATACTATTTAATACCAGATTCGGTGTACTAGGTTATTTGGTTTTATAAGCACAAGTCCCAGAATTTTGAATCTGAAGTTATCTTTTGGAAACCAGAAAAATGTTGAAAGAATTTACTTTCTCATCTGATAACATGGCATGTCTGAAAACTTAACTGATCTAAAAATGTGTTCACCTGAAGGACTAATAGAATTGGCTGAGCAAAGGTTGGGAATAGATGCTCTGAGCAGGGGAGCAGTGGTGGAACAGCATGTGCAAAGGCCCTGAGGTAGGAAGGATCAGATTAGGATCCAGTGATTGCTGTAGGAAGGTAGATGGTGCAGGAAGCGAAAAGTAGAAGTAGGGAGATCAATTAGGAAGATCAGGTACTTGCCCAAGGCTTGCTACCTGGTGAATGGCCAAGCCAGGTCTCATACCCAGGTCTGCAGGAAGATAAGGCATCATCTCCTGAGCATTTGTTAAGCAGTATTTGGTAATGATATTCATGTTAACCCAGAACACATTTAAGCGATTCTTAACTGACAGGTTTCTTTCGACGTGGTTTATTGATCTTTTAATTATAATATAAAATGTGTGTGAAATTATCAGCTGCAAAAGGAAGGGAAGTATGCATTTGAATGAACCAGTAGAAACTTGGAATTATGCCTGCCTTTTCTTCAGTCTTGCCAAAACGTAATTTCTTTAATTCCTCTAATCACATTCTTGACTAATCTGCGCAAGTCTGTACTATGCCTTGGCTTTTCCCCCTTAATAGTTCTCGGATCTTTAAAGTAAATATTTTGAAATGTTTTCTCTTGATCAGGGTGTTTGCGGTTAGATATTGTGTACACTGCTTTTATTGTAGAATGAGCTGTTTTTTCAATCACTGGATCCTTTGTTAGGAATGAATGCGGTGGTAATCTTGTCACCTTTACTTAAAAAATCATTTATCAGGTGCTTTTCTGTAGAAAGTAATTTAGATGTTTACAACCTTTACTTTCCAGAGATTTAAATATGTTCAGAAGTATTTAAAATGGAATGGTTTTGTCAGCTAATAATGATAAAATTACTATCGTGTGTTGAGGACTGCTTTGTGCCAGGCAGCGTACTCTTAAAAATTTATTTTCTGATTGCAATTGACATACAATATTATGTTAGTTTCAGGTGTATAACATAGTGATTAGACATCTATATACCTTATGAAGTGATCATCCAGGTAAGTCTAACACCTGCCTGACATCCTACATGATTATTACAATGTTATTGACTATATTCCCTATGCTGTACTTTATATCCCCATAACTATTTTTTTAATTATAGTTGACATTCAATATTATTTTAATAGTTTCAGGTGTACAGCATAGCGGTTAGACATTTACATAATTTATAAAGTCATCCCCGATGAGTCTAGTACCCATCTGACACCACACACAGTCATTACCCTGTTATTGACTGTATTCCCCGTACTGTACTTTACATCCGTGTGACTATTCTGTAACTACCAATTTGTACTTCTTAATCCCCTCACCTTTCTCACCCAGCCCCCCAACCCTCCTCCCAGCTAGTAACCATCAATTTCTTCTCTGTATCTATGAGTCTGTTTTATTTGTTTGTTTATTTTTGTTCTTTAGATTCCACATATAAGTGAGATCATACGGTATTTGTCTTTCTCTCCCAGACTTATTTCACTAAGCATAATACCCTCTTGGTCCATCCATGTTGTCACAAATGGCAAGATTTCATTTTTTATGGCCAAATAGTATTCCATCATATATATGTATCACCTCTTCTTTATCCAGTCGTCTATTGATGGACATTTAGGTTGCTTCCATATCTTGGCTGTTGTTCAGTAATGCTGCAATGCCCATGGGGTGCATATATCTTTTTGAATGAGTGTGTTGGGTTTCTTTGGATAAATACTCAGAAGTGGAATTGCGGGGCCATCCAGTATGCTCTTGACCCTGATTTCCATGACTTCCCTGTGAGAACGTCATGCTGTAGTCCCCTTGTTTGTTTTTGTTTTCATTGCCTTTGTTTTTGGTGTCAGATCTAAGGCATCATTGCCAAGGCCAATGTCAAGGAGCTTCCTGCCCATGTTTTCTTCTAGGAGCAAGTTGTACTGTCATTTTCATTTTACTTTTAGGAAAACTGGGCCTTACAGCAGATAAGTGAGTTTTCCAAGGTGGAAAGTGACAGCACTGAGACTTGTACCCAGCCCTTCTCAGGGTCCCTGCTCTTCAGCCCCATGCAGTTCTGCTTTCAAAATCAAGTTTGTTTTAGGCACTTGTTAGTCGTCACCTCAAGTGCTGAGAACAGGTGTAACATAGGAGCTTGAGTAAATTTGAGCAATGTAGTGAAATATTGTCATATAAGGTATTGTGAGGATTTTGTGCTAGAGACCATGTATGCGACAAATAGAAGCTAATCACTAACTTTTACATGAGTCACTGCTTTTACCCTGAACTTTTGGTAAATTCAAAGCTTCCCTCTATTTGAATTTACTTTCATAGGAATATTGGAAGGTCAATGAACTACTCTTAATGGGTTTAATGTAAATTAAACCCAAATAGAATGGCAATGGCAATGAATGACCACTTTCAAAATATCAGTTATAGCTGTGGTTCTCAAACTGTAATGTTCACCCTAATCCCCTGAGGGCTATATTAAAACGCAGATTGCTGAGGCCTCCCCCCCCCCACAAACACACACACATACACCACCAGACTTTTTGATTCAAGAGATCTGGGATTGGTCTGAGAAGTTACCTTTCTGACAAATTCCCAGATTATGCTGCTGCTGGTGGTCTGGGCGCCACACTTTGAGAATCACTAATATGGGAAAAGTAAGAAGAGCTAATGAAATTAGATGGGCTAGTAAGCTAGTCCCTGAGAAAGGCATTTGCAGGTCTCAGAGCACATCCACATCACAAAGCAGAACGGTGCCCTGATGCCCACCAGGGTGAAGGGTGGTACAGGAACTTCATGGAGCCATCCCCACTACTGGGAAAACAGTGGGGTCACCTCACCTGCCTCACCTCCCCCTCGGCATGTGCAGGATGGCATGTGACTTAGGCCAGGTGTACTCATTGTGAACTCTACAGTGATTAAATTCCTCCACTCGGCTAGGCATGCGGCAGTTGCCCACACTGCTGAACTCTGAGTCAAATGAGTAAGCAAATCAGGATTCGGAAACCAATGAGGTGGAATATTAATTCTCACGTGTGTATTACAGAGATGGTCCTTACCCTGGGATGTTTTAGTGCCAAAAGCTTTTACGTGTTTCTCCTTCTCTGTTTCCAGTGACTAAGAATTAGCTGCATTAACCTAAAAGTTTAAGATTCCTATTTGGTTGGAAATTAAATCACATAGGGTAGTTTAGTAAGCCTTTAAGAAATACGTTCAGATTTGCTGTGTCCAGACTTGTCCTGGCATATGAAATATTTGACTTAACAAGATCTGTAGGTTCCCAGTGCATAAATGTCTTTGAAAATATGTTTTTCAAAATACAATTAGGAAAAAATTCCTTTGAAATGCTAAAATTACCTTTTAGTGGTGATAAAGATGCTGACAAACCCTTCTATTTAAAAACAACAAAAACACAGTTTTTAACCTTCATGATATTACAATAACATCATTAACTTGTTTGTAGACAAACATCACTGGTCATATTTAAAATAATCATTAGACTTTCAGAGGTATACTTAAGACAACTACTTTTTCAATACTACTCTAATTAAAATATTACTGCGGAATTGATGGGCTGCTAAGTTGCAGTTATTCCTTCCTTCTCTAGAGTCTGTTTTGACTTAGTTTGAGGGGAAGAAAGAAAAAGTTGTAACTGAGCATTTTAGTAAGTTATTTTAAGGAGAAAGGGAAATTTGGGAGCCTCTTCTAATAATGAACCTTAAGAAACTCTTGTGACAGTTTATTATCGAGCTTATCTCGTTTCGTTTTCTTTGCTTATTTTTTAATTAATGACCATGTACTGCTTATGTAAAAAAATTCCAAAAAAAAAAATTCCCTTGTTTGTATGTATGTACCGTATGTATCTATACCATGTGAGGTTAGTGATTCCCAATGAAGCATTTGGGAAATGCTTAATTAAGAAACCCTGCTTTCTTAATTGTGCTCTCCTCTGATTGAGTGTGGGTTGTCTTAGGCTTAGAGTTAGCCAGGCCAGTTTTAGAGTCCCAGAACTGCCAGTTACTAGATGTGACCCTGACGGTGTCATTTACCTATGAAGTCTGTTTCTACATCTGTAAAATATGTATGAAAAATATGTATTACCTATCTTATGTGGGTGTAGAATGCCTGGCGTATAAATAACCTGTAATGCTAGCTATCATCCTGATAAATTGCATGGCCATATTCATGTTCTTTCTGCAAGAAAAATAAAGTAAGGGTTCTGAATATGTTGAGTGATCTGGATAAGAATCCAGGAGATAGAGATTGTTGGTTGCGCCAATGTCATGTACCCTATATGGTATTTTAGGTTTGTTTTATTTTGGTCTCTTATGAAATCAAATAGAAATTTATTATATCCTAGATCATTTTAAACATATAGAATAATTATGAAGGTGCCATAATGTAAAAAGGCGTTTGTGAAACTAAGGTTTGGGAAATTAAATAGAGTGACTACAAGGTTTTCCTTTTTAAAGGCTGTTTTTTCATTATTTGATTGATCCAAAGTAGGATTTTTAAATCTATTGCCCTGTTCCATTAAGATAATTCAATCATTTATCCAATTACTCTCCTTACTTAAATTAAATTCTTAGCTCCTTTGTGCTTTCTCTCTAGCTAGTGTTCTGTTTCATGACTTGTCTGCATAGTTTTAGTTTTGTTTCTATTCCCACTTTTGTGTGCTAGGCTTCCAATTTAATTTTTTTAGTTGAATGAGCTCTTCCTCCCTTGTTCCAAACTCCTCTCCTGTTCTAAACTCTGCTGTAGCCTCAGATGTGGTCTCAGCTAATGATATGCAGTATGAGCGACCTTGTTTGAATTCTTACTTGAACAAACCATCTGTGTAAAGACTTTCTGAGACAATCACAGAAATTTCAATATGGTCTAAGTTCTCAGTGATGGAAAGAAATTATTGTTAATTTTGTTGGGGTTCGATACTGGTATATATTTATGTTAAAAAACAGTATCCTCATCAGTTATAAATGGACACCGAAGTTTCCATGGGTGGAAAAGAGACATCATCTTGGTTTTGCTTTAATATATTCAAGCAAAAGTAAAACAAGAACAGGAAGGGGAATACATGAAAAAGATTCGCAAAATGTTGATAATTGTTGAAGCTTAGTGATGGGTACACTGGATTCATTATCGTATTCTCTCCATTTTGGTATGTATTTGAAGTCTTCCACAATAGAAGTTTAAGTAAATGAATGGAAAAATGAATGTGGAGTTTCAGGATTCTACCAGGTGTTTCTTTGAATGTCAGTGGGGAAAAATGTTCATGTCATCCTAGAGTTTAGGAGATTTTGGGCAGGTGGGTCCTGGAACATGAGTTTCAAACAATTAGGCAAAAATACAGGTGCGATCCGATGGCCTCAGACTCTAGTATATAAGACTGTTCATGACCGTAACGTGATCCTTGGGTGAGGAAAAACAGAAGTCTGCCCAGGAAGTCACCGAGGCCACCTAGTAACTGTCTGAGGAACTCTGTTTTGTAAAGGTACCTGTGCAAAAGATGCTAGGAATGTCAGAGAACCGGGGTACAGAAGATAAGCCAGGTGCTGTGAGAGGAGGCGGAGAAGGCCAAGTCTAGAACAGGCCAACACCTTTGAAAAGGCTAGAAGAAATACTTTAAAGGGCCTCAAGGTGGAGAAGAGTGAGAAAGAAGAGATCTAGGACTTGGAGTTGTTGTATAATAGGAGACCCAGAGGTAGCAAAACTGCTCACTGTAGGAAATAGGAGGAATGTAGAAAAATTGAGAGGAAACCCCCTGCCCCCACACTGTTACACAGTCGATTCTCGTTATTTGTGGTAGTTTGTGTTCTGTAAATTGACATGAACACTGAATTCGGGAATACTGAACCATTGCTCCTAGGGATGGAACAACAAGCTTAGCTTCCTGTGAGCTTCTGGTCATAACATTTTAGCGAACTGATCGAATACATAGCCTTGTTTTATGAGTATGTGTATGTGTTTCTTGTGTAATATATATTGTTGATTCATTAACACTGCACTGAGTGCCTATAGCCTATACCTCATGCCTGAATGAAGCTTATGTGACACATATGTTTTCACTGTAAGGAAAATCCCAACCTTCTTGCTCTTAGGAACACTAAACAGCACTTCAACACTACGCTCGGGGAGCCATTTTAAACAACAAAATTACCCACAAAAGGCACAAATGCAAACTGAAAAGGACACTTGTTTACAGTATGAGCGCTGAAACAAGAAGACACAGTGTGGCCTTGTTTGACCTCAGCTGGGACCATGTGTGTAAAGGGAATCAAATAGTTCACCACACTGCGCATGTCCGTGAAGGACCATAGTACCGATTTTGGAGTGACACGTGAATTTTAGTGAGTAGGCCAGTTCGCAAATACAGAATCCGTGAAGGATGAGGCTCTCCTGCTGTATTGTTAACAAGCCATTTTGGGGTAGCTTGCCCATTGGCATTGAATGTTTTTCCCAAAGATTTGTCAGCTTCTTGCGAATTATCTAGTCTACTTTTATGGTCTTACAGATTTATGCTACACTCTCTAAAAATCCAAGGTAGTAGCCCTTTAGAATTTCTTGCAAATATTTTTGCAGTGGTCATCCATTTAATTTCTTTGTGCACTGAAGTTTTTCATTGCACAGTCATCACTCACTTGTGTGATTTCTCTTGCTTTTTTCTAAGCTTAGAAGACTCAAGGATGATGATTTTTTTAATTGGAAAGGGCAAAACAAATGTACGTAAAAGTGGGTGGATGCCTCGGCTGAGGGAGATGACTGAATACGTAGGTACTTGAATTGAATTTGGCGTGTCCAGGCCCAATTTGATCACACTTGAGCACACTTAGAAAGTCTGGACAGCAGTATTCCATTTGACAATGCTTTGTAAACTTAAAAATGCTGTCGAAAGTATAAGGGCATAATATTTTCTGATTTGTAGGCTTCTGTTGACAATCTTGGAGGACAGGAGAAAGGCCAAAAAGATTGAAAATACAGGCAGATGTTCTTTAGAATTTGAAAACACTTTAATTTTCTGAAATAAATGATAGCCTTTTCCAGGTCTGGCCCAGAAAGCTTTAAGGTGATTCCCTGGCAAAATTGGAGTCTTCTTAGGTCAAATATGTTTGTGGCTCTCTGCCACGTGCCCTATTTTTACCTTCATGGCTGCCCATAGCACTCACTGTGGTCCAAGCAGGTAGGGTCGAGCTGTGCCTTCCTGCAAACCAGTGCTTCCCTGTTCCTGAAACTTTCTTAAAGCATTTTTACCTTGTGTTACTTGGATGTGTGTCGTCTCTCTCCCTCTTAGAAGATAAGCTTCTGTCTTACTCGTTGTTTTGTCTCCCATAGACCCACTACAGTGTCTTCTAAAGAGAAAAAAAAAGTAAGAAGTAATCTCGGAATGGAATAAACAGAGGGAAGTAGGGATCATTTGTGATTACCTAGGACAGAGCAATGGATACGGTAGTTGTTAGAAGTCAGCATGGGTTCCCCAAGGACAAGCCTTTCTTAAACTCACTTCGTTTCTTTTTTAAGTCAGTTATTTATTGAAGAGAGAGTTTGTGTAATGTCATTGTTGGGGATATCAGAATAAACCCAGGTGTTGGACTATGTCTTTTGGGATCCTTTTATAGATAAATAGGAAGAACATGGGCTTGATTATAAGCTCCATAGGTGTCGCGGGTTGACAACTATTTGATTTTTCACCTTGCCAATGCTAGTCTCATTTTTTCCATTAAAGAAGACGAAAGAGGAAAGTTTATGCTTTTTGTTTTGTTTTTGTTGGAGAGGTGGAAAGTGCAGAGGTTGACTGTGGGCAGGGGTCTCGGGGTACTTGGGAAACATAACCAGGAGCTAGATGTCTTTGAAAAATCTCATGTTTTTGCACAAAGATGAATCCACTTCGTATTCTGTTTTTAACATAGCCATATGTGTTTTATTATAAAAATATTTAAAATTATCATAAAATAAAATGGCTTGCATAGTACTTCCAAAATGACTAGTTTGAGATAATGGTCTTTGATAAAGAATGGTGGATCAAATTTGCGTCTGTCCCTGTGATGGGAGGGAAGCTAACCAACTGGATGTCAGAAATCAGGGTAGAAAAAGGCTTCAAAAAGCTGATGGCGATCAACATGAGCAACCATACAACTCTGTTTCCCCGAAAATAAGACCTAGTCGGACAATCAGCTGTAAAGTGTCTTTTGGAGTAAAAATTAATATAAGACCCAGTATTATGTTATATTTATTATATTGTATTATATTATTATATTATATTATATTATATTGTATTATATTATATTATATTATAATAAAGACCCGATTTTGTATTATAGTAAACTAAGACTGGGTCTTATATTAATTTTTGCTCCAAAAGATGCATTAGAGCTGATGGTCCGGCTAGGTCTTATTTTCGGGGAAACACGGAATTCAACTCTACTTAATGCAACTTCCTTATTCCTAGGATAGGAACAAATTGTGTGTTTGTGGAATAGGGAGACCTGTCAGTAGCCTCAGCTCGTGTTAAAACGACTTTCGGCTTTAGCCAAGTGTTGGACATGGCTGGCCTCTCCGGCAGCGTTAATGTCACAGCATTCAGAACAAAGGAGATAGTCATCCCGTTGTTTTCTGCCTTGGCCAGGCTGCCTCGGAGAGCCTGCTTTCAGTTCTGAGCTCTCCATTTCAGAGGGCAAAGTGGGGAGGTACATGGGCGACAAGCCGCCCTGTTAGAATAGTTGGGAGGCCTGAGGGTGGGAAGGAGAGCAAACATTTCTCAGCTTCAGGAGGAGAATTGGAACTTTCAGATAGAAGAACATTCTTTTCTGTGTCGACTTAAAATTTTTTTCTGTGTTTACACACAAAAAATGGGGATCATGTATACTATTTAGTATAATTGTGTTTTTCCACCGAATGTAATGGGTGTTAATTTCATGTTAATATTTATGGCTTTATATTTACAGTATTATTTCTCATGGCTGCATAGCATTCCATTTTATGAGTGCACCCTTATTTTATTAAAATCATCCCTAATGGTAGTCATTTTGGTTGTTCCCAATTTCTTAATATCATAAACAAAAAGACTACGATAAATGTCTTTGAAATACCTTCATCACTGTGTACTTGTCAGGTTACATCCTTAGGACCAATTGTCAGCTGTGGAATGGCTAGGTCAAAGTTAGTCTTTTCTAAATTTTTTTTACTTTTTTAAGCCTTTGGATTTTTATTGCCAAACTGCCTTACTATTAGAACTGGATGTATTAAAGAAGTTGCATCACCCCAAGTTGTGGAAAGGATTTTGGCAGTGGGTTGTATATTGGAGAGTTATCTAAAAATTCCTTCAAGAATGTCATGAACATTTCTACGTAGAACCAGATGATTATTTTATCTGGAGATGTCATGTTTCAGTCTTAGCATGTCAGTCATATGGTAGCAAACTAATCGCTACGAGTCTGTAAGGAAAATAATACAGAAGATTTCTGTAGTCAAAAAGCACTGTAAGAATCAACCAGTGAAGGGAGGCATGTATATGTCAGGCTGTAGCTCAGTACTGTTAGGTTGCACGTGAGACAGAAATAGCCAAGGGGTCATTCAGCCCCGGGACCCATGGCAGGTAACAACTGGCACATTAACTGTTTTATAACTGACATGTCTGGCTTTTCCAAACTAAGTACATTGCATTTTCTGCACACTTCTAGAGCTGGGTAACCTTTGCTTCTGGGGAGGATAGGAACAGGCAGAAAGCTGCTCTAGATCATGTTCCTCCTAGAGACCTCCAAATGGGTTAGCACATGTTTTATCCTCATGACCCAGAGCTTAACTCCAGTGAGAGGAGATGGGCTATTGATGTCATCAGGGGAGTGGATTCCAGCTTTGCTGCTGGAGTCAGCCACATGGCCTTCTCTAACCTCAGTTTTTTCACCTGTAAAATGTGGCGAATAATGATCGATTATCAGGACTTCTCACAGAGTTATCGTGAGGATTACCTGAGATGATATGTAGGATAGAGTTTTATAATATGCAAAACACTGTAGAAATATTAGCTGTCACATTCGGCTAATGGATGTTCAGTCTTCAATCTTTCTAATGGATGAAGAAACTGGATCTGATTTATCTTGATTTTGTCTTAATGTTTGGCTCATAGTTCCAACTCACTAAATATTTGTTGAATGAATGCAAGAAAATGTTTGGAATGTAGGCTAAACTGACACAGAACAACATTTTTTTCCTGTTGAAAATGTGTGCTTCTCATCTTTGTAGAATAAGTACTGTTATTTATACCTTACAAATGGGAAACTGAGATCCATTAATCGTCGAAGCATTCTCATAGCCAGATCCTGCATTTTCCAGTGATTTGTAATCACATAGAAAAGGGATTACATCAAGTACTTTCTTTGTTTGAGATAAACTAAACCTGTGTACTGTAGTTCTGTTGTGTAAAACCATTAAAAAAACAACAAAAAACTGATGAAATATTCTGTCAGACTTTATTATTATTTACTGACCACTAATAGAAAGTAATTTTGTTCATTTTATTTCTGCCCTCGCGGAAGTCTCTGTTATCAGAAAGCTAATTCTGTTATCCACGTCCCTAATATAGCAACTTTGTATTTCTGTTCTTTGTGCATTGTGTTTGGTCTTCAACTGTGAAGATTCTATGAACTGAGAGCTCTAAATAGCCATTGTGTAACTGGAGTGATATTCTGTCAGCTCCATGCATTGTCTTTGAGAATAAACGTGTTATTTTATTTCTGATGAGACTTCTCTCATTGCCACTAATAATATGATATTGAAAAGAAAAGCTGATGAATAAACCTCCTAAGTGCTTTCAGTGTTGAAACAAACAACCTTTCATTTTAGGGTTACATGGTTATATGTATGTTCCTGTATTTTCAAATAGGAGGTAGAACCATCAGGGTTGTATTCTTAGGGTTTTAGGTAAGAAGTATGGGTGAAATTAAATCCAGAAGTATGTGTTTATGTGTTTTACTAGGCAGAGGTTTCAGTTTTTTTTTTTTTTAATCAGAATCTCACATTAGTCTATGGTCCAAAAATGTTTAGGGACCACTGACCCAGCAAATTCCATTCAGCCCTGGTAGCTTATTTGATCTATAGTAGCTGTGTCACTAGAAAGTGATGTAAAATACCTAGACTAGTGCAGGGTACTCATAGGTGCTAAATAAATATTTGTTGGAGCCCTGATAAAATCGCAGGTTCTCTTCTTATCTATAACACGTTATGATTTGTGAGCTCCTAGAAGACAGGTTTTTTTTTTCTTTTACTCATTCCTTGGCATCCTGACTTCTCACCTCTGCCTCCCAGTGTAATACAACGTGCACTTTCTGTGTCAAAGTAGAAGTCTTTAAACTTTTTTGATTAGATGTCCCCATTCATAGAAAACAGTTTGAGCACGTGTTCTCAAAAGTGACACATGTATATACACATACATGTCCTATTGAGAGTACACTCTCAGATTGTTTTATGCTGGTCATATAAAGCACACATAATAGCAATGTTAAAATGAGAAAGATGAAAAGCAATGTTTTAAAATGTATCGATGACCATGACAGCTCCATGTTGACATTAGCTATTCTGTAAAACGGCACAATCTATACTTATTTCTACGCATTCCTACTTTTTTCCTCCTCGTTATCTGGGCTGACACCTAGTTCTGGTTTTTCATGGCTCCCCTCCCACTTCCTAACACCCTTTTAGCAGACGCCCTCACGGTTCAGCATTCTCCATGCTTAATTCATATTCTTGAGACTCAGGATCTTTTGATCCTGTTCACCTTATGCCAGGTCAACTCATACAAATCTCTTTGATAAAACAGTGCTGGTTTTGGCTTCTCTTGGAAAGCCACTCTGGTCCCCATTGGTGGCCAGGACAAGTGGCAGACAAAGTCACGTGGCACAAACAGCTGCTCAGGGACAGCTTCATGCAGAAGGGGACTGGAGAGCTGAAATGGGGACTGGCCTCACCTTACACAAATGTCTATGCATGCAGAAGAGATACCAAAGTCTGACTTTCTCTGTTTTTCCTTTGCAAAATCATGCCTATGGGCTTTTCAAGATCATTAGGCATATGAAGCAAAGTTTTTGTAATTTAAATAAACCAGAAAGCTGGAGGCCATTTATTCCTGTGAAGATCTTACCCACCCACCCATCCACCTTTCTTATCTAGTCGCTACTGTCTAGTTACTATCGGGGAGAAAATGGTAGCAGCTCCATCTTTAAGATTTAGCCCACAGTTCTTGCAATAGGAATGAATGGTTTCCTGTGCGCTCTCGTTCAGCCTTGTGCATACATGGGTTTAAAGATTTCTTGTGCCAAACACAACTCCTTTCTTCTAAATCCCTTGTGCATAGGTTGGAGCCAACAAGGAAAACTTCTGCAGCATTTCCTAGTTTAGAAGTGCCATATAAGTAAAGCATATGTTTGGGAATGTTTTCTTTTGAAAAACACATGCTAAGTCCCTTCTTAGTAGAACTTCGGTGCAGTGTTGGCCCATTTTAAAGCCTGTTGGCCACCTAGAGCCATGCGTGAGTTTGTCAGCATCAGACCTTCTCGTGAGAGTATGCGCCTGTGGCTCTCTAACATTGAGTGGCCGCATGGCATTGAATTTAGTGTTAATTTTTCAAATTGGTTCAAAACTGTCCAGCATGAGCAAAATTTATAGTCTTCTAAAGTGAGAAAAAAAAGAGAACTGACAGTTATGGAACGCCTAAGTCCAGCAGTTTGCATTTGTTTAAATTTAATCTTCATACCCCTCTGAGGTAACCTTGATTATTCCCACTTTACAGAGAGGAAAACAAAGTTCAGAAGTTGTAATTTGACTAAAGTCACAGATTAGTCTGGTGTGAAGTACAAGGTGATCCTGTGTGATGAAATCTTACATTTCTCTTACTTAACGAACTCTCTGCCAGGGACGGCGGTAAGCATTTTAACACATTATCTTAGTCATTCTCACCACATTTAAGCTTCAGAAATTTTAAAAATCAGTCCTCCGCAACTGTTTTTAGACCAAGGACAAACACTTTTAAAATGTTGATGTATTTCAATCATTTATATAGTTTTATATAAACTCTTTACCTACATACCCAGTTTCCATTTAATTTTATAAACTATTTCCTAATTTTAATAAACTTCATAAATATGTTTAATGTCTGTGTAATAATTTAATAATAATTTGTTTCAGACTTATTTTATTCAGTTGGGCAGTAAATGTATTTGTGTCTAAATCTGTGGGTTGTTTTATTTTTCAATGTTATTTTCTTAGTGTGTATTATTAGAAGTAAAATTATAGGGTCAGAAATTACATTTCTTTTTAAAACTGTAACCACTTTAAAGGTCCTTGATGCATTTTGCCAATTTGATTTCTTTAAAAAAAAAAAGGGGGGGACCAGTGTCCACCCTCATGGCAGTGTGTGGGTGCCCGTCTCCCTGTAGACCGGCTCTTGGGGGTATGGATGGTTCTGGTGCTCTTTCCCCCAGCTGCCGTGCTCCATCCTGTACCAGCTTCTCTGTGGGGTGTTTTGTGTGACAAGGTGGTATCATGTGTCTTCTCCACAAGAAAAGGCATTGTTACCAAGGCAAACAGTGCCACTTGATACAGCTACATACACGCCAGAGCCAGAGAAAACCTTCACCAGGGGGATTGTTGACCATTGCTAGAGGTTGTGGCAATGCAGAAGTTACATAGTGTTCCTTTGGCAACACATGTTAGTGGATTTTTTCTGATGTTGGAGCCCTTCTTAAATGAAAATTCTGAACACCGACCCTAAGAAAATATACTAACAAAATAAAAAGCATTAGTCAGGAATGCATTGCTTGTTAAGATTTAGCAAAGGAGATCACATATTGTTGAATGAGGTAGGTTGCCCATTTCTTTTTAATGGGTAAGGAAAAAGCCATGCTTCACTTCAGAGTGAACACATGTTTAATAAGAAGACAGTGACCAAGATAGGCTCTCTGGCCACGAGGCGATCTCCTTTGCTAAATCTTAACAAGCAGTGCATTCCTGACTAATGCTTTTTATTTTGTATTTTTTTTCTGTCTTTCTATTACCATGTTTCCCTGAAAATAAGACCTAGCCGGACCATCAGCACTAAGGTGTCTTTTGGAGCAAAAATTAATATAAAACCCAGTCTTGTTTTAATATAAGACCGGGTATAATATAATATGATATAATATAATACCGGATCTTATATAATATAATATAATATAATATAATATAATATAATATAATATAACATAACATAATACCCGGTCTTATATTAGTTTTTGCTCCAAAAGATGCATTAGAGCTGATGGTCCGGCTAGGTCTTATTTTCAGGGAAACACGGTTGAAAATTTCTGAAATACGATTTCTTGCTGGTCTAGAACATGTTAAGGTTGAATCAAGTGGCAGATCCTTTTAGGACTTGCTTTTCCATTCTTTGCCATCTTGTCAAATATGACCACAGTATAAGTCCTAATATAGGAAATGTTAGGTTTCACAGGCAGTTATCTTTTCTTTCCAGCATGTTTTGAGAAAAATATTTGAACTGGTATAAATTTTAATTACTGGCAGGGTGGAGGAGAGGCTGACTCGCAGAATTCACGATGCTGATATGCTGCTGCAGTCATTGGTCAAGTGCTTTCTTTACGTCCTCATGAGTTAACGCTGCTACCAAGGGCAATCTTGACAATCAAAGAATAAAAGATAATTTGTGAATGTGGAGAGCCTGAATCAATCAATTAAAATTGCTGCCTTGCCAGTCTTTAAATTTAAATCAGGACCGTTTAAAAAAAAAAAAGCCAGAAGTAACATAAGTCATTACTCGTGAGAAAAGTGAGGGTAGTAGGGATTACAGAAGTCGCAGGCATTGTTTTGTTCTTATTTTAAAGAATATGTTAAAATGGTTGACAGTGTTCTCTAACTCACTCCTCCCCTCCTCTGAGATTAATTGATCTTTGCTTTAAAACTCCTGAATGCAAAGACAGGAATTCCCTCCCTGTGGTAAGAATGATGGAGAATGGCCAATCTCCCTACATTACTGGATAGTGGAGATGCTACACATTTTGAGAATGTTTACTATCAGACTGGGTTAACTATAGGTGAACAATGCCCTTCTTGTCTTTGAAAGTGAAGCGAGCTAAGTTAGAGGTTCTGAGGAGGAAGCTAGGAGTTGCTTGGAGGGGCTCCCGCTGGAGGATGAGTGGGCTCTGCCCATCCACCTCTGCTTTGTGCTTCCAGGATGCTCGCCGCAGTAATCCGGGTTTGTCTTGATAGCAGACGGGCTCGTCCTGTCCTACAGAAGTAGGAATCACGGATGCATCACTGGCATCACCTTACCTTGGCCTTGGGCTGCAATCATTGGAAAGGCCCACGTCAAACCCACTCCTCTCTGGGGAAGGTGACAGAAGTTCTTTGCCTGTAACATTCCATCACTTCTAAGGAGCAGTAGGATGATGATTGGGCAGGACGCCAGCTGCCTGTGCTGAAACACCAGAGCCTGGGCTCTGATAATTAATGAGGCTTGAGAGAACATTTCCTTGGCATATTTTACAGCTTGACCCAGGGGACGGGGGCACCCTGGGGAAATTGGCCTCTGTTCCCACTCTTTCTTTCCTAGAATGAAGTGTGGCATTTATATGATGGCTAATATTGGAATGAGCACCGTGCCATCCTATTCTCAACAAGGAAGAAGTCTTTATATTTTATAATTCTTTTTTGAAAGTACTGCTACTCTTATTTTTTTAAGTGTCTATATATATTTTAAATGGAAATGTGTGTGTATTTGCTTTGTCTCTCTACATGTGGTGGAAGTTGAAGTAATTTTTTTTCCACAAGGAAGAATCAAAAGCGTCTTTTTCGAGATTATTCTGAATTTTGAGAAGGCTAACATTTGCTAGGCTTTGTCTTTTTTTTTTTTTTTTTTTTTTTAAGATTTCTTCCATCTTGCCTGGTGGTCTCTGGTCTTAAATGTTACAAATTATTTCAATTAAAGAACTCAACAATACTCTGAAACACAGGGCAGTGGCTGTTACTTGGTAACAACTTTGAAACTGCATAGTAATAACATTTCATCAGATTTGCAATACAATGGAGGTGGGTAATCTCAAATTATGTATGGAAAGTTAAAGCACAGAGGTTAGCACAGTACTTGCTTGAGGTAATCTCCGTGGTTGTTGACAAAAACCACATTCTTAATCCTTTACGTAACAGAGACATACATTTTTTGTAAGAAATGAATTAGAGAAGATAGTGTTCCAGTTAATGGCAAAGGTTAAGCTTCGCAAATGGTTCTCCAAGTAGACATTTACATTTTTAGGCCTTAAGGCCATACCTACTGAATGAAACTTGGGAGCCCAGCAATTGTGTTTTTAAAGAGCCCTCCACCTCTTTGTGATGCAGTCTAAAGTCTGAGGACCACTATCTTGATAGTCTTTCCACCGTTGTTTGTGTAGTTTAAATGCTGAGGGTTGACCTCAGGGCAGAAGCAGGGGGGCAGTCTCATTGGAGACCCCCAGAACCTGACTTTCCATGAAGGCAGAAGATAGGTAAGGAAGCAGGAGAGGAACTCGTATTTCAGTTGCCTCTGCTATGCCTGGCACTGTGTCCGGCTTTCCATGAGGTCTCCTGCATGCAGTCCCCTCTCCATCTCGTGTGTGCCATTAGTATGCTCCTTGTGCTGCAGGGGTACCGCCTCATTTTCCAGTTGTAATCTCAGCCCCAACAGCAGTCCCAGCCCTTTGCCTCTGTTCTTTGACTGTTGGTCACTGAGAATTAATACTTCATTTCATTGTGGGAGTTATGCACTGGCTCACAGGGCATGCCGTTTGGGTGTGAGAGATCGGAAGCTTCCTGCTAAACTCCGTGCTTCTTCCTGGAACCGTAATTTTATTTCAGGCATGTGGGAAGGGCGGGACTGTGTCTTGTACAGCATTACATTCCCTGTACCTAAGGTACAGTGCTTGGTAAACAGCTGTTGAATGAATATTCATCTTAGTAGCACAACGATTGTGTTTTCTCCTAAAGAGCTCATGCCCTATCTTCAAACTCACTTTTCTGGTTATGTAAAGACACTGGCTCTCTAAAAGTGTGGTCCCAGATCGGCAGCAGTAGCAACTGGGAACTTGTGAGAGATATACAGTCTCGGGCTCCATCCCAGGCCCGCTGGCTCAGAAACTCAGAGGCTGGGGGCCAGCAATTCGCTTCAGCAGGCCCCCCAACATGCGTGTGCTTTATGATGACATGTGAGAGCCACTGCATTTAGGCATGAGGCGTAGGTGGTTTGTTGTTGTTTTTAATGGTACCTTTTATTATAGTTTTCTGGGGAAATAAAGATATTTCTCATTTAAACTTTGGGGATACGAGAACACTGAAGCGCATGACTGTTCTTTTCCATTTCAAGAAGCTGTAGTTGGATGTTTACTGGAGAAATTATTCCAAGCCCTACCAATTATCTGTCAGAAAATTGATAGGACTCTACATACAACTGTCTCCCACCTCTGTGTAATATTTAACTTTTGCTTGAAGGGTAGGCCCCAGCTATGCTAAAAATTCAATCTTTAAGGTGATACCCCTATCCAAGGGGAGGGACTGAGAGCAATGCGTTTTCATAACTCTTGGAGTTTTACTACGTATTATACCTTAATTTAACAAAATGTCTGTGGCTGAAAACAGGAGGAGAAATTGACTACACACAGTTTTGAACATACATACACACACGCACATACGCAAGGTGTGATCAAACAATACTGTAAATCTCCAAATAAAAAAACTTTATTACAGTAAAAGACACATTGCCATTAATCCCCTTCAAAGTACCTCCCCTCGCTTTGAACACACTTATCCCATCGTTCTTTCCACTTTCTGAAGCAGTTCTGGAAGTCCTCTTTCGTGAATGTCTTTACTTCATCCTCCATCATGACACCACTCTGTGTCACACATCGCTTCTGGTATATGGCAATTTCTGTCAAATAAAAACATTACGGTGTGTCCTCATCCACCTTATTCATTGGATCTGGTACCGTGTGACTTCTGGCTCTTCCCCAAAGTCAAAATGATTCAGGACATCGAGGCAGCCACGGAAGCACAATTAAAGACTCCCAGCATCTGGCCATTTTCTTGGGTCTCCTGCACATCTGAGGGTGCTTCCAGGGCAGTGGGACTCTGGTGCTTCCAGAGGTGCAACTCTCTGCCGCCCAAAGTCTCACGCTCACTCTCCTCTAAGAACCTCCTGTTAGTCAGGGGGATGTTGCTCTCTTCTCAAACCCTGTTCCCCTGAAGGAAGCCTGGCCACAGCCCCCATGAAGCAGGGAAGCCAGAGCCCTCTATCACGTGAATGAGGAAAGTGCAGAGAGAGAAACTTCACTGAGAAAGCCGCCTGCCCCAGAGTCAGTAAGTCCCCCGTGCCTGCCGCATCCAGGGCTGTGGTGAGCTCTGCTTCCTCTAGCATCATGGAAGCATCTGTGGCCCGTGTCACATCCCCACTTCGAGGCATCACCTGCTCTTCCTCATGGCTCCTGATTTGTGGGTGGCTGCACCTACCCCATACTGGCAGGGGGAGTAGACATATTTATTTTTGTTTGGTTGTTTCTAAAGCCGTTTGGAGACCTGTGTATTCCAGAAGAGTAGCCTTCACATTCCTAAGCATTTTCTATAAATCTTCAGTGAAATCATAAAGTATGGATAGAGATTTCGTTTTTTCTTTTCCAGTGATGGATAGTTTAGTTCTGTCAAGATTCCTGCAAAGCAGCGCATCTACCTGGCTGTCACACACTCTGCACGTTTGCCCTCAGGTTCTCAGTGGTTAGATTACCTGCGAGTGCAACCAGTTTCACTGATCACTTGCCGTCCTTGGCCATTATTTCCGATGCTGCCTTGCCCACAGCAGAACTAATGCGTGAAAAATAAAAACATTTTGGGGGGATATACTTAGTATTAAAGCAAGGGGAACCCCATAAAAGATGGTAAAGCTTGCACACAGCATTAATTTTAAAAATGCGATCTTGGGCAAGCAGCGTATTACGGAGGATCTGTAAATGCCTCTTCATCTAGAATTTCAGTATAAGCTGTACCTAAAATATTTATACAGCACAGTGCTGCTTCGCCCCTGACAAAAACATAGGTTCATGTGTATAGTGTTCCTACAGACATCACTAACGTATAAGCAGCTGAAGAACCTTTAGGGATATTTGGAATGTTAGAAAGTCAAGTATCTGTCGTGGGGTTGAGTTTGTAGTGACTGGTAAAGTGGCCTTAGTTCCTAAACAGAAATATTTATCTTGTTACCAGAATGGCATTTCATAGTAAAGACACATCATAGAAAGAGAAGAAGAGTGTTTAATAACGTGAAACTTCGAAAAATGGATCGGTTTACTGTTAGCAGGGAGATTGGAGTAGCCCCTGGCATTCCTGTTAAGAAAGAAATGTTGCTAAAAACACAGCTGGGAATAATTCTGTTACCAAGTCTTTTAGGATCAATACAAAGCTTGTGGAAAAAAAAAAAAAAGCTAATTTTCATCTTAGCAACTACGGATGCCTATTACATTTTATCTGTAAAAGAGGAATGATAACACCTGCCTAATGGGCTGATTGTAAGGACTGAAAGAATACGGCACCTTAATAAGTACTTAGTAACAGCAGTTTTTTTGTTTGTTTTAACAGTGATTGCTTCCAGTTGTGAATTTAGCTGTATTTTCTGTGATCCCCAAAATAGACCAGCAAAGTAGTGGTGTTTCTGTCTTAGAGATAAAATTAAAAATTGAAGAAACTATTTTGCAACTCTTGCATGCAACACGAAAGACCAAGTTCATATATACTATCCTGATCTGATACCTCTGTATCCTTATGATAAGGATCCTGTCTGACTCTCTGATACACTTGAAAGGGTTTTGTTCCTGGTAGCAAAGGCTCCCAATTAATATACCATCTCCTCTTCATTATTAGGGTACCAAGTTAATAATATCCCCGATAGACAAAGAAGGACTACAAATGAATAACATGAACATTATAGCAGAAAAATAAAGGACACACACAAGAAGTGCAAAAAATAAAAAAATGTTCAATCTCAGAGATATGCTAATGAAAGTGAACCTTTTTAATGTATAAAATAGGTGAATTTAAAAAATACTACTACACAGCTTTAGAGGGAGTAGGGAGAATTGTACTACTCATATACCACTCATGTAACACTGGAACATAGACTGGGTCAGACATTCTGTAGGGCAAGTTATCGACAATATTATATCCATATATTTTGCATAAATTTGAACCATGACTTTATCCCCAGCAAATACTTAATGATCTGGTCTAGGCTGTCCATCTCACTATTATCTACGTAATCAAAGCTTGTAGGTGACTTAAATGCTTCAAGGGGATTTATTAAAATGGATTTTTGTATAGTCATTAAAAATAAAGCTATAGAAGACTATGAAGTGACACAAAATTTCTGTCAGAATAAACAGGAAGGACAGGTTACAAATAATAACACATGATTCACTTTTAATAAAAATTATGCTTACACATTTGTGTGTTATGATTATAAATGTGCCATGCATACATACCAAAGTGGAAGGAGATTTTAAAAATGTTAATAGTGCTTTCATTTTTTTCTTTATTCACATTTGATTTTTCTAAACTTACAGTAAAAGACTAGCACTACTTTGAAGGAGGAAAAACCTGTTTAAAGTTATCTTTTTGACAATTCAGCATAAATTATATACATTACCCCAGAGGTAGTATCTGACTTGAATCTAGACTTTTGCTATGTTGATCTGACACACTTTAGTGTCTGCTTTCCTTTTCTCTTTTAAATGAACATAATTTACCTAAAGCAGGAAAATATAATTTAGATATTCAGACTTGATATAGATGTTGAGTAGTTCTGTAAGCTTTCTTGGGGAACCAAAACCAGGCACACAGGGTGCTGTTTGGGAGAGAGAGGTTGGTAAGATGTGCAATTATTTTTAGTTGAGCTGCAGTGTATATGGAGAGGTGAGGAGCAAAGGAGGAAGAGTGAGGTGAGGTGCTTTTATTGGGCTGTTATGTGTGTCAGGTAAACTTCAGGGTAGAAAATGACCAGCACAAACCTTTTGGCTCGCTAACCGCAGTTCTTGATTGGAGCCTCTGCTTGTCTCTACTTGCCCTCCCAGTTTCTCCTTAATCCCCTGCAGTCTGCATCCTATACCATCCCTATTAAAAATTGCCCTCAGAGTCAAGTGTAATTGAAAAAATTAGAAAGGGGGCAAAAAGTGAAGGAGAATAATTTCCAGGTATAAAACAAATATGGGGATGTAATAGTCAGCATGGGGAATATAGTCAATAATAATATTGTGATAGCATAGTACAGTGTCAGATGGTTGCTGGACTTATCATGGTGATCACTTCTCTAGTTATATAAATGTTGAATAACTATGGTGTACACCTGAAACAAATATAATAATTGTATTTTAGCTATATTTTTTATAAAAATCTTAAAAAATGAAAATTGCCCTCAGAGGTCACCAGTAACCTCCTTACTAATTGTTAAATCTGGTGACATCTTTTTTGTCCCCACCCACAGCATTTGACTTCACTCATCTTTCTTTGGGCTAAGCCTCTCCACTCTCCTGGTCATTGTCCTAGCTCTGTGACCACCTTTGTGTCTCCTTCATTTGTTTTTCTTACCTGTCTCCCTTCATCCTTCACTGTCTTCTAATCATTCCCCTTAGAATTTTTATTTAGTCTTGAGGCTTCAATCATCTTTGTTGGAGGTAAAAGTATAGCCCACAGTCTTTCCCACTGTGAGTCCCTGTTGTTGCTAGGAGTTTGTTCATAAAATGCTTTTTTTGAAATTAGAACACTTTGACTTTGACACACAATCTACAGACATTGGACATGGAGCTTATGAGGTGTGATAAAAAAATACAGTGAATAGTTGAATTGAAAAAATTTATTTTAGTGAAAGACATATTGCCATTAATCCTCCCCAGAATACTCCCCCTCACTTTGAACACTTACCGCATCATTTTTGCCACTTTCTGCAGCAGCTCTGGAAGTTCTTTTTCGTGAGTATCTTTAGTTGGGCTGTCGTGGCTACCGTGATGTCCTGAATCGATTTAAAATGTTTCCCTTTCATGGTCTTTTCGATTTTAAGGAAGAGCCAGAAGTCACACAGTGCCAGATCTAGTGAATAAAGTGAATGAGGACACACCATAATATTTTTATTTGACAGAAATTGCCATACCAGAAGCGATGTGTGACACAGAGCCTTTCTGTTGTAATCACAAAATATGGTAAAAGCTGCTGCCAAGTGCCATCCAACGGAAAGGCAGGGATCTTCAATATAGGAAGCAGTGCATTGAACCGTGGTAACAATGTGTGACAAGTTTCAACTTGTTCCGTGTAGTCATTGGGTGTGAGCTACGGTTGAGAGAAGGTGTGTTTTAAATAAGTGTGCCATAAATCATCCTCCTCCATGACAATGCTCCATGTCACATATTCCTTCTGGTATGGCAATTTCTGTCAAATAAAAACATTATGGTGTACTCTTATCCACCTTATTCACTGGATCTGGCACCATGCGACTTCTGGCTCTTCTCCAAAGTCAAAATGATTCAGGACATCAAGGCAGCCACAACAGCACAACTAAAGACACTCACAAAAGAGGACTTCCAGAACTGCTTCAGAAAGTGGCAAGAATGATGGCATAAGTGTGTTCGAAGTGAGGGGGAGTGCTTTGAAGGGAATTACTAGCAATGTGTCTTTTACTGTAATAATTTTTTTTTAATTTAAACATTCACTGTATTATTCACCTTGTATCTCCTGGCTCCATGAAGAGACCCCAGATTGTCTATGAATGGTCTCCTTGATGATGGAATAGCCTCCTTGTATGAGCTTTTCCACACAAATGAAAATTGTGGAATTGATAAAATAATCTTATCTTAAGGTACAAAGTCTTGTAAATTTCAAAAAAAAAAAAATTGCAGAGCCAAAAATACCGGGTTTGTAGAAACTCTAATGTGTTCCATGTTGAAAGGAAAAACTAACTTAAAATAATCAAATAGTCTCTCCAGCTAGACAACTAAGCTCAATAAACACAAAACAATGGGCAATATCATTAAGACACAGTGTGAGGGCTAAATTTTCTGCAAAGTGGGCTTTGTCAGGGCCATGAACTTGAGCTGGGCCTTGACAGAGAGGAAAAGAAAAGCTGTATCTTGTATGGGGAATGATAGGTACAAAAGCAGGGTGTATGTGTTCTTTGGACTAGGACAGAAGGTGTTTGTTGGAAATTGGATGAAGATAAGATAAATGGATTTAGATTATAGAAGAACCTGAAAGCCAGCAGAGGAGTTTATGTTTGATGGAAGAGAAATTTTTCACCACCATGAATAGGGATGTGAGAGAATGCTAGATTTGGAAATTAGAAGAACAGAGAACTTCAGAATTGGCGGTATCCTGTAAGGTAGGATAAGAATGATTATTTGTTGAGTACCTGCTATATGTCATGCACAAGACTCATAGTTTTTATTCTTACAGCAACCTTAAGGGTAGATGATATTATTCCTATTTTATATATAACAAACACGCTGAGTTTTAGACATATAATTTGCCTAAATTCTGCAGAATTCCTGGATCAAGGTTGAAGTCCACAGACATCTGACTTCAAAGGACAATAAAGTTAGAGAACATTGAAACCACTTCTTCATTTTACAGTCAAGAAAATTGAGACCCCAGGGGACAGGGGACCCATTCAAAGTTATACAGGTAATAATAGGATGAAAGCAGTTGCTGTGCAGGAGAGAGTGGATAGGTGGTGATTTGCAGAGAGAGACCAGGTTAGAGCCTGCTGTTGTAAACAGGTGGGGGTGCCAAAGAATTTGGCAGAGGTGAATTGGAGTGAAAAAGAAGAGGCAGAGAATGGTAGGCCATTCAAGAGAAAGTGGTAGTGAATTGATCTCGGAATAAAGGATGGAGAGGGATGACTTGAAAGTAGTCCACCGTTGTAATCCCAGGGAACTGCCATTTACAGAGAAAATCCTAAGTGGAGCTAATTTTAAGAGAAAGGGCATTCGTTTCTTATGAAGTGGTCTGAATGAAATGACAGATACCAAAATACAAAAACCGATGGTATTTATGAGCTGACTGATGTACATATTGACAAACCCATGGTGAACAGTAATGGAAGTGAAGATGAAAGGCTGTGAGGAACCAGCCCTTTGATGTGATGGCAAGTTACCCCAACAGCAAAGGAGACTCACGTCTGCTTGTTATCCTAGGTTCTCTTTTATTCTGGTCTGCCCCTCCCACCCGACCAGAAATATGACTTAACTGTACTTGGATTCCTGAACTGCATAGCTGTCTCTCATAATTGATTTCCCTCTCCTGTAGGTCTCGAGCCTAGAAAAGGAGTATTGCTCTATCATATTTCTCTCAACGAGCCTTTTTTCTTTCAGAACGATTGTCACTGTACTGGATGGACTGCCGAACTATTGAATTGCTTCTATCTTTTGACCACACTAGGAAATTGTCCGTGGAGTTGAAATATTTATTGCAGTAATTTCTGGCCTTACATAATTGAGGTAAGGTATGCTTTATTCCCATACACCTATGATGAAGTTGTCATGTTTGTGTCCTTTACCTTTGCATTTTTAGAGACATTGATCCATCCTTTTCCCCTTTTTTTATGTTCTAATAATCCCTCAGAGTGCTCCTAATCTGAATATATATAAGGGTGCAGAAAAGACATTTACAGGATGAAATAAGAGCAAGCTGTTTAACTCGGCAGAATAAAGGGGGAAATGTATTACTCCAGATTAAATCACGAAGGTGCCTCATTTCTATAAATACAATATGCATAGAGTGGATTATACTAGAGAAAAATCAGTAGGTTGAAAGGAGTATTATTAAGGCTGCTTGAAAAAAATGGAGATACTTAAATATTAAAATATTGCTGGCTTTATTCAAGTAAGTAACATCTAGAAAATACAGCGAATTTAAAAGAAAAAATGTTATTCTACTTCCAGAGATAATCACTGTTAAAATTTTACTGCATTATTTGTAGTATTTGTATTACAAATACTTGTAATTATGTGTCTGCCGTATGTCTTCATTTGCTAGATTTTTGCAAATGAGGGACATCACATGCTTGCTCCATGCCAGGCTCTGTACCAAGCACCTTACATACGTTAATGTATTAACTGTCTCAACCCTGTGAGGTTGCTACTTTTCTTATCCCCATTTAAACATAATAAAATTGCGGTTCAGAGAAATTAAACGACTTTCCCATGTTCACACGTTTGGTAAATCCACTCAGAATTTGAAGTAGTCAGATACCAAAGCCTATACCAACAGGATCTTTTCACACGCTTCTTTTCCTTATCAAAATGCTTGTTACTTTTGCTATAGCATCATTTGAAATGACTGCACAGTATTCACTTACTTTTGGTATGCAATGGTTTCTCTACCCCATCTCCTTTTCTTGGAGATTTATTTGTTGTTGTTGTTTTTCTTTTTTTTTTTGCATTTACTTTTAGAAATAGCATTGTAGTGAATGTCTTTTGTGCACATCCCATGACTTCCCTGAGACAAATTACTACAAGTGGCATTGCTGAGTTAGTGGGAATGTGGGAATTTATCATTCAGGTTTTGATACACTCTGCTAATTGTCTTCTCAAAAGGGTGTACCAGTTTATACTCTTACTAGCAGTATGTGGAAGTGCCTGATCACCCTAACCCCTCAGCAGCCTTGGTAATTAGCAATTGGAATACTTTTGTTTGCCTTTTTTAAAGATTCCAGGGACCCTTGTTCAGGTCCATATCCCTGCCTCTAATACTCTAGAGCCATGGCCTCCTGACTGGTTTCTCTCTGTCTGCTCTACACCTCACTTTGTCACTAAAGGAATTAATTGCAGGACCGTGGGTAAAATCATGGGTTCTAGAACTAGATACCTGGATTCAAATCATGACTGTATTCCTCTGCCTCAATTTCTCCATCAATAAAATGGTAATGGTAATAAAACCTTTCCAGTAGTGATGTGAGGTGATAGGTGATGTAAAATACTGTAAACAGTGCATGATCCGTGCTACATGCACATTGATTGTTGGTTGCTACTGTTACTTTCCAGAAGTCCATGCTTGTATAATTAAAAAACCAAAGGTTATACTTGTTTTGAATGAAATATGATTATCACCAAGTTTGCAATTCACAGTAGAGGCTAAAATGCTGACATTGCAATATTGTTGGTGTGAACACAGTGACCAGCCCGAAGGTCACAAATAACCATCCCGGCCTCCGTTGATGCCCAGCGGTCAAGGATAAGGAGGAAGCAGTAGTAACAGGAATAACTAGAATGTCAAAGTGCTTTGTAAGCTCACAGAGCACTTTCACACACATTGCCTCACTTCATCCTCTCAGCTATTCATCCTCACAGCAGCTATTACTAACCTGGTTTTACAGAGGAGGAAATTGACTTGGCGGACTACAGCGACCTGCTTACTTAGTCATGGAAACGGTCAGTGGCAGAGTAGGGCGTGTACTCTAGGCTCTCCGACTGTACATCTGTACTTGATGCTTCCTGACAGGGATGAACTGAAGAGGTGCAGGTCTAGATACCCAGGTCTAGAAGTCAAATCTTTTCCCTCTGGCTTCTGCATAGACAAACTGGGAAGCAGGAATGCCTGGGTATTACACTCCTGCATCTATTCTTCACACAGCAGAGTGATCTTTTTCTAGCATAATCACATCGTGCCACACCCCTGCCTAAGCCTGCCCTGGCATTCTCCTTCACCTGGGTCTGCAAGGCCAGGCATGATCTGGCTGTGCCTGCTCTCCAGCCTCACTGCTGTCACTCACTCTAGAACACTCTGTTCCAACCCCACTGGTCTCCTTTCCAGGAACACGCCAATCTCTTTACTGCCCCCAGGTTCTCTAAGTGCTGTTCCTTAGCTTGGAACACATGCTTGTACATGTATGTGCATACACACCCTCACACACACATACTTGTGCTCACGCCTCTTTCTTGTGGCTGATGCATTCAGGGAGGCCGTTCCCAAAGAGAGCTCTTGAGCAGGCTACTTGGGGTCCCTTGGCTTTCCTGTTCTCTAGCTCTGTGTCCTTGGGCAAGTTCCTCACGTCTTCCTCACCGGTGACATTGCGGCATCAGAATCGTCATTGTAATAGTACCTATCTCAGAGTTGTTGGGAGGACTAAGTGCGTTAATTCATGCAAAGCTCTTAGAAAACCACCCTTATCCCAGAAGTGGCCATCAGTGGTTTGCCTTTCACTCGCAGGCTTCGGCTTAAATTTCACCTCAGTCAGTGCCGTCCTGTCCCACGTTGGCCATTCCCGCCAATATTCTCGATCTCGTAATCCTGGTTTTTCCCCCTTTGAGTATGTATCCGTATGCAATTATTTTATATTTTCTTTTTTCTATTTCCCCCTGTAGCCTGTGACTCCACAGCTAGGTCTCTGCTGCTTAGCATAGAAGTTTGCAGAATGAATGAATATCAACATCTCCAACCACAAGGTTGCATAGAAATTCCACCTACATTTTCTGACTGGAGTTTGATGGTATCATTTCACAGTATATTTCATCTGTATGAGACTTAGTTTGAAGTGTGATTTTAGATATGAATGAAAATTCATTTTTTCCCCAAATGAGTAGCCAATTGCACTTTTTGTGATTCTTTTAAAGAGAGTTCCAACCTAAATTATTATCCTTAGGAACTCTGACATTTTTTTGTTTCTTTCATTTGTTTTTCCGTACTTGGGTAGTCCTTTTGCAAACAGTAAATGCAGAAACGGTTCATCAACATGAGTCAAATTGCTCATGAGAGGGAGAGCTGCTCCTGGGTCCCCTACCACGGCCTAGCTTCCGAGAGGAAGGAAGACACAGTGTTACCGACTTAGGGACTTGTTCCATTTGCGCAATCTCTCATGCTGCTAAACCTGCGAGACATTTTGGGCAATCTTCTTTTAGATATTCTGTCTGCCATTTTTTAAAAAAACTATTGAAACCTGAAAACTTCAATATTCCAATGACTAAATTACTTTTCCTTAACTGCCTCTTGCATTTAGATGAGGGACAAAAATGCTTCGGCAGATCATGTATTCTAATCTTTGGTTTGGAAGAATCGGTCACGATTCTTTTCAATATTTTAACTTTTAAAATTAAAATTAATGACAAAAATAACATATACCCATTGTTACATAGTCAAGCCATAAAAGATGTATACAGAAAAAAATTGACGATTGCATCTTACCCTCTGGCCCACTCCTTAATATAACCACTGCTGAGTGTATTGTATATTCTTCTAGACTTTTCAATGCTTAGTAAATATATTAGATCTTCACATACACACACATGCTTGCATGCTTTTTTGGAGCAATGTCATAAACCCACTTTCTTATACACATCAGTGGGTTTTAAAAACACTTGAAGCCTTTGTTTTATGGCTGGCAGCAACTTAGAGGTCACTAATTGATGCTTTCCCAGGGCTTTATCGAGCCCTGCTTAGTTTATGCGAATCGCTGGATGGAATCTTCCAGAGAGCAGCGGCTCGGGCACATTCAGGAATGTGGTACACTGATAATGATTTCCGTCTCGCTACAGAGGAAGAAATGAGGAGGAGTGGCAAAGGAGAAAATCCTTCTAAGTTCATGAGGGTGAACATTTTGCACATTTTTTTTACTGGGTTACATAACAAGTAGTTTGCTTTTCAGGGAAACAGGATGGCACTGGGGTGCTGTCAGGTTACAGAATTTTTCATGACTTTGTCTCCTGTCATTCTCTTCTGCCTTCTTGTTATTGTTGTTCTGGTTGTTGATCCATGAGAATAGAAAATAAATTAGTGAAACTAATAATAAAAAGACAGAAAGGAAATAAATTGGGGATGGAGTAGGGTGGAGGGCAAAGTGACTCACCTGACTCACCTGGCCGTGCCCTTCACACTGGCATGAGAAGTATGGCTGGCCTGGCTTCTGATCTATGGGACTGCAGTCCCGAGAACTAACTGTAAAGGTTTCTGTAAGTAATGGGGGCTCTGGACTTATGCAGAATTGCCCTTGTCAGGGTTTTTCACAGTGCCCACCTTATTATACTAGAGAGGCAAGTTTCATTGCTTAAGGGGACAATTTACGGCAGTGGGCTTCTCTTCTTGTTTTAGTTCTTTATGTTTTTCTGCCTCTTAATAAAATGTGAAGTCACAAAGCAATTAAATAGTAGTGTAGTTTTCAAGCAAGAGGTTGGGAAAGGCTAACGGGGGAAAAGGCTAACATGATTGACAGAGGCTGGCTGGAGATTTACATTGAGAATAACTCGTTCCTCAAAATTTTCTTCATTTTCTTGTGGGAATTATGGGGTCAATCATACACCAGGAGGATGGATGATTAAAAATGCAGGAGTTATGATTTCTTTTTGACTTTGTAAGTCTCTAAATCCTCCCCCTTAACATAGGAGTCCCATTTCAAGAACTTGATGAAATGATGGGGATCAGCCCTGCGAGGATTAAAGGGAAGCAGAAATACTTTAAAATCTTAAATTGTTAATAAGCTTGAGATTATTTATATTTTTTAAAATGTCTTAGGAGTCAATGAAATGAAGTAGAGAATTCATGATTGGGTTTTTTTTCCCCCTTTAAACTCAGTTTCACAAGTGTAGATATTTTTGAATAGTCAAAAATATTGAATGGGGTTTCAACCATTACGTTTTAGAATTTTTTTTAAAAAGTAATCATTTTTAATAATGACATTTAAAATGAGGAAAAGTTGGAAAAAATTGAACATAAAAATCTGGAGAGTTAAGATTTGCATACCTCTCCTCTAGCCTCCTTTAATATATAAAATTCTTTTGATTCAGCCGCTTTGTATTGATGCTGACCTTTTTATTCCAATCAAGAGAATTAAAAATAAGGATATATAAATTGTACATGTTACCCATTCTTATTACAGAAACAGTTTAATTTTGAGAAGCGTTGAAAAGCTGCCTTTTGACTTGAAGTTCTTGTGTTTGTTTCCTAAAAATCACATTGAAATGGCCAAAACAAATAGCTTAAATTAAAATGTGATGTTTGGTGCCACTTGGGACAAGGATTAACTAAGAGTTAATTTATGTGACCCAGAAAATAAGTGGCTAAGTGGACAGTGCTTTTTCTGGTGTAAATTTCTATTGCCTGGAAAGCAGTCTGAAGGGGACACTTTTAATGCCTTTGCTGGAGTACCCCCACCAGTGCTCCTGACTTTACCACCACAGAAAGAACAAGAGCCAAAGGATAAACTACAAAGCAATTCTAGATCTGTTTCATGGTGTGAATTTCTGTTGCCTGGAAAGCAGTCTGAAGGGGACACTTTTAATGCCTTTGCTGGATGGAGTACCCCCACCAGTGCTCCTGACTTTACCACCACAGAAAGAACAAGAGCCAAAGGATAAACTACAAAGCAATTCTAGAGCTGTTTCAAGTGTTTTTCCAGATAAGTGACATGGGAGCAGATCTGTGCTGAAGGAATAGGAGAAATGTTCATTTCTAGAGCTTTGGTAACATGGTAGCAAACAACTTTTATACCCAATCAGTAAGTCTTTTCCAAGTCTCTACCCAGGGTCCTGTGAGAGAACCAGGGTTCAGTTTCCTCACCTGGAAAGGAGGGCGTGGGACTTCTTTGAATGTCCGTTGTTGTAGATTGTTTGGATAGAAAGGAGAGTAAAGGCAGCCAGGACTGACTGTCCTCTGAGCCCTCAGTGGGGCCAGTGCTCATTTATAGTCCCTGGTGTGGGGTATGTTTCCTTTTCCCCTGGCAAGAGTCCTTTATCCAGAGTATTCCACAGAGAGGCCATCTGGATGCAGAAGGCTTCCTTCTGCACTGGTACCACCGTCTCACTATTCCATGGTGAAGTCACTTAGTGGGGCACTGGGGTTTTGGTCTTACCTATAGTATGTTATTTCTTTTTAATTTTATTTATCTCTAATGAGATGAAATTCACATGAAAATGAATAATTCAGTGGCGTTTAGTACATTCACAGTGATACGTAGCTGCTGCCTCTATCTAGTTCTGAAACATTTTCGTCACCCCAAAAGAAAACCCTGAACCGTAACTTCTGTTCCCTCCTTCTGCAGCCCTGGCAACCACTAATCTGCTTTTTGTCTCTGTGAATTTACCAGTTCTGGATATCTCCTGTAAATATGTGAGATATTCATGTGCATCTCATATCTCATATAAATCATCCAGTATGAGACCTTTTGTTTCTGGCTTCTTTCACATAGCGTGTTTTCGAGGTCTGTCCATGTTGTTGCATGTACCAGCCATTTTATGACTGAATGATGTTCTGTTGTATGGACATGCCATAATTTGTCTATCCACTCATTCATTAATGGGCATTTGGGTCTTTCCCACCTTTTGATTATTGTGATTATTGTGAATAACACTACTATGAATATGGATGTATGCATACTTGATTCACCTTTTTCAATCTTTTTGGGTGTATACATAGAAGTAAAATTGCTGAATCATATGGTAATTCTGTTTAACTTTTTTGAGAAACTGCCAAACTATATTCCACAGCAACAGAACCATTTACATTCCCATCAGCAATGCATAAGTGTTCTAATTTCTCCACATTCCTGCCAACACTCATTACTTTTCCCTTTTTTCTTTTTCTTTCTTTTTTTTTTTTTTTTTAGATTATAGCCATCCTATGAGTATGAAGTGGTTGTTTCATTATGGTTTTGATTTACATTTCCCTAATGACTAATAATGTTGATCACTTTTTCATGTTATTATTGGCATTTGTATATGTTTTTTGGAGAAATATCTATTCAAGTCCTTTGCCCATTTTTAAATTGGGTTCTTTTTCTTTTTGTTATTGATTTGTTAGACTTCTTCAAAATAAAGAAGATTTACCCTTATGTTTCTTCTAAGAATTTTATGCTTTTCCCTCATCTCTTCAGTTTTTTCATCTATTTTGAGTTAATTTTACATATTGTATGTCTAACTTCATTCTTTGTATGTGGATATCCCAGCACCATTTATTGAAGAGACTGTCTTTCCCCATTGAATGGTCTTTGTACTCTTTTTAAACATCAGTTGGTCATATATATGAAGGTTTATTTCTGGACTGTTAGCTCTGTTCCATTGGTCTATGTGTCTGCCCTTATGCCAGTACTACACTCTTTCAATAACTGTAGGATTATGGTAAGTTTTGAAATTAGGAAATATGAGTCCTTCAACTTTGTTCTTTTTAAAGATTGTTTTGGCTGTTCAGAACTCATTGCAGTTTCACATCAATTCAAGGATCAGTTTTCTATTTCTGTAAAAAAGACTGTTGGGATTTTGATAGACATTTCATTGAATCTATGAATGATTTGGGGTACTGTTGCCATCTTAACAATATTAAGACTTCCAATCCATGAACATGGATGTCTTTCCATTTATTTAGGTCTTATTTAGTTTCTTTCAGCAGTGTTTTTTAATTTTCAGCGTACAAGTCTTTTACTTATTTCATTAAATTTATTCTTAGGTATTTTATTCTTTGGATGCAATTGTAAATGGAATTGTTTTCTTGATTTTCTTTTTAAATTGTTCATTTCTGGTGTATAGAAACAAAACTGCCTGTTCATTTTTTAAAACTTTTATTTATTTAAGTGTGTTTTTCCAGGACCCATCAGCTCCAAATCAAGTAGTTGAGGTAGTTGTCTCAATCTAGCTGTGGAGGGCGCAGCTCAGAGAATCGAACCAGCAACCCCGCTGCCAAGAGCACCGTGCTCTAATTAACTGAGCCAACCGGCCGCCCCTTGCCTATTCATTATTGTTAGTTTTTTTTTTAAGTAAAAAAACTAGTCTCTACTGGTTATTTTAAAAAGCAAATAAGAACCCCAGTATTCCTCCAAATACTGAGTTTCCCTAGAGTGGCCCTTGTTAAGTTTGATATATATTCTTCCATATATTTTCTATGCCTATATGTACAAATATACTTTCTTCCTTTGGGTCGAATCATAATATACTTTGTCTACATTTTAACGTATTTATTTTTTACTTCATTATAGATTATGAATATCCTTCTGTTTTTTATTAATTACTTACCTTATTACTTTATTACTAGAATTACCTTATTACGCTTAAATGCTGCAGATAGTACCTTATTATACAGATGTATTATACTTTAAGGGTTTTCTTTTAATGAGCATTTAGTGTGTTTTCAGCTTTTTTCATTATAAACAATGCAACAATTCTTGTCCCTATATCAATGTATACTTGTGTATTTCTTAAAGGTACTTTCCTTTAAGTAAAATTGCTGAGGCAGAAAATATGCCCATATTACCTTTTGATGGACAGCAAGAGATTGTATTGGTTTGTTTTTGTTGTTTACCCGTTTATTAACGGTCATGGATGCTACCCACTCTTACGTAAGAATATCACAGTGAGTGATTAAATGCTTGGGAAAAAATGGAGAAAAGAACGGTGTGTGTCTGACGCTTTTTATTCTCCTACACTGAGGTAACACATGTAATAATCTAAGTAGACTGTAAATAATAAAATCCTTTGAGTATGTTTATGAGCTGTGTAAACAAGGTGTTTTTAAATGTAGTGTTACTTCAACTTAATATTGTCAAGTGAGGAAGCAACTGGTAGCACATATGTGCCTCGTGGGCTTTTCTCTCTTTCCTTCTCTACTACCTACCCACTCCACTGCTAACCTGTCTTTCATTAACCCCCACCCGTTGCTGGCAGTCATTCTTAAATAACTTTGGATATTATGCCAAAAGATCTTTTGCTTGTTGACAGATTCTGTGAATACCCAGTGTTTTTTGGCACCATCCAAAACCAGTATGGGAATTGACTAATGTGTTCTAAAGTTATTGACTCTGTTTTGTTCAGGACCAACTGAAAAGTTTAGCGAAGCTCCAGAAGGTAGACCGTATTCAGTTTTTTGAGATAGTCACTGTGACGTTCTATGTGTCTGAGTCTCAATGTCTCACGCCTTTCTATGTTTTTCCATGGTTAACTAAATAAAGCAGAGGAAAATTTTTGTAAAATGCCTAAAGAAAAGAAAGCCAAATGGAAGTGAGGGGTAAGGGTAACCATAGTTGCTTTCCTTTGCCATCAGTTTGTTTTTTTTTTAACTTTTTATTTTGAAATAATTTTCAACTTAGAAGACAGTTGCATAGATAGTGCAGAATTCACATACATTCTTTAGCCTGCTTCCTCCAGTGTTAGCATCTTACATGATCATAGTATAATGATCAGAATCAGGAGATTGAATGGTACGATACTTTTAGCTAAACTACAGACCTTATTAGCATTCCGTCTGGTTTTCCACTAATGCCCTTTTTCTGTTCCAGGATCCACATAGCATTTAGTTCTGTCTCCTTAGACTCCTTAGACTTCTACACGTCCTCAGTCTTTCCTCGTCTTTCATGATCTTGGTACTTTTGAGTAGTACTGGTCAGCTATTTTGTTGAATGACTCTGAATTTGGGTTTTACTGATGTTTTCTAATGTTTACTTTGAGGTTAAGCATTTTGGGGAAGAATACCACAAAATTGATGATGTGTTTGGTTGTGTTTTTTTTTTTTTTTGGCTGAGTAGTTACTTGCTGTTGTTTTCTCTTATTTAATGGTGTTGCTCACCTTGACCACTTGATTCATAGTTTCTCCCGGGTTTCTCTGCTATAACGTGACTGTTCCCTTTGTAATTAGTAAATATCTGCATGGAGATACTTTGAGACTATGCAGATATCCCGTTTTTCTTCAAGCTTTCACCCACTGATTTTAGCATTCATTGGTAGATCTTGCCTACAATAATTATCACTATACTGTTTACCTAACAGTCCTTGTACCTTTATTTATTTATTTATTTGGATTCTTCTGTAAGGAAGAGCTACACACACACACGCACACGCGCGCGCACACACACACACACACACACACCACCCACACATCCCCCCCCCCCCTGCATAGTTATTTTGTTCTATGGGTTCTTATCCAATTCTACCATGATTTTATTTTCTTGCTCAGACTGTTCCAGCGTTGGCCATCGGGAGTTCCTTCCGATTGGCCCCAATGTCTTTTGACATGTTCCCATCCTTACTCATTTTGTGGCACCCCCAGATGTTCCAGTCTTTTGTTGCATTTTCCTTGCCCTAGGCCTGGAATCAATGACTCCCTCAAGAAGCCTGGATACTTTGATTGGAGAATGGTGTTTAGAAACTGGTATCTGTGTGTTAGCTGTGCACATATGGGTGGCGTTGCTTCTGTCTCCCACCGATTTTAAAGTGAGCTCTTCCCTGTGAACATGAATGTAGCAGGACTGAAAGTTGCTCTTGATACTGCTAGGGAATAAATCATTTAGGTGTAAAATCATTTTGATTAGGCCACTTATTGGTGGGTTGTTAAAAATCAATGCTCATAGAGAGGCCTGTAGACAAATAGGTACTTTGACGGTAAATGAAATGGGTTAACTTTTTTGTGGAAAAGTGCTTCTATGTTGAAAGGCTTCTGTTAGCATTCAGATATCCTTAACATTCTTTTAATAACCTTCCGTGGATTTTTCGCCCTCATTTTTAGTCCATTTCATATTTTAAGATAATGAGAATAACTTTTGATCATCTGTTATAGAATATACACACTGTTGGATGTATACCTATTAGAGTGTTTTAGTTAATGTCTGAGTACAAACATCATCCTATAATATAATTTTATTTTTGCATAGGTTATTATGTAGCACAAAACTTTTGATAAATTATTTATGTCTTATAATTTTGTTAATGAAGTCTTATAGTCAGAGGATATTGACAGTCAGAGGATATTTTTATTACTTATAAACATTGAGGACCTCTTTTCCTTGGAGATCTAATGTAATTTCTTTTGCTGCTTTTAATTCTTGCAAAATAGATCTTGCCTAGATGAAATTCCAGTGCAACTCTTTTTTCCTTTGTAATTTTTCATATTTCTATTATTGTATCTCAACTCTGTGGCTAGCAGTTTCTGTGATAATTATGCATTGAAGTCAAGGCATTTCTGTGTGTGATTGGTAGGATCCTAATCCTACCAAGTTACAAAGTGTATTCAACTACAGTGATAATGATCTTCCTAAGCATTTTGCTCTATTTCAAAACTCATTATTAGGTCTGACGCCCTGTTTCTTATATATAACAAAAGAAAGAGTCTCTTGTTCCTCTTTCAAAATATAAATGCAAGAGCAGATTTCTATCAGAATTTAAAACATGATTCTTTTTCAAGGGCATTTTGCTCTTGACTTGGTGTTTCGTAAGAAATTTTCATATTCTTCCCACCCCAGTACACTTTAATTTGGGGGTGGAGTTAGGTACCATATGCTACAAACCCCAGCTGGCAAGTAAAACTTAGTGTTGTAATGTTTTGCAAATATGGCTTGCTGACGCTGACCTTTAAATTGTATTTGCCAGCAATAAGAGGTCCTGAAGAGCTTGAAGTAGCTTTGAGAAGTAATCATTGTGTGATCACTCAGCCAGAAGGATTTACTAAGAACAGCTTGTGTGTCTTACATTGAATTTAAAGATTAATAGTGTAAGACTTGTTCCTGGTGTCTGTAGACTCTAGTTTTGTAAAGAGACACCACATTAACATTCAGTATTTCTTTACTCTTAATACTTCCTGCATCAATTATTGTCTTCTTTATATTTTCATAATTCTAGAACAGAGTACTTTCCTTATTAGTAAGTATTAATGTGTCCTATTATTAATTAAAAGAATAAATACACTTGTTTAAATTTTTCTCTTTTAAAAATTCCCATATTATTTTGAACTTACCATGCTTGATTTTTTTTTTTTTTTTAATTAAGTCATGGCTGAGGAGGCATGGCTGAGGATAGTGTCATTGGCCCTTGATTTCAGCAAAAAGCCATCTCATCCTATAGCATCTTGACTTTGGAGTACCAGTTCATAAATGCATTAGTGTCTAAGGTAAATGTTAGAGCTAATAGTCAAAGCACCAAACAAGTATTTTTCTGATTATTCTGGTACTTTATTCCATCTCTTTCCTGGAGACGTGGTAAATAACGACAATGATACCAATAATAACCATTTATTGAATGGGCACTATATGCCAGACATTGTGTTGGACAGTTTGCAAATACCATCTAATTTAATCCTAATGGAACCCTCCTAATTTTTTGGAAACCTAATGCAATGCTCAGAAGGTTAAATGACTTACCCAAGATTGCACAGTTAGTAGGTCAGAGAACTGTTCGGATTTTAAGGTCAGTGCTCATTCCGTATAATATATGGCTGTCCTCGTCCTAAAGATGAGAATGTCTTTATGATTGCCTTTCCTTCAAAGTATGTAAAAAACATTTTAAATACTTGAGAGTATTTTTAAATGTTAGTTTTTTGGGGTTCAGCTATTGCCAGTCTTTTGGTTTCTAGACATAAAATACTAGATATGAGGCAAGGTAATTGCTCCCAGATGATAAAATCATGTGTTTCCTTAAAGCTGAATATGACTTTTCTCTTGGACTTTCTTTCTTTGAGTGGAAACTTCAGGCTCTGGGCTGATGGCGTATAATATTTAGTGACTGAGAAAGTAAAACATGACAGTATATAGACTATGAACAGGAGTCAGTTGTAACTGCTTTGACTTATAGCGTGAATGCCCCGGGCTTCACCCTGCATGCAGTGACATTGTATGGAGTTTGGATTCAGGAAGCCCAACAAAATGATGCAGTTGACACCTTCTCTGGTGTAAATACAAAGCTCTAACTCCAACCTCCCTTCCATTTATCTTTCCTAAATCTCTAAGATATAAGCTTCTGATTATACCAGGCTCATGATGAGCTCTTCCTTGGGAAGAAGGGAGTTTTGAGAAAAGGAGGAAGATGGATTTTCATTGGAGGTATAATTAAAAACCTGCCCTACAGGTTCTGGACAAGTGGGGTCAGAGGTGTTGGGTGTAAGATATAAGAGGGTTTTGCTCTGATTTGGGACTTAAAAGGAGCTAGCCAGCTTATGTCATCTGAAAGCTCCCTTCTTGGGCTAAGAAAAGAAATGGAGATCATAAACACAGCAAAACAAATAAACACTGAAAGATGATTTGGCTATTGGGTTTAAATATTTTTAAAAAATCGTGACTTTCATGTAAGTGCTGCTTGGAATATGAGACGGAAAACTAATTGTCAGAGTATTTTGTATTTACTGTACATACTTCTGAGGCGGATAACAGAACCATTCACTTACAACTAATCTTTCAGAGAAAGTTCTTATTGTATTATCAAACAATTGAAGAAACAGCCATGTTGGTAAGAGACAGTTTACTCCTGATCTATTTTTTTATTGGTGCTGGGAAGTATCTTATTACTACTTTGTATCTTAAATCACACCTAAAGAAGTGACCAGTAAAATGAAATGGCAGGAAAAAAATATGTGCCATTTGTAGACTCTTAGAAATGTGGGGGAATTGACATAAGTAGAACACACTGGAACCTGCCTGCCTGAAGTCAGATACATTATGACATAGGATTTATCTCTTGTCATTAGAATTCCTTGTTTTAGAACATTTGGATTCAGTGACCCGAGTGCAGGATTCATGGAAGGGGGGTGAAGTCTGCCCTCCTTGCTGTGCGGGGAAGGCCCCCGATAATGGTCAGTCAGAGAATGACAGAGACCGTCTCCATCTGCCCCCTTTTGGTTCGTATTCTTTCCTCTTTGATTGGTTTGCACTTCTTGCTTGGCCTAACACTCCTACTCACTGAACCCATTACTCTTAACAAAACCCAGGGCTACAGAGGTCAGCTTGGAGGAGAGGCTTTTTGTGTGACTTGGTTTCGTGGTTTCAGTTAGGGTGTGTTTCAAGTAGGGATGGAATAGTGAGCAAAGCTTCTGAGTCCATTTTTGAGATTTGGGCTTAAAACAACGATGTTACATTAAAGCATTTAAGAGGAATCCCAGCCATTGGTCATTGGAGAGACTTTTTAATGATTTCTGAGGTAGTAAAGCTACGGAATTGGCTACATATTAAATGCAGGAGAATTTAAGATGGGTGTCATGTGATACTAGGAATGTAAGCTAAAAAATGTGAATTAACATAAAATTGATTTATTTAACTCTAAGTTGCTTTGTCAATGTGCATCCAGAAATTTTTTCAAAATGGGGCCACAGTTCTTAATGCCGTTTGTGTATTTTTCCACACTGCGTTATTTTATGTGGATATTTCCATAAATGGGCAGAAGTCATATAATGATCATTTATATTAGGAACACAATATCCTATTGTGTTGAAGGGCCAGGGTTCTTGCTAAGCTGTACCCCCAGTTTTGGACATTTAGTATGTTTTCAGTTTTTTCCTATTATAAATATTAAGGGGTATATAGAACATGTCTTTCTTGCTATGGTAATATTTGAGCATCTGCTGTATATGTGCCACGCGTGACCTCAGATGCTGTGGCAGGAAACAAAGACGAATGAGACACAAAGTGCTATTAGAGATTTGAGTAATGAGGGAGGCTTTCTGTCTAGTGTGATCAAGGAAAGCTCTTGGAAAAATGGAATTTGATTCTGGGTCTTGAAGGATGAGTATAGTAAGAATGGCAAATACGGGGAAATTAAACTCCAAGCAGTGGAGGACGCAATTCAGAGTATTGTGGCTAGAGTTTGTAAGGTCCATCTGATAAGTCTAAAATGGATTTTACCAGGAAATATCTTGCTATAAGAATATGTCCTAAATAAGTTTTAGGACAGAGTATACTACGAATGAATGATAAAAATGTTGGCAAAGACATGCTATTTACAGAAAGTATGCTCCTGGAAGTTTAACTCCTCTTTGCCAGTCACTTTTTTTTTATCTTCCCTAACAGTGATTCTATAGACCAGTCTTAGGAGGGAGACTTAATATCTGATTCCCAAGTGACGAAAGGGAAGAATTAAAGTATGCCATTTTACATAAAATGTGGGAAGTATCACCAGCATCTGTACAAGCAAACGCCAGCTCATTCAATTATTTGTGCATAGATCAAGCATTCGGAGAATAGTTATGTGCTAGATAGGCCAATGCTGGAATAAAGAAGACTTCATCCTCCAAAGAAACTAATGGATTCATTGTGAAGAAAGAACCAAAATAAACAACGACAACAATAAAATAAATCCTCAATAGTGCGTTAAACTCTTTGAAGTTATGCAGAGGGTGCTACAGAGCCACAGGGAAAGCATATCTAAAACTAGTAAGGGGCATCAAAGAAGGCTTCCTGGAGGAGGAAATGCCTATACTGGGTCTTAAAGAGTGGGAGGAAGAGCAAAGGAAGCCCTCCCAAGATAGGCAGAATGATCAGCCTGGACAAAGGCACAAAAGGGTAAGAGAACATGAACCACTAAGAAACTAGTGTCTAAACTTTTCTCTGCCGCTGAAGAGTTGGGGAGAGACCAAACAGCGAATGGCTGTGAATGTCATGCCATAGAAGAATTCTGAGTTCAAAAAAAAAAAAGCATGATCAAATTTACCTGGGAAGTGAGTGGGATGGTCCAGGCTAGCAATGTTGAGCACAGTGCCAGGGAAAAGGGGGGATAATGTAGGAGAGTTCCCCAATGGGCCACTGTCCCTTAGTGCTGTGATAATTGGGGGAACGAGCAGCGTACTGGAGAGCCGCTCAGAATGGTATGGTAACGCGGTTTTGTAAGTGGACGGCTACCTAGTGAGAATTAGTGGAGTAGGGCTTAGGCAGTGACCTGGATGGAAAAGAGGAATGGTAACGGGATTAACTTTTCTCTCTACCCCAGATGGCATTGGGGGCGGGGGTGGGGGGGAGCACCAAGCCCTGTGTCTGACCTCCCGTCAGAGTGGGTGGTAGTTCAACAAGCTCTGCCACACACTAAATTCTGGTTCTGGGTTTTAACCGTTCAGCTAATTTTACCAAATTAGCGTGAGCATGCTTTCCTTTTTAAAAGACCATAGAGGGAGAAAAACCTTGGCGCTTTTCTCCAGTACGTAACATTGAATTTTATATATACCATGGCATATATAATTTAAATATACTGTATATTATACATATAAAAGATGCAGTGGAAGTCATTGCTTTCATATGACCCCTGCAGCTGAAAAGGAGGATGAGAATCAGTGAGCTTTTAAGCAAAGTCCCTACTCTCATGGATTTACATTCTACTGCATTTAGATGAGATGAGACAGGCTGCTACTGAGTTGTTTTAAAAACTAAGAAGAAACTGGTGAAGTGTAGTTGTCCACTCAGGTTTTTCTTTTTAAATGCTTTATGCCCAAGGAAAATGTTGGGGCTGGGATTTGAATTTAAATTTTATGAGTTTGCATGGGTCATTCTTTAAAACTGGGTTTTAGACTGGTAATTAGTAAATGGCACCCTCTTTCGTCTTCCTTAATTTTTTGTGCATGCTGTTGGGTCATTCAGAATGGCACTAAGGTTAAATCGGGCGCATCATAAGCCACTTGAAAACAGATGGTTAAGTCTGCTAAACATGGGTTTGATTGGGTACCTCTCTTGTGGGCTTGTTGGTTCTTGTGCAAATTCCTGCTTCCACCCTGTTCCAGGATCAGCTGCACATACCTGCCTCACCCCAGTCCAGGAGGGCCAGCCCGTTCTCTTCACCCACCCCAGAAGTAGAGTTCTGGAAAAATTTGCTTCCAGGGCTGTAAGAACCTCTGTAACTGCTCTCTTTCCTAGATCTTCTAATTTACTGTGCTAGGAGGGAATATCGTGGTAGGGTGCAAGGATTTTTAGGCAAAGAAAAAATACTGAAATGGATGTGGTGTTGAAATTAGGGTGATCTCTAGGAAGCACCATAACCATCCTTTTGCATGTTCCTGGCCCCCTTACCTCGTTGTCTGCAATATAGCATTTGTTTTCCTGTTTAAAATGTGTGTGTCTGGGTGTGTGTGTGTGTGTGTGTGTGTGCGCGTGTGTGTGTGTAAGAGGGAGTGAGAGAAAGAGAGATTTATTCAATATCATGGAATCTTTGAGGGGAAGAGTATCAAACTTTCGAAGTTGTAATAATTACTTCATTTGATGTGTATCACATTCTACGTGACAATAGACCAATTCTCCTTTATTAATATTTATGTATTCTCTTAAAGACCTAAAAGAAATATTTTGGCTTTTTAACAATCTTTACTGACCAGTGTTAGAAATAGAAAAACGTCATTGTTTTAGGTCATATGAGATGAAGCTGGTGAAGCTGAGGGTATTTGCATGTGGGAACCATCAAGAGGGTTGAAGTTGACACAGGTGGGCTGTATGTGCAGGCTCTACTTCAGGAATAGTGCACTGATCACCCGGGCCACTTTGGTCAGTCTGTCTTTCCCCAAGCCAAGAGGATAAACAGACTTGACAAACTGTTTATAAAAGGTTGTCAGTTTTTAGGGTGTGGCTGTTGAACCACACCTGAGAAACTGCCTAAATGAAGCCAACTCATAAAGTTACTTAAGAGCCTCCACCCCAGTTGATGGTCCAGATTGTCTCCAAGGGAGGTGAACTAAGCCAGTGTTAAGACTTTGAGTGGGATAAGGCGGTGGTGATAAGGCATAATGGAGGCATTCATACACATCACTTCAGTACAGTGTTTTCTTGGATGGAAGCATGGGAAATGGCACGGGAGCACACACTCACGCTTCTTGTTAGCTTTCTTGGTCACTGCTGACCTGCCGCTGTCCTTTCTTTCCCAGCTACCCACTGGGACTTGAGCCTTTGCAAGATCATTGAAAATCCTTAGGTTCTGAGAACCCGAAGGGAAAAAAAATTGATCTCTAACCCTTCAGAAAGTTGGTTGAAACAATAAAAAATATTTTAAAAGAAGACCATTCGCATACATAGCAGTTGGCTTTGACTAGTATAAATTTACCTTGTTATGAAACTGCTCGTGTTACTATGACAGTATTTTAATTTAGAAAGTACTTTGATAAGCTTATAGCTTATAAATTAAATGGATTAGTTTGTGACTTCTTGGGGAATTCCTTCAACTTCTGATCGCTACCTCAAGTCCATTTTAAATAGGTATAACAGACATTGATTCTTTGGCCAAAGTTAGCCTTTTAACCCATTGGTGGTACTTTCATTTCCTTTAGTGGGCTTCATTAAAATTTAGGAAAGCTTATACATTCCAAAAAAGGTAACTCTAAATAAAGGAGAGGTAGATCAATATCTTAGTTTGGAACTATGGCAAAATTAATTGTCCTCAGATCACTGGTTAGCAAGTATTTTATATTAATTTGTTAATGAAAATCAATAAAATATTTAAATTGCATATACATTCTACCACTCTAATATAACACGTTTTCATCTTATATATTTTAGTTTACATGTTATTTATGTGGTGAACTTTTTATTTGGAATACTACTTTTACTTTAGTTGTTTTCCACTCATTTACAAAAAGCCTTTACAATTATAATGATAAATAACATTCAATTGCATTAATGTATTATAATCTATGAAACATCTTTCTTATGTTAAAAATAGAGCTGTATCTAACTCTTTGCTACTTTACATATCATTGTACTGAAATCTTTAGGCTGTAATAATTTCCTTGGGATAAATTTACAAGAATAACTAGGTCAGAGGTATGATCATTTTTTGATTTGCTGAAAGAGTCTTTATCAAAGACTCTAGATTATAAAGATAATACATAATCATCCTAATAAATTAGAATGGTATGGAAATATATAAAGTAAAAATAAAAGTTCTCATGGCACCTTGAGCTGCGCTGCCGCTGAGCTCCCAGATGGCTTGGTTGGAGTGCGTCCTCTCAACCACAGGGTTGCCGGTTCAACTCCCACAAGGGATGGTGGGCTGCGCCCCCTGCAATGGTAACTGGACCTGGAGCTGAGCTGCGCCCTCCACAACTAAGATTGAAAGGAAAACAACTTGACTTGGAAAAAAGTCCTGGAAGTACACACTGTTCCCCAATAAAGGAAGTCCTGTTCCCCTTCCCCAATACAATCTTTAAAAAATAATAATAATAAAAGTTCTCTGTGGGACCCTAGTCCCACTCTCCCAAGTGAACCATGATGAGCCCCTAAGGAAAAGTTGGATAGAATGAGGAAAGAGCGTTCTGATGAGGGGAATGACGTGGAAGTGGTGCCAGTGTACTATACAGTTAAAAAGTCAAATGAAATACTGGGTTATTTGTATGATTTTGAAAACGGAATCCAAGCAGTTCCCTCCTTGGACAAGAGGTAGAGGTATCCAGTGTTGGTTTACAAACAGCTGGTTTGACAAAGTGCAGTCTCCCAAGTCAGATAATGTTAAGTGACGTCCATGCACCCTTGACTCTGATCAAACGATGGCGGGAACCAGCAGGCCCCAGCTTTCCTACATTTAAGGGTCATTGAGGAATCCTTGCAGATAAGAGAGGAGTTGTATATTCCAGGCCCCGGAGTGATGACTAGACTTGGAAAGCTGGGAGGGTTAGTGGAGGCAGTTCAAGTGTGCTAAGAAGCAAACATGCTTTTTGCTGCATGTCTGTGACCTGAGTGTCTTTGACATTTGATTTCATCTTTGAGACCCATCGCAGAAGTCACGTTTGTGGGCTTTCCATTTTTCTGTGAACTGTGGCTGAGCTGAGGGAAAGGAGCCATTATATAAGACCACTCTTTACCAATGTGTTAATTTCCTCCATGAGCCCACAGAAGAATAATGGTATTCTCCCATTTGGTTGTTTCATTCAATTGTGTTGAATTATTTGTCTCTGAAAGGAGTGTCTTCTGTGTCCTGTCTGTATGTGCTCACTCACTTTGCTACTCTGGCCTGAGTATAATTAGATCACCTCTCTCTGCCCGCCCGTCCTGTCTCCATTCCCCCTGCCCTGTCTCCATTGCCCCCGCATTGGCAGGGAAGGTTGGCATGGCACGCACGGTGGTTTTCTGGCCTTTAGAGACATTAGCTGCTGTCAGTCCCCAGAGTTCCATTTGCTAGTATTGAGCCCAGTTCACAGCTTTCTACCTATAAAAACAACAGGCAAACTCTTGGGAGTCCTTTAGTAAGGCCCAGACTGTTGCCACTGAACCGAGAGTCCTGCTCCCTGGGCCAAGTTCCTCACTGACTCTGTGCATTGTTTTCCGATTTATAAAACTGGGTGTCTAGACTTATCCTCAAGATTGTGTCTGGGACATAGATGGGAAGAGGTGGAGGCCTCAAGTGATGACTGAAATTGGAATGAAAACCACGAGACCCATGTCTCCTGACTGTCATGCTTTTCAGACATGTCTTAGCACTTGCTCCCTGCACAGAAGCTGGATTCCAAACAAAGAAGCCACTGAGGGAAGTTATGCTTCACTTCACTTTTTAATAAAATAGAGTGTCTACTCATTAGATAGGAGTATGTCTAAAATTCAGAACCTCAGAGACTAATTCTCTGACTTGCAGATGATACCATCATTTAATTTCCTAGGCACTAAAAAAAACAAACAAAAAAACCCCAAACCCTGAATGTTTAATACATTTGTGGGAATAGAAGGAATGCAACACAGACTAGAATTTTATAATATACATTAGACATATAAAAGAGTTCCATTTATCAAAGAAGTTTCCCCTCTTTCACTGTCTTGGCTATTTTCCTCCAAGCGATAAACAGTAATGACTAGTCTCATAGATAAGCTGCTCCATTGTGTTGAGCAATAGTTGTATCTTCACGTTTCAAGTCATTCTCATCTCCCAAAACTACCTTTCAATTGACTGCATCGTCTCACTGCACTGTTTCACAGTCAAGCTGTACTTTCTTTAAATTAGAAGAACCTGAATAAAAGCTGGAGACCCAAGGATTTTTTAGGTACTGATTTAGTAACAATGTCTATTGGCACAAACCTTCTACTTGTTCATATTACTAAAACTGCAGTAATAGAAACGAAAGCTACTTTCCTGAAAAAGGAACTTAGGAATAAGATCATTAAATATAACTAAATGCATCTTAAATTTAAATATAAGTACCATATTATTTCCTGTTTAGTATCAGGTACATATCTGAACTATCTATCCTGAATTCTGATCTCAGAGAAAAAGGTCAGAGATAGTTACAAAGATCCTTTATAGTATCAGGCTCATTTTAAAAACAGTGAGATCCTTTGAGACAATCACTTTAGCCTTGGTTTTCTTTTCTTTTTTTTTTTTTTTGGCCGACATTTCTGTGGGTGCTTTTGTTGGTAGTCCATTTATGCTGTATACTTACTGTCTACTCTGCCTCTGTTTTTATCACTGGATTCTCCTATGGCTTTTTCTAAGCCAATAAGACTAACCAAGAGGGGATCGGAGAGCATGTGTATGGCCCTAGGTAGGGTTTCTGGGCGGGAATTCCCGCCCGTTCTCGTGAATTTTGTTCACTTTCCTGTTCCCAAATTCTGAGAAAAGTTGGTCGGGAAATGAGGAAAATCAGCTCCTCGAACTCAGGTGGTTGGTAGTATCAGCCGTCACTTTGTGGAAATGATTCATCATGGAGAACAGAAAACAGTCTATATCTCAGGATTCGGGAAAGGGAAAGTGGAAAAAATTCGTGAGAATGGGCAGGAATTCCCACCCGGAGACTCTAGCTCCAGGAATTTTTTGTAGGGCCGGAGCAGAATTAGATACACGCCATTGTCCCCGGCTCGAGCTCCTGAACATGAGGCACAGGTGAGCCTTGAGGTGCCCAGGCCATAGCCCATCCCGCCCACGCCTGGCCCAGCAGGCCCCACTCACCACCTCCCAAGCGGTTTTGATAGTTTATCCTCCCAGTCAGATTTCAGCTGTCTATCGCCTTGACCATTTAACTTTTGTGGACACATGCCTGTACATATAAAAATATGTTTTAAAACTATATTTGCTTTTATTTGCATAATAAACACACATATTACCTATGATACCTCTCACACCAACCCACCCACATCTCCTACACTCTACTAATAGGAAATTATTAGTTGTTTTGTGCTTTTGGCAGTTCTGGAGAAAATACACAGAGGCAGGTGTTGTGACTGTTGGGTGTAGGATTGAGAACATAATTGTTACGATCTGTAGTTTTTAAACAGCCAATTATTAGAGATAAGAAAGGGAATTTTTGATGTGACCTCTGAGATGTCATTATCTAAACAACAGTGATTGAATGGAGTTCAGCAGTATGTAGGCAGGACTTACTAGATAAGCCCAATGTAGGCTGAAGTGGTGATAAGGCAGCCTACACTGTCCTACGTGTTTCTTGAGGGAGAAAGGAAAGCCGCTGGGATTTCAGTATTGTTGTCCTCATGCCTGTTGCCATCACAGTTTAAATTCTGCCTTTGAACAAGTTAATTTTTTTTAAAAAGTTGCAATTTAAATATGTGATTCACATAGCCAGAAATGAGACAAAGTGCAAACATGATGCGACACAGTGGTTTTGTAGGATGGGAAATAAAGAATCGGTCTCTTCAGCTGAACAAGGTGCATTTGACCAGACATCTTAGGAGGCCGTACTGGAGTGTGAAGAAGGCAGCAATTATAAGTGACAATTAATATCTTTGATGATGGCCGTAATTTCAACCCCAGTTTAGACCATCAGCAGTTCTGCTAATGGGGAGTTAACAAGTGGAAAGGGAACCCCTAAGAGTCACCTCAGGCAGGAATCACCATGGCCTATGATATTTGTCATCTGTCTACTTAGGGTTACATGGTCAGGGTCCCAGCAGGAGAGTCATGCAAGTAACAATAATGGATTTGGTTTATATGTACCCAGTCTTGTTTCAGGAAAAAAACATTATGGTGGCTTAAAAGATTATACAAAGTAAAATTAAAAACCAGTGGGTGAGGATAACCAGAGAGAAACAGCAAGAAGAAGAAATCATAAGTAAAAATAGCGATAGCATGTATTGCATAAGGTCTTGTAAATAACACTGGAAAAAAGCCAGTGATTTGGCTCTGTGTTCTCCAGCAGTCAAGGCAAAGAAGGAATCGTGGCCAGATACATAGTTCACAGAGTCTTTAAGATTCGATAAACTAGTTACTCAGGAAAAACACAAGTACTGCACAAGTGGGACGAGTGGGCCATGCCATCAACCCCACACTGCGAGTCAGTCCAGCGATTGCTGGAGGTAAAACAGAGCTTCGGTACTTTACAGGGAAATAGAATTTCCTTGTTTGATCCGATTGTGCTCATTTCTATTGACTGATTACATAGGAGAATCATGCATAACTTTCTCTTGGTAACTTTTTCCTCTTCTCAATGTAAAATAAGTGATACTTCAAAAGCGATACTTCCCGAACTCTCCCTTTGAAATAGAGGGCCCATGAGCTCTTAAATTTTTGTGACTCTCTGGTGTAAAAAGGACTGTATTCACTAGATGGCAGTATCAACAGCCTGTTAGGAAATTAAATAGGCTCACGAATGTCTTAAGTACTGCAAATGTGGAAAAGTAGGAAATCCTAATGGAACATACAGGAGCTCGTATCTACAACCTACACGAATGAGAATTTTCCATTTCCTCCTCCCATTTTCTTTCAGGGCCAGGGAGGAGGGGCTATACAGAGTAGCTGCAAGCATGTCTGGGTAGCACCGGAGGGCTGCTTTTCCCAAGGAGCAAACCTCCCAGCTCTCGGGCAGGCCAGAGGCAGCAGGGTTTCCGGCCGCTTTCTGTTTGATCCTTCAGCTGTCACAGGTTAGGAGTTACTGACAAATGTTTGGGGACTACCTGTGGGATAATAATGTATTGATAAGGTGCAAAAATGTGTTTAATAAGTGGAGATAGTTCTTAGACCCTCAGTGTTTGCTCATTTATCATGTCTAGCATCAAGGCAATGTGACCTCTCAGGAAATGAAGTGATTTACTTCTATGTATGTAAAATTCTTTTGCCCATTTCCATCAATGAGGAGAGATTACATACTTTTTCATAGTTTTGTGTCTGTGTGTGTGTGTGTGTGTGTGAAAAAGGTAGATTCATTTTTAAATCATAATGGTATAAAATTCACGGTATTTGGTTGAATTTTAGGATTCTTGTAGTGTATCTTGGGTAGTACGTGAGAAGTCATAGAATAATTGATCTCTGTCCTATTCCACAAGGCAGTTAGTTTCTTCACAGCAGTGCTGCTGGTGTTCTGTGTAGGACAGTTCTTCATTGTGTGGGACTGTCCCCTGGGCTGCAGGGGATTCTGCATCCCTGGTTCTTGTCCTGGGGGACTTCTGCGTGTCAGAAGTGTGCAATCCTTGTGACTACGCCGTAACACACAATTTCTGTGGGCCTCCTTGGAGGGGTATGGAGCAGGAGGGAGCACTGCCCAGGGTGGCGCTCTGCTGGACAAGAGCTTTTGGTGTACATAATGGAACGTGTACAATTTGGTGGGCAGAATCTCTTGAAAAGACTGTACATTAGTAACTTCATATTTTAAAAAATCACAACCACAACACCGGCGCCTTAAACTTCTTATTTACATTGACTTGTGGGTTCGGATTCCAATGAATTCTGCATAAACACAGTTTTTACGTATATATACTTTCACATACATCATTTTAGGGTATACTTTTGATATTACCGTATCAGTTACTTTTTCTTGTATTCCTTATTGTTTTTCTGTTAATATACGTGCCATGTCTAGATGGTTCATTCTCCTCCACCTTGCTTCTCCCGCCCTTTTTTATATAACTTGCTTTGAAAAGTACAACCATTTTTTTCCTCACGTGAATTCTAGTATCATTTCCTTGACATCGTTCAAGTATCTTTTTTTTGCATTTTAATTGAAATTATTAATATATAAACCACTTAGGGTTGGATTGTATTCTTTACTGTTTTACTCAATCTGGTATCAGACTGTCCATATAAGAAATGTCCAAACCTGTAGAGAATTTTTATAAGAGTTTATTTGAGCCCAACTGATGACATTGCTAGGAAGCAAGATCTCAGATGCTCTGGAGAATGACAGTTTGGCAGTTTCATTTATACATCTGGGACTAAGGAAGGAGGGTAAGGAAGGTTATAGGAAGGTGGAAGAAAGCAAGGAGAAGGTTGGATTACAGGACACTTAACAAGATTATGTGCTCCCTTAAGGGTGGTTACACCTGTGAGGGGTCTGGAAAAGAGGATAGCCTCTGACATTTTAAAGATGTGCTAACCTAGATGCACAAGAACAGTGGGCAGGACTGGACTAAAAACGTTTTATAAAGAAGTTGTAGGCTTGGGACGTGGCTCCCCTCCATGACCTGCCCAGTTAGGAATTTATGATCAGATCTCCCTGTGAGGGTACTTTTGGTTACTGAACTTGTACATACCCCATTTTTCAAAATATGTGCTCTCTTTTTGCTGGACTTCTCCTTTTTTTCCTCCCCTAAAGATTTCATTCGGTGGGAGGAAACCTTGCATGTGTTCTCTGACCCTTCCTAATCTCACCTGTCTGGAAGCTAGTCATGTCTAAATTGTGCTAGTTCAGAAGAGGAGTAATCTTGTTTCCTTTCTCTTTTTCTTTTCTCATCAACTAGCCTTCAAAAGTCCCTTGAGCTTAAGGCCTGGACCTTAGGATTTCTGTCTGTTCTCATGGCACCTAGCACAGGGCCAGTCCATTGTATAGCCTCTAGGTAAAGCCTCGGTTGATTGACATGTTCTCAGTTTACTTTCCCTGATTGGTCTTTGCACTGGTGCAGTTACCAGCAGCTTCTGGATATGGGTTAAGTCACCATAAAGTATGTCTAAGCCATTAGGAGCAAATTTGATGTCTTGCCTTTGTTATCTAAAAATAGGGGTAGGAGAGATCCCAAGTGGCACCTGACCTATCGAAAGATCCATGAGTAATGAAAGGGAGAAGAGGGAAAACAACCGCTGAATTGAGCTGGAAGAATGCTGGCCTGCTCTGATCTGTGGTATGCCAAGGTCCAAAGGCAATGCCAACTGACAACGAACGTTATGCAGCTGAGTTGATGCCATTTTCCCGCCTAAACAAGCCTCTTCAGGCACAAAAGCCTAAGGAAAGTCTGTCATGTTCAGGAGCAGCAGGGAGTCTTCTGCACCCATCATTCCAATGTTACCTTGCACCAGGCTAGCACCACCCGCCCACCCTTGACTGAAGCTCAATAGAGAAATGTTGTGGAATGCTAAAAGGTTCAATCAGCAAGATGGAATTTTAAGGGTTAGGTATTCTTGGGGACTTGTTTGGGTTACCAGGCTTTTAACTTTTATCCAGTCCCTAGAACTACCTTATTACAAGATATATCCATGGAGACAAAGGTGAAGCTATTTTGGCATCACTTTAGTGACTCCTCAGGCGCTAGTTGATTTTCTGTCTGCCCATATCAGGAGCAACTGGATTAAAGATGGCAGATCTCATGCTGATTGTTAGACTAGTTACTTTAAATGCTGATTAAATTGCTGTCAAACTACATAACACAGACCTTTATTTTAATTTACAAAACCTTTATTTGCCACTTATTCAAGCTGTCATTTAAGCGAAAAACTGCTTGTCTCCACACCCTCTAAGAAAATACTTGATTTATAGTCCATGGATACCTACCAAATTTCACCATGGAATTTCTGAATATGTCCTATCATCCGTCCCAGCTTTATTAAGTGCCCTATGTAAGACACTCAATATCAGTCAAGATAGTAATTATTCTACATGACCCAAAATCTCAGTGATTCTCAAAAAAAGATTGATTTCCCAGTTGTCCTGTATGTCCCTGTATTTGTGGGTCAGCTGCAGCTCTGCTCTGGGTGCACCTCAGTCTGTTGATGGAGTGGCCTCTATCTGCATCATTGCTACTCTTCAGAGCAGAGCAGGAAAAGAGAACAACGTGAAGTTCCAGACTAGCTCCTTAAGCGTGCTCCTAGAAGTGGTACGTGGTCACGTGGCCATGGCCCAAAGCAAGTCACATGGCCACACTTGAGTTCAACAGGGTCGAGATATGTAATTACCCCTTGGGAAGGGGCAGGACCTTTTGATCAATGTTAATACCAGGGGTGCCAAAAAAGTGTATACATATGACTTGTATTCATCTTTTGTTATTGGCATATATTGAGTATTACGATTTTAATACAGTTTTTTCCTTTCTTAAAATGTGTATACATTTTTGGGGCACCCTCTGTATAATCTACCACATGTAGATTTCCTATGCTGCACGATCTTAATATTCTGAAAGAGAGAGTAGTTTTCGTTCAGTTTTTCAACATGTAGTACCACAAGTGGGTGGTGGGTCAGTTAGGTTGATTTTATTTTTTTTTCCTTTCTTACAAGAAATCTACTATTATGTTTAATAAAACATAATAATCGTGATATATTTGAGCTATCTTTAAAGTTGTTTTACAGTGGCTTAATTTATCAACTATCAGTATCTTCATTTAATAATTTGTATCCCACAACTGTAACTTGTTGGCTTTGCTGTTAGACATTTCTTTTTCAAAGCCACACATTTCTTTTGTTTTCAAAAAGTAAATGGAATCAGTTGGCGGGAAGGATCAGGAAGAAGGAATGGGGGATGGCAAACGTCTAAGATCCTGAGTTTTATTTCCTTATTAATTTTTTCCAAAAAAAGAAAAAAGAATTATGTCAGTGCTTGCTCATGTGGGTATGTCTGTTTAGTTTTAAAAGTTAACTTTTGCTCTTGGCTAGAAGTCAGCTTGGCAGGAACAGCCCCCAGTGTCACCGTTACAGCTACTCAATGATGATAAGAAGCCAGCGACTCTTCTTTCGTCTGGCTGGGGAGGATGGGGGACAAGGAAAAACTGCTTCCTGGGCTGTTTTTCTCACCATCAGCCCAGGCAGATAGGCTGACGCTCCACACCTATCTTCTTTGGCAGAAACTCAGATCAGCGGGCCAGTTCCTGACACACACCTATATGCACTTTGAGTTACTTGTTCTATTTTCCTCTTTCCTGCTCAGATTTCTCTCAGGAGTAGGCTTCACTTAAAACTTATCACTTTTGTCAAAAAGAAAACACATATTTATAGAATGGAATATCTTAACGGAAAGAGGGTGTGGGCAGAGTGGAGGAAGAACTGAGTCCTGGCTTTTGTCCGTCAACAGTATTTATGGAACCACCCTCCGGATGCCGAGCGTATTGTAGGCAGTTGTCAAAGAAATAAGTTTGGCCCACCTGCCTCCTATTACCCACCCTGCACACAAGACTTCATCCTGAGGGTTATTTCTACTGGTTCTACCCATGGAATTCAGCTTCCTTTGGATCAAGAACAATATTTCCAGGAATAAAATAGGCAGATCTAGACCCCCTGTGGTGTAAAACTGTGGCATTCATTGAGAAAAGTAGAGTGTTCTCAGTTCCAGATCACATATTTAATGCAAGAAACAGGTACTGTTTCATTGTCAAAATATTTACCAGGACATCGTAATTCGTTTTACACAGAGAGGGCAATTTTTAAAATCATGCTGACTCCTGGCACCTGATTTACTGCTTCACACATGTAGTAGGCATCCATGATTTTTTTTTTAAATGATAAAGAATGATAGATGTTGCTCAGCTTTTTAAAAAATCTTCCCAACCACAATACCCCAATTTGTTATCTGGGAAGGGATGCTTTGATTCAATAGGAAAGCTTGTGCCCAACTGGGTGGGGAGGCAGCCTTTTATCTTCTGGCTCCTAACATCTCGTATCTATCTGTCTTGAGGCAAAATTGGCTCCACCCTGTTATCCCAAGTACAATCTGTGGCTCCTAATAGTTTGAACAAACTTACCTGCCACCTTAAAATAGAGAATAAACTTGTTGAAGGAGAGAAGTAGGGAATTAGTGACCAAACTTTGTCTACTCGGTTACATTGTGACTTAAGGAAGTATTTTTAAATGTGGACTAAGTGACACTATCTGTTCGTGAAAATCCATAGCACCCTTAGGAGAAAAAAATGGCCATAACTAAATGCAAGCCTCTCTTTTTTACAGATAACGCTCACCCTGGTCCATTAGAAGCCCCCTTGTAGGGCTGAATCTTCAGTTCTTTTCTTCAGAGTCAGTATTTGTCTGAACGAGTAGGGGAGATGTACAAGTGCTTTTGAATTTGGGGGCTTGGGAGTGGTGTCTTATCCATGCCTCTAGAATAGTATTTATAAATATTATTTTTCAAGCCATACAGCATTTGGAGGTATCAAGATGCGTAATCTCATTTATCTAGTTGGGTGGGAGGTGGAGCAGGAGAGAACAAGGTAGGATGAAATCAAAGCTTCCGCAGCAGACGTGAGCTGGTATCATTGCAAGTTCTTCCTTGGGACAAGATGCTATATATAATTTTCCCTTAACACGTGATCAGATTTGGGTTGGGTTGGCCCAACGACTTAATTTTTGAAAATGTGTATTAACACAAAGAAGAGCTGACGCCGTAAGTTCAGAATAGCTGAATTTGCCATTCTTTTAGAATCAAATGAATTACTGCTATATCACCATAGCTTTACAGTGTTCAGCTAGGGACAGAGTAGGTAACAATATTTGATGATTCACAAGTAATTTTGCCTTTGATTTGTGGAGTGCATACAGGCTACGGAACACAGATTTCCTTAAGTCAACCTTACTGTAATTTTCAAAGGTTTCATATACAATGTATTCCCATATGAAAATGTTAAAATGTATTAAAATATTAGTAATTTGCTATAATTTTAAAATACTTCAAACAGAATCTTCCTCAGGTGGGATTGTTTTCCCGGATATATTGAGCTGGTTTAAATTTTGTTGTCTTCTCAGTTGTCTAGTTCAGGTCTAGGCAAGCCAGAAGACTTTGTCCAGGCGCCAGTGTCTCCTGAAACACTCTTACTCTCCATTACTCAGTGTCATGAACCACGTCCCTTTCCTTTCCCACCCTTTCTCGGAATGGGACGTTGACCCTCTAACAACTCACCACCTAAAACCTCCTCACGGGCCAAGGTGAGCAACCAACAAGTAGTGCTTTGCAAAAAAAAAAAGAAAAATTTTTTTAATTAAATAATGGAATAGAGTGGAATTAGGGATACGTGGTTTGAAGGAATAAGAAATGGCATTTCTTTTTTGAGTGACTACAGTCCTGTGAACGGTTTTACTCTTGACCTGAATATAGGGCACCAGTTTGCTAATTGAATTGACCAAATTCCAGATAGGAAATGAGTCATCATTTGATTTACCAGAGTTAAGCTTCTTGGGTCAAATTCTCTCATTTATTTTCTCCCATCTGGCCTATCTGAATCCTCATTTAAGGGCTAAACTGCCAAAGTGCTTTCAGAATGCCCCCTTCCAGAAATCTACGGTGTTTGATTCACTCTCTCCTCTGTTTTCAGGCGCCTTACCTCAAGTCCACTTAAGAATTTGACTTTTGGCACTTATCTGATAAGGGTAACTGAACAATTGACAGCTATCAGAGGACATGTTAGCAGGTTGAAAATTCTCCTGTCATCCTGACAAAAAAGAATCTGAGTCCACACAGGGATTTCCGACCATGTGGCCCATTATACTGAGATAAACAAAAACAAAAGACTTAAAGGCCTTAGGCCTCCATCGTTTCATCCTGATGAATCTGTTCTGTTCTTCAGTCTTCAAGAAACAACAGTACTAGGCGTTAAAGATGAAAATCCATTCCTTTTTTTGCCATGACTAATTGAAATTCTCCAGCCAGAGTTGATTTGTTCTTTATCTCTTCAAGAGCAGTAGTTGTCCTCTTCTCGCCTAAGCAGAGCTTGCTACAAGTGCAGCACAAATCCTGCTTTCCAACTCACTTTCTCCTTCACTACCCATGGGGCATATTGCTGTTGACCTTCACATTACATGTGGGCTAAGCCCTTGCTGGTGGAGGGGAGGAGTTCAGACATGGGGGACAAGAAACATGCTCTGCCAGATGTTTGGTTTGTCCCAGGGACCTTTGGTGTTGCTTAAGCCTCTTGGAACGAAGGAGAGAAAGAGAACAAACCAAAAAACCGCCTTAGGAAACTTGTAAGAATAAATGACAGGCTCTTCCTGATAAGACAAGCAGATTATAGCTAAAAGCATCGCTCTTAGGTTCATTTGCTTTTTAACCATTTTGAAACTCCTGAACCTAGTATTGAAGCTCCTTAACTGTTTGGAGGGAGACCCTACAAGAGAAAATTAGAAAGACTTTTGGAAGAGCTTTCCTAGGTGTATTTGTCTTTTTCCAGTCGCGCACAAGCTTCTGTGGAATCCTCTCAATGTGTCACAGGGCTTTTGCACAATTCTCTCTCCAGTAAAATTAGCCAAATTATTTATGGTTTCCTGTCTCTGGTATGGAAATGTGACCCTATTGGGTTGAGTAACTTCTTGCCTGCCTAGTTCTAAGGAGCACAGGGATTGCCATATTAGGTTAGGTTTATGGGTCTAAACCTTGGCTGCACATCATCAGAATTTCCAATGAGTTCTTGGTTGTTTTTTGTTTTTTAATTTTAACATACTTGCTGGGGCCTCACCCCAGACCTATTGAATCAGTCTTCTGACTTGGGAGCTGGCCTAGGAGCTGGCCTAGGAACGGGGATGGTTGCCCTGCAGGAGCTCATACAGCCTGGTGGAGGAGACAGAGGGGTAGCCATCTGATTACTACGTGGCATTCGACATGATCTCGGAGGCCCAGCGTCTGCTTGTATGCAGGCCACTGGCATTCACTGAACATCCCGTGTGCTGGGTGCTGTGCATATGATTTCACGTTTTATCATCACCTTGCAAAGTATGCTTTTCGGCACTCTTGCAGGTAAGGAAAGCTCAGAGAGGTTAAACTGCCCATCCCTAGTCTCAAACCAACTAGTCACAGAGCTGAGAATTCAACACAGGACTGGCCCGCATCAAAGCCTGTGTCCAATTCCCCGGGGACTATTCGAAGTACTGAGGCTCTGTCACTCACACATTTGAGCAAACTTGGTTCAAATCCATGGACCTATGGATCCTGTCAGCACTTTTATCAGTATTGTGAGGGTCTTAATTTGTCTAAAACCTATTTTTGACATTTTTTCTTTTACTCAAAAATCTGCATTTTAATAATAAAACTATTGGTTTGGTAAAAATAATGCATGTACATTTTAACAAATTGAACAAGTGTGTATAGAAAAGTAGAGGGGAAGATTAAAATAATTCTGGGATTCCAACAAATCGTTGAATGGTTATTTCTGGTCAGTAACATCTCCGTTGTAAATGCCTATTTTACCATTCATGCTCCTTATACAAGTGTAAGAATCTGTATAAAATTTCATATTTGGAAACATTGCATAGATCAACGTATTAGTTTTCTCAGTAGTCCTCTGAGGTTAAAAAAAATGAAAGAATACATAAAGAGGTACGTACGTGGTTGGCCCAAGTTCAGATGCTTATTCATAGATTCTCAACGACAGACCTGAGACCATATCCTTGGGGTCTTTGACTCATGGACCACTGGTCTGCATCCTTGGTGGCCTGTACATAAGTGGCTTGCTATGAGAGAGAGAGAGAGAGTGCGAATCTTGCATGATGTTCAGAGAAATACTGAATCATAATTTTTAAAAAGTGAAATTTACTCATATTTATATATGAAGTTTATTTTTCGTTAAAATTATTTCCAAACCTTCTTTAAGCTTCTAGATACAGTTTGTTTTTAGAGCTTTTGTTGCCCTGCTGTGTCATGGGACTTTATAAGGTATGTAAACAAGGGGACAGGGGAATAGTCTAGTTTAAGCCAGTTGAGGAATACGGGAAACCTGTTTAAAATTATTTGGAATTGATGATTTGTGTTTTCAGTCTCTGGAAAAGACTTCCCTGGGAGCAAAATGAGACTAGTTGCCTGTATATCTCGTCATTTCATGCTTCTCTCGGGCTCTGTGTGATGGAGCGCTGCTCTAGGTGTGAGGAAACACAGCTACAAGGATGAATAAGGCATCGGGTCCTTCCCTGGAAGAAGCTTAAAATCCAGTGGGAGCAAATAATCAATGTACAAGCAATTACTTAAATTCCAAATGAATCTAGTGTGTACCTGGAGAGCTGCCAGAAACATCCTAAAAGTTGCATTAAAAATAACAAATCAATATCTCCTTTAAAAATGCAACGAAAGACAAACAAAAGAAGCTTCTTACCAAGCCAATGAGATCCTTGCGTCTCTTAAGTAGGAGTTGAGGGGTATGCATCCAGCTGGTCCTTAGTTTGAGGCTTAAATCTTGACGTGGACTTACTGTATGCCCTTAAGAAAACTATTTAACTTTCATATTCCTTAATTTCTAAATTATACAATGGCAATGGAAACTAACATGAATGCCTGAGACTATCGTCGTTTGTAAGGTGCTCTGGGCTCTGAAAGGTGCTACTACGGTTATCTGCAGTTAAGATTATTAACGTCCAGGGTAGACCCCACAGAGCCCACACAAGTGTCTCTTCTGTGGCAGCAAACTCCTGCAGTTTCGCAATAAAAGTCTGCTTTTTCTCATGGAGCAAAAGAGTGCTATCCCGAGGAAGATTTGTTTAAACACTTTTTTAGTACATTTTCCTAAATCTTTATTAAGTAGGGCCTCCAGATAAGAACCATTAAAGATTTAGCTATAAGCCAACAGTTGAGAATAGGAAACATTTAAATCTTTAAGAACTTGAGTCCAACAGAAATTCAGGCTGACATCCCCACAGAGGTGAAATAAACATTGTTTCCAAGTTTCCCAGAAAAATTTGTTTATTACTGGGCAAAGCTCAGGCCTCCATGTTTTTGTTTTTCTTCTCTCTTTTAATCCACAGGAAACTTGTAAATTGGGCCTTCTGATAATTATCCATTGTTAAAAATTCTATATTTCTACAATACCTGCTTCTGTAAGGAATGTCAAAAAGGGATCAGAACTTGAGATTGTTTAATCACTTTTAAAAAATTAGTGTGTTGGACAAGACTTTGCCTTTCCCTGGTTTATTAACTAGAATAGCACCCTAGAAGAAATATACTGAAAAAGGGTTGTACAAACATGTGTTCAGAACAAAATGAATGGAAAGAAGTTTCAGGCCTGTTTGGCCAGACATGTTGCTTTAAAATGACCAGTCTCCTGAGTACGTTGGCTTGGGGGGGATGCTTTGTATTCGAAGACTCTGAGAATTTGGCCCTCTTCCTAGACTGCTCATATCTCCTACCACGCAGTTCATTTCCCCGTTTAACTGCTGTCCATTGCCCAAAATTATCATTTTCATCCTGAGCCTCTGAAGCCCGCCCTTAACTTACTTCAGAAACGTTCCTGCATCCCATGCAAGTTTTGGGAGCTCTCCTTTAATTCCTTGCATTCTCTGTGAACACCAGTGTTTTCCAAACTCTTCTCTTTCCAACTTATTCCTTTTACTGTTCTGGGGAGCTATTTTTGTCTGTATTCATTCTTATTTATTTGATTTGTTCTTTCCTTGGCATCCACACCTTATTCCCTGCCAGAAAGAGGGGTGGGCAACTGAGAATGCACAGCCCAGAGGAGATACCTAAAATTCGTTTGGATATCCTTAGATATCTAAAATTATGAAGTGTGAGATACAGACTGTACTTTAGATTACCCTGCCCTACTCTTCAGTTTATAGACAAGTCCACGCAGAGTCATGTGACAGATGAGGACAGAGCCTGGGTAACCCCAAGTCTCCAATCGCCCCCCATTCCTCTCCCTAAACCATAGGCCCCGGACCTCTCAGGTTGGAAATGGATGCCCTCATCGTCAGCCCGCAGTTTCTCACTCGCAGCCTAGCACCTCTCCCCTAATTCAAGTGAGTGCCTTGGCAAGGACCTCCTTTCCCTATTGATCCCTATTAATAAACTTGATCAGCAGACACCAGGCTATTCCAGATCTAGACATTGTGTCTCCTTCCCAAGATGCCCTTTGATGATGCTGAGGGTCTTTTTGCCAGTAAAGGACAACACTCCCATTTTGAAGCTGCTTATCTTCGGTCCTGTTTGACTCCGTTGTAAAGTTGCCTCCTGGAGCCTGCCTTCAATCTGTTGCTGTGAAAACATCAAGTCATCCCAGCTAGTATTTTGATTTTGTTGTAGATGTGAGTTTTGGGAAGACCAGGGGTGGATATGTGGTATCCGTGTACTTGTTTAAGCATAACTACATCATGTTCTGGAGTGGTGTTTTTTGGTGTGTTTTTTTTTCCCCTTTCCCCTTTCAGCAGTAGTGGTAACAAGCTCTCAGGAATTTAGGGCTGAGGCCAGAAGTTAGCAATATTTATTTATTCACTTAATAAGGACTTGATGCACAGCCCTCTGCTAAATGAAAATTATACACAAAAAATTTAGAAAACAGGATCTGACTAAAGAAGCCCTTCAGAATATTTATCTCAAGGATAATCAGTATAATTTTTATTGGCACAGTGCTTTTGTAATATATAAAACACTTTTAAAATACAGTTGCTTGTTTCATTTCCTCAGTAATCCTAGAGAAGGTATTTTCTGCATTTTACTGAAGAGGAACTGAAGCTGGGAGAGGTTCTGTCCACACTCTTGAAACCAGAAAAACAAACGGACAGAGGCTTCACCCGAGGTCCGGCCTGCTTGTCCGGACCTGCTCCTGGCTGTGGAGTTCTGGCACCCTGCCTGTCTTCTGGGTGCTTTCAGTCCCTGTCGTTGGTCACCTGTTGGACCCTATCTTGCTTTGTGGATTTTGGTTTCTGTCTTGTTTGGTTTGGGTATTCTCAGCTCCAGACCCTGCATAACTCTTAGGCTGGTCTTCATAGTGGGCGAAGTCTCCTGTATTTCTGTTCCCAGATGCACATATTTTTATGTAGTAATGTGTCTGAAATTGGGATGCACTTTATTGTCACCACTGAAGTCCACTTTTTCCTGAGAGTTTGCCTCACTGGTCACCTGGGGCACTACCAACCTAAGGTCAAGGTTTGTTGGAGTCCCAGCCTGAAGGCATTTGGACCACTTTAGTGGTAGGAATTCAGAATGCAAACCCAAGTACTGGCTTATGGTTCAAATCCTCAGGAGGAGATTCCCCTTTCCTGCTGCCCCTTCCAAGGTCTCTTTCCATCCCTTTCTGCATGGCAGGCTTATTTCTTTGTGGCCTTTTGGTGCCCCACCCAGCTTCATGTAGGGCTCCCCTGTTCCACTCCACATCTTGGATGCTTTTGCTTTCTCAGTGGTACACAAAATACTGCCCATCTTGTGATGATGGTATCTCAGATTTGATGAAATATGATTTTATGTGGTAAGAGTCACTCTGGACAGCTGTTGGTGTTGCCTTTCTTAGCCTTTTTTGGCTGCAGGGAAATAAGTGGGTGTTCCTTGCTCCCCACCCCCCAGGCTGAGGCTTGCTCACCGCCTAAGACAATAACCAGAGTGTATCACCATTCACACTCCTTCCCCCGGCCTTCCTGGCAGCTGCCTAACTTGGTTTCTTACTAGTTGCATACACGTGACAGAAATGCAATGTTAATAAATATTTCTATATGTAATACAGAAATAAGCCTTAAAAATAAACACTTGCCATCTGTTCAGATGAGTTGCTAGGAAAAGCAATGACATTTTCTGGTTTAGTAACTTAACTATTCTTGTGCCTCCTATAAGGCACATGATAGACAAATTATAAATATCCAAACACACGTCCTGAGAGAAAATGCATTGTTTTCGGAAGCAAATACGAATAACAAAGGATACCTGATTCTCTCTTCTCCCAATGAAGGTCCTGAACAGCTATTCAATTCTTACTCAGTTACAGTGTTTCAGTAAAAACGTGTTGGAGATACAACACCTCCTATGTGTCTATAGAGAGAATGGGTATAACAAAGTGGAGAGGAGAACTGGGCTAATGGACTCCAAAGGCCTATGATCTGGGCGAGGAAAGTGTTATAAACAGCAGACAATAATAATAATATCTTATTTATTGAGTGCCTGCTATATGTCAGGCACTGTACTAGGTATTTTGTCTATATTAGCTCATCTGTTAGTGGAATATGAGAGCTTATTTTAACAACAAAGGGAATAGTGATAGGAATAAAAGGTAATTGAAAGCATAAATGCCGTTCAGGTGAAAGGTGAGAAAAGGGAAGTGAAAGAGGCTGCAACTTAGACAAGATCTGGTTCTTGAAGTTTGTCTAACAAAAAGGCAAAGTCAGGCTGTGGCTGGTTGGTGGGAACAAATGTATATGCAGATCTAGGAGTGATAGGTATTTGTTGTTGTTTCTGTTTGGTGTTCAGATGTTTATAACCCATCCACCAGTATTTCCTTCTTCCTTTGCTTTGAGACAAAGAGCATGCGTGACTTCACAAGTCGAGATGGAAACAGGTTAAATATGCAGTATGGTTTATGCCCAGCAAACAGAATTACCTATGAAAGTTATGTGGCCTACACAAAAATGAAATTCTTTATGGACTTACACCACAGGATTCATGGGGCTTCCTTCTGGGCAGCCTTAACCAGAAGAGTCCCATGGTCTCCACAGTATTCCACCCCAAGATTCAAGACTTCTCCTTTCCTCTCTCGAAGAGGATTGTCAACCACACCCTAGGGCTCAACAATTCCACACTGCTCTGCTCCTGGTCTGCGCCTCCAGCCCAGAGCTCTCTGGGATCCCAATCACTGCTGTGCACTTCTATAATGGAACAATTCCTAGGGCGTCTCCTTGCTTCCACATTCCCCCTCCACTGGGCAAGTCATTTACCTCGCTTCAGCTGGAACAGTAATTCCTCAAAATTAACCCATTCCTGTGGCTTCAGAGCTCAGGTGACTTTAAATGACTCCCATTGCTTTCAAAATAAAATCCATATTCTCTGACCACAATACTTTGAAATTGGAGATCAACTGAAAAATGAAAGCGGGAAAAACCACAAATACATGGAGATTAAAAAACATGCTACTAAAGAATGACGGGGTCAGAGAGGAAATAAAAGCAAAGATCAAAACATACATAGAAACAAATGAGAATGAAAATACATTGTATAAAAATTATTGGGATACTATGAAAGCAGTAGTAAGAGGGAAATTTATGTCATTACAGGCCTATCTCAAGAAACAAGACAAATTCCAAATAAACAACCTAACATTACATCTTAAAGAACTAGAAAAAGAACAAATGAAACTCAAAGTCAACAGAAGGAAGGAAATCATAAAAATTAGAGCAGAATTAAATGAAATAGTGAACAAAAAGACGATAGGAAAAACTAATGCAACAAAGAGCTGATTCTTTGAAAAGATTAATAAAACTGGCAAACCCCTGGCTAGACTCACTGAGAGAAAAAGAGAAAAGACAAAAACAAAATCAGAAATGAAAGAAGTTAATGATGGATACCACAGAGGATCATACAAGAATATTATGAAGGACTATATGCCACCAAATTCAATAACCTAGAAGAAATGGACAAGTTGTTAGAAATATTTGGCCTTCCTAGACTGAACCACGAAGAACTGGAAAACATAAATAGATTGATCAACAGTAAGGAAATTGAAACAATCATCCAAAACCTCCCCAAAAGCAAAAGTCCAGGACCAGATGGTTCCACTCGTGAATTCTACCAAACATTCAAAGATGATTTAATACCTATCCTCCTCAAACTCTTCCAAAAAACTGAAGAGGCAGTATTTTCTAACTCATTTTTGAGGCCAACATTACCCTAATACCAAAACCTGGTAAGGATAACAGAAAACTACCGACCAATATCTCTGATGAATATGGACGCAAAAATCCTAAACAAAATACTAGCAAATCAAATATAACAATACATTGAAAAGATTATACATCGAGGTCAAATAGGGTTCATTCCAGGGGCAGAAGGATTGTTCAACATTTGCAAATTGACTACATAAACAAAATAAAGGATAAAAATTATATGATCATACCAATAGATGCAGAAAAAGCACTTGACAATATACAACAGCCATTTATGATGAAAACACTTAATAAAATGGGTATAGAAGGAAAGTACCTCAACATAATAAAGGCCATATATGACAGGCCCTCAGTTAAAACCACACTTAACGGTGAAAAACTGAAAGCTTTCCCTCTAATATCAGAAACAAGACAGCTATTCAACGTAGTATTGGAAGTCCTAGCCAGAGCAATCAGGCAAGAGAAAGAAATAAAAGGCATTTGAATTGAAAATAAAGAAGTTAATTTGTCACTTTTTGCAGATGACATGATTCTTTATATAGAAAACCCTAAAGACTCCACCAAAAGCCTATTAGAAACAATAAACAAATACAGTAAAGTTGCAGGATACAAAATCAATGTACAAAACTCCATTGTGTTCCTCCCATATACTAACAATGAAATTTCAGAAAAAGAAATGAAAAAAAATTCTTTTTGCAATTGCAACTAAAAGAATAAAATACCTAGGAATAAACTTAGCAAAGGATGTGAAGGACCTATACACTGAAAACTATAAGACATAATTAAAAGAAATTGAAGAAGACACAAAGAAATGGAAAGATATTCCGTGTTCATGATTGGAAGAATCAACATAGGTAAAATGGCTGTACTACCCAAAGCAATATACAGATTTAACACAATTCCCATCAAAATACCAATGGCATTTACTCAAGAAATACAACAAAAAATCATCAGATTAGTATGGAATTGCAAAAGACCCTGAATAGCCAAAGCAATCCTAAGAAAAAAGAACAAGGCTAGATGTATCACACTCCCTGATGCAAATCAAAACCACAATGAGATGGATACCACCTCACACCTGTTAGAGTGGCCATCATCAACAAGACAAGTAATAAGTGTTGGAGAGGTTGTGGAGTAAAAGGAATCCTCATACACTGCTAGTGGGAATGTAAATTGGTACAGCCACAGTGAAAAACAGTATGGAGGGTCCTCAAAAAGTTAAGGATAGAGCTGTCATATGACCCAGCAATCCATCTTCTGGGTATCTACCCCAAAAACCTGCAAACATTTATCCGTAACGATATATGTACGCCTATGTTCATTGCAGCATTATTCTGGTGGCCAAGACATGGAAACAACCAAAGTGTCCTTCGGTAGGTGATTGGATAAAGAAGAAGTAGTACATATATACAACGGAATATTACTCCCTCGTAAGAAAAGATGAAATACTGCCATTTGTGACAACATGTGTGGATCTTGAGATTATGCTAATTGAAATAAGTCAGGCAAAAAAATCGAGAACCATATGACTTCACTCATATGTGGGATATAAAACTGAAAGCAACAAACAAACAAACAAAATTCATGGACACAGACAACAGTTTGTGTGGGGGGAGTGGTAGAAGTAAAGGGATCAAGTATATGATGATGTAAAGAGAACTGACTCTGGGTGGAGAACACACAATACAATATATAGATGATGTAGTATAGAAATGTACACTTGAAACCTATATAATTTTACTAATCAGTGTCACCCCAATAAATTTCATAAAGATAAAAATAAATAAGTAAAATAAAATCCAAACTCTGTGGCTTGGCATACAAAGCCCTTAGTCATCCAGCTTTGGCATATTTACTTTCCCACAGCCCCCTCATGCACACCCCATCCTGCGGTCTCTTCTTGCCTGTACATCTGCTGCATGTCGTCTTTGAACACTCCACTTCCTCCCCTTCAGAGCCAACTTACTCATCTTTAAAACCCCCTTCAAGAGTGATGTCCTCTGGTAACCCTTTCCCACATCCCAGTTTGGGTTACCTACTGACCTTCTATGTTTCTGTAGTTCTCAGCTCACATCAATAGGATAAGTATTTAACATACAGTTAAAGTACAGTATGTCGTCATAACTTCCCCTTCCATCACTCTGTCCCGTGAGTGCAGAGGCTGTATCGTTGATCCCTGTTTCCCTGGGACAAGCACTGTATCTGTCCCTCAGTAGTCACTTAATAAAGATTTGAATGCAACAGAGGAGGTATTTAGCCCTCAAGTTAAGGATGACTAGTTATTGGTCAAGCCTTAGAAAGTATTGATAGCAATACAATTGCTATCTGTTGAAGTCAGATTTCACGTTTTCCTGTAACATCAAATATCGGCAGCCAGTTTTTCTAGAATTTCTTGGCCAAAAGTATTACTGAAATTCCATGCTTCCAGATTTTGATCTCTGGGACTATACATCCACAGCATGTAATTATTTGTCTGGATAATTGCGTTCTACCTTGGGGGTTCTAAGAGAAGAGATGAAAGGAATCAATGGTTTAATAATTGTATTGTTAATCTTAAAAGAGTTAAATGGGAAATATTTTAAAAACTGGTTAGAAAATATAATTATTGGGAGCATGGAAAAGATAATTACTTATTACATGTACTGTAACTGGTGTGGATGGAAGTTTCATGCAAAATAAAGCAGCTGGTAATTTTTTTTTTACAACTCCTAGTTTCCTAGGCAAGTTCAGCAGCCATCAGGGCACGGCCTTCCTTTTGGATGGGGCCTTTAAAATGAGTTCTGTAGCTGCACACAGACTCTGTGTGTGTGTGAGCAGGGGGAGGGATGTTTCCATTCTGATGAGCTATCTTGAGGGTTTAACTTCAAATTGTTTAGCACAAGGAGGAGGCCTGGGTGGCTCATCAAAGAAGATAATGAAAGTGAGTGTTTATTCTATCACATTAAACAGGCCGAGGCAACACGGCTCTTTCCCTCCACGTATTATGAGCTTTTATACCACTCTCTGCCCAATCTTGGCTTTTTTACATACTCATTTTTAGTGTTCCCTAAGACAATTAGGGAATGAAATATTTTATGGACTCTTAAGTCCATATTTATTTAGTACACTTTTTCCTGCCATTCAGGTTACTGCCAGCAGTGCCACTCTTACAAGACTCTTAATTAAGGAACTCTCTTTGTCCGTAGTGCAAAATCCAGATTGTGCAAAAACCCAGCCTATGTGGCCTCAAGAATTCAATCCAACTCCTTTCCAGTGTTAATGTTGGAATAGTTTTAGGTGCAGGTAAAAACCCATGGTAATCCCGAATCGCATTGCCGTATGCAATAAGGAAAGATCATCTTTTTAACAACGTAAGTCCAGAGGGCAGCTGTTGCGGTTGAGTCATTGGCTAAGTGCTGTCATCAGAAGCACAGGTTGTTGCTGTCACTCCACTCTGCTATCTACCATCTGCTAGTGTGTCCTCTACATGGTGGCAGAATGGCTGTAGAAGTGCCACGTATCACATCCAGACAGGGCATTGTGTGTCTCCTTAGGAGTGAGGAAACCTTTCCCAGAAGTGTCCTAGAGAATGTCGCCTTACATCTCTGACCAAAATCGAGTCACATGTCCTTTTCTAAACCAGTCACTGGCAAGGGAAATGAGGTTACTATGGTAACTAACCTGGGAGGAACAGATGTAGAGTCACCCATCAGGACTCCAGGGCCTCCCTACTTCCCACTCTGGCGAGTCTATAACGCCTCGTGCCTGCCTACCAGGAAACCCTCCAAATCCTAGCCCTCCTCTTCCCCACACCCCCACTCCTTACCCAGGTTCCCTCTGTTTCATGGAACTGCCCTAGCCCACCGTCTGTTCTGCTCACACACCGTCTGTGTGAAGGTCACATCTCCAGCTAGATTCCTGGCCCTTGGGCCATGGCTGTGCTTTTCTCTATTCCCTAGTGTACTTTTTGGAAAACCACAGACCCTGACTTTATTTGTGCAAACCTTTCCCCGAAAATGCTATTAAGACTAATATAACCCACAGAAGGAAATGTTCTTACATCTTATTTAGAATAAGCCCCTTTGAGACTAGAACCAGTCCTTAAAATATCCATCCCTTCTATTATTAAAAAAATAAGAATTCCATATTAGCAGCACAAGAAAAGGTAAAAGTGGAATTCACAATTTATTAATATTCTCTCTTCATCCACTCACATCCTGTTTTTATTCCTTTTATAAGGCGTCACAAACTCAATTTCTGCGTGGTACATACCATGTTTCCCTGAAAATAAGACCTAGCCAGACAATCAGCTCTAATGAGTCTTTTTGAGCAAAAATTAAGACCTGGTATTATATTTATTATATTATACCTGGTCTTATAGTAAAATAAGACTGGGTCATATATTAAGTTTTGCTCCAAAAGATGCATTAGAGCTGATTCTGGCTAGGTCTTATTTTCAGGGAAACACGGTATAGGCTTTAGATATTCTTAGTTTCACTGTTTTTTTCTAATACTCTCAGACAGTGATTCTCAGTCCTCACCGTACATCAGAATTATTGGAGGAGCTTTTTAAAAATAGGCATGTTCAAGCGTCATATTCAAAGATTTAGTGTCAAGCAGTCTGGAGTGGGGCCCAGTCTGTTTTCATAAAATGGGATTTAGGAGTTCCTCAGGAGATTTTAATGGGCAGTGAGTTGAGAACTCTGGTCTTAGATATCCATATGCAAAACCCTTCTTGGTGAGAATTACCAGGATTATTTCAAGTTTATAGGATTCTTGTCCAGGTTGTTGCCATATGTTACCGTTTTCCATCGTTTACATGTCTAGCCATGCAAGTTAGGTGCTTATTTCTTGTGTGTTTAGTATCCACCTTTCTTTTTTCCTTTTCCCCACTTGGATTCTAAGCATCCTTTCATTTCCCCTCTGTCCGCCAGCGTTCAGGCAGCACTAAGGGTGTCATGGAGGCTCACTCATTTCCCGTCAGCAGAGTAGTTCTGCCGGGATCCTGAGCGTACCTGCTGTGCACTGTAAGCCCGTAATGGAACTTCCACCTTCCTGAAGCCCAGAAAGCCTCTCTCTCTCTCTCTCTCTCTCTCTCTCTCTCCCCCTTCCCCCCATCAGATTGTCTTTTACCAAGCCACTTCAGACTGCCTGGCCCTTCTCTGGCGCCCTGTTCAAACTTTTGTACCTTTCAAGAATATTTTATTTAGTGTTTTATTTTACCCCGTTATGTGCCCCTTTTTGACAATTTCTACTTTTTTCCATTCCAACAACTCCTTAATTTCACTTTCATCAGGAAAACAAAACAAAACAAAACAAAAACACTTTTTGCTGGCTAATTGGAATACCATGTTTCCCCGAAAATGAGACCGGGTCTGATATTAAGTTTTGCTCCAAAAGACGCATTATGGCTTATGTTCAGGGGATGTCATCCTGAAAACTCATGCTAGGGCTTATTTTCCGGTTAGGTCTTATTTTCAGGGAAACACGGTAGTGGTCCTCTCAGCCCCATTCGATCTCAAGTCTGCTAATCCCAGGTCTTCTGTTTTCTTCAGACACTAACAGATATTCTTATTATCGCTACACAATAATGATGTGCAAGATGTTGTTTGAGATTTTGTTGCATGATCTATTGTCTCGCTTGCCTTCCTTTGTCTATGATAACACTTTCTTTGTTTAGAAAGTGTGGAGTAGAATGGTACCCATTTAACCCATTTTGTCTGGTTAAACATTTGTTTGATTGTGACTAATGATGATACTTTGAATAATGCTTTTTAGATACTGTTCCTAGTGGTGGGTCTTCAGAGTATTTCATATAGGACCCCCAATATGTTACAGATTTAAAAAGGAATGTTTAAATAGGAACAGATGGGACATTACATAAAGAACATTAATATTTTTCATAACGTCATCCAGAGTGTAGCTGTAGGTGTTGATGAATCAGTGGCTCAACCATATCATCAAAGAGATGTGTTCTTACTGTCATTCCACTGGGCCCTCCACCCTGAGGTGTGGCGTCAGATTTGCTCTGCAGGGTGCCCAGGTGGCTGCAGCAGTGAGAGACGTAGCATCCAGGTCACATACCGATGCACGCTGTTCTGGATCCTAGCTGATGTAGCAGGGTACCTGTTGGGGAAGCTGAAATTGGAGATCCAGGGGTTCTTATCAAAGGTGGTGATTAAGGCGCATGCACAGCAGTCATTGGGGAGCAGGTTAACTTAGCTGTGTGCTCCATCCTTATGGGTGGATTAAGACACTGCGCATCCAAGAAGTGTGCTGTTGTGGTTCCTTCTCCACCTACACTGTAATCATTTGAGGCTTTTCATCAGCTTCCTACACCTCTTAATACTTTCAGGGTGTAGTATAGAATCTTCCTTTTCCAGTGATTCTTTTGCCAGACCAGTATCAGGAAGAAAGATATCAGTGTTGTATCACTGTCTGGAACCCTGGCCTCTCCAAAATGAAACTGCAGATGAACCCACCCACTGTGTCAGAGGCTAGTTGCAAACAGGGCTCAACCGAATGGGGATGGGCAGTGAGCTCACGCTCCAGCCCCCACCACACCCCCACTGCCTTTCTTACCTATGGTGTCAGTTAAGCCGCCTGAGCTGACGTCTCACTTGTACCATAGGAGCCACTCTGTTTTCTCCTACACCTTTTCTGAGTTTCTGCTCTCTTTATTACCATCTTGCATTTCAAGAAGGTAACTATGACTTGCCTCCTTTGCCATGTCAAGGATATTCTGGTTTTGTTCAGGAGAAGCATGCAAACAGAGTCTCAGATACGTATTTTCTGACCATTGGTACTCAAATTACATTTTTGGCACCAGCTCTATAAAGTGTCCCAATGTGTCTTGTTCGCTAGAGGCAGAGTATTTGGCAATGGACGTATTGATTCTTTACTCCCAGGCTCTGGGCCAACTTTAAGTTGTCCATTCTTTGGAGATAGATTGACTTTGTTGTCTTCCATACACTTGTTGAATTTGACTTCTGCCACTGAAGAAGCACTTGCTTCCTTATCATTCTCTTCTATAGATTCCTCAGACCCTCTAATCAACATGAATATTAAAATCTCCTCTTACGACACCTCCATGGATAGATTCTTCTCTCTGCCATTCCGTTTGTGCCACTGCCAGGAACAGGTAGAAAAAGGGACATAAAAATGTCCACAATTTAGGGACAGTTGACTCCTTTTCACGTAAGGCACAGCAAATGGATTTGACTACATTTATTTTTGCGTATTTTAGTACCTTCACCTAAACAAGGTTAATGATTTAGAAGCTTCATAAAATGCGTCGTACATAACAAAGCGTGTCTCGGTGTAAGTCCTACATTCCTTAAGGAGCGCCATAAAAACACTCTTAAGACACGCTTTTCCTTGTTGCAGGTATGACAGTAAACACTTTGTTTTGCTTCAACAGGTGTCTGCAAGTTGTCATTTACTTGAGCTGGGATTACATTCCACTCTATGTTACTTAAACATACACCTCCCTTTAAGTTTTATCTCACTCTTATCATTGGCAGGAATCCTTTTCTCAAGAGCCCACCTCTTTCCATATGCAGATTTGTTCTTGGATGATTTTACCAAACAGTGCCGCACCCTTCTGCCTGTTACTTGTGTGTGAGCCTTTGTGTGTGTGTGAGTGTGTGTGTCTGTCTCAGGCTCTAGGTGTTAGGTCTCCAGATCTCATTGTACACAACTTCATTTTAGAATAGCTCCTTGCCTGAGTTAGGGACCCACAAGTTCTCATCGCCTATCCTATGTTTTGTGAAGTCTAAAACTCTTGGCACTCAACTTAATCTTAACTGTTCAGGCAGGGGAAGTCCATTTGAATGAAAATTCCTTTCTGGGACACACATTAGCGTTTGTAAACTGTCTGCCTGTGCTGGAATGAAATTTTTAAAAGGGAGTGCTCAATTTTGATGTCATGTTTTTAATAGATGTTGCCCAGAGCCGTGGTGATAGCCCAAACCGATTTCCCATTTACCAGCAATGATACTTCAGGCCTGAAAAATGTAGTCCTGTGTGGGCAAATGCCCTGACATGGTGAGAAATTCAGCTGTAAGAAACCAGGTTTCCCATGGAAGTGATAATTAATGTAATTAGATGTGTGCAGTATGTTTAGAGGTAGTCTGGACATGTGTGTGTATACTCTTGTCTTTATCGGATACACAAATGAAAGTCTTTTAGCTAATTTTTATTTCCTGTGTTAGAATCCACCTTATCACGTGTTGGTTTGGTCATTGGAAGTAATGTGGAGCATCCATCTTGGCAATCCTCCCTTTTCGTTAGCACTCTTCATATCGTTTCCAAGAGATGGGTTTGTTTTGTGACGTGGCTAATAAGAGCGTCACCACCACCACCAGTAACACACAAATGGAGCAGCAATCAGGTGTCCTGAGCATGAGATTACAGAGAAGTTGAAAGCATAGGGCAGCACTTTAAGGAAGTTGGAACAGAGGTATCCTCAAGCCACCTCAGTTGTGCTTTACGAAGGTAGTGTGCGAGCATAACCTTTCTCTTTAAGTGTAACATGCAAAGACCCATTTTCTTACCTCCTCTAACCTAAAAAAATAGACATTATTTTTACAGCAACTTCTCTGAATTAGTTTACATTTGAGCAAACTGGAATCTGAAAAGAGGAATGGGGAGTTCACGGGCAGGTCTGGTTTTGAACAGGTGTTTGATTTTTGCTAATCTTAACAGTGCACAAGCTTCCGTTTGTGAATTTCCTGCCTCCTATTCTGAGTTCGTGTACACAGACACCAGAACTGAGAGATGGTTTGCATTTCCATGAATGGCCAACTGACAGAGTTTGCCATCTTGGAGAGGGAGAAAAATTCAAGCTAAGCAAGAACTTTGTATTGTGGCAGGTAATTCTGACTTGAAATTTATTTGAATTTCTAAAGGCAAATTAATGTTTATATGTCCTTCACAGTAAATAGGTACTTGTTGCCTTTTTTCTCTTCCATCTAGTGAGCTCTTGCTATAGATGGAAGAAAGTTAGTGCTTCCTATTGGTATTTTGAGAGTTTTATTTTTGTGCCTCTCCTTGGCAGCCTTTCTTCTCAGTGAGCCATTGTCGACGTGACGGCATGGTGTTACAGACGATCTTTTTGTTGAATGTCTGTTTACAACTGAGTAAATTTATCTTTTTGGGGCCTACTTTATAACTCCATATTTACTATGTTATGAACTTTTTTATAAACAAAACAAGAGGAAAGCCTGTTTGGAAATATAAAAATAGTGATCGCACGGCCATTTTTAAGCATCTGGGTAGATCACAATTTGGAAAGATATTCGCTTTAAAACAAAAGTTTTGAACCATAGATTTGTTGAGGGTGGGGAGGGGTGACAGTTTTCTGTCTCCATCTTTCTTTGAAATCTCATGTAGATATGTGTGTGTGTGTGAGTGTGTGTGTGTGTGCGTGCATATTGGCATTTTCTGATGAAAACATCCGTTACTTTCATAAACTTTTCAAAGCCACTGCCTTTAAATATCTTTTTGTTGACTATTACAACAATCGTTTTAAGATCTGCCTTTTACTATCTCAGAAAAACTTTCAATATTAGTTAACTCTTTTAAGTGCTTCTTTTGCAGCATAAGATCCTTTCTACAATATATATTTTTTGTTTGTTTAATTTATTGTCCACTCAAAATTTTGGTCCAAATTCTAGGGGACTTCTCCCATGAGAATTTGGCTTAGAAGCAAAGCATTTTAACATACATGAACTAGACTTAGCTTTGATTTGTTTTGCGTGTGGAAAATGTATGTTCTAGTCCAGTGTCTGATGTGTCATGTGCACATAGCACATGCATCCTTCTTTACTGTGATTGCATTGGTTCTTCTCCATGTGGTGTCTGTAATAAAACTAGTTGTTTTAACCCCTGAAATACAGGGCACAGAAGTAAAGAAGATCCTGACCTGCTAGGTCTGGAGACTGAACTCTGTTGTCTTCTGTGAAAGCAATTAAACAAAGCACAGATTTAAGAATCAACGTGGTTATTAGTATGATGAGAAGTACTTGTGATTTTATTGTATCTGCTACTCTTGAAAAGAAGCATCAGTTGCTATTAACCTGGGTAAAAAGGAGTTGAGTTCTACTCTGGTATTTTTAGGAGTTTAAGAAGTAGGCCTTAAATTAATAATCAGTGAAATAAGTAAGAAAGGTCACATTTTTAAGAAATGAAATCCCTGATGTTTAAAAATCCACATATCCGCATTGGCCTGTATTTCATGATTTAACCACAGATTATATTTTTTACCTTAATGATATGACTTGGCCACAAAATTATTTGTTTATTTTAATAAGCATTTATTGAATACTTACTCTGTGCTGAGCACTAGACCAAACTTGGTGTAGGAATAATGAGAGGACTAAAGCACGATGGTAGGTAGACCCCCGGAGCGAACAGTTCAGGGCAGGACAGACACCTAATAATATCAGTGCTTGCCCCTTTGTTTTACTGTATGTTTTTCTAGGTTTGTTTAGGATATCTATTTTGGTAGTTACATCGATCTTTGGAAAATAGGAATATTACTGGGCACCACAAGAAAACACTTTTTAAATATTTAAAAATAAGTTGTAGTATAAATATATGTTCTGTTTCCCCATCAGAGAATAAGCTATTTCGGATAGCTGCACTTTCCAGATGGCATAGGATTTATCCCTCTAATTTTGTCTTCTCTGTCCCTCTCTTACTTGAACCATTTTGGTTTGAAAACTTTGTGAAATTGATTACACACGTACAGACTTTCTTAAACAATACATTGAACATAATTGAAGCTTCTCTTAGTAAGTTAGGTCTGTATTACTTTATCAATTATGATCATTGTATTATGCTGTAATATTAACAGTGTCCCTAGGAATTGTACAGTTTATAGGGCTATTTGCCCCAACATTCCTGCTTTTAAAAACATCATTTTTAAATCTCTTCCCTTGTGATAGGAATTTTCCTTTGCATTACTACGACTTTCTAAAGCAATCCTGTGATCTTATAATCTCATCAGAGCCATTGGAAGGAAAAAAACCCCAAACAAGCAAATTTAATAGAAACACATGGGAAAGGAGAGTGAATTGTGCATGGATTTAGGGTTTCTGTATAAGCTAAGTTCATGGATATTATAGTTTTGATAGTTTATTTATTAATTATTTTCTATTCTCATTGGTGTTCCAAACAGAGTGGCTAGACAAGTAAGTGCTACTGAGTAGACATGTCCATGATCATATAATGATGTTTTATCATACTTCTTGGCATTATACGACTAAATAAGTATGCTGTGTTGCAATTATATTGAACTGATGAGGTATGAGAAATAAACAATTACAGGCGCTTCAATTTAATAAGACTATCACTTTATACTTCTGGTTTTCTCTCTGCCTTTCCATACAACTTAATTAATCCATTATAACTATTTATTTTTGGCACTGGTCAGGTCTCTAATGAAAACTATAGGAAACAAGTGTAGTCTTTTAGTGTACACAACTGTTTCCCTGTTAAAGTGTATTTAATTCCTACTCTCTCTCTCTTTTAAAAATCATTTCAGTTTGCTTTAAGGGAGTGGTCTTAAAGAGAAAACCATTGATATAGTTGTTTGTATGCACCTGTGGTGTCGAATGAGGAGAAGCACTGAAAAGGAATTGTTAGAAGCAAAAGTTCTTGCCATGATCTTATGAAGTATTCCAAGCTATTTTTTCCTTGTTGACTCTGAAAAACGAATACGAAACAACCTCAATTTTTCTTCTTGCCCACACTTACGTATAGCAGAGACGTGAACTCCAGCCCCAATCCAAGACCTTCAGTGAGTAGTTGGGGGAAAGTGTTTTCACAGAGTTGTTGTTGAAGTTTAAGGAAATCGGGTCTAAAACTAAAGAATCTCAGTCAATCTAGTACATTTCAACCTTCTGCATTCACAGGCACCTCACACAGCTCATCTGCCTATTAGAGACCACCATTTCTGCATCTTTCTTCTCCTTGATCTGTATTAACTACATACCTGTAGTAAATTCCTTGCTGTTTTCATTTGTCTCTAATAGGATTATCTCTCTCTCTCTCTTTCTCTCTCTCTCAAGTGAGAACGTATGCAGGAATAGAAATCTATCAGTTCCTTTTCATATGGAATTCATACTTTCATTCAAAAAAATTTGTTATTAATTAAAAATAATTTTGAACATTGGCTATCCTAGGCTCTGAGTGCTGGATACTCAGAAAACTAGGATCACACAATCATTGCACTTGCAAAGCTTAAAGCCCAGTGGGGAAGAGCAGTGTGCTGGGAGGGAAAGTCCAGTCCCACAAATACTATTTCAGAGGCACATGACGAGTGGAGCTCACTTCTCTGAACTTCGGTCTCCTTTTCTGTTCCGGGGGAAAGTATCTCACGAAGCTGTTTTGAGGCTTAGCTGAGATAATATATGTGAAATTGTAAAGCTGTGGACGTGTCAGTTGTCTTGTTTGGTTTAAAATAGAAGCTAGAAGAATTTTTATCCCGAAACCATTTAGATAATCCAGTTATGAGACTCAGGGTAAAGGGAAATGATGAACTTCAGTGTCAAAAGCTGCTCCCAGGAGAATGAGATTGTATTACTGGGAGCCTCTAATTCTAGAAGTCATTTCATTGGCATTTATGCTAAGTGGTGATGACACGGGGAATAGCACAGGCATGTTTGACATCACACATTACTGTCAACCTTTCTGTACATCCACAGTGCATTTTTACTGCATCTCATTAATATAAATGTATTGAACCTCATGGCATTGGGATGTATATAAGATGCCTGTTTTATAGTTGGTTTTTAGAGTGTTTTTATAACAATCTCCCAGTGTTTCTATTTATTGTTATTCTCCTCCTTCATCTTTCTTTTTCCTGCTAGTCTTTTAAATGTAGGGAGATTATATGTCCAGTTTGCCTGGGACAATCCTAGGTTATGCCTGTTGTTCCAGCGTCCCGTCATATTTAGCATTTTTGCACTCTCAAAAGTGTCCCAATTTGAACCGTAAGTTATATGGTCACCCTGGCTCAAGGCATTTAAAAACAAAAACAAAAAAATGAACTGAAGAGCCAGCAAATTAGTGGGATTGTAAAGACCTGTAATAACTGACCTCAGCCACTGAGCTGACTTACAGACTATGGACGTGATCCGATGATTTCCTGGAATGCAGCTTACAGATTTAAGGCCATCGTGTCTGCTTATCAGTACACAGCTCAGCAGATTTCCTAATGAGCTGTTGAGACTAAATCAAATGTTTGTCCACACTGGCTCAGAACAGTAACTTTGACACTTCAACGGTTTTCATTCTATCATGGCTTGTTGGAGCTTGAAGCCTGACATTCCTTCTTCAAGGCCCATCAAGGATTTCATTTCTGTGTGGGCCTACACATTAATGTGGCAACGATCCTGTTTTTGACCGTCGTTTACCCAAGGCAGCCAACCAGGGGGGGGTGTAAAGCCTGTCTGTGGTCCCTTCCCCGTCTGTGCAGCTCTGGTGGTGAGACTCAAGGGAATGAGTAAGATGCAGCTTAGAGTTTCAGGCCTGCATTGCAGCTTGTCTGCCACACCCTCTTCCCCTTTAGAATGAGAAGGCAAGACTGAAAGGTCCACAAAAGAGAGAAAAGTCTGCACGGAGGAAGGTGCCACTCTGTGTGTGCTTGCAATCCCCAATATGATGGAATGAAGTTGTCCCTTCCTGCCAGCACTAATATGAAAACTGTATAAAAGTTAAGGAGACGCCTTACTGTTCTGCTATGTGCAATCTTAGTGTTTTCATAACAGGGCAGTTTGAAAACAAATGCAGTGCCGGTTATGCTTGGTCAAGAGCAAATGCATATCTCTGCCTTTCCCTGTTGACAGCTGTATTGGAATTTGGGGAGGCCTCTGCGCTCATGAGCTCGAAAGACGTCTTGCGAAGTGCAAGTGAAAGGTCAGAAAATAAAGAGAAGTCAATGCAATGGGTCATCATACTGCTGTCCCCTTTACTTTTCCAGAGGGGCAAAAGGGGTGTAAAGATCTCTGTTAACAAACAGTGCTTCTCACCTTAATGTGGGGCTCTTGTTGAAATGCAGATTCTGAGACAGTAGGTCTGGGTCGAGGGCTTAAGGTTCTGCATTTCTGACCCGCTCCAGGGAATGCTGGTGCTTCTGCAAGGCCACACCTGGAACGGTGAGTGGTCAGGAAAAATGTGTGCTCCAACGGGCTCTGACTCTGGATGTCACTGTTGCACCATAGGCATGTTAGAGAGAGACCAACAGGACCCTGGCCTGTCAAGAGGAGCTGTGTTTTAGTGAGAGATGAGCGCAAGCACGGTCTTCAGTATTGTTTCCAGTCTCTTTAGAAATCTCAAGGTATCCCCCTCAGAGGCCCAGTGTTCCTGCTAATGCAAAGAATAAAGAAATACACATTTCATGGACTTGGAATTCCAGTAAATGGCTCCTTTTCTATCTATTACCGGCTATGAGGAAGTGGAGGAGACTAAGGAAATAAAGAGGGAACTAGAGCAAATGCAGAAAAGCAAGTTTTATTCCCTCCTGCTTCCATCATAGGGGAAAAACTGTGATGTGCCTTCGTCTCTTCCGGCAGTTTTAACCTTTGTTATTTCAGAAAATGTCCTCATCTGCAAAAGAAGGATTTGAATTTAGAGGGTTTTCAGAGCCCTTTAGATTGTTAAAGCATAGCAAATTAAGAGTGTTATACAACACTATATATATGTTCCTATTTTTACTTTAAGAATGTGGTTTTCTTTCTGTAAGGGCACCTCCCAAATAATTGTGTGTGTTAGTAGACATATATGTTTTTTGTATATTTTGTATTTTTGTATTTTTTCCTGGTTCTCTTTCTTTAAAAAAAAAACACAACTCTACTTTGTTGTCAGGTGGACCAAAGTTTTGCTACCCCAATATATGCCTTTTGGGATATTGATTTTAAGTGGGTTATTAAGAAACAGAAGACTCAGAAAGAACTTTTGACCTTTACCTGCCTAAAGGAATTCCGATAGAAAAACCTGCTTAAAGAAGGGAGCCATCACCACCTCAGCATCATAATATAAACTACATGGGCAGCTGGAGAGAAATCTAGCAAAACCTGTTTGTTCCACTTCCCTCTGTGTCCCATTGTTTCTGGGTGGCCCAGCAAGAATTTGTGTACCTCATGTTTGCTTTCTTATCTACCTGTGAATTACCTGCTTTCCCTTTGAAATCCCAGACCCCTGCCCTCCTTCTCCTTTGTCCAAAATGGTAAGTAAGCCTCAAGTGCCATGCCTCCTGGGTCTCATATTCTTATGGCACCCCCGCATGTCCCTCTGTGATCGATTGTGGACATTTTCTCCTATGAATCTGTCTCATGTTAATTTGGTTATTAGCCCAGCTAGAAGAACTTAGGTGATGGGAGGAAAATTATGTTTTACGACTCCCACAGTTTCACAGCTTCAAAAACTACCTAGTTTTTATATAATCTGTAGTTGACCGTATTAAGTTCTGCTTCTGTAATACTAATTTAAGGAATCCGGCCTCACAGTGTGAGTGCTAGCTGGAACTGTCTTCCATGGTTAACCACCATTTCCTCTAAGCATCTGCTTGTTTTGGGGGTGTGGACGTGCAGTACAGATCTGTTGAGAGGGGTAAAGGACTGCTTGGGTCCCACTGTGTGTATTCGACTAAGAGTGTTCTGTCAACACACTGACCTCTTCAGCCTTAGGACAGAAGTCTGGAATGCACTCCTATCTGCGTTCTGGCTAATCGGTGACACACTGAGCCCTATGAAGTGTAGTGAGTACAGAGCAATGTACGTCAGTCACGGAGTCCTCATCTCAGACTTCTGAATGAGAGAATTAAAGTTTTTCTGTACGTTTCCCACAGAGACAATGTTCAGAGTTGGGTTTTATAAACTATAAATGACTGTGAGCCAAGGATGAAGAATAGACATAATGCTGAACACCTGAAATTGCTAACTGGATTCAAACTGAATGAAAGCACGCGGATTGTATACAGGGAGATTTCGATCCGTTGTTTTGAGGGTGTGTTTACTGTATTAAAAGCAGGGAGCTTAGGTCTGGATTCCAGTTTCATTGGCCCTCCCATGCTGTTTCGGGGAGTTTAAATTAGCACCTTTCTACAGGGTGACCTGACATTATCCATCAGACTGTACAGACTCTCTCTTTTCATCTCAAAGATCCACTTCTTGAAGTCGATCCATAGCAAATTATCAGGCAGGTACACAAAGCTATATGTAAAAGTGTGTTCCTCAAAGTGTTTGTAATAATACCGTTTCCCCGAAAATAAGACCTAGCTGGACAATCAGCTCTAATGCATCTTTTGGAGCAAAAATTAATATAAGACCCAGTCTTATATGAGACCCAGTATTATATTATATTATATTATATTTATTATATTATATTATATTATATTATATTATATTATATTATATTATATTATAAGACCCGGTCTTATATTGTAGCAAAATAAGACGAGGTCTTATATTAATTTTTGCTCCAAAAGACGCATTAGAGCTGATTATCCGGCTAGGTCTTATTTTCGGGGAAACATGGTATGAAAAAATTGGAAATAACCTAAACATTCAATAATAAAGGAAGGTCAAATAAAATGCGGCATAAATATGAAACGGAATACTCTGCAGGCATTAAAAAGGAGAAATATACATATTATCTTGGAAAGATGGCTATAATATTAATATAATGTTAAAAGTTATGAAGTCTGTGCTTGCTTCGGCAGCACATACACTGCCGAAAAAAGTTATGAAGTAACACAATTGGAAATAATATCTTTGTATACGTGTGTATAAGCACAGGGAAGAATTGGAAGCTGCACACCAAAATATTGATAGTAGTGGAATCATAGCTGATTTTTAACTTTCTCTCTTAACACTTTATTATTGAAAAATGTAGTATTATTACATGGGGTGGGAAGAGGTAATTGAATTTGAAAGGGGTTGGGAAAAAGCCACTCCCCTGGGAGCTGAGTTGGAGGAGAAACCTTGGGTGCCACTGTTTCAGCATCTCTTCGGAATTCTCTGGCTGGTCATCGCTATGGCAGCCGGAGTGCCCACAGGCCTGGGGCCTGCGAGGCAAGACCAGTGTCAGCTGACTCATACCCAGTGTTCCATGCAGTGTTACTGTATTTGCCAGTAAGGGCCCTGGGGAGCCTTGTGTGTCCCATGGGCCCAGGATTTAGACAAGCAGAGTCACAGAATGTCTGTCATTCCTGGAAGTGTCATTAGGGCTGTCCGAATTTAGCTACAAGGAATCAGAGGTCTGGAGTATTTAAGGAACTCTCCCCGAGTCCTGGAGGTAGTTCGAGGCCAAATTGAAATGAAAGACACTGGCTGAGGCCCAAGATAAGACCAGCAGTTCTTTGTGATTCTCACCAAAAACTAAGTGTTTGAATAAGAGTAGGTGGTTTCCACTGAAACAATGTAAGAGGAGTTTGGAAAATGGCCTAGTGCCACGGGTTTCAAATCAGCTTGAGGACTTGTGAACAAACCAACCAATGGGCCCACCTGCAGAGTTTGGATTCAATGGTCTGGGGTGGGGCCCAACAATATGCATTTCTAGTAAGTTCCCAGGTAATGCTGACTGCTGGTCCTGGGACACACTTTGAGAAACGGTGACCTGGGGAGTAAGAGTCCCATAAGGCAATGTATTTTCTAAACTTCTCTGATAACAAGAATCATCTGGGGTGATGTGTGAAAAATATAAATTTCAACTCCATGCCAGATTCACTGGATCGGAATCTCTGGGGAAAGTCTTGGGATGCTGTGTAATCAGAGCTGGGGAAACACTAGTGCTATTGGGTAAGCCCTGCAAACCACCCGTGGGACAAGTGAAATTTATTTATCGCTCTAAACCAGAGTGTCCTCATCCTTTGTGCATGCTTTCACCTGATGACCCCACCCTCCCTAGAAGTGTATCTTCTTGGATTCATCCTCATTTTTAAGTAAATTCTAAGCCATTCTTGAAAAACAAATATTTTTGTTTCAGGGGCCAAATATGTTGTGCAAAAGAGATACCAGAATGCCTGCTTTCTGAGAACATCCGACGTTTTACTGAATTCCCTTTTTATAAGCATAGTCACAGTTTGAGTGACTATGTGTGAGAGGAAGGAATGGGAGAAATGGAAAGGAAGGGAGGAAGGAAGGAGCATTTCTAGAAGTTCCCGGTGATGGTGATGCTGCTGGTCCACAGAGCACACTTTGAGAACCAGGGGAACAGACCCGTGGTTCTCAAACACACGAGCTTGGACAATTAAGTTCGCGAACTCATCCTAGAAAAAGTGCTACATACCTCATTGCTGAATATCACTATGGTCACCTTCCAAGTACTCCCCTTGGGAAGCTATGCACAGATGACAGTGCCTACCTAGTCCACCCTTCAAAGCAATTTTGGAACTCTTTATTCTGGAATGGCCATCAGAGCTGTTGTTGTATTACACTTGATGTCCTGAATGTCATCAAAATGTCTTCCTTTCAATATTTCCTTTATCTTTGGGTACAGAAAGAAGTCATTGGGGGCCAGATCAGATGAGTAGGGAGGGTGTTCCAATACAGTTACTTGTTTACTGGCTGAATACTCCCTCACAGACAGTGCCATGTGAGCTGGTGCATTGTTGTGATGCAAGAGCCATGAATTGTTGGCAAAAAGCTCAGGTCATCTAACTTTTTCACGCAGCCGTTTCAACACCTCCAAAAAGTAAACTTGGTTAGCTGTTTGTCTGGTTGGTACAAATTCATAGTGAATAATCCCTCTGATATCAAAAAAGAGACATCATTGCAACAAGTTCGCGAACTTAATTGTCTAATCTCGTAGCACATTAGAATTTCCTGGAAGATCTTTGAAAAATACTTCTGCCTGGGTCCCACGCCAGACAGTAAGTTAATGTCTGTGGTAGGGCCGGGACAGTGATTTCAATAATTAGCCAAGGTTGTGAACCACTGTGGGTCCCTAGCACAGAAGGGAACGGGTTAGGAAGAGGAAGGCCCGATGGGGAAAACAGGGCTACACATTGCCTCTCACACTTCACTGTGTATGCGGATCACCTGGGCATCCCTGTTAGGGTGAAAATGCGGATCAATAGGTTGGAAGTGGGACCCAAGATTCTGCTTGTTTAACAAGTCAAGCAGATGCTGTGGCTACTCCTTTGAGTAGCAAAGGGCTTTAGGAGGTGTTAACCAACACATGTAAGTAACTATCAACACATAGTTTTAGTATTTATTTTTTAAAGTGCAGAACAAACAGAAGCAATGTCAATGAGATGCAGACACCTTACGTGAGACAGAATACATGTTTTGCCCTTAGTGAACATTGACCTTCCCTTGATGGATAGAAAGTTTTGGTTTTGCTTCTCCCTATCCCCTACCTGTAGTTTCAAACAAATGTCTGTGGATAAATTTTGCTTTAGTGTGACACACAGATACTAACAAGCTGCCCTCTGCTCCCTCCCTACTCCCTCCCCTCCATCTGCCTGGATCTCCTTGTTCTGAGTTTGGGGATCTTGTCTTCCAGCTTCCTCATTGCCTCAGACTCAGCCCTTCAGGTGTTGTCGCACAGGAGGCCAAATGTTCAGCAGTGCCCCAAGGCCCTCATTTCAGGACCTGATGGCATTTGGCTCTCGTGCTGTCAGATTGCAGCCTTCTTGGGACATGGCTTCAGCCTGTGTTTCTGGCTTGAACCCAACCTTTCTGTGCTGGGTTATGGGTGAAGCCTTTTCTCTGGCAAGTTCCATCCTCTGGCACTCTCCTAGTGTGGTGGAGTTGAGACATTGCTGTCAGAGCCTTTTGGAGGGGGGAATGAGAAGTAGGGCAAGGGAGAAGCAGGACCTCTACGTGAGGAGGAAGGAATTGCAGTCCCACGCGCCGAGTCCGCTTCCCAGGCCCATTGCATTTCCCAGCTGAACATGGCAGAAATATATGTGATTGATGGTGTTGACCATTTGAAATTGGTGGGAATGACCCCAGGGGTTCTCCTGTCTGAAGCTGACCAGAAGACAAGGCTCTCCCCTCCTGGGTGTGGCTTGTCATTCGTCATGCTGTCACCACGCTGCTGTTATCCAAAGCATCCTTCTTCAGTGGAATGAGACACTGGCAGGAAACAAAGGTTTTCAGACATTTCCTATGTTTAAATTAAATCTTTGTGGCAGATGCCAGTGTCCCCAGCCTTAAGCCCTGGAATTGCCCTGCCTTGCAAGGATAGAGGAATATCAGATCAGCAGGACTTTTGCAGAGTCATGAAAGCAGTGTACTTGTCCCAGCACGACAGAATGTTTTGAGTCTCCTATATTAAAAAGGGAAAAGCTTAAGTGAGATTTGTTTCAACAAAAGGAAAGCAGCATTCAAGATTTGCTGGAACAGCTTGTATGACGTGAAGGGCAACTTGAACTTGAGTGTGGCTGGGGCACAGTAGAAACTAGTTCTACCTTTTAAAATCTCTGGATTCAGTTTCTGTTTCCAGCTTTTCCCAAAACCATGTTCAATCAAAGTGCATGTGCTATATCGATAACACAGTTTAATATTTGGGGAATTTTGTCAGGCAGCAAATTACAAAGTACCTCCTGTGCTGGGCACTTGCCATCTTTTAAGTTTCTCTTAAATGAGTCAGAACTTGTATGTTCTGGGGAAACATAAGAACATCTGGGAAGTTTCTGTTCATGTGTAACTGAGCTTTCGGCTATAAACAGTGGAAAATAAAATTCTAGAAAATCAATGTAATATCAAAGGGCTGGTTATATCTTCAAGGCGAAATTCTCTACGTGAAGTCTTAAACCATTCCTGAAAAGTCCAGAGTCCTTTAGCCAAGATATATAACTAAGGAAGCCCTGACCTACCTCTCCTTAAGGATGGTAAACAAATTACTGAGAAATAGGCTCATTTATTTTATGTTACTCATTGGCTTTAAAGGACTGTACTTTCCACTTAGAATAAAACTCACCTATCTTCCTGTGGCCAACAAGACCCAGAAAATCTCAGAATCCAGCCTCTGCTCTCCTCTCAGCCCAATCTGCACTTTCCCTCTCTTAAAAAACTCAGTTGCTCACATAAATAGAGCTTTATCCTGCTCCAGAGCCTTCAGACCATCCTTTTACAGAAAAAAAATAAAAAATTGTTTTTAATTTTTTTAATTGACGAAGACCACTTTATTAATTTTTACTTTTATCGACCTTCTTTTTTTGGTGTTATGTCTAGAACTCTTCTCTAAGCCCTAGGTCTTGCAGATCTTCTGTTTTCTTCTAAAAGTTTTATAGTTTTTTTTTGTTGTTGTTTTACATTCAAGACTATGGTTCATTTTGAATTAATTTTTGTGTGATGAATGATTAAGATCAAGGCGCTTTTTTGTTTTTTTACCTACACATAGCCAAGTGCTGTGGCACCATTTTTTGAAGACTTTCCTTCCTTGAAGGAGTTGTTTTCTCGGCCATTGTGGAAAATCGAGTAGCAGCATTGGGTTGGTCTGTTTCTGGGCTCCATGCTGTTCCCTAAATCATTCTTCTCTCTCTTACGCCCAGGTTATCTCCTCAAGTCTCACCTTCCGTGTCATTTCCCTAAAGAAGTCTGTAAGGATCACCCACTCCCGTTCTTCTCCATACCCTCATCTCCAGTCCTAAGGAGTTTGGCCTCCATTATTCTTACGCAACACGTGTTTTTGTTTTTGTTTTCTCTATCATGGTATTTAGCATAACTTGCTCCTAATTTGCTGGTGTGATTGTGTCAGTATGTGTGTAATTCCTGCCTCTAAGCCCTAAGGAGGCAGGGACTGACTATTTTGTGTATCCCTGCAGTGCCCAGCAGGGACCCTGTCACATGCTGAGTGCCCAATCAATATTTTTTGAATGAATGGGAAAAAGGAAGGCTTCCTGGGGAATGTTTTCTAAATCACTTGGTACCGTTATCTTAATGTGAGAGGATATTCCTGGTTCTTGCGACCTCAGGACTTACTTTTTTCCCCATTAACTCATCTTTGAAGGCAGTGGTTTTAAGAACCTTTGACCTTCAGCAGAGGCACCAAGAGGGCTTGTTAAAATGCAAACTGCTGGGCCCCTCCTGCAGAGTTCACCATTCCAGAGGTTGGAGTGGCCTGAGAATTTACATTTCTAACAAGTTCCCAGAACATCATGCAGACACTGCTGGTCTGGGGATCCCACTTTGAGAACCACTGTCCTTAGGTTAAGAACCTTAGGATGGGTTCTGGTCCCGTTTACTTAGTGACAGTCCCAGGCAGCCTTGAAGCTGTCCGTCATCAACGGTACTGATCAATTTAAGAGGAATCGCAGCCAATCCCAGAAGAATGAAAGGGAAAATATCTGCTACCGCAGTAAATAGAACTGCACATTTTAAATTTAAATAGGAAATGATCAAAAGCCTTTCAAACGACACTCAACTACTTCTCTTACATTTGTGTCTGTTACATTTTGGTTCTTTAATATTTGAATAGGCAAAAGCATTGATATTTTAACTCATGAACTATCCCCTATAGGATGCTTGCTAAGTGAGAGCAAGACTTGATTAGTGTGGACAAATTTATAAAATCAAGGATTCGGGTTCTGCTCTGGTCTGTTTTCCCCAAGCCCTTTAGAGATGAACCAAAGCAGTTCAATAAATACTATTTCATGTGCTTATACTGAGTCATAAAATTACTTTCCTCTGAAGTCAACAGAAAATGTAAAGGTGGCAAAAAACAAACAAACAAAAACACGTTTCAATACTAATTTTCATTTGTCTGCTTTTCTCCCAACAGTCTGTTTCCGCTTTTTTGCGGAAGAGCAGATAGTGTTCGGCCTAGGTTGTTAGATCTGACGAACTTTCATCACAGAAAATTTCCTGGAAAGAAAATCTTCCAGCGTCAGTTTTCTTTAAATGTTCAGGAAGCTGTGTGGGTCCCAGCAACCCATCTGGAGCAGAGCCAGTGAAGGGCTTTGAAAGTATTTGCAGGCTCTGAGATGGCTTTAACCCGTTTGTTGGCAGCACTGCCCTTTGCACACTCTTAGTAGAAAGATACTAATGTACTTTCATGGTGGAGAGTAGATGTGGATGGGCAGAGAGTGTCTGCGGGAAAGCCGGGCACACCCCTGCCCACTTTTGTGCACAAGGAGGCAGATCGTAACGTGGGAACTCTTTTCCAATAAGGCAGAAAACGTAAGTAAGGAATTGCCTTTCAAAGTACAGCTAATCTGTTAAGCACACTCTGACCTACATTATCTTTGGGCCCATAGCACAGATCTCTAGATGATTTGGGGGAAGGAGGAAAATGGGTGTCTGCTTTGTTCCCTGCTGCATCTTCAGTGCCAAAACCAGTGCCTGGCACATCATAGGAACTCAATGGTTGAATGAATGAATGAATTTATTGACTGTGGCTTCTTTCATATTTTCTCTTCATTGTCTGCAATTCAACTTGTTCCTGTGGTGTAAGTACTTCCTCCAGCCTCTTCAATATGTTACTCCAAGGAATAAGTTTGAAAACATAACCGTTTAAACAAACACAGAAAGTGTCTCTCAGGGCAAAACCCAATCTTTTTTTTGCTACATTATAAATGAAGAGTCCAGGTAAAATTTTAATTTAGATCTTGTTTGATCATTGAGATTTTTCCTTCACCTATATCCCACTCATATCAAGAAAAGTATCTGCTGTATTTGAGGAGGCCAAATGGTGTGGCTCATAATTACATAATTTGGTTGCAAAATAACCAAGACTTGGTTAATATTACCCCCCACAATTCCTGTGGTAGGAGCCAATATTCAAAATCACCGGAAGATAAACTGATGATGAACTGCGGCCAGAGTTTACACTCAAACATACTTTTAATTAAGTTAACTTTTAATTAAATTATTGACAGAAATATGTGGGCAGTCATGCATGGTGTACAGTAAGGTAGACAGGCTTTTGAATGCCTGTTTGAAAGACTGACTTATTTAAAGAAATAAATGAGCTTTGCGTTTTTGATTAGGATAAAAATATTTGTGTGTTTGTGTTGGTGTGTGGGTTTTTCACTGTTTTGTTTGTTTGGTAGAATCCTTTTCCTTTAGATTTCTCTTTAGCACCTAGTCTCCTGATGTCATCCTTCTCTCGGTCAATTTATTTTATTTACCACTAAGCCCGCATAGAAGCAGACAGTGCTCTAACCACAACGCTAGCATTAGCCGTGCACTTTCTCATCTTCTGCCTTTTCAGGTGCTATTCCTTCTGCCTAGAATGCCTTCCATCTTTTATGACTTAAGCCTAGTGGTCGCTTATGAACACAGTTTTTGACCACACCCACCCTTTTGGGGCAAAGTAAGACCACCTTTCTATGGATTGGAGTTGACCTGTGTATACAGTTCTAGGCTTTTTCCTTGTGTTGTGTCTCTGTCTGCTTCCAGCACTAGAATGGCTCAGTGCTTTAGTTTATTTTACTCGTATGTACCCCCCCCAAAATAGTGGCTGGTACAAATTTTAGAATGTCGTTGGTCTTTAAAACATGTTAGGGTAATTAAAATATACATATAGTTAAATGATATATGGGAAAAAAATAGCTTCGGGATAACAATAGCTATATTAGGACTGTGAGATAATAAATGATCCTTTTTTGCATGTTGTCTTTTCCAGATTTTAACTAGTTATTTATATTGCTTCCTTAATTTTATTAAGTGAAGAAAAGCATTCTGTGGTATAAAAGAGACTCCAGGGCTTTCAAAATGGTTGTATCCCCTGTCATAATTGTCCCTTTGAGCAGCAAGGTTCGTATTCTAATTACACTGCCCTGATTCCATCCACTTTTGAAACCCCTGTGATTCCACTGAGAGCCTCCCACATGTCCTCCGTGGTGGAAATTTTGTTTTCAGTGGAAAAAGTACTTACTTTTTGGCCAGAGTCACATGACATTCATAGCCGAATGTAAGGAACAAGGTTGATAAGCTGACCCGTATCATGTGGAATCTAGGAGAGAGTGAGACGTGTCTTGTATGTCATAGAAGCACCTCTTCGAGCTCTTAAACACGTAAGCTCAAGGAATAAAGTGGAAAATACAATGGCCCTTAAAATATATTACATAAAATTTTGAAAACATAACTTTCTATCTAAAAAGGATTTGAGCAAAGCATCCTTGCAATAAGCATATACAGAGGGTGCCAAAAAAAAGTATACATATTTTAAGAAAGGAAAGAAAAACTGCATTAAAATTGTAATACTCAGTATATACTGATAACCAAAGATGAATACCAGTCACATTTGACTTCTGCAATTACAAGAGGTGCTCAAAGTGGTTACCATCAGCGTAATTTTAATACGGTTTTTTTCCTTTCTTAAAATGTGTATATATTTTTTTGGCACCCTCTGTACATCGCTCAGGTGACTGCCTTGAAAAGGACCTCGCTCGTTTATGCACGTACGCTCTTATTTGTTAAAGTGATAAGTGCCCTCACTCTCAGTCACACAATCACAGGGGCTGGCCCACGAGTTCTAGGGCCCGACTTGCTTAGCTCTGAATGTGGCTGTATCACCTACTAGCAGAGAGTCTTCTGCAAGTTCTAAACCTACCCAGACCTCAGTTTCCCCGCTATAAAATGAGGAGAGAGGATTTTAGTCCTCCATAGGGTTGTTTGGAGTTTTAAGTAAGGTTATAACTGTTAAATGTTTTTAAAAGTGCCTTGAATGTAACAATCTCACCCATTCTAAGATGCACATAGTTTCACATTTTAACCCTTCTGAAATGAAGATGCATCTTACAATTCACGTAATTCTTTGAAAAGCATCTCATCACCATTTAATCAGCAGTATCTTTTTCTAATCGATGATTTCAATAGTGATGCACCTTAGGGTATATTACATGTTAGATTTCAATAGCTAGAAATCTATTGAAATAGTTAGATTTCAAATAGTACGAGCTCAAGAAATACTAGCTGTCATCAGCAGTGTCGTCAGTGCTGTCACTGTCATTCTTATCTTGGTTCTAACCAAGACGGTGGCACTTGATTGGTTGGCGGTGCTAGCCTAGAGTATACATCATATCAGATCTCAGTTTCATGTGTTTGTTTACATTGATGTGTTCTTAGAAAAGATCGAGTGAGCTGTTTTTCATATTGGTTTTGTATTAAGCTCATGGAAAGTATTTATGGGGTTAATTCTTGCAATGTCTGCGTTATTCTCTGCATTGGGGATCTACTAACACGTTCTTCAATGCAAATTGGTGTCTTGAAATAAATAGAGAAGAAGATAAATACTTTATTTTCTCTATTGATGTCTTTTCCTAAATCCTTTCGAAGACGTCTTTTTCTTAGTAAGCAGAACTAAGCCACCATTGTACCATTTAAGATTTACTGGTTTGCAGTCTTCTCTGTGGGAGAAAAGAAGCAGTTTATTGATCTGTAACAGAGAATGGATCATGGCCAAACCTTGTCTGGTTTATACAATGCACTGCCCCAAGAATCTGCATGTCATTAAGAAGACTGAATCTCATAATTTGAGACCACTTGTCAGGCATAAACAATAACTAAGAAAAATCGATACACAACATAAAACTTGTTTTTTGCACAAACACTGCCAAGACCCATGCCCAGTAACAGGGATGACTTGTTATTTTCCCACAGATACGCTTGTAGTTCCTGATTTTAGGCTTCCCCCTCATTTTGATTTTATTGTTCAGTTTGCAGGAGGGTGAAAGAGACCAATTTGAATCTGAGTTAAAGATCTGCTGCTGGGTGAAAGAGGTCCAATAAGTGGGGAGGACCTTGGACCAAAGTTTATGAAGCTTGACTAGAAAGATTCTGGGCACATCTCCATCCAAATACCTTGACACATACTTCATGCATCCATAACATATGCAGCTTGTTTCTGCTTGCCTTCTGCTTGCCTTCAAGAGTTTCAATGGTGATATTTACAAGCCATTATGAAGCAAGAATACAAACACACCAGGCTAGAAAGGCACCAGTAAAGAGGGATTTCACTTAGGTTTTTGTTGTTGTTGGCTTTTGACAGTATAATTAGTTGAATAATTCCAGAAGCTGGGCTTCTTTCCTTTGCCCCCTCACGTCTGCATTCCTCCTCCTTCAGTCCACCCAATCCCCACTTTTTCTTTTTCTTTTTTTTTTTTTTACAAAGATACATTTATCAAACATGTACAGTCATTCCTATTCTTACAGATAATGCTCACTCTATCCCTAAAGCCTGCCTTTGACTCAGCTAGCTCTGGCTGCACAGAGGTTATTGCTCTCTGGGGACGTTCAATGCCTGTTTCCAACAGAATGTCAGGTGATTGCCACATAGATAGAATAGAGCCATCCTGCGTTCCTGGTAAGCTGCCAGACAGAAACTGGGGAGCAGCAAGGAGCCTGAAGGCCACCGGTGGAAGGGTGAGAATGGAGACGCTGCTGGTGTCTGAGCAGTCGTCACTGGAAAAGCACACTTCTCAGAAGCAGCCTGGATAACACCAATCCTTTAGAGTTTGCACTGAGTTGCTTTCACGGTATTTAGCTTGGAACTGTGGTGCAACCTATTCAAACAGTGAGGAAAATTTCACTAGCTAAGCAGCAACAAATTTTCATTCTGTGTGATCAAAGCCATCAGCCATTTCCTCTTCCTTCCTTTTTATTTACTTATATTTCTGACCTCTTATAATCTCCATGACTGTGGTCTGGTAGTTTCCTTTTGCCTAGCACTTTTTAAATACTTTTTTCTTTCTCCAGTGCATTTTAAAGCAAATAAAACCAAAATTGACAGGAAGTATCTAATGTTTCTTTTTAACAATTATTATTACAAAAGTAATAAAGGAGCTAAAATCATCCATAATTGTATTACCCAGGGGCAATCGTAATGAACATTTTGGTGTATTTACTTCTAATTGTTTTAAATAAATGTCTAAATATGTAAATAAAGATTTTTAACAAAATTAGGTTTATGATAGAATACAGTTTTTTATCGACATACTTTGAGTATTTTTCTGTATTATTAAAAATTTGGAAATGATGTACTGACATCTAAGCAGCCACTGGCTGCTTACCAAAGGGTAAGGGGGGAGGGCTCTAGAAAAGGGTAAACAGGGTCTAATATAGTATGGTGATGGAAAGAGAACTGACTCTGGGTGGTGAACACACAATGTGAGATATAGATAATGTATTACAGAATTGTACACCTGAAATCTATGTAACTTTACTAACAGTTGTCACCCCAATAAACTTTAATTTATGAGAAAATAAAAAATAAAAAAATTAAAATTAAAAACAAAACAAACAAACAAAAAAACTGCGTCATTTGAAATTTACCCAACAGGACAATGGTAGATGCTCAACATTTTGTTTTAAGAGGGGTACTTACTGAATTAGATTTGTGTTTTAGAAGACTTGAGATAGCCCAAAAGAATCCACATGAAGTTCATCTTTTTTAAAAAGGTGAACATTTGGTACAACGACTGCTTTCAAATTGCAACTGAGTAAATGAAACTATTAAACCAATATTTGGAAGGGAGGATAAGCTTAAAAACTGAAAATAGTTTGTGAAGTGCTGCATAATGGTACTCGTTTAGGAGGTCATTTGTATTTGAAGACCACCTTCCTAAAAAGTCACGTTTCTGGAGAACCAGTTTGTCTCCCATAAGAGTGTTATGTGTAGAGACCTGCTTTCTGTGCCTGTCTACAGGTGCGTCTGTGGGCCTGTTATTCCCATAACACGGAATAGCCGGGTCCAGGACAGCCACCACCTTGATCCGCAGGCTGACACTCCCCACTTGGATTTGCACTCTCCATTAGCAGTCATCTTTGTAAACAGAAGTCTAAGGTTTAGTGTTGTATGTATTTTTAAATGATCCATTCTGATGGGGCTCTCTTTATGGTTTCAGGTTGAATGCGTTTGGGAACTTGATGCATAAAATTTGCATGACTCCTCACTCCTTTCTGGATCTGTCATTGGATTCAAGCCAGCATGGCTCATACCACAAAGGTTAACGGCTGTGCCTCAGGTAACTCCATGTTCTGGAGAGAGAGATCTGAGAGAGAGAGAGAGAGAGACAGAGAGACAGAGAGACAGAGAGACAGAGAGACAGAGAGAGATTGTGTGTGTGTGAGTGTGTGTCTGTAAGTGTATAAATGTATGTCTTTACTCCAACTAATTTCTAATTTTTCTTTTAATAAATGATAGATGATAGCAAGTTGCTTAGATAACTAGGATTTAAAAACCAATTTTCTGTCTATTGAAGTTGTGTTTTATTTTGTTAATCTCAGAATTTGCTTTTATCTTTAGTCTTTATGTAGAGAAATCAGGTAATTCTAAGTCAATTCTATTAAAGTTTGAAAGATAAATTGAAAATCCTGAATGCTGATGCAAGTATAATGTATGCTCCTCTTGCACGTTCCTTCCCAACCAGAGGCTCTTCCCATCTGCCCTGGACAGCTATTCTAAATCTCTATCTTTTCCCTAAAGTCCCTAGTCTGGCACCTAATTCTCAGTCCAGAAAATGGACTCCTGTCCTAAAAAAAAGAAAAAAGAAAGAAAGAAAGAAAGCGGGGTGAGCTGGTAGCAGGGAAGGAAGTGGGAGCTCTGGTTCCAGGTCCTCGTTGTGGGGTGAGGGTAACTCGTGGGGACTGTTAAAAAAAAAACCAAACACCAAAGAGCGATGAGAGAGGAAATGAGTTTGGGTGCTTAAAACCAATTCCTAGTACCCACCTCCAAGCAGCTTGATGTAGCTAAACAAAGGGAAAGGAAACATATATTCTCTACAGTGACTTTCCCAGAGAAGAATGTGCAACAAGCCATATTATGAATCCTGAAGACTTCCATTTCGATTCCTGCTTTGCTTGTATTAGAGACCTATATAGTTTACATATCTACTCCAATATTGCGTACGTAAAATTTGGGAGAAATTAATCGAACAAATGCAGTATGTAAGCTGTAAAACAGCACTTTTAAAGGCCACAACAGGAGGAAGAGAACGCTGAAGTGGGCATATCCAGCCCATGGATGTGACTTTTTGTTTCGGTAATCTCAGCTGCAAGTACCCTCTCTGGCAAGAATGCCATTGCTTGCCCAAAACCAAACCCAGATAAACCCAGTTGTTTATTTTGTCTATTATTTTGCTTGTCCTTCTTAGTGCCCAACTTCTTGAGACTATTATAGATGCTACTGTCAACAATGAAATGAGTGACAATATCTAATATTTAATGAGCACTTAGTATGTACCAGGGTGCCCATGATGCTGTGCTGTTTTATCCTCATGGCAACCCTGTAAGATTATACTATTATCATCACCACCACCACTGTCATCCCTATGTGGTGGCACAGAGAAGCTCAGTAAGTTATCTAAGTGACATAAGAGAAGTCAGGATTATGACTTGTTTGATAAGGGAGGAGACGGAAACATTGTGAAATTTCTTGACAGAGTGGGTGGGTTTCAGTCTCCTGTTTCACTGTGATCTCCTTCCCTGTCCTGCCCTCGTTTCCATTCACACACTCAGAGGAAGTGAGGCTTGGAGTTTTTCAGGCCTCAGACCCCACCCTCTAAAGCAGGGGTGTCAAAACTGTGGCCCCGCAGGCCAACTGCGGTCCGCAATCCATTGTTAATTGGCCCGCAGCAAATTCCAAAAACATATTTAGTTTACTTAAATAAACCAGGTGAGGCAATACGTACTTCACCTCGAGTGAGTGGCCCGGCTGTTTGTGTATTTTACCGCATGTGGCCCTTGGTGAAAAACGTTGAAAAAAGTTTGGACACCCCTGCTCTAGAGACTCTGGCAGAATCCTGTCTTCAAGCGTTTGGATACCTACCCCATTTGTCCCTAATTCCTTTTCCAACTTAACTTGTCCTAGAGTGTCCCTTTTCTCTTTGTTCCTGAAGTCTGATGATCCATCTATAACCTTTCCTCCTCAATTGGTGTCCTGCCTAAAAGGTCTGGGCTCTGAGTTTGAATGCAAAGGAAAGCTCTAATTTGTGACCTCTGGGTTTCAGGGTATGGAGTGTTAATGCAGACAGGTATCTGGACCAGGCAGGTGAAGGTTTTTGTTTATTCTTGTTACCATGACGTCTGTAGACCTGTAAGCAAATCTGATTAGAGGCTCAGTCACATATAATTACTTTAATTATATATACAGAGAGAGAGAGAGAGAGAGAGAGCGATTTCTAAACATACATACATTATATGTGCATTTATATGATGCTCATTATAGAAAAAATTTAAAATATGGACATGTAATAGTGTCTAAAAAAAAATAAAGCAAGAATTGCTGGTAATATCACCACCAAGACGTAAATGTTTTGTTCATTTTCCATATAGTATTTAGATTTTATATATTTCACATACTTGAGACTGTACTTATAAAAGTCATTATTTTACCTTTTCTTTTCCCACTTTGTATTACAAAAGGAATACCTGCCTATTGTTTTTGTGTGTGTGTGTGTGTGTTTAAGCCAAACTCAAACAATGCAAAAATGCATGCCAGTTATAAATATACTATTTTGAAATGTAATTAACATAAGAACATTTACAGACCCCAGATGCAGATGGGATAAAGCAGACTTCATGGCAGCTAACAAAGGCTAATTACTGATCTCTCCCGTGAGAAAAAGATAAATTATTTGGGTAGTTTCGTAGAAGTTTTAAAGGTAAATTGTATGTTTTTCCTCATTTTCCAAAGATAAAATATAATATTAAATATGCTTTTTAAAACTCTACTCTCCCTAGATATGCCCAAAAGGAGTCCCCCAACCGCTTCCCCTGGAAAATCACTGCTTTGGACACTATAGAGCATGGGGAGAAATCCCATATGAAGGTGGGGTCAGGATATTGGCAAAAGAAACACTGTTCATGGTCTTAGGAATAAAGCAGAGGTAAAAGAACAGCATCCGAGAAATGCACGGCCAGCCATGCTGTGCCCTTGGCTGCAAAACCCATCTGAGGATTGATCACCCCACAGTCACGTCCCTGTTTATTTAGACCAGGGGTGTCCAAACTTTTTCAACGTTTTTCACCAAGGGCCATATACGGTAAAATACACACACAGCCGGGCCACTCACGCGAGGTGAAGTACGCATTGCCTCACCTGGTTTATTTAAGTAAACTAAATATAATTTTGGAATTTGCTGCGGGCCATGGATCGCGGGCCGCAGTTGGCCCGCAGTTTGGACACCGCTGATTTAGAGCGTCAACTGAGTAAGGGACGAGTCACAAGTCCTTTTATACTCTGACTTCTCCGTTGAGTCCTACAGTTAGATTGGGTAAAAGATGCTCATTTGAAAGTAAGAGCAGTTAGTGAATAGAATAATTTGTAAAATGTGTGACCATACATTTCAGACACACAAAATGCATAGAGGTTATATAAAGAATCCACGTCCATACCACCTAACTTAAGAAATAATCTTTACTAGTATATGGAACATATTGAGCATCTCTACTGTGCCAGGTATTGTTCTGGGCACTGAGGATACAGCAGTGACGAAAATGGACAAAAATCTCTATCCTCAAGGATCTCTCATTCTAGTGGACATTGAGTTCTCCTGTGGACAGAGTATCCAGATGAAAAAGAGGACATACTTATACTTTAAAAGTATTTGTTGTTTATCTGAAATTCAAATTCAACTGAGTGTCCTCTGCTGTTATTTGCTAAACCTGGCACCCTACCTATGCCTCTCTCCTCGAGGGCATCTCGATTTTTACCATCCACCCAGTCAATATCAGTCATTTGTCAGTGTTGTCTCTTTTTCACCAGATCCTTCATCCAATTTCCACTGACTGGTCCACTTTTGTTTTTATTAATTTAAATCATTTTATTCTGCTATTACTAAGAGTACCCTGATGTCATTTGTTATTTGTTCCTATGAGCACCGTACATTGATCATGACTTTTTTTTTTTCCTTATAGCTAACTAGAAAGTAAATGAGGGCTGTTGGTTACAGCTGGTTTTCTGTGGAGTTTAGAGATGGGGACAGTCTACTTTTTCCCAAGTTTCGGAATCATGTTGTTAACTGGATGCATGGATTGATACCTCCCTAAACACTAATTAATGTTGTGAAACTTTAATTAGAGCTTAGAATCTCCTTAGAAGCCAAATAACAAGTAGCTTGTTTGTCAGATGAAGATAATAATACCTGTCCTACCGTCTTCATAGGATTGGTGTGAGAAAGAAAATAAAACAATAGCCATCAAAATGCTTTTTAAGATGGAAAGTGCTGGTCAGATGTCAGAGGAGATCACTGTCCTTCTTGTTCTGCTGTCTCTGTCACGAGCTCCTGATCCATAAACCCCTGCACAGGTGCCGTCGTGCCAGGCCCTGTCAGATGCTGTGACATTGTGGCAGGAATTGTATCGCTGTCCTGAGTCTACAGTTAAATGAAATAAATAGATGAGCCTGATGGAGTGACTTTTTATGCTTTGCATCATCATCTTTATTTTTACTAACACTTGCCTTTTCTGGTTCGTTGTAGTTATTCCCCCTCTTGCTATTTCTCTTTCACAGGCTAAATAGACATACATATTTTCCAGACAGATACATCATTTGCTTATTTAAAGTCCTTATTGAATGGTATTAAAATTTGGTTATTACTTTAAATTAATATAATACATTTCATAAAATCTTGCTGCCCTTGTCAGTTATGTGGCTCCAGGTTTTGTCTCCATGATGACCTGAAATGAGGTTCAAAGGCCACTGATAAGCCCTGGTCAATCAGACAGAGCCAGAGACTCCTCACAGGACAGGTAGAACGCTGCAGTGCAGCGCAGTGCAACCCACTCTCGGTTGTGTAAATATTTTTTCTGGGCAGGAGCATTTCTCAAACAGAACTCTGAGCCCACTGCGGTGACCTGGACAGCAAGAATTGCATGCTGCTTGTCAAGTACAACATCAGTGTGCCCTGACAGGTCTGGCTAGAACCAACCTGGTGTTTTCTGAGACCGTCTGTAAAGAAAGTCCCGGAATACAGCAGAGGTGGTGTGTTTTTGGTGGCGAGTACTGGACCTGTCATCTACATTAGCATTGCTCCAAAGGTAGAGGGTGAGCTGATTAGAAACTGGGGCTGCTTTAGTGTGTGGGTGCCCTCCATGACCTTCCAGGGTCTCCTGATTGAATTTGCAAAAGGATTAAATGTGTGTTCCTAGTGGTGCTTTGCATTCTCCCATAAGTGGTGTGTTCAGTGGTGTATCAGAAGAGCTGAGAGGGTAGAACAAAGTTGTCCAACCTGAAAACGTAGATAAGAGCTAGAGGAGAGGGTCTTTTTTATTTTACCCATCCACCCTCCCTCCCCTACTTGCAGATGACAAAACAGAACTTGCCCAGCTCACAGTTGGTTAATGACGAAGCCAGAGGTTCAATATGGAGAGTCTTTTTCCTTTGTTCAAGGCCTTCTGTTGACATTAAAAATCAGAAGTGTGATGTCTGTGAAGTTCTGAGTAAACAGATCAGGGGGAAAGTGTGTATTTCAGAAAATTTCATAAAACCCAAAAGTAGAATGGTTAAAAATAAAATGTCCTCCATGATAGAGGTTATACTAGTAAGTTCTTTTTTTCTTAGTGTGACTCATATTTGCCAAATTAACAAATGTACCTAATGCCTTATATGCATTTAGTATATCCTGCCGTTTCATCCTATTATGTGATGTGTTTAATAATTGAATTTAATTAGATTAAATTTAAAAGAAACTTAGTTTATTGAAGGCTGATTTCACACTGAAGTTTATAAATGAAATAATTTATTTTCTTGGAGTGATGGTTTGAGGAGATGGGTTTGTTTGTTGTTGTTTTTTTAAGTAAGAAGTAGTTACATTTGAATTTTGTTAACTGTTAAAATGCAAATAGGAAGCCCTGGGTTTTGGAGTCTTGCCTGTCTGGTTAATCATATAATCAGAACCCCAGAATTCAGCCCCTAGAGAGGATGTGAAGAGTGCCTCCCTCATTGGGGCTTGCCTATTTTACAAACTGTTAAGGCTTAGGTTTTAACCTGTAGCCAGCTTCACCTTACAAGCTTTGAGCGAGTCGTAATGGGTTAAGTGTCAGATTTGAGAGGCTATTCGCTCACCAGCTGAGCTAAGGAAGAATGATTTATCTTCTAGTGAGTACCAGCCTACTGGAGTGTAGGAAGGATAGAATCTGGACTCTTGCTCATGGGCAAAGATACCTTTTGGTTGGAGATTTCTGCCCAGAAGCTTTGTGGATGCCAACAAGAAAAAACAAACAAACAGAAAATAAGAGCCTAACAGGGAGATTTCACTGTGTTAAGAACTCAAGCTGTTGCTGTCCTTCTGAGACTGCTTAGGGAGGCACAGGATTAAAACAGCGCATCCTACGAGGACTTGAATGCCCTGTGCCCTGCTCACCCTCAGACTTCCCATCGTGAGTATTGTCTGATTATGCACTTCCTGTCTCTCTTGAAGGACGTGGGTCGGCTAGCTGAGCCCATCAAAAGTATAGCTCATTAGCTTCCTTTTTCAGGGTTTGCCTTCTTCCTGTGTCCTGGATAATTCCAGTTCATCTCCTTTGTGTTGTTTCTGAGAAAGGTTTGTATGGGCTTGGAAAGTGAGTGACTCACCCTCTTAGTTTCTGCTTTGGGGTCCTTTTCTATAAAAGGCTGTTTGACTTGATCTGGCATGAAAAATATTAGCATCATTCTCAAATTCACAGAAGTAGTAAATTCTTGTTCTTTTCTGGCAACAGATTTAAAAATTGCCTTGAGTAGACTTCTCTAATAAAAACCTCAAGGAGGACCCAATCAGGGACTCAGCTTTGATAAGATTCATTCAAACGGTTGTAGAAATTCTAAGTCAAAAAATAAAAGAAAAATGATGATTCTCTTTTTCCTCTCTTGGCTTCTCTGTTGGATATTTTTGGAGTGAGCTATAACTGATTTACATTTCCATATGCTTTAGAGAAAGTATGCTCATGTTTTAGAGGCTAAGCGTGGTTTTGCTTTTGGATTGCAGTTCATTATGAAGCCTGAAAACAAGAAGTTTTTAAATAATGCAGCCCATTTGTATATGGAACCTTAGTGATCTCACAACTTAAAAATAAGTATGCCGCTATTTTGAGGATTTTTTTTTTTTAATAGTGACCAGATTTCTAATCCTAGCAGTTCTTGGAGCAAGCAAGCCATGGCTGAAAATTCAGATGAAATAATATTCTATAATATGCAGAAAGCTTTTTTAACCAACAGATAGGAAAAGCAGAACTATAGACATGAGGAAAAACTGGACCAAGGGACAAATTGTTGGATTCATGGGATTTTGTTCTTATCCTAAAAGTTAAATCTGTGTACTACTTACTCCGTCTCGTTTGTGACAAGCCAGATTCGAGTGACCTGTGACATTTCTCCCAGCTGGATCAAAGGTGGTGGACATGGTTACAGTTTCGCCATGTGAACCTTATATTTAAAGGAGCTGGTACTAGAGTAATAGTTTATGAAAGCCATTTGCTATTAATAGTCACAAGTACTAAGTTTATTTTAGGTCCTTTTCATGATTTTATTTAATTGGAAATGGTTTCTCTCCAAGGATTTGTTCATATTTTGGCTATGATCTCTGTTAGTTAGAATCAAGAGCTAGTCATGTGATTTTCTGAGTTTAGTCTCACAATATTTGGTTTAGTTGATAAGTCCCATCAGCCTTGCAAATAATTTTGTGAAAACATTGGTTCAGCTTGTCCTGCCAAATTTTCCCATCCCTGCCCATTTTTGAGTGCCCTTTTCTCTTGCATTAACTGTCCACGAGGCCAAGGCATTTTTAGTGTTTCTATACAGCAGACACATTTAAGAGTCTCCTGGAAGAAAGACAGGAGACTATTCCCAGACTAGAAACACAAAAGAGGGAGAGAGATAGGATATTTCTAATAATTCGTGAGCCCAACTGCTTAATATCTTTAAAAACTTACGTGCATCAGCTCTTGCTTTCTTCTAACTAAAACTCAAAGCAGTTCACTGCCCCCCCTCTCTCAGTATCCCCCTCATCTCAGTCCATGTACCCACCAAGGGACTGCTCATTTATTTCCTTTTCCTCAGCATGTCAGATCAATAGACTGGCAGGCTTCATTCACATCAGGGACACACCAGGGAAATGTTTTTCCAAGGCAGCCTGTTTGACATGTTCCCTTCCAACTGTGAGGACAAAGGCTGATTTGTCTTCCCGTGGTCTGGCAGAGGCGGCAGAATACCTGTCGGCTTTATGCAGCATGTACCCTCACTGGGACTCCGCCTCTTCAAGGGGTGAATCAGCCTGATGATACACTGATTTTTATAGCACACCAGGGTGGAGACCTGGAAGTGTGTAGGCCGGGAGGGGAGGAGGGAATAGTTTGCATGTCAAACCATTCCAGCAATGCAGCTTACAGGAAAAAATTGCAAAACACCGAAGCCCTGTGCCACCAGATTTTTCCATTAGCACTACGCTTTCCACAGCGTCCAAATCTGCCCTAGGGACAGCTGTTTGGCAATGTGAGGGGAATCGGTCACATCACATCACACGCTCTGTGGTTGGTTACCTGTCAGCCTGTCCAGTGAGGAATCCCAGCAGGCCCTGAGCCCTGCCTTCTCCACTCTCCTGCATCACACGCACGCAGGAGCTGTGGATTCTCTGGAGGGGTGTGCACGCGTTCTTTGGGCACTAGAACACAGCAGCTGGAACTTGCGCCACCTCAGGATACTAGTTTTAAATGAAGAAATCCGAGACCAGAAAACGTTCAGAAAGGTAAAGGGGGCTTAAAGCTTGGGGCTTTTCCTCTGGGGCATTAATTCTTTGGTGTTCTGTCCTCTGGACACTGATGATGAAAAAGGAAACTTTACAAATAGTGATGAATATAAATCGGGGACAGTTTGGGGACTATCGGAAGGAGTGACACAAAACCCAGTAGAACTACTCCAATTCAGTGAGTTCATTCATTCAGTAGCTCACTTTTAAATGACTGCACAGAAATTTACTTGGCAGAAAGGCAGCTGTTTTCCTCCTTTGTGTAATGGACCAAGCCTGAGGTCCTGTGAAAGTTGGTCTTTCTTTGCCTTCTTCTCACTACTTTGTGATTTTTGTTTTGTTAAGGATGGCTGGCAAGATTAAGAATCATTGAGCTTTCTATATGCCTGTAGTTTTTTTCTGTCACTCCAAACATTTCAGCTTTCACTAACTTTAATCTCTAACTGTTCCCTTCTCTTAAGACTGAGCTGTTGATTTTGGCCTTATTTTGACAGAAATCAGGGTCTATTTCTGTTTCTTCAGTCCTGATGTCTGCAAAAATCATGATGGGCCTCCCCAGCTCTCCATGGCTCCAGGTAGCAAGGCACCAGGTCTGTCCAAATTGTTGTGAAAGAAATGGGGGCTTCTGTACCATCTCAGCAGCTGGCCCCCAGTCCCCCTGTGCTCTGCTCCCCTCTTGGTGGCTTTGCTCACAGCACTGCTCTCTTGACCTGGACGTCTTTACCATGTCTATTAATATAATAAGCCCTCTTCTCCTTCCAGTCCCACTTCCTCTCTGCCCCCTCCCAACAAGTGTTCTCAGGTACTCCCAATGGGAATTCACCCCTTCCTCTTCCTTATTCCTAGAGAGCTTTGTATTCTATTAAATAGTTAACATGACTTGCTTTTAATTAAGAGTTATGGTTGTGTGCCTCAATAATGTGTAAGTTTTAAGAGGCAGGATTCCACGGCATCTTCATCTTGGTTTGCCCATCATGGTTTGCTTAGTACTCAACATAGAGTCAACATGCTCAACGTTCAACCAACAAATATTTGCAGCACCTACTTTGTGCTGGCATAACTCTGGGCACTTAATGCAGAGCAAAACTCAGGCCCAGTGCCCGCTTAAGAATCTGTGGGATTAAATTGAGCTCTGCCAATGGCCAATCTTATATTGTTATAAACTTTGCAGTTGTCTTCCAACCTGTTCACCTGGATATTTTTTGTGAATGAACATACGGCTTTCACTTTGTCACACTGCTTTCTGTTTTCCTTCTCTTACCTCCTACTAAGTGGAAGTTGTAGTGTTTGTTTTCTTTAGGCTTAAAATGGTATTGTCTGTTAAATGCCTTGGGTTCCAGGGAGAGGTAACCAGCTATAGTGTGCTTGTCCAGGGTTATTGTAAGAGGCAATTTGGAAAGTTCTTTCTAGTTCCATGGCCTTTTTCTTTGCTCCTTTCTCTGTTTGTTAGCAACCCAACCAGAGAGAGAGAAGGTGGAGCTCCAGTCAGTTCCCTTTGTCCCAGGTCGTTATCTAGTCTGGTTTTGTGGGTGGTTGAAACTATGAATGAGAACCTCTACAGTGGGGGTGTGGCTGGTTGGTCTGCCTTCCTTCTCTCCCACGGTTATCTTGGATCTATCTCTACAGATCCAAGATCTACAGATCTATCACCCCTTTTAGATGGAAAGAAATAAAAACTGTCCTTGTTATTATTTACAACCTTTATCGTCTTGGTGGTAATCTAAAGTTTTAATTCCCTATTTAGTTTCATGCTCCAATTCATTTTGTCATTTGTTTTTTTTAAATGTTGATTTCCAAGCTCAGATGAAAACATATTGTGAGACAGTCTCTTGCTTAAATTTGATGAAAGCAATAATCCTGGGGCAACCCATACTCTAAAGTAAGCCTAACATGTAGACAGTCGTTGCGACCCCAGTATGAAGCCTTAAGTGTGTCTGGGGAAGTGCACTTCGTTAAGTGTAATGAAGACAGGATTTTTCTGACTTTTTAAGATAGACCCATCATCCATAGCATCCTCTTCCTAATTCCTGACTAAAATCTCACACCTCCGCCGGGGCACACCCTCCTCATGTTGATTGTGGCCTCTCCTTGGAAAATGTCCTCTTACAGTAAGTTTAGGAGTAGATCCTTTTAATCCAGGCATGCAGAGGAGTCCTCTTCCAACACCCAAAGCTGTACACACCTAACAGGACAAGAAAGCGCTGGAAGCCCTTGCTGGACCTATCCCTGTAATCACCTTCAAGTCCCATCTGCCCCTTAGGCGATGATGGAGGTGGGTGGAGAAGGAGCTATGGTAACATGGAAAGGAACCAGGCCAACTTTTCTCCCTCATTGCAGTCACCTTAGACACCCAGCTTTTGGTGTCACACCCCATCACCAGTCTAAGAGAAGATGAATAAAGAAGCATGATACAGTAGTTGAATTCTTTAGGGGCTGGGGGGAAGTCTCAAATCCAGCAACTATAACGCAGGCCCTCCTTAAAAGTGATAGCAGGGCATCCTGCTTTCAATCTGTTTCTTGTTAAGATGAATCCTTCTGGCAAGAGGTGTTGCACATGAAGGTTTTGCCCCTGTGAGAGACATGGTGGTAGGGACCCTGGGCTGTTGTTTCGGTAGTTGTCTGTGTCTTCATTTTTTTCATGGAACATCTTAGTTGTAAAAGGGTTAAATTTAAAAATATGGCCTTAAGTTAATAGGCACCAGAATTAAAATTGTTTTCCTGATTTGTTTTATAATTTGTTTCAACAAAGTCTCTTGCAGGTTAAAACGAGATAGAAAAAGTTGGCCACCTAGAAAATGGGGAAAGGAAAGGGATGGGAACAGACGTGAAATTGGATCCCGGGTATATTCCATGAAGTCCTTGCTGGGTGCCACGCTGAGGCCTGAGAGTGTGTTCTGTTGGACCAACCCACAGCTTTTTAAAATTTTGCATTAATTGCCAATTTTTTTAATTAGGTAATTTCATACAAAAATACAGATTTCTTCAGGAATCTTGAAAAGTGAAGAGATCTGGCATCACTGGGTGTTCCCAGGGCCACAGGCAGCTGGAGAGGACAGGTGCTCCCTGGTCTCCCCCAGCTCTTTCCAGACCCCTTCTGTTCAGTGACTGGCCTAGACTCTAAAGGCATTTGAACTTGTGATCCGGAACCTGAGAGGGCACCCGAATTGCTTAAAGAGCCACCCCCAATTTGGCTCTCAGCTTCTTTTAAGCCAAAGGAAAAACACACTTTGAGTTGCATATTTTGCCTGGTTTCAGGTCGAGGTTCTCATCCCAGGCTGTGGCATAGACTCAGCTGGGGAGCTTCTAAAGTTGCTGATGCCCCTGGCCCCCACTCCAGGAGATTCTGATTCATTAGGGTGGGCTAAGAGGTTATTCAGCATTTTTAAAAATGGCCCTAGGCCCTTCAGTTGAGCAGTAGCCTTGAGAACTTGTGGCATGGGGTGCCTACTCTAGGACTTCCAGCCTTGGCACCTTCACCTTAAATGACAAAGGTGATGTTCATATCGTCACCCCTCTGGCCCAGAGTCCTGCCTCAGCTGTAAAGGGAGGGCATAGGCTCAGAGTCTGTGACATTTTCATATAGCTCTTTAAAAGGAAACACACACTCCAAGTTTGGCTCCTCTGGAAGGAATTAAATTGACCGAATGGGTCCTGGGCACCTACGTTGCTGGGGGCACAGCTGCAGTTGACATAAAGACGACAGAGCTCCTGTAAGTTTGTAAGGGGGTAAGATGGGTGCACAGATTGAAACAGGGAATAATAAACTGCTCTGGGAGCCTAGCTATGAGATGTGGCTGGAAAGATAAGACACAACTTCAGATACAACTGATATTTTAGCTGCTCCTTGCAAACTAGAATTTTGCCTGAGAAGGTTATGGGTGGGGGTGTACATCAGAAGATGAAGGAATGATACAAGCAAAAGCACTGAAACAGCATGCTCTTCGTCCTCCCCACCCTTCAGAAACGCCAGCTCCCTCTCCCCACCCAGCTTTCTGTGCCCTCCAAGGGCTGAAGGAAAGAATGTGCCTAGCATGTGGCTTTTCAGTGCTATGTACATAGTAATATATAGCTGTCCAGCAGGCAGCAGCAGCCGAGCAGCAATAGGGAATGAGCTTCAGCTGTCCAATGCCAATAACCACACTTACCTAGTAGGGTTGTTGAAAAGATGAAATAAGTTTATATATGTATGAAGCACTTACAACAGTGAGATGCAGAAGAATTGTACACAGTGCCCAGTGAGGAAAGATAGGGGCAAGGAGACCATTGAGCGACTGATAACCCAGCTGCATTGGTGCTATGTCTGTGAGACTGGAAGGGTGTTAAGAAATCAGTAACAAGAAGAGGAACATATGGGGGAGGAAGGTAAATTCAGGGTACATCAGGAAATACGCATCTTAAGACGTTCAAAATGTAATTTATTGTTACCACTCACTACTTCATTTAACTTTGGTTTTATCTCTAGACTAAGGGTCAGGTCTTCTGGAGAAAATGTCCTGATGCAGTAAATCAGATAACTAAGCCTCGAAGAACTGGGGGCTCAAATATGCTTGATTGTAGTCTCAGAGCTCTGCAGCCACCATCCAGGGGAGAAAGACTGATGGCAGTGCCCTCTCAGCCAGCCTGGTAATACCGAAGTCTCCTGCCTACAGTCCATTTCCCTTTTCACCAGGAGTCACCTTTTCTGCCTCTTCTCCACCCATCGGAGGAAAGGCCTTGAGTACATCTTCATCCTTCCAGACCTCATTTGGCTGCTGCTTTTGTACATACATTGGGAGAGTCAAGGCAGACATCTGTGTCTTTCTCCTGCCGGGGGAACCTTTGTGACTGACAGTTTCCAGGCAGGAGAAGCTCCTAGTTTTAATTCTTCTCCCATCCTAACCTTTGTCATCCTCAATAAGAGGACTAGACATTTATTTGCATGCAATGACTTTTTCTGCTAGACCTCACCTTCATAGAAGCACACATACAAAATAATTATCTTCAACTGCTTTATAGAATAAGCTCTATTCTTACCAGAACACAATATTCATAACATAAATTTTTAGCGGGATTTTTCTTTGCAGGATTAAGAAACACTACATTCTGATGCTTTCCTCAGTTTAAGAACAAGGCTTTTGATATTATTACCTTGGAATATAGTAATGTGACTGAATAATACTTGAATTTTCTCAGAAGTGCAGAGAAGAAATTTTCTGTTAAAAGCAAATGATAAAAGAAGCCCATGGGAATTGTTAGGGTGATAGATATTTTCTAAAACTGGATTGTGGTGTTAGATGCACAACTGTATACATTTATTAAAACTCAACAAACTGTACACTTAAAATTGGTAAATTTTGATAGGTAAATATCTCAATAAAGTTTTTCATAAGTCCTCCAATAAAAGAAAAAATAGGCCTAGCCCAGATCTCTTATTTAATGTTGGTGTTGCTGGGTAAAATAATTTGGAATTATGTGGACCCTGTATTTCATAGTATCTGGCACTTGAAGCTTTGATCGTAGTTTGTTATTTCCCTTTGAGTCAGCTTATTTATTTGATATAAAACAAACTCAAAATGAATCCCACATCGTCTTCAAAAGTTTAATCTTGATAGCTTCACACAGAAAAATGCCCGTCCCAAGGATAACCACTTTTAAACCATGCAGCCACCAGGTGTGGACCGGGAGGGTGGAATAAGACGTAAATGCCATGTGTGCAGGCATTAAAACGAACCAGTCAAACTAGGCAAATCCAATGGATTCTTGCAAACTTTGCCTCTCTCCACAGAGCTATCCCGTTTTGAACTTGACAAAGCAGGCCATTTAGAGTCATCCGTAATCTTTGCTAATCTCTGCTTTATTGTTTAGAACTGGCTTTGCTTGTTTGCCCTGTAGACAGAATTCAGTAAATCTTGTTCCTCTAGAATCACAATTACCCAATGTATTTAGACATAGATGAAGAATGAGTTTAAATGGAAGCTTTTTTCTTTCTAAGTTGATTAATTTAAACCCTTAGTGGGACATGATCATTCTTACTAATTTCTTAAACCAGAAACAAAAGGGTGCATGCACAAAGATGTTATCACCCTAAAACACAATGTATTTAGTTTGGGAACTAATTCCGTGTCTTTGAAAGTCACCTGATCTAATTTGGATAAAATGTTTAAGGGAATATGAAAAAAAAAAAGGGTTGGGTCTGTGGCTTACAAATGGGAGTGCTTTTAGCTTTTAAATTGCATGTTGCATTAAATAAGACTACACCAAGAAAAGGACTCACTTGCCTCCAGCCCAGACTGGGTTCAGCATAAGACTGAATCATTTCCTTCATAAGACTGCTGCTGAGCTAGAGCTCAAATTATAACAGGGAACCTTTCCCAGCCTGGGAGGGTTTGGGGGGAGGGAATAAGTCAGCGGGAAGAATAAGGAAACATTTGCTTTCTTTCTATCTAAATTCTTCCTAGAATTAGCAGGTTTACAGCTGTATTTCTAAGTTAGCATTTCATGTGTCTAAAGACTATGAGGACCGTTTGTTTGAAAAATTGGAAGGGGCCTGGGAAAGGCCTGTCCTCACCTCTTTTGTTGTTGTTAAGATCCTTGCTAGCAGTTTAGTTCGTTGGTAGTTTTGCTGTCTCACTGACACCGAGAGAGTCCTGGAATTAAACCCCATAGCCAGCAGGCTGCTAGTTGGTCAGGAAATTCCAAATGGGTATAAATAAATTCTCTGCAGCAGCTCCTGGGCTCTTTGCCTGGTAATGTGTGTAGTCTCTTTAATGCCGAGGGAAGTATGCCTGAGACTTGGCTTCCTGCTTGCTGAAAATCAGTTATTTTGTTTCTGGGTGGGTAAGTAAGAAGGCCTGAATAAAAGAAAAATAGAGGATGGTGTGACGTTCTGGGTGGGGGTTGGTGAAATATAAACTCAAGCTCTGTATGTTATGAAAAATATTTGCTTTTATTACAAGCTGGAAAGGATAGCTCAGTACTTGATTTTTGGTTCAGTAAAAATTTCAGCCTTAGCTGTGGCTTTAACATAAAGATGTCATTGTCATAGGAGTAAAAGGTGGTACATGTGTGCTAAGGTTTGGGTTTTTGAATTTACACTTTACTTAAATTCCAGAACTTCCCTTTTGTTGCTAAATCCATTTTTGGTTATTTGTTTTCAGCTCAGTTTTTCTAATAGGGAACTGCTCAGTGTGCTTTAAAGCTGGTTTCTTTTTCTTATATAAACACTATAAATCAAAATAAGGGCTGAGATTCATACAATTACTTCAGTCCTCCCCACCCACCCCCAAATTTTTCTATTGTGTTAGAAAAGTCCGTTCTGTCCCAAAGTCCCCGTTTATACTCCTTCTCTGCTTTTCACAAAATTCCCCTTTGAACTGGTACATTTTCCTATTTATGCTTATAACAAGCATGTTATTTTTGAAAAAAGTTTAAAAACATTATTTAGTCCCCAAGCTAGTTCTGCTCTGTGCATGCATGGCAAATTTAGGCTATATTTCAGCAAAATTCTTTAAATTAGACAGTGGGCATTGGAGAGCAGCACTGCCTCAGCTGGTGAAGAGCAAGTACTGGAAAGCCTGTGACATCAATGGCTATTTCAGACAGATTTGGGGTAAAGAGTCACTGCATCTTGTAGTTGGCATTGAGCACTGGAGAAGAGGGCCATTGTGTAAACCTCAAGGCCTCTGTAATGTCACGTGCCTCCTTAACACAATGGGCCCTTTATCAGGACATAGCCCTTTCCATTCGCAGGAACAATAACCCTTTCCACTTTCTTCTCTCTCAACTGCTCACCTGCAGCCTGGCTTCTGGACTCTTAACACACGGCCAGAGTAGAAGTGATGATACAGCAAAGGGGACTTGCATTTGGGGATCGTGCGGTTGTGCCGGTCGTTACGGTACAACTGGAAAAAGCACTGCTGAATGGCATAGGGAGAGAGCAAGGCCTCGGGCTCTGTCAGCCTGAACATCTGGTCTGACCGCTGCTGCAATTAATTTCTTTCTTCACTTGATCACATAGCATGAGATGTTAGGAAATTTTGTGTCAAGTATAGTCAAAGACTCATAGTCTGGGAGCAACCTTTGGAAACCATCGAATCCCACCAACCCTCTCTTTTTCTGTGTACAAACCTTGCTGCGGCTGCGTTGTGCGTTTCCAGACCCCTGCTGCCCATTGCTTGTCCATGAAATATTTATAGCTCCTGTTCTTGTTTTATGGACAGAAAATTATACCTTCCCCCCAGCTTAGGCCAGCCATTCTGGATGACTGCATGGAAAGGTGTTTGGTGGTTCTAAAGCACATGTCTCTCTCTGCACAGTGTTTTAAAGAAGGCTTTTCCTCTTGGGACAATGAGATTGTTCACAAAAACCAGAGCATACCTTTGTCCTCTTATTGTGAGAAGGATATATTTTAATTTGGCCCTAATAGAATTTTAAAGGTTGGGGGATGTTTGTCTACTTTTGCTTTGTTTTATGCATAATTGATGCTGGAGTAGGGCTTCCTCTACACCTACCTGGCGCCCACACTCCACTCCCCGAGCCCCAGTATGCACACACAGTCCCCTGAAGGGCCCAGCCAGCAGCTCCCTCACCCTCTCAAGGAAGCAGAACCCAACGTAGACCTGAGATTTTAGCAAACTCAATTGATTCTGAACAAGTATCATAAACGCCTCACAGCCTGGCCTCATGGGGTGGGGGGAGCAAGGGCGGGAGAGGAGTTCTGGATCTTCTCTGGTGTGCCCCAGCTGTGTGCTTCCCCGGACAACACAGGGTGATCCAATAATAGTAGGTAATGATAGGAGACCGTAGGCAGCATTCTCAGTGGTCCACAGCACACTGAAGCAGGTCATTATACACTTGAGACAGAATCTAACTTGCCAACAGCTGGAAAGGAGCAGGGGCAGGATTCAAACGTAGGCAGTCTGGCCCGAGAGTGCCTGGGTTGAATCATGTTCTCTCTTCCTCTGCCATACGTATGATGGGTACATGCGGAGACGTGGGTTTTTTCATTTAGGTAAGGTAGACAGTGACTATGCTCTGTACCAAACACCACGCTGTGCACTAAGGGATAGAAAAAGCAACACTACTTGGTCCCTGCCCCCGATGATGGCCACAGCCTGCTGGAGGAAGATGGGCATGTCTGTCTGCTTCCAGGATGTACAGGCAAAGTGTTCCAGGAGAATGGAGGGAAGAAGGGGACCAGTTCTTCCTAGGACCGAGCAGTGGGAGATAAGGGAGGACTTTATCAGCAGTGGATATTTGGGTTGGGCCCTAAGAACTAATTCTGACGGAGGAAACAATGCGCAAAGGCAGAAAGGCTCGAAAGTAGCTCTGGTAGGTGAAGGTGCGGGAGGGGAGGGAACTGGAAAGTGCTGGATTGGGGCAACATTGTTGAAGATTGTTAGTGCCACAGAAAAGAGCTTTTAGACTTCATTCTCTCTAGTGGGGCTCCTGGCACATCAGTCTGCAAGATTAATCATTGAGAAGCTCCACAGGTTTCCAGGGATACCTCAAACAAATGTAAAATTCCTCAAAGAATATGTAATACAGGAGAACAGAGACATTAGCCCCTGATTTTCTAAAAAAAGAGGCTCCTTTATTTACATAAGAGCAACAGTGGGGTGTTGGCTGTGCTCCCTGGTGACTGGCTGGCTGCTCTCACTACCTCACTGACACCGAAGGCACTAGTGAGGGGAGGCTGTGTGTGAATATAACTTATTTGGAAATAATTTCAAACTGAGAGAAAATGTATAGACGACCTTTCACACCCTCCCTCATCCAGATTCAGATTCCCTAATGGTTAACATTTTACCACATTTGCTCCATCGTTTCTCTGTGCGTATGTATGTACAAGTTCTGACAATTAAGTTCACTAACTCATCGTAGAAAAAGTGCCCCATACCTCACTGCTGAATATCACTACGGTCACCTTCAAAGTACTTGCCTTGGGAAGCTATGCACCAATGCCAGCGCCTAGTCCACCCTTCAAAGCAATTTTGGAACTCTTTCTGGAATGGCCATCAGAGCTTTCGTCGTATTGCCCTTGATGTCCTGAATGTCATCAAAATGTCTTCCTTTCAACATTTCCTTTATCTTTGGGTAAAGAAAGAAATCATTGGGGCCAGATCAGGTGAGTAGGGAGAGTGTTCCAATACAGTTATTTGTTTACTGGGTAAAAACTCCCTCACAGACAGTGACGTGTGAGCTGGTGCATTGTCGTGACGCAAGAGCCGTGAATTGTTGGCGAAAAGTTCAGGTCGTCTAACTTTTTCATGCAGCCTTTTCAGCACTTCCAAATAGTAAACTTGGTTAACTGTTTGTCTAGTTGGTACAAATTCATAATGAGTAATCCCTCTGATATCAAAAAAGGTTAGCAACATCATTGTAATAAGTTTGGGAACTTAATTGTCAAACCTCGTATGTATGTATGTATATATATGTATGTAAAGACATGCATTTGCCATGTCTCTTTAATCTCCTTTAATCTAGAACAGTTCTCAGTCTCAGTCTTACCTTTGTTTCGTGACTTTGGCAGTTCTGAAAAGAGAGACCTATTACTTTGTAGGCTGTCTGTCAGATAGGATACACTGACGTTTCCAGACTCAGGCCCTACCTTCTAGGCAGGAACTCCACAGAAATGATGCTGTGCTCTTCTCAGAGCGTGACGTCAGGGGCGCGTGAGTTAGCCTTAATCACCTGGTCCACATGGTTATATGTCAGCTTTCTGCACTGGAGAGTCACCATTTTTCCCTTTGTGATTGATAAGCATTTTGGGGAAGTAGTCTGAGACCAGACCAGTTCTTTAGTAGGAAGTCTCTATCCACTAGCCTTTAGCATCTATTGATAATTCCTGCCTAAATCAGCCAGTTATAAAAGTTGCTAAATGGTGATTTCCTGTTTCCATAATTCCTTCTTTATTAGCTGGCACTCTACAGTATTTATTTATTATAACTCTGTGGACTCACCAATACCTCATTTATTCACTGGATTGTAATCTAACTATCATTAATCATATTATTTTGATGCTCTAATTATCTTAGATTTGAGCACTGAGAACCCAAAAGAGAGTTTCTGAGCCAAATAGAACCTTGGTGCTGTCTTTAAGTAGGTAATCTGATGTGTGCTGACAACAGAATACTGGCTAGTAGGCAGCATATGCTATCTGAGTTTTACATCTTCTATGTACCCCAAGGCAGTAAGGGTCACCTGTAGCAAGAGCCTTGTCAGGCAGACAGACAGTAGCACCCTGGTGACTCTGAAGGCAAACTGACCCAAAATTGAGCTTGTCAGAGACCACCTAGTGGGTAGACATCATGCATGTTTGGGGTGCATTGCCCACGTTCCCCCAGACCTTGTCCTCTGGTCAGGCATGGGTAAAGTCTGGGCTAGGACAGGGAGCAGTAAGGGTTGGCAGTAGCACGCTGCCCGTCTTTCTCTCCTTCCTCCACAGAGACACTTGCTGGCTGCCAGGGTCAACATTGTCTTTGCTTCACAGACATTTTCCGTGCCTGCTATTCCCATCCTGGTTTCAAATACACAGCAAGTTTGTGCTTTGCATCTCAATATCCTAAATTAATGTCCTCAATGTCCAAAAGGGCCTGCATTCCCCAAAATGCCCTTTCTTTCTGACCTCACTCATGCCACACTTGTCCTTCCCAGATTCCATTTATCATACTTTAGTGACCTTCAGGAAAAGAAATCCCATCATTTTTCTCTGCAGTGAGGCATCCATAGGTTTAAAGAAAAATATTTTCTCTCGTATAGCAGAATGAGGTCATGGATAGAGCCCCGGTCGACAGGTCCAAAGACCTGACCCTTGTGTCCGGCTTAGCCCAGAGGAGCTGAGATTTGTCAGGTCTTCTCAGTGGCCCCCTCAGTATTTCCCGGGGTACGTAGAGACCACAGGCAGGCTCTGCGTTCTGGTGGTTTTAACACGATGGCTAGCACTTGCTATCTAGTGGAGGCAACAAAACTCACACTGTGCAAAGGCAGTTGTGATACCAAGAGAAAAATTCATGGGGACTTGAACAATCCATGGAAAACCTAATGAAGAGAATTTTAATACATAATACCCAGCTTCTAGCCCGAGAGTCTTCTTAAAATGCAAATCTGATCACTTCACTACCTTGCTTTGAACCCTTCAATAGCTTCCCAATGCACTTAAGGACCAAAAACCTGACAGCCGGGGCTTGGTCCCCTCTCTGCCTCACTTTGGGCTTTCCTTATCATCATGCACAACCCCCTTTTCAGTTCTTAAAAGTGGCAGGTTTTATATATGCAGTTTCCTCTGCCTTGAATTTCTCCCATCCCAGTCTTGCCACCAAATACACCCCACACACACTTTTCCCAGTGGACTCTACAAATATAGCACTGACAGAACACTCCCTATGCCAGCCCTGGTGGGGCCCCTACCCAGTCCTAGCATACTTCCTGTGTTTTACTTTCATAGCACTTACCACGGTTGTTATTTATTTCTGCATCCACTTGTCTGTCTCCTCCGATAGTTCACAAGTTTGTCCAGACAGGCTCTGTGTCCAGTTTGCTTACCTCCTAACAGTGTTGGGCACGTGATAGATACTTAGTAAATACTTAGTGAATGAAAGAAGAAAACCATCTTTCAGTCTGATAACTTTGCATCTTCCCTACATCAGCATTCCCTCTCTGGGGTGTAGGAATAGACTTGGAATGTGGGAACCAGTATGGAAAAGGGGTAATGAGGGGGGACGATGGAAGATGTAGGGAGAGTGTGCAGGTTAATGTCTGTGGGGACAGGTTAAAGAAGCAGAGATGAGATCAGCTGTGAGAGGAAATCTAAAGATTTTGGGGTGGGAAGTCAAAAGGAGTTACGCAGAGTTACAGATATGAGAAACAATACCACAGTATAACGTTGTCATGTAAACAAACCAAGCTTGTAAAAACTGCAGTTACGCTGCACATGACATGTCAAGTAGCCTGATGTTTCCGGTGAACTTCTGGTATACACTTTTGCTTTCCTTACTGTTGTCATTTCACTTGCACAAAGCGTTTGGGTGGCTGATTAAAACAGCTGCAACCCGATGAGAGATTTAGTTGAAATCAGGTAGGTAGTAATAACTCTGGGGCATAAGGGTGGAGGTTTCATGGAACAGGCCCTGACACCTAGTTGGTGCTCATTATTTGCATGAATGACTGAATGGGTTTGTTAGCTGGGAGGGGAAAAGAGAAGGTTTAAAAATATGCTTTAGTAAATGAAAGAGCAAGAGAAAACTCTCACTTGCCATACGAGCGTACATTGTTATAAAACAGAATGGGAACACTTTCATCGTTCTCCTTTGTATTGTGTGTTCTCTAACAAATCGTGTTTCTCACGTAGATTTGGCACAGGGAGGCTCCTTGGGTCTCAAGGTCTTAATGCTAACAGTGTCATCCAGAGAACTTTCCTGCTAAACCTGTTTAGAAGGACCTGTTCCACTTCACTGTCTTCTGTAACCCACTGGTCCTTGCCTAGAAAAGCTGATTGGCTAACTCAGTTACTTTCACACTGTGAGTAATAACTTCATGGGAACTTACCTCTCTCCCTGAGTTCACCCTCCTGCTTTGTTTTGTTTTGTTTTGTTTTGTTTTCTTCTTTCTGCGTCTCAGCCTTAGCTGATTTGGAATATGTTTCACTGCTTCAAACAGCAGGATGCTTGCACACTCTGCTGCGTTTCAGTGTGGAAGCTGTGATAATTATGTGATTCTCGGGGATTGGCTCGGCACTTTCAAGTGGCCGAGTCTTTATGCTTCATGTGAGAGGAGACAGTCCTGTTAGTTAGGGGGGTTAGCAAAATTCTTCAGTTTCAACGGTCAGGTAGACTATGGTGAAAAGACACATAAAGAGTGCGTGGAAGTTGTGGCACATGGGTGTAATTATTTTTCATGGCACCGTTAGTCGGTAGTAATTGGGCCAAGAGTGTGCAGCAGTGAAACCAGAACAAAGGCATCATTGTATCCTAATTAATAGATAAAATACTAATATCGAAGTTTCAGCCATTTAAAAGTCCACCAGGACACAGTAGTTTAGCAACCTCCAATGTTTTTTGCTCCTATTAAAGAATGGCTCGTTGTGGTAGAGTGTGTAGAAAAGTAGTTATTGTTTTCTCACTCAGAAGTAGCATGTTTACCACCCTGTTGCTCGAGCATGATGTGCTGGTCCCCCTGAGAAATGGAAAGACCTGAAGTCCACAACTTATATGGCCAAATTCTCAATTGCTGCATGTGAAAGTTTTACTCCGCTCACTGTCTTCAGTGTAGCTATTCTCAGCCTCAACACTACTGACCGTTTGGACTGGATAGTTCTTTGTTGGGGGAGGGGGGCACTGTCCTGTGCATTGTGGGATTCACAACCTCCCTGGCCTCTATGCACTAGCTGCCAGTGGCACAGCCCTTCCTGTTAGGACACCCCAAAATGTCTCCAGACAGTGTTAAATGTTCCCTGGGGGGCAAAAGCTCCCCCGTTGAGAATCACCACTAGCAAGTGACTAATTTCTTGACTAATTTCCTGCCATCTAATGTCCACCCCCCAGTGAGTACATTAATTTTTATGTCTTATCAAACTAAATATTACTTAGACGGTATGTTTAGTTTCCTTGAAAAGTTAAAATTATATAACACTTTATGAACCTAAATGAAAATGATTTATATCTTCCTTTCAGTTTGTTAATGCAAAAAAAATTGCAAGGAAATTTCAAATTGTTCTTTAGACCATAAACTAGGCTCCTCTCACTAGTGCACTAAGTTTTACCAGGTGGCAAATATATGAATGAAGAGTAGAATTACCACCAGTTTGTTGATTTCACCTTCTCCCTGAACACATGGAATTTGGTCTGCACAGGGGGAGTTGTCTCTAGTTCATATTGTCACGTTTGGTGTTTGGTTACCCCAAATTGCAGACTGGGACAGGAGAGAGAAGGGGGAAGAGGGACTCTGAGTCCCTTGGTGTCTAGGAAGTTGGTCAGCTCAATGACGATGCCAAGCCCAGAAGCCATGTGGCCCACTGTTAGCGGTCCACCCACATACCCTAACACCGGCATATATTCTGCTGATTCTACCTCTTTGCTTTACTTCTGCCGTGCATTTTATTTGTTTGGTTTGTTTTTTTTTTTTTTTCCCCATGCACCACACCCCTCACTGGACTCTGAGCTTTGTGAGTGGGGACTTTGTCTCTCTGGTTCACAGTGTGTCCCTACCTCTTATAACAGTGCTTGGTAAAGAATAAGTGAAAGATAGATAGATAGATAGATAGATAGATAGATAGATAGATAGATAGATAGATATTACTAAGCTAGCTTTTTTATCAATAGTAATTATACATATAAGTTGGATGTATTAATACGTTTTTTCATTTGGCCTTCACTTCACACTTGGGGATTTTATAACATTTTAAATGGTCTCCTTGAATTTAATCTCTTTCCCTACTTCATTCAGTCTAATCCACAAACAGTTATCAAGACAATTTTCATTGATGCGTTTTAAGCCCTGGCACGGAGATGGGTGTGCAATCTCACAGTGACTAAGTGGGCAAGATCCCGCTGGGCCAGGACCCGAGTCTGGTGGCCTCTTCTGTACTCGGTCATCCCTCTCCCTTCTAACCTCATAGTTCTTTGAGCTGCACCAACCGGCTCTGCCCTGGCTCTTCTCCACCATTTACCTGTCTTTCCCTTTTGTTCTGTCATCGCTTACCTTGTCGTCAGAACTCATCTCCTGGTTCATTCCATTCTGTTTCTGTCACTCATTCACATACTGTCGTGTTGTTCGTGTTGATAATATGCCTTTGTAACTGATCTCAGTTAGGGTTATGTTTAGAGTGTTTGGCATTTATCTCCCAGCTACACTATACTTCATTTTATTTCTTATAAATCCTTCCTCCTACTCATTCCACTGAATAGGACCATTTTCTGCACCCAATTAAGCTTTCAGTAAATGCTATATAATGAAGGTAGAGGTGGTGCCAGGAGCAGTCTCCACCACTGGATTTCCAGACATTCAGAAAATTCTTGTAAACACCAGGGACAGCCCTCTGATTCCAGAATGTTTAGTTGGAAGCTGTTACTTTCATGATTCCAGTTGCAGATATAGCCAGTGGTTTTTGGCTGTGTATAAGCAGGCATAGCTCTGTTAGTCGGAAAAAGACTTTCAGGCAGTTAAGAGTCTCCTCATACGCTACTTAGAGACGTTTTAAAACTGTTTTTGTTTATACTTCCTTAATTATTCTTGAATTAATCAAAATATTTGTAATAAAGAAGTTTTATTGTAACATCTCCCCAGTTTATTATTTAGCATTTTTCTTCTTTTGAAAATCTGGTCTTAATTTTTTTGTGGGAGAGTAGAGACATGGGAGAGAGACTGCCGTGTCCATTAGAATTCAGTTTAGCTCCAAGTAACAGAGACTTAAAACATACAATAGCTAAACAAAATGAAAGTTTCTCGTTCACGTAAAAGTGTAGAGCAGGGGGTGTCCCAACTGCGGCCCGCGGGCCAACTGCGGCTTGCAATCCATTGTTAATTGGCCCGCAGCAAATTCCAAAAATATATTTAGTTTACTTAAATAAACCAGGTGAGGCAATACGTACTTCACCTCGAGTGAGTGGCCCGGCTGTTTGTGTATTTTACCGCATATGGCCCTTGGTGGAAAACGTTGAAAAAAGTTTGGACACCCCTGGTGTAGAGGTAGGCTTTGCCTAAGTAGCATAGTAGCTTTGATCCACAAAACTCTGAGAGACCCAGGTTCCTTTCAGCACATTGTTCCTCCATCCCTCTGAGTGAACTCATGGTCCAGGATAGCAGCTTGTGTTCGAGGCATCACATCTGCATTCCAGGCAGCAAGGTGGAAGAAGGAACAAAGAAGAAAGGAGGTCATAGACCTATTCCTGTGTCTCTTAAGGGAGGTTTCTGGAGGTTGCTACATGACATTTCCACTTATGGCCATACTGACAGTAAGGAGGCTAGGGAGATATATACTCTTTCTATTTGCCCAGCTAAACATGGGGAGTTCTATTCATGTGGAAGAATGGGGTAACACACACTGTGGAACATCTAGCTGTCTTTTGCCATGGCTGCCCTGTTCATCCTCTTCCCAAATGAACTTTTTTAGAGTTGATTTCAGTACATTCCTCTTGCTTTCCAAACAGTGACTTCTTGTAATCATATTTTTTAAAAGACAAATACCTATGTGTTATACAACTTCACCAAATATAAAGAACAACATAAAAACCACCCATGATTCCACGATGTAAAGATAACCACGGAAACAGCATTATGCAAGAATTGTCCGTAATGCTAACATAGAACTAGCAACGCTTTCCACAGTGGTGATGTTTTTTAAATTTCATTATGGTATACTGTCTATTCAGTTATTCCTTCAGTAAACATTTTTGAACATCTGCTTTGTTCCCAGCACCTCGTTAATAGATGTGTGTGTTTGGGCAGGGGGAGCAGTGAAGGATGTTTTAAAAATTAAGAGTGTTGTTCTCAAGATAGTTACAGTCTCACCTAGGGAGATCGGACGACTTACGTGAGAAAGTTGGGAAACAGTCAGGGCCTTATAAGTGCCATATTTGAGCTAATGTATGTAAAGGTACACAAGAAAGCAGGAGATAAAAAAATAAGGACACTGTGTATCTTTACTTAATTGTAGAACAGCTCATACTGTGGACAGTGGTTTGTAAAAATGACACCTTGAGAACATAGCTTGCTTTTTTAGTGGCTGGAGCATAAAATTTGGATTAGAAATCCTTAGGATAGTCTGATTCCAGCAGTACTAGGAAATCATCAAGCCTAACATGGTAAAATTCTAACTTTTACTGACTCCCAGATTTAGAAGTCCAGAATCCATCTGGGTGTAGTTCCTCATGACCCAGGCCTTTTGTAAACGTCAGAAATAACTTAATATGCAACAAATTTCACTGAAAAATGTGATGTATTTTGTGGTGTTCTAAACTCTGATGATTGTTTGAAGGGAAATAGATAAAAATTAAGCTTTCCTATTGAAAATGCTTAAGTGGGAAAAGTAAATATGTTAGAAAAACCTAGAATGAATTACAACGAAATATTAACAGTTGCCACTAAATGGTGAGATATGAGTGGCTTTTTTTCTTAAATTGTCTGTACATGTCTTTTTTTTTTTTACAAACATGTACTTTAGTAACTAGAGAAAGGTGTCTAAAAAAAATTTAAAGAAACTTTCATCAATGGCAAAGGCTCCCTTGAGATGACTGTTAAAGAATAACTGCTTATCACTGGTTATGAGCCAAGTGCTGAGAAAGTTCCTGCAATGCTCTGGAACCACTGGGTCCAGCCGGGGACTTGGAGAACGCGCAGAGAACAGTGGGGCCGATTGTGCCTCTAACTTGCTCAGGTGACTGAGGGCTAAGACTGCTTAGTTTCCACACAAGAACACAAACTCTTTCATGAAGTGGCTGGTCCCGCAGACAGAGCCTCTCTGTGGAGATGGTTAAATTGCTGGCTTTATTTTTACTTCTGGCAACACTGGAATGAAGAACACACATTTTCAAAGGATCCTGGTTTCCTGTTTTCACTAAGAAAGCAGGGAATGCCGAACAGCTGAGTGTGCTGGGGGTGGTGTCACCACAGCCGGAGGGAGATTTCATTGGTGAACACTCGGCCTATGGTATTTGCGCGTGGCCCGGCTAAGTTTACGCGAATGCTGAACCTCCTCTCCTTATGGGGTGAAGAAGCAGGGTGTCCCAGCGGCACGGGCGGAGCGCGCTGCGAGCGAGGTGGTGTGCGGTGCCCGTGTGCGGTGCCCGTGGGCGGGCCCGGCGCGGAGCTCAGCGGGCGCGCGGTAGGTGTGCGGGCGGCGGGCAGCCGGGCGGGAGCGCGTCGGGGCCTCATCTCCGCGGCGGAATTCTCCTTGGCCTGCGCCGAGTGGCTGGCAGGCCGGCTGGGAGCCGCGACCCCGCTGGGTCGAGAGCCGCCAGATTTAGAATCGTGGCTGGTGTCTGTGAGATCTGTCTGACACCCAAGCCTGCAGTTTCTCTTTGCTTGTGGAATTTTAGGTAGCCCTGGAAACAGCTCTGGCTGAGCATTTTGAGGGAGCGTGTTGTCCATGTGGAGTTAAAAAGGAAGGAGAAGGTGTAAGAGTTTCTATTAGTACGAGCACAAATTTCCAGGCATAAGCACTCTTCATCAGCTCACCCTTCCTTAGGCTAGAAAATGATTGGTGCCGTGCACGTCTTTCTAACAGAATGCTTTTCACACGTTTTAGAATTGAAATCTAGTGCCTAAATTCTAACAGCTGGAACAGTCTAATGCTGTTCTAAATCGGGATGCAAAGAATACATGCCTTTTTACTCCTCTGCTTAGCAATCCTTTCTTTTCTTTCTTTTTGTACTTTTCTTTCCAACATTTCAGAGGAAAGATGGCAAACAGAGGCAAAAGCTTTACTCAGAGCATTCACATCATCAGGTATAAACATTCAGCAGTGGTGCGGTTGGGAAGAGCAGGCAGGCCACCCAAATTGCTGGATGTACTTGGACCTTGACAGCAATCAGGTGGCTTTTTATACCCAGGATAGGGGCAGGAGTACTGATGGCTTGCGTTTCACTCACTGCTTTTGGGTCTTTTTCATAATTCTAAAAATGCAGAGCTTCTCATTCCTTAATCCTACACTTGAAACAAGCAAAATGGCCTTGCTTTCAGTTTGAAATGCATGGCTCAGGTCAGCAGTAAGGTCTGTGCCTTGAAAGGTTCCTGTGTTTTCTTTCTAAATGTTTGGTTGAGACAGAAGTAGTTTAGGGAATGCTACATGATCTGGTGTTTGGATAGAGGTTTGCCCTTACTTTCATTCTCCTTTGCATCTGTTTGCAGACCCCACAAATACAAAACAAGGTATTCTTGGGATAGTGAATGTTTTGTCCAAAAGAAATCAAAGTGGAGAAAACTTTCCCTCTAGGTGGCGCAGGGCTTGGTTTTGTTTTTAAGGAAAAGACACAAAATAGAGTTGAAGTTTGTCCTCCGTGTTCTTGTACCCATGCTGCTGGAGTTAATCACTCATCATCCCTTGTCCCAGCCTTCTCTGCAAAGAAGGTGTCAAGGGAAATTGTGATCTTGCAGAGGCGATCAGGCACAGGGACCGCTTGGCCACCATTGGGAGGCTGCATAGTTTGGGACATGGTGGAGAACTCATGTCCCAGGCATCCTGAATCTGCACTGACTTGGTCAGTTATTCTAAAACTTTTCACTTTTTGTGCTTTACCATACGTTTTATAAAATAGGAGTCTTAATGACTGCTATCCATACTTCAAGGGATTATAGACAACCAAAGAAATTGCCTATTTGAAAATACTTTTAAGTCATTTTTATATTTTTAAGATTTTCTATTAACCAATAGCTTTCTATTAAACAATAGCTAACATAAAATATTATATTAGTTACAGGTGTTAAGTCATTTTTAATGCATTCTTTAAAAAAAGTATTTAGTAAGGACTTACTATGTGCTTGGCTCTTTAAAATCATTATGTCATTATATTCTTTTAACAACTTTATGAGTTAAATGCTTGTATTTTCACTTTTTTACTCAGGAGGAAACTGAAGTTCCCAGAGGTTTATTAAATTGCCCAGATGTTAAGTTATAGATCCAAGATTAGAACATAGGTCTGTCAACTCTTAAATCACACCAGCTTGCCATACTGCAACATACACAAATATTAGTTTTTACCATTATGTGTGTTACATGGCATTAAACTATTATCTTCTCTCTCTTCCTTTAGGAAAAGCAGGTGATGATCTGAATAGAGACCATGACAGAGAACAGAAAGATCCTTATTTTGTGGAGACTCCCTATGGTTATCAACTAGACTTAGATTTCCTCAAATATGTGGATGACATACAGAAAGGAAACACCATCAAGAAACTGAACATCCAGAAGAGGCGGAAGCCCTCTGTGCCATGCCCAGAAAGCAGGGCCACACCTGGCCAGCAAGGTGTGTGGACTTCCACTGAATCTCTTTCATCCTCCAACAGTGATGACAACAAGCAGTATCCCAGCTTCCTCCTAGCCAGAAGCCAAGTTACATCAACTCCAATCTCAAGGCCGCCTGCCCCTCTGGAGATCTCCCCCACTTTTCTTACCATCCCAGAAACTCGACAGCTGCCACCACCCTCACCACAACTCCCAAAGCACAACCTTCATGTCACCAAGACACTGATGGAGACCCGGCGAAGACTGGAACAGGAGAGAGTCACCATGCAGGTGACACCGGGCGAGTTCCGAAGACCCAGGCTGGCCAGTTTTGGAGGCATGGGCTCCACAAGCTCTCTCTCCTCCTTTATGGGTTCTGGAAACCACAATTCTGCCATGCACCAGCTTCAGAATGGATACCAAGGCAACGGGGATTATGGTAGTTACGCCCCAGCTGCTGCCACCACTTCTTCCATGGGGAGCTCCATCCACCACAGCCCCCTGAGCTCAGGGATCTCCACCCCAGTGACTAACGTGAGCCCCATGCACCTGCAGCACATTCGCGAGCAGATGGCCATTGCCCTGAAACGTCTGAAGGAGCTTGAGGAACAGGTGCGAACCATCCCTGTGCTCCAGGTAAAGATCTCTGTCTTGCAAGAGGAGAAAAGGCAGCTGGCCTCACAGCTGAAAAACCAAAGAGCTGCATCCCAGAACGACGTCTGTGGCGTGAGGAAGCGGTCCTACAGTGCCGGGAACGCGTCCCAGCTGGAACAGCGCGCCAGGGCCCGGATAAGTGGCGGGGAGTTATATATTGACTATGAAGAGGAAGAGATGGAGAGCGTAGAGCAGAGCACACAGAGGATCAAGGAGTTCCGGCAGCTCACAGCAGACATGCAGGCCCTGGAGCAGAAGATCCAGGAGAGCAGCTCTGAGGCCTCCTCAGAGCTCAGGGAGAATGGGCAGTGTCGGCCTCCAGAGTGCCGGTCGGTGGCTGTGGGTGCCAATGAGAACATGAGTGACATTGTTGTGTACCACAGGGGCTCCAGGTCCTATAAGGATGCCACTGTAGGGACAGTCATTGAGACGAGGAATTCTGGGGTCAGAGTGACAGAGGCCATGCTTGGAGTGACTACCGAAGCTGACAAAGAAATTGAGCTGCAACAGCAGACCATAGAAGCCTTAAAGGAAAAGATCTACCGCCTGGAAGTACAGCTTAAAGAAACCACCCATGACCGAGAGATGACTAAACTCAAGCAAGAGCTTCAGGCTGCTGGATCGAGGAAAAAAATTGACAAAGCTATAATGGCCCAGCCGCTTGTTCTCAGCAAGATGGTGGAGGCAGTGGTGCAGATGAGAGACCAAATGGTCGGCAATCATGTGGACATAGCTGACACATGTGTTGGGACCTCTGTGCAAACGAGTAGCGTAGGCATCTCTTGCCAGCCTAATTGTGCGAACAAAGTTGTGGGGCCCGAGCTGCCCATGAATTGGTGGATTGTTAAGGAAAGGGTGGAAATGTGCGACCAATGTACTGGGAGGTCTGTGGAGACATGTGACAAGAGCATGGGTGTGGAAATCAGCGTCTGTGAAACAGGCAGCAACACGGAGGAGTCTGTGAACGATCTGACACTCCTTAAGACCAACCTGAATCTCAAAGAAGTGCGGTCTATCGGTTGTGGAGATTGTTCTGTCGATGTGATTGTCTGCTCTCCAAAGGAGTGCACCTCCCGGAGCGTAAACACAGAGGCTGTTAGCCAGGTGGAAGCGGCTGTCATGGCAGTGCCTCATACCGCAAGCCAGCACACCAGCACAGTTTTGGAACAGGTGAACCAGTTCACCAACACCGAGACGGCCACCCTTATAGAATCCTGCACCAACACATCCCTCCACACTTTGGACAAGCAGACCAGCACCCAGACTGTGGAGATGCGGACGGTGGCTGTAGGAGAAGGCCGTGTCAAGGACATCAATTCCTCCACCAAGCTGCGGTCCATCGGAGTTGGAACGGTGCTCTCGGGCAGTTCTGGGTTTGACAGGCCATCGGCTGTGAAGACCAAAGAGTCAGGTGTGGGGCAGATAAATATTAATGACAACTATCTGGTTGGTCTCAAAATGAGGACCATAGCTTGTGGGCCTCCCCAGTTGACCGTGGGTCTGACGGCCAGCAGGAGGAGTGTAGGTGTTGGGGATGAGTCTGTGGGAGAGTTTGTGGAGAGCTCCCAGCCCCAGGCTGCCCCTGGAATGATGACCGGCTTGGATCACCTCATTGAGCTTGTCCGGAAGCTGCTGGCGGAGCAGCAGACGCTGCTGGCTGAGAACTACAGTGAACTAGCAGAAGCTTTTGGGGAACCTCACTCACAAATTGGCTCTCTCAACTCGCAGCTCATCAGTACCCTGTCATCAATCAATTCTGTCATGAAGTCTGCAAGCACTGAGGAGCTGAGGAACCCTGACTTCCCGAAAATGAGTCTGGATAAAGTTCCAGGTAAGTGGTATTCTGAGGGACCTGGAAATCAGGGAGTGTGGGGACAACGTATTTCTAGGAGGTAAAGCCTTTTTTAAATGTTGGGACCATTTGTTGGCACCATGGAGAAAGCTTTAGAATGGTAATGAGTGGAATGAAAAGTGCAGTCAACTCTGCTGATTCTTATTGTCTGGTGTGAGGACTAAGGCTAGAAGAAGAAAAGCAAACTAGTGCTGGCTGGCCTAGCGGCTGTCTCCTGGGGCTGCTGGTTTGATAGGATGTCTTCTAGTTATTGACTTGCTCATTTCATATAGCACAGCTTGCAGAAAGTCCTTCACTGTTTGTAACTACAATTACCAGTATATTGTCAATAAAAAATACTGGTGTGAAATGTTTGCAGTTAAAACTTTTATGAAGGGGGGAGAAAGACTCTATGAATTCATTTATTAAGGCAGCAAATAATGATTGAATTCCTGCTGTTGGAAGCATACGGTAGGTATTGGCTCCTGTCCTCCTGGGGCTTACATTTTAGTTGGAGGCACAGGCAATAGACAGTGGACCTAAAATATGTCAGGTGGTGATATGTGCTATGAAGGAAAGAACTCCAGTTACAGCAACAGTGAGTGGTGGTGGTCGGGATGGGGGCAGTTTGAGATAGGGTGGTCCAGGGAGGCTTGTCCGAGCCAGAACTCTGACAGAAGGGAGCCCTTTCCCACGGGTCATTTGGATAGGTGCTTGCATTTTTGTCTTCCATTCTGGCCCTTACTCATTGGAATTCTTGCTCACCCCCTTTTTTTTTTTTTTTTTAATGGGAGCTAATGGAGAAATACCCCTGGAAGATTGTATGACATATTTCCCTGCCAGCCTCACTATCAGTTGCATGTATATCTAAGAGTACATAATATCATCTTAGGACTGGGTTCCAGCATGCCCTGGGGAAGGAAAGTCACTTTCCACTTCACTATAAAATGGGAATTAGAAGGACATCCCTCCTGTGAGGTTGCCAGTGTGTCGATCACTGGCACGCAGAGAGCACAGGGGGCCTTTGTTGTCATTGGTGGTGGTGCTGGTGGCGTGTTAGTGTTGTTTCCTTTGTTGACATGCTCAACTGTACTGTGAAGTTTGGGAAGCCACTACCAACATACTGTCCCCTCTGACCAAATGCTGGCTATAAAATAAATATAAATGCTTCAGATGATTTGTATAGTGTGCATTAAATTTCATTGTAAGGTGAAAATGAGCAGGATAGACTTCAATGTAAGTAAGCCATTGACAAACATTTCAAAGTCTTTCTGTTTCCCTTTATCGCCTAAAAGGGCAGCAGTTAAAATGGACCAAAATACTTCTTTTATATCATCCTAGGTTTCCACTGTCAATCCTGAATTAATATTAGTTTTTAGTCACTGTACTGTGGAACAGATAGTTTATTATAGAAGAAAAAAATGAACATCACCATGAAAGTTGATATGTGGGTTTTGCCTTTTAGAATCAAAGGAGTCTAAGAAATGCACAGGAGAGTCGTTTTAGAATAAATAGGGTCAAAATGATATGTGGATTGAAGCAAAGTCTTAAGTAACTAAGAATATGTCTGTTTCCATTTCTTTTTTAAAATCATGATGTCAGATAGTGAAGTCAAAATAAAACTCTTAAATACCTCCAGCCACAGATGGTCATCCATTATAAAAGCATTCTCCTGCCAGCCTTCCTCTCTCCTCCCCAAACGGGGGTTTCTATTTCACATTCTTGCCAGAAATATTCAGCTGAAACATTGGAGTAATCTGCCTGACACCCTGAGCATCAAGCGCAGGGAGAAAGTTTTGTCTGGCCATGGTACAGTGTTTTTTGGTCTGTTTCCAGTCACGCTGACATTCCACACATCGCTGTTTAGATCTGACCCTGTAAGTGAACACCTAATTAATCAGCTAAAGTGCATGAGACCTACAGTATTCGTGAACAGAAGTATAAATATTTTTAATAGCAATTATTTGGTCATAGTGGCAGCTCCCTCTCAGAGCACGCGAGACCCACTTTCAAGTATTTCTGAAATTCACATGACATTTGCGTTTTAAACATGTGCTTTAAAGTTCTAATGAAGAAGGAATTTGGTTAGGAACTCAACCCAGGATACTGAATTTTTGTGCTCTGGTGTTGGTAATATGGACTGAAAAGGAAAGCAGCTTGATCTAGTAAGGTAGAGATTCTCAGTGCCTGCCAGCTGTGAAGAGTAAAGGTGTGTCAGAATGCACTGTGGCTTACTATGCACACCATACAATAGAGAATATTGCTCACGCACAATGTTCCATGCATTTCTGTAGCAACAGACATACTGGAATATAGAAAGATTCATGTCAAACTTTCTTCCCCAAGTAAAACACTAGGGAATTTGGGTTTGACATCTACCAAAAAGAACATATAAATGATTGCTTATGTGAACCTAGTAGATATTTTAAAGAAGCTTAGTTTGGGCTCTGAAGCCAGGCATTCTGGGTTCAAATTCCTTCTCTGCCACTAGGACAAGTTGTCTTTGTTCCCTCACAGGGTTGAAATGAAGATTTAGTGAGTTAATAAGAGTAAAGCATTTGGAACAGTCTGCAGCAGAGTATAAATAAATGCTCAATAAATGCTGGCAGTCATTTCCGTTTTTAGTACTTCCAGAAATGAAAATGTAGATATGGAGCAAATTGCCAAACAGAAATTGTACAAATGATCTTTTTGTTTTCAATCCAAATTTTATCTTCCTAATTCTGGTTGGCCATCACTTTTTTCCCCCCAATTATTTTGCTTCCCCAACTAACCATTGTATCCAGAGAAAGCAATACATAGATAAAAAAGGGAAAACAAGAAGTACAATAAATTTTCAGTTCAGAGTCGTTCAGATTCTGTGGGAAAGCTCAAACTGAAGCTGCAATTAAATTAAGTGTATTAGTGTCCAACTAGAGAATTCCCTTCAATTTGCCTTGGGTTGAAGATTTGAGGGTATCAATTTTTAGTATGCAAAAAGGCATTTTTAGCAGCATCACAATGCCTAAACTCCTATTCATTTTCTTAAAATTATAACTAGAGTATGCGCTCATAACAAATTAACAATTCAAACGAGCACAAACGAAAGAGTGGCAGCCTCCCTCATGCTCTTATGGGGTAACCCCATGTGTGTGGGTCTGTATTTTAGAGACGTACTTTTTAAAAATAATAGTTGAATCATACATATTCTATGTATCTTTCACATAAAACATCACAAACATTTTTCCAGGATTTAGAGACAATGTCACAGTTTTGATGCAGCTGGAATTTGGTGGTGACCATAGATGGTCTATAAAGTACTTTTTTTCCTGGTAGTTGGAGTTTCATGTATTTAATATTTTCTTTCATGGAATTAAAAAGGTAAGATGAAATAAGTTTCTGTTTTCACAGAAACCTGAGGGAAAAAAAATGTTTATTCTTCCTGTAAATCAATCGGATTGCTTTGGTTTGAGGATTGGGATAATTTTTTTCTTTTTTTCCTTCTGAAAGAGGAAAGAGAAGAGAAAATTCTACACCAATGACTTGGAGGTACAAATATTCTAAAAGTATATAACTGTCTCTGAGAAAATACAAACAAAACTCTAACAGTGGAACTTAACTGCCTACCACATGATTTAGAGAAAATTCATCTCTCAGACAAAAGAACTGCTTTTTAAATCAGCTTCCATATTTGTACTCTTAGTTATCTCGGGCTTGTTAAAAAGTTTATGAACTTGAAGTCATTCCCATAACTGTGAAAGCAATTTTGTAGACAGAGATGTGAGCCAAAGCAAAAGCAGGGAAATAAAAAAATCATTACAAAATACCATTTCTAGTTAGTTTTCTCCTAGTTCAAATAATTACCATTTACTTTTAATGGTAATCACAATTTTAATCACAATTTTTCACAATTTTTATCACAATTTTTATCTTTTGATAAATACTGCAAGAGTATCCAAATAATCCAAACGAGACATTTCTGGAATGTATATTCCAGTATATAATGCAGTGTGCATGATGGAGTTAGTGGCAGGCCTGCTGACCTGGAAGTCAGAAGAGCTGACTCCTGGTATTGGCTGCAAAGGAACTTGGAGTTTCACTTCAGAGACGGAGGGTTTGGGCTGCCGTGTCTTCCTGTGTCATGAGAAGGGTGGATTAGATTTTTTCTTGCTTGGAGCCCTTTCAGCAGAATTTTTCTATAAAAGTATTTTATCACCAGGCTGCCCATCAGGATCAGCTGGGGAACTTACCCAAAATCGTTTGGTTTCCTGCCACCTACCGTCACCACCAACCACCCAATAGGCACATCCAGGCCCTGTTTCAGGGAAATACTGTTGGAATAAACAGCCTTAGAATGAGGATTCTTAACCTGGGGTCCATAGTTTCATGAACAGTTTTGTGTCTGGAATTTATGTGAAGAAAGTATATAATTTTCACCAGAGTCTCAAAAGGGATAGCTGACCCTCGGATGGATTGATATTACAGATCTAAGACATCTGTTTCAGACCTTGGGAAAAAGTACTTCAGCCCTGAGGAAAAATCTTTTACAAAGTTTAAAATCTGTTCACCGCCTTTGTGAGCCCTTGAGTTGACACTTGTTTGAAAATTTTCCTCTTTTTAAACTGATACATTATCATTTTCAGTGGATGTGCACTCTGGAAAAAAATATGCAAATTTACTTTGACACCTGTACTATGAATGAATCCTAAAGCATGTATGTAGTTCATTTCTGGCTAACGCATGGAGATTGGTGGTTTTTGAGAACTGAAATGGCTTTGAGTTCCTGGATGTCCAGTCATAAATGACAAAGGGAATTGTTGATAGTGGATGATGGCTACAGCTGTTTATTCTTCCAAACAGCAGGTCATTCATATCGCAGTCAAGATATGACCCTTCTCCATACAGGTCAGTTGATAGCTATGCATTCAATGTCAACTGTATGCAAAGTGTGGTATTGCAACAAAGATAGAAAGTGGTCTATACCTTGAAGAACGTGGGAAACCAAGATGTGTAGCGGAAATACGAATAACATCCTATGGTGGTACATGTTAGCCATCAAAGAATGTGCAGAAAGAAAAATGCGTGAAGAGTTCAGCAGCAGTCAAGCCCTCTGAGATCAAGGGAGGAGAGGAGCTAAGGGAGGAGAGGAGGACTGTAGTTACATTTAGAGGAACACAGAGTACATCTGCTTATCCCGACTTTAGTTAATGCAGCCTGTCAGTGTCGGTTTTCTGGGTTGCTTGGGATGGTGTGTAATTAAATGTGGGTGGGGTTGTAGTGAAGGAGAATCTGATTCTTGCATTTTAATTTCTAAGTACCCACTGTTAGATACATTCATCATAGCTGTCCGGCATTTTCCCAGGAAAATATTAAAATGGCCCTAGAAATTGAAGTGTTTAATATCCAGTTTAAATTGACTGTTTATGTTGGTGACTACACGCATTGGCATTCAGGGAGTGTTCTCTGAGAGGTGATCCTAGGAACACAAACCAACATGTGGGCTGAAAAGGGCGAATTCATGCTCAAGGCCCTTTTCTTTATGGAAAACTAGATGTATTATTTCAATCCTTTAGAATTCTTAGTTATACTTTGGGAAAATACCTAAGTGATTGAAATGGCGTCCATAATGATTCAGGAATTTCAGTCCTACCTCTTCTTGACAAGTAAGCTAGATGTTCTTTAAAAATCAACTCAGAATGTCTAGCTGAAAATTTGGCACAATAACATGGTTCATTAGCTGGCCACACTATTCCTAATTGTGTTTTCAGAAAGCACGTGACATTATAAACAAAAATATGGGTTAACATGCCAGAAGAGTTGGAATGTGTGAAGAGAAACACTTATAATTCATTTTAATATACTTTTAAAAATCAACTTTCTAACAAATTTAGAAACACATTGCAACATACCAACAACTAATCCTCATTCTAGATGGATAAATACCTCGGAGGAAACTGGACAAGGTGATCTCTTTAAAACTCCTCCAGCTCCACTTGTATTTTTCATGGAATTATTTTTCTTATCAAATAGTTTGCTTATAACATTTCTGAAGTTAAGAACACAAAAAAAGTTTTCAAGTTACTTATTTTTCATTATAGTTTGCCTTAGCTAGTATAATTATCCATATATTAAACACTTAACTGCACTTGAGAAATAGAATTAATGCTTCGAAGGTGTTCTTATTTTCCAAAACACTGAGATTTCTATCACTTGCTGTCTTTTAGTTATTACTAATCTGGTCAACTTGTAAAATGAGGCCCATGCTTTATTGGTTTCATGGCAATTTTAAGTTTGAGTTATTGACCAAAGACTGCACAGTTGCCCACTGCTCTGTTCACTAATTCCCCGGTGGTGGCTGTGGAAAGCATTGCCACCTGGTGGGAGTTTTGAGCGTGTAGGCCAGAGAGCCAGAATTCTGAAGGTGGTTTGTGTTAGTCCTGTTGTTTTACCCATATGGTTTGGGTGGTATTTACTGTTTGCCATGGGTTTCTACCATTAGCGGTCCAGGGCAGTAAACTAAACCGGTAATTCCTAAGAATTCACATGATCCAAGTTGATGGATTGAAACCAGATGGAAGTCTAAACTCTCGTTTTCAGCAGTCAAGTTTTATTTTTGTATTGGTTATTTTAATTCAGTCATTCTCAGTCTTGGGTGCTCATTAGAATTACTTGGGGAGCTTTTTTAAAAAAGAAAAATGCTAAGTTGGGGGCCTACCTCAAATAGTTCGTTGCATCTATTTTTTTAAGACCCTATCTCCAACTCAGGTGATTCTGAAGGGCGGCCAGGCTTGAGACCATTGAATTTTCCTGGCCACTTTATTTCTGGCTTTCTTGGTTATACTTTTCTAGTGTTTTACTTAAACACAGCAGTCATTTGTCAGTCTTATGCTGGTGCACATGTCATCTTATGTGTGCCCTATAACTACGATGGGTCTTATTGAGTTCAGACAATTGTTTATGGGCCATTTAACACCAGCCAGAGTTTCAATACCATCTGAAAAACATCTTCTGGCAATAAAAGTGACAAATTCCCTCTGATTTTAGTGAATGAGAACTAGTTTAACATTTAATATTGTTCTTTGCCCTGCTAGTTGCCCAAACAGAATCCCGTGACTTTCGGTTGCATTACATAGGCACTGTATTTTTTGTTTGTTTGTTTCAGGTACACAAAACAAAGTGACAACCCCCTACCCCAATCTACTGCCCCCCTGACATCGTACGTATCTATTACAATTCCATTGACTCTATTCCCTATGCTGAACTCTATATCCCATGACTATATATATATATTAAATTATAGTTGGCATACAGTATAATTCAGCTTCAGGTGTACAGTGCAGTGATCAGGCATCTACACCGTCCATGAAGTGGTCTCCCTAATAAGACATGAGCCCATCTGACACCCTACAAAACCTTAACAACATATTCCCCAAAGTGTCTCTCTCATCCCCATGGCGATATGGTAGTTACCAATTTGCGCTCTCTAATCCCCTCCGCTTCTCCCTCATCCCCTCCCACCTCTCATCTAGCAACCATCAATTTTTTCTCCGTATCTCTGAGACTGTTTCTGTTTACTTAGCTCATTTATTCAGTTCTTTGGATTCCACGTATAAGTGAGATCATAACATAGGCACTTATTAAAGGCTTCCTACTGTCTCGTGCTGTCCTAAGCGCTGAAGAGGGCACCAAATAGGAACATAGCATGAAGGGACTCAAGGAGCTTACATTCTCACCGAGCAGCCCCGATTACACTGAGAAAACAGGGCAGGATATGTTTTGGTCAGGACAATGAGGGAAATGAGGTCTCAGTGGAATCGTATCATAGGAAAAAACTATAGAGGAAAGACAATTGGGGCCAAGTCTTGATTAGAGTATGGGTACAGCTTAACTGGCAAAGGCAGCTGAAATTCCAGGCCTGTAGAACCATGTAGTATAAAGAAGGGCACAAAAGTGGGCGTAATTCAGTCACCATACCACTCTTAATGAGTGGAGGGTAGGAGTACTTGAGCAGGAAAAAAATCCCATGGGCAAGAAGACTATCCACATTCATCAAAAAGGACCCTCAAATGCCTGCTTGAGGGATTGGACCTTGATTGGAAATGCTTTAAAAAGCCCTAGTTTACAAAACTAAGCTATAGTGAAGAGAAGTGGGGAGATTATCTGGGAAAAGGAGGGTGGGGTGGTGGGGATTTGATGGGTAGTTAGAAATGTTCTTTCTGTATCTTAGTTAGGGAGGTGGTTACATAGGCATATATATACATTTATCAAAACTCACCAACTCTACACTTAAAATCTGTTCGTTTTATTGTATATAAATTATACCTCAATTTAAACTATTTTTTAAAGCCGTGTTTAAAAAGAAAGATAGATAAGCTATGGATTAAAAGACTCAAAAGCCATAGCAACCAGTGGAAATATAGAACTGGGATTCTGATTCAAAGACTATAAAAAATGTTTAAGAGACCACTGGAGAGATTTGAATACTTACCAGATGTGGGATACTCTTAAGAAATTATCTTTTTTTAGGTTTGTTAGTCTTAGTGTTATAATTATTTTTTAAGAGTGCTTTGTTTTAGGAACATATACTAAAATATTTATGGGTGAAAGTGATAGAATCTCTAGCTTTTGCTTCAAAGTAACCCAGTGTGAGTGGGTGGAGGAAGTATAAATGAGAGCAGATAGCTCTGATCATAGTTGAAGTTATTAATGGGAACACAGGGATTTATTATACTGTTGCCTACTTTTGTATATGTTTAAAGTTTCAATAATAATACAAACTATTAATGTATTTGCATTTTAAAAGTCATTGTTGGTTCTTGAATGGGAAAATGCTTAGTGAAAGTTTCTCTAGGAAGAGTTTTCTGGCACTGGGGATTAACTGCTGAGACTTTTTAGAGGTTACTGTAGTAATTTCAAAGTAATGTGGAGTGGACTTGGAGAAGGAGGCATGAAGATAAGTGAAGATAAATGCCCAGCTTTGTTTATTTTGCTTAAAGTAAGTCAGAGGCACTGTAGACATCTCATATTTGCTGTTAAGGGGACACATCAGGTCATGGGGCCATTAAGTATTATTTGGACAGCTGCATTCAGCATCGTGTCACACGTGAGGAGGCAGGTAGATCTGTGAAAGAATTACCTGGGGAGCTCCCCATGCCTACAGAACTAGAGGAGGGAACATTATGGATAAAGTGTCGTTCACAGAATTAGGAAATGTGGGTTCTAGTCCAGCCCTGTGGCCTCAGGCAAGTCACTGGACCTCCCTGGCCTTCAGAATGTTTAGCTTGGATATATGAGAATTAAAACTCAGATGATCTCTAATGCCTCCCTTGGACCATTTTTTCCTCCCTTCACCCTTTTTATTAATTACGGTGTCATTGTTTAAGACCAGTAGTTTCCAAAGTGGACTATCTGCATCAAATTCTCTTGTGAATGGGTCAGTGGGAGATGTCAGAAATGCCTCGCTCAGATCTATAGAATGATTTTCTGGCAAGTGCCAGGATTCTGCATTTTACAAATATCCCAGATGATTCTTGTGAACAGTTTGAAGAGAACAGTTTTAGAGGCTGTCACAGTTCTTTTTCTTCTGATTGCCTCAAAATATAATCAGTACTTACATTTCTTCTAAGGATACGAGGGATTTCAAAGGTTTTCTTTAAAAGAAAATTGTGGTCAAATTCTTATCACATTATTGTGGGTAGGTTTAAATTTTTTTTTTGTATTGGTAACTTATGCTTATAATGCATAATTTAAAAAATAATAGAGACATAAAGAAGAAAAATGTAACAACCTATTTTTTAAATTTTAGCCCTAGAAAAACAGTATTAAACAGGTTTGTTTTATATCCTTCCAGACTTTTTCTAATATGTATGCATATAATTATTTACCAAAATAAATTTGTTTTGTCCATACTATTTTATAACCTATTTTTAAAATTCACTAATACAGTATGTTCATCTTTCTATGTTAATAAATGTCCACCTATATCAACATTTTTAATGGCTGCGTGGAATTCCTTTGAATAAATGTACCAGAGCTTATTCCACCATTTTCTTACTGTCACTCTGTGGTATCTGCCCACTTTTATTGTTTTACCCATGGAAACATTGAGAATCCTTCTATATCTTTTTGTATATCCTCAGGATTAAATTTCCAGAAATCAAATTAAGTCAAAGAGTTTTTATTCATTTTTAAAAAGTGATTTTGAACACAGTTCATCAATATTCACTATAGAAAAAAAAAGACAGATACAAGGAAAATTTAAAATCACCCAACTTCCGTATAACTTTTTCATATATGTGTGTGTATATATCAGAGTGTTTTGATAGAGCCATACCATACATAGAATTTTATTACCTGTTTTTCTCATTTAACCATATATTGTAAAGATCTTTCCATGTCAGCCTCATTGAAAATTTGTATATACCTACATACATTAATTGCATAATACTTAATCCAATTTTTCTGTTTCTGTCAGTGAACAAATATTAAGTACCTAATATATGAAAAAGCAATCTTGTGTGGTGAGAGAAACAAAGCAATGTGGATGTGGCGAGAGAAACAAAGTTGATTAAAACTGTTTGGTGTCCTTAAAATATTTCCCGAGTAAAAGGGAGTCTAATGTGGTCACACACATCATCTAGTACCTTGTATTATAGATCCTGTGAGAGGGTATGAAGGAAGGGCTGTGAGAGCTCAGAGAAAGGCAAGTGATTTTTAGTTAGGGAGGTGAGGGAAGGCTCGGAAGAGGGAATGATGGAGGGTTGGACCATGTGAAGCTGGGAAGGAGGAGCCTGCCGGATAGGAAAGGGCGTAAGCTAAGGCGAGCTATCAGGAGCCGGAGTCGTTCCATCGACTGGGATGGCAAAGGACCACAGGCATGGTGGGAAATAAACGTGGAGAGGTGAATCGGTGCTGGATTGCAGATGATCTAGAATATCTGGCTAAGCAGTGTGGACTCTGTTTCCTGAGTGGGGAGAGCTTTTTAGATGGTTCAGGTGTTGTGTTAGTTGGTGTAAGCTGAGCAGGAGTGTTGCTGAGCAGCAGTGTTCGCGCCCTGGAAGAGGGAAGGAAGCAGGGCAGTCAGGGTGCTACGCTGGTGGTCCGGACGAGCTACAGCAGCCAGAGCAGAGAGAGGCACTGTGGGGTGAGAATGACAAGCCTTGGCAGAACTGATGTGGTAATAAAGTCAAGAAGGCCTCGAGGGTTTGAGTTTGGGTGTCTTTGATAATAGTGCTGTTTATGCAAAAAGAAAACACGGGGTGGGTAGGGAGAGTACTTGAGAAAAGGATGAGTTGCAAGAATCTTTTTTTTTTTCCCCAAACCGTTTAGCACATTTTGTTTGTCCTAGCATCACACACTTCTACACCCTTCTCCTTCCTGACAGGAAATCATCTGGCGTTCACCTGTAAGTGTGGAGGCCTTCAGTTAGGAGGACCGTTAAACACCCATACATCCCATCATGAGCAAGAGGTGGGGTCCACTGAAGGGGAGCCCATCAGCAGCCAAGATACCTGCCCGTCGCAGGAAAGCACGCTGTCTCCAGTGAACCTGACAGATGACCAGATAGCCTCTGGCCTCTACGGTAACTTTCCTCACTCACAGTCCTCAGCATCGGGATTCTGGGAGCAGCATTTGCCGGTATTTTCGGTCTAATGTCAGTGTGCCTTATACATTGACCTGGAAGAACAACATACAGGTGTTAGAGGGAGACCTAGAGGAGCCTTATTAAGATTATACTAAAGAAAGTGCTGTGCAATCCCCTTGATAAAGCTCACCTGGTTTTGTGAATTATGGAATATTTTAAACAGCGTTTCACTCTTCCACTGTCTCGTAGGCATAATTTCTTTCCAGATTATCTCAACTGAAGAAAAACAAAAAATACTTCCTATTTCAGTGCCTAAATGGTTTTTGAAGATCAAATGAGACACGGCATCACTTTATAAACAATAAAGTCTGATGCAAATTTCTAGTTGTCACTGCTGTTATGTCTGGGAGTACTAAGCATTTTTCTTTTCCATTTAAAGAACATTAATAACGGAACTTTGAATTATTTTTCTTTGCATGCACACAATTTTCCAATGGATTTTGTGCAAGTTTCTCATATACGCATACCAAGATATCTATACTTACATGAATGAAAAAAATGTACATGAAGAAAGCTCACCTATTCACTTAACTTGTATGAGTATGAGTTATGTTAATTTTGATCACCTTGATTTACTCTTTCACAGTATGTACACATAATGAAAGTACACTGAAGTCCATCATGAAGAAGAAAGATGGCAACAAAGATTCAAATGGAGCAAAAAAGAATCTTCAGTTTGTTGGCATTAATGGAGGGTAAGGAAAGATGGTGTTACTAGTGTTTATACAGGATCTGTCTATATCTCCTTTGCCTCCTGCCTACTCAAGTTACATTTAAAGGTGCCTAGTGTGGGATGCTGCCACATCTTGGTGATGGAAGATTGCCTCCTCAGAAAGGTGCATTTGGGCTTCTCTTCTGTCCTCTTCTTGCTGTCTTTAAGGATGTGTCACTCTTGAAAGGATACCTGATGAAGCTGAACCATGTACATCTTCTCACCTCTGATCTGAAAAAAGTAGTCTTCAACAAAAGCAGCAGGTTTCCTGCACTTTGGACAACTTATACTTACCTGTAGCAGAACAAACAGAAAGACTGAGAGCCCAACGTCATGGGCCAGTGATAGTCATCCACTCCTTCAGAAGGGGTTGTTTTGCTTGGCTCTTCATGTTTACAAAATTTTAGGGCCTTTCACCCGAAGAGTAATGTAGCCATGCCACCAGTTCTCTGCTTTCTAAATAGAATGTATATTAGTTGTTTGTTCCTTCTCTTCTGCTTGGCTCAGGTAAATAGCTAAGCCTGTTTGTCCTTCCACAATTAAATCAAAGCAATTTATTAACCCGATACGTGGCCTCAACAAGAAAGCAAGAGTACACAGTTAGTTGAGATCATGTTTACAGTAAAGGGTACCACAGAGATGTAACTTAACGCTGACTATTTTCCAAATATTTTAAGTTTTATTGGGTGATGTGGCCCAGAAGGTTTTGCAGGACATGTACAAGAGGAACTATTGGTTACTTACAGAATCTGTTCACTTTGACCCTGGGAGAATTAATAGAACAAAATAGGAAGAATGAAAGGGCGGGGAAAGGAACAGAAAAAAACAAACAACTGCAGACCTGGTTTATAAGATATTTCCTCTGATTTATACTAATCCAGAGGAGGTGCTCTCTCTCTATAGTATATATACAGAGGGTGCCAAAAAAATGTATACACATTTTTAAGAAAGGAAAAAACTGTATTAAAATTGTAATACTCAATATATCAAAAAATGAATACAAGTCATGTGTATACATTTTTTTGGCACCCCCAGTATATACCTTTTTGTAAGTGGTATATGATACCAATTGACAATCCAGGTTATGGCTCTTAACTCAGAACCCATTCAAAACCACCAGGCTTTTAAATAAGACCTTACTTTGAACTTCTAAGTGCAGGGTCTGAAACCACTGGTAAAATTTCTGGAGTCAGTCAGCCGCTTTCCCTTCATAAAAATTTCTGTTGCTGGGTCTTTATGGGCACACCTTGCTTCTCCTGAACTCCCAATTGCCACCTAGGTATGAAACAACTTCAAGTGATGATTCCAGCTCAGAGGAAAGCTCTTCTTCCGAGTCAGATGATGAGTGTGATGTCATTGAGTATCCTCCTGAGGAAGAGGAGGAGGAAGAGGAGGACGAAGACACTCGGGGAATGGCGGAAGGGCACCATGCAGTTAATGTGGAAGGTTGCAAGTCTGCCAGGGTGGAAGATGAAATGCAGGTTCAAGAATGTGAACCTGAGAAGGTGGAAATCAGAGAGAGGTGTGGTACATTCCCCTCCCCTCCCCTGACCCCTCCCACATTTAATGTACTTTGGGAATGGATTGGGCCAGTTAGGAGATTTTACAGTTTTATCCATTTGTGTGGTCTTTCCCACCTCCAAAGGAAAGCTAAACTTTATTCCTCAGAGATACGTACACCTTGTTGTCATGCAGATAAGTACAGGTGCAGATGGTGGTAACTCCTACGTCTCTTACAGTAGCAAAAAGAAAGGCTTGATATCTGATCATCTTTATTTTCTTTAACTGTTTGCTACCTAATTGTATATGTGGAGCCACCATCCACAGAACTGTTAAGTGCCACTAAAGTTTCCCTTGTTCGAACAACCCACCTTATGTTTAAAGTCATGTTAGAATGTTTTGTGACCAGCACATTCCTCTTAAGGTTTCAGATTTTACTATTAGAGATTTATCTTGATACAGGTGTGAGTACTGTTATTACAGGATCATTGTGTGTGAGAGGAACCGTTTTTTGGTCTCAACCAAAGATCACATTTACTGTAAAAAACGATGTAATCAGTCACATGTCTATATTTTGTTGCTCACTGAGTAAGTGGGAACACTGTAAGAATGGATTTGGGAATATCGTAAACAACAGCTGAAATATCCAGTAAGCGCTCTGGTTGGCTGAAACATGTACCTAAAAATGAAATAAATTTTAAAGACTTTTAGTGAATATGGAATCGATGCTTATAAAACAAGAGAGAATAGAATAGATGGAAATTTCTGTATGTTTTTTCACTGTGTGAAGTATAAATAGAACATTTGAGAAAACTTACCTCTATTTAAATTGGCAAATGAAAGTTTAACTGCATTAACACAGGTAAGTGTTTTTAGTTTACGTTTCCAAGTATTTTTAAATGGCTCAATATCTTGTCATCTGGGTTTTCTAACAGCTTCATTGAAATATAATTTATATATCATATGTCATCTGGGTTTTAAGTTTCTATTTTCATGTGGGTTAAACAAACACTTCCTGAGTCACCAAATGGGAGTTCAGATGTGTGGTTTACGGGTCAGCATAACAGCTATGTGGTAATGCAGACCTCTTCAACCCCTTAAAAGTAAAAAATATTTTTAAGAACTTAGAACAAAAGGAGTGAAAAAATCTCCAGATGTTAGTCCATAATGTCATAAAGGTCAAAGTGGTGAAGCCAAAAGCTACACTTATGAAAATACCTGAGCTCTGAGGCTGGAGGCGTGGGCTCTGCATGGTAGCACCAGTCCTTGGATGCCCAGGGGCTCCTGGACTACCTCCAGGCGATCACCTTGTACCACCTGCCGAGGTCGACTTGGGGCCTTTTGTCTTTTAAGGGGCTATAGAGTTTGGAATAAAAATGCCTTTCCTTTTGTGGCTGATCATGAGCTCTCTTTCTTTTTATCCTTTTCCCCCCTTTAGGTATGAATTAAGTGAAAAGATGTTGTCTGCATGCAACTTACTGAAAAATAATATACATGACCCAAAAGCTTTGACCAGCAAGGATATGGTGAGTCTGACCTACGGACACTGCCCCGATCTGTGCAAAGTGCCTGAGTAACACCATTGTCAAGGCAGCTCTAGCCTGCCTCTGAGCTGTTGTTGCCAGCATGCTTGCCTCCTCCCCCAAACTATTTCTAGCCAGTGTGGGCAGAGTGGGCAGCGAGCTGCCCCACTCACTGGGTCACACTGTGACCCTTTCCCTCAGGCCCAACTTCAGATAGCCTTTCCCCACCCTGTACTTTTCTCGGGGGTGGTGCCTCTGTGAGGCTTTTACTTGCACATAGAAGAGAGGGCTAATTGCAGTCATTTGTAACCTTTCTACGTGCTCAGCTTCGGCTTACAAAACCTTGTGATCCAGGGAGCAGAATCCCTTTTGTTTTTTAAGTTAGCATGTGTTTTTAAAAGAAACTTATCTGGGCCAAGGTCAGCATTTGTTTTAATTATGACACTGCATATTATGTTCTGATGTGGAATGCAGGCAACCACTATTTTTAAACATGGAAATAACTGCACTTGTCATCTTCTCACAGTCTGAGAGATTCAGAAGCAAACAGCAAAGACATTACGTGGTTGTCATAGTAAGCATGAATGGCACAACATAGGACAGACAAGTATTTCTCTGACAGTGGTGAATCTGACACCCTTGCCAAGTATGTCACTTTCTCCTGCACTGGTGAAGTTTCGATGTGCGGTTTCTTTAACAGGTCAGACCAACGCTGTGCTTGGCAATTCTGTTCAGTGCATTGAGAAAATGCTTTTCATGCTGTTTTAGATAGTATTGTGCATTTGAAGTTTTGCATATTAGCAGTAGATTTAGTATGAAGTTTTATGCTGAGTAACTTAAGTCAGCAGCTAGTGAGAAAGTTGATTTACCAGGCTCACAAGGTTATAGAGTTACGAAACCAAACATTTTTGTTAATTGAGTATTCATTCAGTGAAAAAGCATTTAAAGTTTTGTGCTGTGAAGAGTAGTGGACGTGTGAATGGTCAGAACGTCGGGGCCATATAACACTACAGGCCATTGAATGTTTAGCAGTCACAGAGGTAGGACACCCAGATGACATAATTTCCCTTCCTTCCATCTGAGAACTCCATAGAAATCGAAATCTGGATATGTACCAGAGTGAGCAGAAGAAAATAAAATAGACGAATTATTTTCTTGATCAGAACCCTTTTCATGAGTGACCAAAACTAAAATTGAGTGGGCTAAAACTGAATAATCAGTAGAAGGAAGATAGAGATAGAAGCTCTACAATCCCAAGCCCACCTCTCTATAGAAAGAGGACTTCTTGGGTTCTGATGCTTTTGACATAGGCTTTGCATCTTTCTCTGATACAGTCTTAAACTTTTAAAGAGCAAGCAAAGCACAAGTAAATGGTAAACTCATATGAAAGACAGCCCTTAAAAAAACATGGTACTTATCCCCATCACCAGCACTGGCTGTGCCCAACCTGCCTTTCCCTCCACATGGTCCAAGTTTGATCTGATCATCCATAAAACACATGCCGTGTTCATGTGTCCACACCCTTAGGGGAAGCAAGTAGGGCTGGCAACGAAAGGCAGATAATCCTCATGGGAAATGTAATTTGTGCTATTTGTTCCCTTTCCATGACTGGACATTTGTATTTGGGATTGGAGTGGGGATTGAGTTGGTTACATGCCTATGGTCTCCCTAGCCTAGTGCTGTGGAAATGTTGAAGCAGTTGAGGTTGGTCGGGATAGGGAGGAAGCAATATAATTAAGTGTGGGTTGAGTATTTTCTTCTGTCCCCATTACTATGACAATCATTTGCAAGACCAGCATAACTACATAATAGTAATAGTTCAGTAATAAATAGAGCCATGCTTAAGGGTTTTACATGTATTGCCTCATTGTTCTCATCACAAACGCTGTGAAGGAAAGGTATTTTTATTGTCCCCATTTTGCAGATGATGACACTGAGGCCCAGAATAAATATCTTCCCCAGAGTCATACAGCTCATAAGTAGCAGAGCCAGACTTTGAACCTCCATGGCAGAGCTCTTGCACAGTGCTACATGGCTTCTTTTTGAGAAGTTAGAATACGTTTGTGGCTTAAAGTCAGTAGAGATGGTCCAGTGTGGAGTGTGAGGCTTCTCTGAGAGCTCTGGATTTTGTTAGTTGTTTTTGAGAGCCAATTCTGACTGCATACACTTTGACTATAAAAGGCTTGGTTTCTTGGGCTTTCGGCTAGGTCTCAGAAAGTCTATAAATAGAAAAACTAATGGCCACTTGCTCGGTGTTTTGGCAGAGGTTCTGTCTGAACACCCTCCAGCACGAGTGGTTCCGCGTGTCCAGTCAGAAGTCGGCCATTCCGGCCATGGTGGGGGACTACATAGCCGCCTTTGAGGCCATCTCCCCAGACGTCCTCCGTCATATCATCAACATGGCCGATGGCAACGGCAACACGGCCCTCCATTACAGCGTGTCGCACTCCAACTTCGAGATTGTGAAGCTGCTCTTGGACGCTGGTACGTTGGCTGTCCCGGTCTCTTCTCTAACAGCGCTCAAGCGGTGACTCACCTCGAAGACGCTGGGTCGATCCACTCTTCCCTTCTGTGACCGTCCTAAAATCCTTCTCATTGCTTTTCCACATGATGTGGCAAGGATATCGTTCCTGACTCATCGTGGGAGGCTTGACATTTAAACAGAACTGGGTGACACAGATTCCAGATCTGTTTTGAAAGGAGACTTAGAGGATATTCTTGCTCCAGTTCAGCTGCACTCAAGTGAGGTGTATCCCTGGTAATAAGCATGACTCATGCTCCCTCCTCAGCTGAATCAAGCAGGCTTGGTGGGTTCGCTCGCAGGAGGCAGAGGACTGTGTGTGGGGCCAGAGTCATAGCTTTGGTGTTTGTGGGCTGCTCCATGTGTGCTTGTTCCGCGACCTCCATCCAACAGTCTCACGGAGCTGTGCAGTTAGTCAGGACAGGGACCAAGCAAAGCCACTGTAGCAGGTGATGGTGGGCTCTTCCCCATTCCCGCCAGAATACACCCAGTTATTGGGAAATCGGCAGAGAGCGAAGAAAGTATTATTCTTATAGCTGAACCGTAGCATTGGCAATAGTGAAAATTGTTCTGGATAATTGGAACTTGCCATCCCAGAATATAGTAAATGGATGTATTTAACATGAAGTGAGGGGGTGGTACATACAAGGGTCCCTTTGCAAAATAGTGAGCTTTCAACTTTTTATTAAAATGGAGCGGTCCATAGAGTCCTCAAATCACTTTTATTTTTAAAATAGCCTATTTTCACTTCTAGTATATGACTGATACAGAATTCACCACTGTCTAACTAATGAGAACACCTCATTTAGAATATGAATATAAAATTGACCAGTTTTCCCATACTGCTTCTTGACCCAACGGTCCAATTTTTTCTACTCTGTTTTGGGGATGTTGGATTAACGCAGAGAAGAAACTAAGCAGATTTATTCTTTTTTCTCTTCTAAGTTTGCTTGTTCCCTGTGTAGGGCCTGTGTCAGAGCAAAACTGCTTCCATCTTTCAGGAAGGAATTCCAAACCTCCTTCCCTTCACATTTTCCAGACTATAAACAAAGTTGGTGATACTGTCAGTTCAAGTTATTGTTTAAAGAGAGAAGTGGGTAATATCCAGGAAAGCTAAAAATGAGATTTCAGGATTACTCCTGAAAGTAGCAGGAAAAATTGTGTGGGCAAGACATTTGGGCAAATTAAATGATTTTCATTCCATTGTTGGATAGCTTTGGTTAATCACTTTTCTGGATTTACTCAACTTTTTACTGCTCACCATTCTAGGCTGAGACGGTGACTCCATATAGTGTGTTTGTGAATCTGCAATACTGCAGTATCTGTGAAGAACGGAACGTCACAGATGTCTGCTTCTGCATCACATCACTTTTTCTTTTTCTTCCTTTTTAACATTAAAAAATATGCACTGTTGCTAATGCCGTATGTCCCTGTGTACAGTTGTTTTAGAACTAAAGGAACATTTTCACGTTACCTTCTCTTCTCATTCTTGATGATGGAAACATCCTGCACATCTTGACTGTACTTGATCACACATAAAAAGACTCTTTCCTACACTCTCCATTCCTTTCATTTTATTAGAAAGTGCTGAAGGAATGTAAAAATGCCTGGAGGATAATTTAGCCCCGGAAAACCTCTTAAAAATTACAGGAATAGAAAAGGTTGGGTTTGTAAGGGTCTGTTAGTCCCTGGCAGTTTCTTAGGGGACTTTGCTGCATTTGTTCTCAAACCGCAATTCCTAGAGTAGGTGTCATGTGATTGAAATTCTGCTTATAAGGGCCTGAAACAAGTCAGATTAGTAACCGCAGGGTCTCAGATTAAGTAGTGGTTTATAAGTGGATAACGCCATATTCAGAGTTCCACACACAAGCCTTTACAAATCTGTTTCACTTGTAGTTAGTTCTCACTGCCTTCTTTACTCCAAAACAGTGATTTCCTAAACACAGATTAATGTCTAAATCCCACGTTACTGTTTATTCTTCACAGCAACCATTACTGAGAACAACCTCCTACGCCAACAAACTATTGCAATTTAACCACCAGTTGCAAATAAGACATGCTATGAAAACGCACAGTTGCTTCTGGCCTCATGAAATAGAAAACAAACAAAACGAAATGAAAAACCTCTTGCTTTTTGTTTGTTTGGTATAGTAACATCTCGCACACTTCCTTCCAAGTCACTCCCATACTTTGACCACCTAAGGCTATTACATTGGGTTCCTCCAAACACCATACCGTCCGTTCGCGTTAGGAGATGGCTTCTCCCTAAAGAGGCTCATGTCTTTGCAGACGTGTGTAACGTGGATCACCAGAACAAGGCAGGGTATACCCCCATCATGCTGGCAGCGCTCGCCGCGGTGGAAGCAGAGAAGGACATGCGAGTGGTGGAAGAACTCTTCGCCTGTGGGGACGTGAATGCCAAGGCCAGCCAGGTGAGTGCACCTGCTTCCCAGGCTCATGTTCATGCCCGCTAACTCAGCTCTGCCCTGCACAGGTTCCCACACCACACTTCCCACCACTGAACACGTACTCACTGGCCCAGCCAAGTCCATGTGGCTACCTGGCCATCCTAGGAGACCAAAAACACTGACGCAATCCTGGCTTTAACTTCACATTGGGAACTTCTCCGTCCTTTGCCCTGTGTCACCTCCGTTTGGAGCCGTGTGCACAGAAACTGCAGGTCAGCCTGCATGACTGGGAGTCCCCAGCATCTCCAAGGTGACAGGTGCTGCCTGACTCTCTCTGTACATAGTGTCCTCATACACCGAGTGCCCCTCATGTGTTCAGTTTGACTTTTAACCATCTTCTGAACTTTCCAGCCCCTTGATATAATGAGACAGATCCTCCAAGCTAAGGGGAGACATTGACTCATTACTTGATGATCTGACTTAGCTCATGGCTCACGAGGAACTGGTTGCTCTGTGCCTGCCAGCACCCGGCCCCAAGTACTTCCCTGTCCACCTTTTCCCCTCTGTCATCACGCTTCCTCCTCTCCTCCCCCCAGCACAGACCCACTACGGGCCACACCTTGCCAGCCTGTTACGTGCTTCTGAAGTCGGCTCTCGTTTCTTCCCACAGGCGGGACAGACGGCTCTCATGCTGGCGGTCAGTCATGGGCGGATAGACATGGTTAAGGGCCTGCTGGCCTGTGGGGCTGATGTCAACATCCAGGACGATGAGGGCTCCACCGCCCTGATGTGTGCCAGCGAGCACGGGCATGTGGAGATCGTCAAGCTGCTGCTGGCCCAGCCGGGCTGCAACGGCCACGTGGAGGACAACGTAAGCTGTCTCCATAGGGCCGCCACGCCAGGGTCTGCAGGGACACAGGGAGGGAGCTCTGCGAGTGCTGCTTGGCAAGGGGTGAGAGGGATCAAATCCTCCTTGATTCTCCTTGAGGATTTGTGTTGCCATCCAGGCCACCTCCCATCGTGGCCCAGCTTGGCAGTATCTACTGTGTGCCAGCTAATACTCCCATTAACTAAAGCCAAAGACAGAAAGATACATAGGCCTCAGCCCAAAATTTACTAAAGGAAGAAGATGATGGACATGTACAAGAACCAGCAGACTAAAGGGGAATAAACAGATTTACAGTACAGACTCAAATTCAGTGTAGGCAGTTTCTAAATCCACTAAGGAGAGAGGGCCAGGTCCAGTCCGCAGGAAATCTGGATTACTAGCCGTTATAAGCTGGGGTTATTATTGGGTGTCTAGAAGCGTTGTTATTACAGTGAAGCATTTTCCCACCCCTTCACTAGAGGTCATTGGAGTGACTAATTTGTGATGTTTCATCAGGGAGGGCGTCCAGATTGTCATGGCTTCTTCCCACTCCTGCTGAGACTCTTAATTTCCTCTCCCAGTTCCCAGTCTGTCCCCATTCCCAAATAACCCCCTTGACTGGGAAACATTCTAAGGAAAGCTGCTCCTTCTGATGTCTCCAGGCCAAAGTGGAGCAGCACTGATAGGTGAAGGCACAGGAACTAACTGTGCAGTGATGGTGATATGGTTCCAAAGTCCAAAGGTCGTAAAGGTCGGGCTGGGTTGGTTCTGTTTTTGAAAGTGGAACATGGGTTTGAACCAGAGCTTCCTTCAGCTCAAAATACTAAAAAGGTAGAGGGAAAAAGTCGTTCTTTGCACCACACTTCAGAGCCCTGTGAGCCCATGCCAACAGGAAGAGCAAACCAGTGCAGGGATTTACTGGCACGAAGGGACTGATGGCTTCTGCAGGTGCCACGACTTCCCCAGGAGCATGTGAGCTGCGGTTGTACCAGGTGTCCTTCCTTCCGCTGGAGCAGAGGGAGTTTTCCACCTATCTTTCCTATCTTTCCTTAAGAATAGTTTATGTTTTGTATGTCTTGTTTTCTTGTTTGTTTGCTTTTACTTCTCCTCTCTCAGCAATGAACAGCTTGCAGATATAGTGAGGCCAGAGAACCACAGTGACTTCCAGAAATGCTGGTCACCTCCGCTAATTGCCTACTTCCTTATTCTTAAAGAAGTAGGAGGGCATCCAAGTGGCCTCCGGAAGAAAACTGGCCTCCCAGAATTCACAGAGTGGGAGAGAGGGACCATAAAATTCAAACCACATGCAAATTGTTTCCTGCTGCTAGTGACAGAAAGGGAGTCCTTATACCAAGACAGAAAATAAGTTTTTGCCTTGATGCGCCTTTATATCTATCTAAATCCCTGCAGTTTAATGGAAACCAAACATTTAACTGAAAATTCTTCTTTCCCAGGTTTAGTGCTTCCCTATGCTTCTACATCAGTGTTCCTCATGGCATTTTGCAGGGGTGGTTATGGCTGTAGGATCAGTTCCCTCCCCAAGAGAAAAGTTAAGAGATCTTTGGCAAATGGCAGGACTTCAAAGCATAGACCATGGTACTTGCATAGACCATGGTACTTGCCTGCTCATTTGTAATGATAAGAATAAAAAATTGTTTCTCCCCCCCCCCCCGTCATCTACTGCCCCCTGCTGGTTGGCACAGTGGTTGAATAAAAGTTCTTCACCGGCAGCCAGCCTTCCTCTGTGGAAAATGTGCAATATGCAGACCTGCGCACTAACCCCTGCGAGGCAAAGTCAAAACGAATGGGTGATTCTTTTCTTGACTGTGATTTCCTTACAGTGGAGGCTGTGCCTCATCCATCCTTGTATTTAAGGCTTAGTACATAGAGGTCCAGAAAAGTTCCCCTAAAGGACTGAACAAATGGCCAGATTCAGGGAACTTTGTCAATTACTGGAGGGTGTTTTGCATTTTCACCTTTTGGCTGTCTGGAAGTTTGACAAATCTAACCAACCTGGCGTATTCTTCTTGTCTTAAGGATGGCAGCACTGCGCTCTCGATCGCTCTGGAAGCAGGACACAAGGACATCGCTGTCCTTCTGTATGCCCACGTCAACTTTGCAAAGGCCCCATCTCCGGTCAGTGTCGTGCGTTTGGCATTGGTGAACAGGCTGCAGTCCACCAGACTTGGGGGCCCCCTTCCTCTGAGAATTGATAGGAGACGCGGGTTTTGTGATGATTCTGAAAACGGAAGTTTTAGTCTGGAACTTCAGAGTTCATGATTTTTACCCCACCCAGAAGGCCAGGAGTGCTAATGGTTAGAGCAGCAGAGACTGGATGCCTGGCTTGTCCTCAGGAGACAGACACTCAGGCACTCACATGAAGGGTTTATTCTAGGCAGAATTATCCAAATGGCACATCCTGAGCCCATGAATACCGCCACATTCCTGGCATTTTTCCTAACGCAGATAGTGTTAGCAGGACCCTGTGGCCCCAGAGTCCACTCTTAGTGGGAAGTTGGTTTCGCAGGACAGCTGGACGTGGCACAGCTGAGCCCAGCTGACCTGAGCTGCTCCTGCTTGGTGGACCTGTGTCCTGTGTTCCAGCTCTCCTCGCTCTCACTCGTGGGTGGTTGTCAGCTATGGTGGACAGAGTTCCTATGTCACAGAGGACACATCTGCCTGAGGTCGTTTATTAACCCCCAATTTTTTTCCTTTCCTGGTCTCTAGGGCACCCCTAGGCTTGGAAGGAAGACAGCTCCTGGTCCCACCCACCGAGGTTCATTTGATTGATTATGTGCAAATAGCCGTCCATTTCCATGCCACCATTAAGCTGCTAATTGTTCCTGTTGGGGTGACAGATACTGAATGTATATGTGTTGTGCCTGAGCTCACCAGCGAACAGAACGCATAATGCCAAGGCTGAAGGCTGGTGCTGTCACAGTGGAAGCTGAGCCAGCAGGAGACGGCCGGTGGGCACACACCGCCTCACTCTGGCCATCTTCCCTCTGTGTGGGGAGCACTTGACCCCAGTCGCTGTTGCTGTTGAGTCTCTGCTCCGTTATGTACAGTTGTAGGAAACTGTAATCTAACCTGAACGGGCAACTTCTGTTCCTCCTCTCTACCCCGCCACCACTGCTGAGAAGTGTCAGGTTCTCACTGGCATGGTGTTTTCAAATTTTCCACAAGTATTTACATTTGCTAATGTGGAACCGTTGGAAAGCTGTTCGAAAATTCCATACCATTCAGGATGGTTTTGTCGATTTTTCTTTTGTCTTTATTATTTTAAAGTAAGTAAGTTGAGGTGACTTTGATCATCAGCAACTTAGACCTGGGCTGGTAGGTTTCTGGTTTAAAAATAAAAGATGGGACGCTAAAGAAGTATAAAACTTACAAAAGGAAATCTCTTCGGTTGGTTTTATTTAGGTGGATGTATTATGTGATTTTTTTTTTATATAAAAGGTATCTATATAAAATTGACACAGTATTTTCAACTTTTATATTCCATGGTAATAAAGACATGAAGAACTACATGTAATAGTACCATATTTTTATTAATAATTGCACAACTCTAACGATAAAGGTTGAATTGTGTTAGAGGAATCGGCTATATGTTTGCCTCTAGAGAAACATAGTGTAGTTCTCCACATATTTATGGATTCCTTTATACCATGTCACACTTACTTTGGTCTCACATGTATTTAAATGTTTGAAGTGCCTTAGACTCTTGCCATATTTTCAAAATAAACTTTCATTAAGCTCTTTACTTGTCCCTGCTTCATCTCTGACAGCTGTCTGCCCCCATCCTATTAGGACTTAACAGCAGTGGCAGCATGAGGTGATGGATGGATTGCACAGGGAGGGTGAATGCCCGGTCCGCTGGTCTTGCATTCTGACAAGAGGAGACATCTTCTGAGAGCACTGGTTTGTTTCCACAGCTTTGCTCATTACTCAGGTTGCACACCATGAGTCTGAAGTTAATTAGGCAAACCATTCGTCAGACAGGTAATCTCCAAGAGGAGACAATGAGTGAACTTTTCTCATGTGCAGAAGCATCATTCCTTGATTCTAATTTTGGGTGCAACGGTTGGGTAACTGGTCGAAACCTGTAATGATGAGAAAGGAGAGGTGAAGCCAGACAGTTGACCCAATAGCATCTGTTTTCAAGTCCTTTTTAAAAAGTAAAGGGGATTGAGTCAATATCGTTAAAATGAAAAAGCACAGTGGCCAAAGCACATAGTAGGTGTTTCAGCAGAGTTGCTGGTGGTGGATTTTAACCCAGGTCATTTGTGCGAGCCAGGTGCTTTGGAAAAATCACTGAGGCTTTTTTAAACCTTTCTTTCTTTCCCTTATTCCTCTCCTTTTCTTTCATTAATTCATTAATGATTGAACTCGAGGAAAAGGCCAGAGACTAGATTTTTCGAGCAGGAGTGCATGTCATCACAATGCTTGCACTGGAAAGCCTGTTTCACAGGCTCACAGGTTCGCATCTTTTAGAGAATTTTGGAGGAGCTGTGAAAAGCAGCACTTGCAATTCAGCTCAATTTGGAACAGTAACAGATGCTCTCCCAGTACAAGCCGGGGGCCTCTGGGGCAGAAGGGCCATCCTCTTCTAGGAACCATGAAAGCGAGGTCACAGCTACCTGGCGTCATGGGCATCCCACTCCCCCGGTCCCCCACCCCTCAGCCCTCACCCTAGGACCGATCTAGCTCTGGGATTTGGGCCAAATTTCAGTTCAGATAGTTATTCGAGCCCAAGTTCCTTCAGATCTGAAATAGCGCAATAAATTAAAGTAGAAGAGTGTTTGTGTTTGCAAAAAATCAGGGCTGTGAGTTTTCTGCCTCTGAATGGCATGGTGTGCCTTTTGAGTAAGGAGGCCTGTACCTCAGGTGGTTTGTGATCCTGGGAATTGTCTTCGTTCCATTGGAGAAAGGAAGGCATTAATATTGTTGGGCGTGACAAAAGTGAGTTCCTACATCTGCATGCTGCATTTCAGATTTCTTGTGCTGAATTTTGCAAAAGAAGACAAGTGCTTGTTTTATCGCGGAGTGAGGTCTTCTTCAATACGCGTCTAACTTCTGGGTAACCTGTGCTGCCTTGTGCCTTGTTTGCTCTGCTAACACTGGCCACTTTGAATGCTTTTTATCTTGGGATCTTGGCACACTATATAAACCAGCCTGATTCTCCCCATGTACAGCTACAATTTATTGAAGCACACATCCATAAAGGGATTTGTGGCAGGATGCTTGGGCAAGGTCCCCAGAGAGGCCAGCAGAGGGCTGGAGCCTCCTTGTTTTATTTTCAGCTTAAGTGAAGAGAAGGCTAAACCTTTAAGTAACAGAGAGCCACTTTTCCAGACACCCTTTCTCTGGAAATTAAGAAGCTGAAGGCCAAAATCCACCCCTAGTCAAAAGGAATAAAGTAGTGGGAACTTTGAGGCTTTAATATTAAGAAAATAAAACTGACAACTTGTCCTTTCCTGTTATGACTGAATGGACTAAACTCTGTACTTATCACAGGGGGTGGGGGCTTGCTTCTGGAAAAAATTACCCAGAACACACCATCTAGCACTAATCCTCCAAATAGATGAAAAGTTGGGTGCTTACCTGTAAATTACCGATACTCCAATGGAACAATTTTCTCCCTGACTGCTAAGAAAACTGAACTTTTTTCCCTCAAAGGAAATAATGAGCACACTAACGATAATCTTTCTGGAAATCCTCTTGGGTCTTTTTGAGGGAAGCCTGCTGCAAGCAGAGACGTTTATGTTTGTGATACTTTTGTGTGAGCTTTTCCCTTCACAGCATGCATAGGAATTTCCTGAGGGAGCTGGTGAGAATTCTGGGCCCCACCCTGCAGATTCTGGTTCCTAAGGTCTGGGAACCTGTGTCATTAAGGAGCACCCCCAGCCTTCAGTCCACACTGAGAATTTTATTACTCCCGAATTATGATACACTACCCTTACGTTCTTTTCTAAATGAATTAGGTGTGGTGGGGAGAACTATAACAAAACGAGAAACATTACAGTTAGTCTTTTATCTTGGATGTGTAAGGAGCCAACATAATCTTTGTGCAGTGATTATCCATATTCAGTGGCATTGCTTCATCTCCTGGAGTAGTCATTTCTAGAAGGCCAAGAACCATGGCTGCCACAGATCCATTTTTCTATGTTTATGGGGACGGGGGGCGGGGGGGAGGTGGGCCAGTACATGAGTGACAGAGGTGGAGCAGGCAGACAACTCTTGGGAGTGTTTTGCTACTTTAATCTTTTCTTTCCCCACTTCCTCGTGAAGGAAGAAGGTCATGACCCATTGCTTTGGCTTTGGAATAAAGATAGTTTTCTATTTTATTTTTTACTGAAAGTACAATTTTTTAAAGCCCTGGGCCTTGGCCAACGACTGTTTAATTCTACTTCCTGCCGTAAGGAAATAACTGATCATATGTTTACCCTGTTCTTACTCAGCATGGCTGTAATTTAGAAGCCAGCTGATTATAAAAATATATGTAAAGTACATTTTGCTGAAGATGATTACCACAAAAGGCTGTGGCTGAGTCGCTGGCCAGTGTCCTAGAGCTGCACACACTCTCACTCCCTCCAAGCCGAAGTTTCTGCCCATTTCCTGAGGGCAGGAAGTGGGAAGTCACAATCAGCACTTTACATAGGACAGATAGAGTTAGTCAGCACTTCTAATGGTGTCCCAAGACACCTAGCCTGAATTCTGGCAGGGATTTTGTAGAGATACTGGAAAGCAAAATACCGTGTTTTATGGGTGCATGACTGTACAGATATGTCTGATTTTCAGGACATTTAGGGAGGAGGTAGCATTTAAGGAAACCAGCTGACCACTGCCTCTCCATGAAAACCTTTGATGATTTAATAGGCAAAGAAATAAGAACTATATCCCTAATTTTCAGATAATGGAAGCTACACAGGAATATTCCGAAGACCAAATGCCAATCTTTTATGTGGGCCAAAATACATTTTATACTTGTTCTTCATTCCCTAGCCCAGGAAGATCCAGTTAACCTAGTCCTAGACCCACCTGAAAGGGTGAGGCTATATGATAGGGAGATAGAGAAAAACACCTGAGCTACAGGTGGGCAGGAGGTGCTTTGCTGCCCATGGTGTGAATGCTATATAAAAGTTAGCTGTAGGAGACCAAGTGCCAGCTGGGCACGCTACTTCTTTCTTATATGTCAGGCAGCAAAGATATCCTGGCTATCATCCCATCTGCTCTGTTATGAAATACTGAATGTGCTTAAATAAACAGGTAATAAAGAGAATATTCATTAATTTGGTTGAGACCCTGGGAGTTTGGAGAGCTCATGACCCGACTTTGTCCAAAATATCACACACACACACACACACACACACACACACACACCTACACACCTGAGAAAAGCCAATATTCTGATAGGAAGCTCACTAAGGTCAGCTTTCATGCTTGGATTTGTAATATCACCTGCCAAGACTGAGAAGTTCTGGTGCCTGGCTGAAACATACTAGTACCATGCTTCCCCAGAAATAAGACTAGGTCTTATGTTAATTTTTGCTCCAAAAGACACATTAGGGCTTATGTTCAGGGGATGTCATACTGAAAAATCATGTTAGGGCTTATTTTCTGGTTAGGTCTTATTTTCAGGAAAACACAGTAGAATGAATGAGTGTAAAAAAAAATAACTGAAGTATGGTATTGGAAGTCAGGAGAATGTTACCATTAGGAAAGCAGGAGGAGATGACTGGGAGGGAGCCTGGGGGGCTGGTGAGTGCCTGATAGCGATCTGTTTCTTAGCATTGAGGTAGCTACACTGTTGTGTTCACTCTGTGATAATTCATTACGTTGTATACTCAGGATTTGTGCACTTTCCTGTGTATTTTAACTTCAGTTTTTTTCATTTAAAAAATGAAAACGTTTGATCAAAAAGGACTTTCTTGCATGGAAGGTTTAGATTTTGTTGATTTGAAGGTCAATAGGAATGAAAAAAATGTAAAACTGGAACTCTTGGCCTTGCCTTTTTTTTCTTTTTCTTTTTCCAATGTTAATAGCTTTGCACATGATGGGTATTGTGGCCATGGCTGGATAATAGTCATTCAGCTGTTCTCAGATACTCCAGTTCTATTTCTGGGTACTACCCCCCTACTTCTGAAGTTAGGCTTAGCCATATGACTTGCTTTGCCAATGAAACATTAGTGGAAGTGACATGTATCGGTTCCATGTGGGAGATTTAAAAACCTGTGTGCAGTTCACCATCCTCTTCCCCCATCATGGCAATCATGAAAGCAAGTGATGAGATGGACTTTTCATCAGCCTGGGTTCCTGAGTGACTGCATGGAGTAGAGTTCCCTTGCAGACCAATTTTACAGGTGTATTATGAGCAAGAAATAAACATTTATTATGTTAAATTGGAGAATTTTGCAGGTGATTTGTTACCATGGCATAATGTAGGCTTTCTTTATTGATATAGAAATTGGTTCTAGGTAGTGGGTGCTGCTATAACCAAATGGCTTAGTAGGTGATTTGTGGACAGCAAGGACAGTGGCATTGGGGACTCCATCACAGAACACAGAAAAGTATTTGAATGACACTTTTCTTAATTTTCACAGGGATGGTACATATCAGTTCCGTCCTAGATTAGATGCACAGGAGAGAAGGTAATCCTTTACCTAGATGCCTTAAGGCACTAAGGACTGAATCTCATTGGAAAGGAAATCCATTTCCTATGTACTTTGTGAGGCAGATTGTATCTTATAAACTTGTAGTTCTCAAACTTGAGTGTACATCAGAATCCCCTGGAGGGCTTGTGGTGACACAGGTTGCTGGGCCCCTCCCCCGAGTTTCTGATTCCCTAGGTCTGGGGAGAGGCCCAAGAATTGGCATTTCCAACAAGTTTCCAGGTGTGATGCTGATGCTGCTGGTCCATGGACCACACTTTGAGAATTAGTACTGCTTGATCGTAAGGAGTATTATAAATAGACTTTATCTCATCTCAACTACAAGTACCTGATGGATGGATATTCTTCGTGTCTGTATTCTTTCATCTTTGTGGGGTTTTGTTTGTTTGTTTGCAGTATCCAGTGATTAAGACTTACAGTTAGCCTGTTCACTGTGGACCTTCTGCTCCCCAGTTTAAAAACTGAGTTTTACAAAGATGCAATTGTTTAATGGCAAATCTTTCTTTCTACAGCTTGTATAATATATCAAGTTATCAAGTGTTTATAAATCCTGTATTTACCCATAATTGGGTTTTAGAATTTGGTCAGAGGACTTGACTTGAATCACAGCAGTCTTGTAAGAAAAATGACCCACATATTATACTTAGAAAGAAAGAAATCTTTATTTATGCCAATCCCGCAGAGTCTCTCTTTGTGTCTGCTCACTCTCTCCTGAATACTTATTTAAAAATCGAGCTCTGAAACCCTAGTGAGGCACAGAGGAGAGGGTGTGCTGCCTTGCCATCCTCTCAGCTGTGCTGTCTCTGAATTCCGTCTCTATGTTCTTATTCTGCCATTGGGCAGAGGCACACAGTGGCTTCCCTTTACAGAGCCAGGACAGTGGTCATTCTGGATGCTCACTCCAACGTCCAAGAGACAGAGGCATCTGTGAGGGAAGGCCCCGGGCCCATAGGACCAGAAACCACCTTGGGGGATCTCCTGCCTAAAGGCATACAGGGCATGTCCATGACTCTGGAGTCAGAGAGTGAACAGAGATGAGTGAGAAGAGGAAGGGGCCATCAGTGTTTCACTGGGAAATTGGAAGCAACTTGATTATATCCTCCCCCACCTATAAATTAATCTCTGAGAGACAAGACTCACTTTCAGAGAGCACACTTGCCGACACTGATCGATGGCAGGCCTTGAATGACCAAAGAACTTGAATGAAGTCCCTCAACATGCTTCATTCAATCATCATCAGGATATATGACCAAATATACAACCAAGTAGCCAGAAGTTTGGTGCCTATCTTAAAAACTTGCTGTATGTTGTGTCATATTTGAGTAGGTAAAACAGAGTACTTTTATTTACCATTATGTGTCAGAGTTTAAGGACTCCAGTTTAGGAGGCCAGTAATCCTACAATTGCTAGAACACAACAGACTTGGATTTGTGAATTTGTTTTGCAGAGTCTTATCTGTGCTTCTAATCCACATTGAAATTAGGGAAGCCAAACAGTGTGATCACCCACCAGTAAGTCTTATAAAGATGACCTTTCAATGATCTGTACATACATTGACCTGTACATGTATAGGAGTTTTATCCAGATGCCAGTATGAGAAATATTAACTGGTACAAACAACCCATTCCATCTGGGTAGGGACGTCCTGTATTTGAAGTCAATATAGATAGGCATCACTTCTTGGCTTTGCTTCTCCCACCTGTTCATTTAATGCCTAATATTAGGTTGGTGCAAAAGTAATTGTGGTGTTTGCAATTATTTTTAACCTTTTAAGCCGCAATTACTTTTGTACCAACCTAATGAACAATGACTTTTCAATTCTGGGGCTCAATTTCTGGTTTCTACCATGATATTAAATACATCTAGAGTTGAAGACGAGTGTAAGATGTTTAGCTCTCAGCTCGAGGCAATGCCAATGAAGAAGCAATCTGCAGGAACCCATTTTATTTGAAGGTGAAAGTTGCTTCTAATCATTTCTTTCCGAGGTGTATCATTCTGATACCTAAGTGGGCAGTCAGCTATCTACGGCTACAATAATTCTGCGGAACACACAGCCCTCAAAGCCTCCGTGACACAACAGTAAGCACTTACTGCTCCCATGTCTAGGTGGTCCGTGAGGCTCATGCAGCCTGGACATTGCTTGTGCTGTGCTGAGGGGTATGAATGCTGAGCTTGGGGGTGTGGGAGTCGGCAGAATGGAGTGCTTTACTTACCACTTGCGGATGAAATGAAAGGATTCCTCATTGCTTGAGGACATCATAACCCTTCTGGCTTGCTGTCTACTGAAATCTCAAAATCCTGAGGCATATATTCCTGGATCCTACTGGAAAGGTGGAGCAGACTGCAGTCATCACTTCAGTCAAGCCTGAGAAACGTGCTTACAGAATAGGAGGAGTGAATGGGAAGAACATGGATGAGGACTGTGTTAACTACCAAACAGTTTGTGAAGCGCCGAAGATGGCGCTGTGAATGAGCCCGTGGCCTGATCCTCCTGTCCTCACAGAGGAAGGCTGACTCCTGACCGCCTGTGGTGTCTCTGCCACGTCTGTCCCTGACAGACACCAAAGCCATGCTGGGTTAAAATAGACAACTTCTGGCATTTACTTCAGGGAGAGAGCCCAGGGCTCTGGCTTTCGACGCCATGGAGATGTCCTCTGTCCGTGGGTTCCAAGATCACCAGGCTCTGCTGCTGCTTCAGTTCCCTTCTAGGAACTCCACTTTGCCCCACACCAAACTAGCAAGTAGAACCAGCCTCATTTACTGAGATGGAGAGGAGGGTGCCTGGCACAGAGTAGGGTTTTCTGCACAGTGAGGCAGATTCTACAAGGTCTTCACGGCAAGTCCCGAGGCGGTCGGTCACATCTGAAGGGCAGTTGTGCAAAAATGGATGAGTTCTGTGCTGCTTACAAGGAAGAGGGTCCAAGTACTGAGCCCAAAATTCAACAATCAGCACACAACACCGCATTTAAATGGTTCCCTCAGGAGAGAGTGAACCAGGAAACGTATAGTCTCTGAATGGGCACCGCTGGTCCCTCTGTGAGGGGCCTTCTAAGGGCATCTTGAAGTCCCCTCTAGCACTGACTGCTTCTTCCAATTCGTCTAAGCACTTTGACAGTTCACTTGGCTCCTCCGCCCAGCCTGACCTATCAGCTCCCCCTTGCGGCCATCAGTGAACACACCCAAGGGCGAGCCAGTCATCAAATACCAGTGTTTTTTCAAACAGGAAGTCATGGGTTACAAAATCAATGTAACTACAAGCACTTTTAAAATTTTAAAAATCAAATAAATCGGAAATCTTAGATTATACCACATATAGTGATGGTGTCATTTCATGAAACTTTACGTGTGTGTGCATGTGTGTGTTCTGGGTCACAAGATAAGGTGTATTTGTTCAGTGGGTACAGTAGAAGTTTCAAAAGTTTGCAAAACCCAGGTCCAGAACATGACGCAACCAGGTCCTATGTAGTTGTAGGTCCTCAGGGCAAGGAATCGTCTTCAAACACCTATTTGGACTCATTCTGAGTCAGGGACTTGGGGGGAGGGGACAGCACAAAAGCAGAAGATAAAGTCTCTGTTCTTGAGGGGCTAATGACAGAGTTAACAAACGGCCACACACAAGAAAAGCTAGTAGACGTGCAGTCACCTGGGAAAGCGGGGCAGGTAGAGCTAAGGGTCGGTAGGTGCTGTGGGCACAGCAGGGGCTGGGGAGATTTATCCTGAGCTGTGCCAAGAAGGAAACAAAGGGCATGAAAGTTCTAAAGGAAAAGGGATGTTTACCTCAGCAGACTAGAGCTGGCAAGGACTCAAGTTGATGTTACCACCTCATTGTTTTCTTCTGGTAACCCATATTTATGACCCCATGGACTGTAAAAGTGTCCAAGTTCATTGCAAGTACCTTTCTCTTTCAAAGTCAGCTTATTTCTCCCTCTCTTTTTCTGGCTTCTCCTTATTATGTTTCATTGTGATAAAATCGATATAACATGGAGTTTGCCATTTTAACTTTTTAAGTGTGCAATTCAGTGGCATTAAGTACAGGCACATTGTTAAGTAACCATCACCACGGTCCATTACCAACGCTTTTCATAAACTGAAATATACAGCAACCGTCAAACAGTCACTACTCATTTCCATTCCCCCTCGCCCCTGACAGCCTCAGCTCTACTTTCTGTCTCTATAAATTTGTCTTCCTAGATATCTCACAAAAGTGAAATCATGCATATTTGTCCTGTGGTGTCTGGTTTATTTCATTTAGCATAAAGTCTTCACGTTTCATCCATGCTGTAGCCTGTGTTGGAACTTCATTCCTTTTTATGGCTGAAGAATATTGGATGTATATGCCATATTTTGTTTATCCATTCATCTCTTGATGGACACTTGGTTTATCACCACCTCATTTTAAAATGAAGGAACTAAGCTCTGAGTGTCTCAGAGTTGCCTTGTTACTTAGTAGGAAGCCTGATTAGAGAGACCAGGTCTCCTGCCTCTTAGGCCAAGCCTTCTCGTCACTACTCCAAGCGACTGAGATCCTGTTTTGCCATGACACCCTTTTACCTCACATTCTGCTCTGGTTTCAAATAGTGAAAAATAATAAATCCTTGTATAGCACTACGTACCAGGTACTCTTTTGAGTGCTTTAGACATGTTAACTCACTGTCTCCTCACAACACATTTATAAGGTAGTTCTGCACCATTACGTTCTGCTTTTTACAGATGAGAAAAACAGAAGCATAGAGAGGGTAAGTAACTTGCTGAAGGTCACACAGCTGTTAAGTGATAAAACCGGGCCAAGAACCCAGCTCCAGAGCCCCTGCACTTATCAGTCCGCCATATTGTTCCTCTTGTAGGGAGAAGGACAGTCTTCACCAAAGCAACACTGCACAGTGGGATTATGTTTTTAATGTTAGAGATATGAATTCCAGACAGGAAATCAGTCTCTGAGATTAACTCAGGAAGACAAGTTTATTCCAGGGGGAAAAAAACCTGCAAGTTGAGTTTCCCCTGTCTTGTATGCAAACATGCATGGCCCCCAAACTGCATGGGTCCCGTGGGACAACTCCCCTGATCAGGATCATCTAATAACTACAGGGTAAATGAAAAATCCTTCAGGACCAGAATCGGTTCCCTGAAACATTATAGACTCTTATCAATTAGAGACACAGAAGTCTGACACGGGATGCCCTTGCTACTGAAAGTACAATTGCTCAGTTTTCCATATGCTTCAGAGTCACGCACTCCAGGCCACCACAGCCACTACAGTTAGGGTTAAGCTAGTAATCTGCAGGCCCCAGAACACACAAGCACCCAACAAGACTGCCTAACTTATATTTAGGTCATTTGACTCATTGACTAGGAATATAGAACCTTCTAGAATAAGAGCGAAAAAGAATCCACAACTGCTTTCTCCAAGCCAGTTCTACTTGGAAAAGCAAGTGATGAGGAAATCACTCCTACCCTAAAGAAGGGAGAAATAGGAGGGAGGTCTGCTGTCTCCAGTAAAACAAACAAGGACATTTAATTTCCAGGCACCACTGAGACAATGTATTATTAGAAAGTCTGAGCCCCAGGCACTCTGTGTCCTTGTAGTGTGGCTGTCTGAGTTCTCCAGGTTGTGGTTTCAGCCAGTAAGTCTAAGGACTTAAGTTGATCCGTCAAGAAGAACAGAAGTTATTTACCTGCCACAGCACATTGGGCTGTAGCTTTATTAAGACTCTCTCAAGGTGTGCTTCTAAAGCGACAGATTTGCTGGCTTCTGCCTCTTCATTGGGGAAGCCGCAGGCTACTAAAATATCAAGAAAGGGCACACACGTACTGCTTTTTTGTGTGTCTAGACATTTTCAATGTTTTCCTTTCATCCTTACCAGTATTAACCAATGTCTCCTACATCAGAAGTAAGGTACCACAGAAATCAGGGGGATACAGTCAACAGAGGGACTGCTTTTCTGCCACAGATCGAAGACTACAGTTCCAGAACCATTCTCTGCACTCAATAAAACACCTTTCAACCCACTTCTGTAAGTAACTCCCGTGATACTCCCTTGCCCAGAAGTCTTCACAGATGGGCATCCTTGAGTTCTAGTGAAGCCCAAGACCCTGTCCAGAACTAGGGCAAGAAAGAATCCGTGAAAGGGGGAACCTTGCAAAACCTGCAGGTTACAGCACTCTGCCAGTTATGTGCAGACCCCAGAAGGGTCAAATAAGCACCAAACAACCCTGTCCTAGTTACATTCAGGTCATGTGATGTGTTGACCCGGGAGAGAGAAACTTCTGGAATGGAAACCAAAGAGACTCCACAGCTACTTTCTCCAAGCCTGTTATAGTTGGAAAAGTAAATGATGATGAAATCACTGAGCTCATGCTTGTGAAACCTTTTCGTAAACTTGTACAGGTACTCTGTAGAAGTGTTAGCTATTTTGCTAAGGGTCGGGTCATTTTTTCTTGAGGTCAGAGTTGTTTTTCATTCTAAGTTTCACTCACTGGCGTCTCTCCCCAGAGCACACAGGCACTCACACAAAAACTGTGTCTTCCAAGCTGCCCCATGAGTATGGACAACAGTTGGGCCAGTGGATGACAAGCTGTAAATGTCCAGATTCAGATTGGATTGTCCGCTACAGTGCTGAACCCCGGCAAGCTGCTCTGGTGGGGGGTGGGGAAGAAGCCCATTGGGTAGTGGGAAGGTTTTTCTGAGGAATCTCCAGCTTCTCTTTTTGGGGCGTGAGGAGGAGGGAGGTCTTCTCAGGAATTAGGATCTGCTGGGAGGCGGCGCTTCATTCCCTTCTGTGTTCCTCTCAGTGTTGGACTAACTGATGCCACCACTGCCCCGGGGTTGCATTGTAGAATGTTCAAGGCTCCTCTCCTTCCCATGTATTTCAGACTCTCCTCCTCTCTAACAGCTTCCTCTCTTGTCCTCCCATACAATAGCCCCTGATAGTTATCAGTTCCTTCTTGTGGGCCTGATACTGACCTAAGCATGTCACATGCATGACCTCATGCATGTCACATGCACGCCACATGCATGACATCATGCAATTCCATTAGCTACTGGTAGGTGGTCACTAAGTCCACCAGTTCCACCTCCCTAACAGCTCTCATGTCCATCCCCTTCTCCCACTGCTAATCGCCTAGTTCAGGGCACCACTCCTGGATTCCTGAGAGAGTGTCCTAATTGGTGTCTCCACCGCGGTTCAGTGTGGGCATATTATTGCCTGTTTAAAGCTACCTGATGGCCCCCTGACATCCTCCATGATCTGACATGATGCAGGTTCCTCTGTCCTTTGGTTTCAGTCCATCCCATTCCTTCATACTCTCCAACTAAGCCAAACCAAACTGCCACAAGGGTTCTTAACCTTAAGCACCCATGTCACCTCTTTATTACTCATAACTTCTCCCCATGTGTTCCACAGAGAGCTCAAGCTCCTTGGGTTCTCTCATTTCTGATCATCAAACACGGGTCTCTTCGCCAAGGAAATGTGTGTATGATGCAGGGAAGCATGTCCCATCCCCCACAAGGGTTACAATGGATGGCCTCGTCCAGATCAGTGGATATATCAGTAGACAGTCGGGATTCCTCAGGACAACACATTCTTAATATTTCCACTCATCTGGAGGGAAGCCAATCGATATGGAGATTTAATCAGCTTAATAAGGGGCTAAACAGGCAAAACACTGACCTCCCTTGCTGGTCTGAGTTTCAGGGCAGGAAAGTATTTCACTGTCACAAGGCCCCCTTTCCATAATGTTGCTGACAACTTCAGTCTCTTCCTCATTTCTCACTAGACCAAAAGCTTGACTCCTGCTCTGCTGAGTGTTTCTTTCCACTAAGAAAGTGTAAATGACCAGTCATGATGGCACACAAAGTAGAATGCTTCCGACTTCATTACGGTTAAAGTGGGAGATTCTTCATCTTTGAAAGCACATTCTACCCTTTGGAAAATGGCAAAATTATTTCCTCTTGTAGGCCACTGGACACACCATGCTGTGTGTACTTAATGTTGTGTATTAAGTAACGTGAGGGACCAAAGAGGAGTCCCTGGACCAGCTACACGAGATTGTACTCTTGCCTTAACTTTATTCACTCTGTTGGCAGTATCAAGATGAGCTTATTTTTAGCCTACAGTTTAGAAACACAACATGATTTCGAGTGTTCATACTAGCATTCTAAAATACTGTGAGGCTGAAATAAAACACCATCTAAGTAGACTTCTTTCCTATAAAATGAGTTTGCATTTCCTTCCTGTTCCATAATTAGAAGACAGATATTTTACCCTCCAGTAAATTTTTAAAAACAGAGAATTTAAAGAGGTCTCATTTCTTTACCCCCAAAAAGGTGGAAATTAAAATATCATTTAGTAAGAAATTTTTGCAATGTTTCATCTAAACAGCCAGACTCATTTTTTAAATTGAAACATTTATTTACATTTTAGGATGACTTTTGCTTTGTAGGTTACCTTAATCCTTCTCATTTCTATAATTTTTAAAAGATTTTTATTAAAAATATAGCTAACATACAATATTATATTAGTTTCAGGGGTACGCCATAGCTATTCAACATTTATATACCTAAAGATCACCACGATAAGTCCAGCAACCATCTGACACCATACTATGCTATCACAATATTATTGACTATATTCCCTATGTTGTATATTACATCCCCAAGACTTAATTTTTTTTATACCTGGAAATTTAAACCTCTTATTTCCCTTCTTCTTTTCCACCCCTTTTAAATTTTTCAATTATAGTTGACATTCAATATTACTTTATATTAATTTCAGGTGTACAGCATAGTGGGTAGACATTTATATAATTTGAGAAGTGATCCCCTGACTGGTCTAGTACCCATCTGACACCATACATAGTTATTACAATATTATTGACTATATTCCCAGCTGTACCCTACATCCCCATAACTACATTGTAACAACCAATTTGTACTTCATAATCCCTTCCCCTTTTTTCACCCACTCTCCCAACCCCCCTCCTATCTGGCAACCATCAACATGTTTCCTGTATCTGTGAGTTTCTGTTTTTTCGTTTATTTTGTCCTTTAGATTCCACATACAAGTGAAATCATATTGCATCTGCCTTTCTCTGTCTGACATACTCCACTCAGCACAATAATCTCCAGGTTCATCCATGCCGCTGCAGATGGCAAGAAACTATTCCCTTCCCTGGCAGAGCAATACTTCACTGTATATATGTACCACTTCCTCTTAATCCATTCTTCCACTGACAGATACCCAGGCTGCCTCCATGTCTTGGCCATTGTAAACAACGCTGCAATGAACATATGGATGCACAGTCCCCTCAAAGTAGCATTTTGGGTTTTTTTGGACAAATACCCAGAAGTGGGATTACTGGGTCCTTCATTGTCTATTGTTATAGCCTTTGTTTTAAAGTCTATTTTGTCTGGTATAACTATTGTTACCCCAGACTTTATTGTTTTTGTTTTTTCATTTCCATTTTCATGAAATAACTTTTTCCATCCCTTTACTCTCCATCTGTGTGTGTCTTTCGATCTGAAATGAGTCTCTTGTAGGCAGTATCTGTAAGGGTTTTGTTTTGTTTTCCATTCAGCCCTCCTATGTCTTTTGATTGGAACATTTAATCCATTTACATTGAAAGTAATTGTTGATCGATATGTAGCTATTGCTATTTTATTTATAATTTTGATCTTCCCCCACTCCCATCTTAAACAAATCCCTCTAACATTACTTATAATACTAATTTGGTGATGATTAATTCGTTTAGCTTTTTCTTGTCTGGGAAGCTCTTTATCTGTCCTTCAATTTTAAATGATAGCCTTGCTAGGTAGAATAGTATTGGTTGTAGGTCCTTGCTTTTCATCACGTTGACTAGTTTGTGCCAATCCCTTCTGGCCTGCAAAGTTTCTGGTAAGAAATCAGCTGACAGTCTTATGGGGCCTCCCTTATAAATTACTAGTTGCCTTTCTCTTGCTGCTTTTAGGATTCTCTCTTTGTCTTTAACCTTTGCCATTTTAATTATAATGTGTCTTGGTGTGGACCTGTTTGGGTTCATCCTGTTTGGGACTCTGTGCTTCCTGGACTTGTATGTCTGTTTCCTTCTCCAGGTTAGGAAAGTTTTAGGTCAGTATTTCTTCAACTAGGTTCTCACTCCCTTGCTTTCTCTCTTCTCTTTCTGGTGCTCCTATCATGTGAATGCTGTTATGCTTGATGTTGTCGCAGAGGTCTCTTAAATTATCCTCATTTTTTTGGATTCTTTTTTTCTTTTTTGCTGTTCTGATTGGGTGTTTTCTGCTACCTTGTCTTCCAAATCACTGATTTGATCCTCTACTTTATCTAGTCTGCTGGTGATTCCTTCTAGTGCATTCTTCATTTCAGTTATTATATTTTTCATTTCTGACTGGCTCTTTTTTATCGTTTCTATGTCCTTTTTTTATGCTTGCTATCTTTCTGTTGAAGTTCTCACTAAGTTCCTTGAGCATCCTTATAACCAGTGTTTTGAACTCTGTCTCTGGTTGGTTATTTGCCTCCATTTTGTTTAATTCTTTTTCTGGAGTTTTCTCCTGTTCTTTCATTTGGGATGTTTTTCCTTTTTTCCTCATTTTTGGCTGCCTCTCTGTGTTTGTTCTATGTGTATATATTAGGTAGATTTGCTCTGTCTCCCAGTCTTGGCCAGGTGGCCTTATGTAGTAGGTGCCCTGGCACAGTCTCCCTGGTCACCTGCTCCAGGTGTTCCAGGAGTTTTCCTTGTGTGGGTTGTGTGTGCCTCCTGTTGTAGTTGAGCCTTGATTGCCATTGGCATGTAGTGGTAGGATTGGCCCTCAAGCTGACTGGCTGTGGGGTTTGGGCACATCCATAGCTTATGGGCTGCTGTGCAGGAGGCTTATCACATTGAGTGGGATTTGCCACAACAGTGCAGACCCAAGTCAGCCACTGCCTGTGATTGGCCTGTTGAGACCACCCTTTGTGTGTCCACTTGTGAAGCTAATTGGTCAGTGCTCTGCTGTGGTCTGAAGCCAACCTCCAGGTATATTGATTCTGGGGTATCTTGGAAGGAGCTCCAGTACAGACCCAGGTCAGCCACTGCCTGTGATTGGCCAGGGACTACCTGGTAAGTGCTACAAAGTGATCCTTGGATATTCGCTGCCTGTGCTAAAGTTGGAGGCAATGGGAGAGGCCACACTGCGAACAGAGGATGGCTGCCACCAGTACCAGGCCTGGTGTAGCTCTGCAAAAAGCCAGGACACCCAGGCCGGCTGCTACCTGCCAGCTCTTTTAAGTTTCAGCCGCTGATAAAGTCTTATGTGGTATGCGAATTGGGGGAGCAGATCTCAGGGAGTCACTAGAGTAGGAAGAGTTGTGGTCACCAGGTGAATGTAGACTCTGGTTTGGTGCCAGTGTTGAGCCTGGAGCTACTCAGCAAAAGTCTCAGAGCACACGGAGGCCAGTCACTGCCTGCCAGGCGACCTCGGACTCTGATAGTATTCTAAGAAAGAGTGCAATATGGGTGGGCCCGACTGCTCCCAAGAAAGTGCCTCAGGCATTAGGGGAGTTGGGTAGGGCAGGATCCCAGCGGAGCTCACCAGACCAATCAGATTCATAGTTGGCTCTTGTGGGGGTGGGCCCAACACAGGAAAGATGGCGCTTGCCTGCCGGCTGCACAGGAAGAAGACCTCACACAGGGAAAATGGCAACTGTCCCTCCAGTCTTTGCCCTGAAGCAACACAACTCAGTCTTTCCCTGTGTGTCTCCAATGTCCCCTGAGTAACCATCCCTCCGCTGGAGCCCAGGGTGAGTACCCGTAAGCGAGTCTGTGTGGGCCCTTTAAGAGGACACCTGGGTTTCTCGCCACCTTCGGTCCCACCCAGACAGTCAGAATCCCCACTGTTTTTCACAGACAGATCTGGGGCTCCTGTTCCTAGCACCAGTACTCCTGGCTGAGGAGCCTGGTGTGAGGCTGGGGTTCCTTGCTCCTCCGTGGGTAATCTCTGTGGCCGAGATATCCCTCCTAATTTGCATCTACCACACGGAGATTTGGGGCCACCCCATTTTGCGTCTCTGCCCCTCCTACCAGTTTCATTGTGGCTTCTTTATATCCTTAGTTATAAGACTTCTGTTCAGCCAGACTTCAAATGGTTCTCCAGGTTGTTTGTTCTGTAATTTAGTTGTAATTTTGATGTATTCATGGGATGAGACAAGCACAGCATTTATCTACTCTGCTTTCGTGGATCCCACTCAGAAATTATTTTCTTTAAACCAAAGGCCACTTCTGTCATTCTTCTATAACAGTTACAGTGAGCCCAGACTATATTTGAGTTAAGGCTCTCGGAACCTTGGGGAAAGTCTGGATTGCAGGCAGTGGCTAGAGTGGAGTTGCCAGAGCTGGGGTTCCCCTCTCTGCTGGAAAAGGCTAGCTAATGTGGGGTCACTGGGTATCCACAGGAACATCAGGTTAATGCAAATAACAAAGGTTGGTTCTCCCAACATCTGTTTCAGTCACCTCTAGGTTATTCCTGCACTGTAGTCTGGAAAGCTAAATTACATTTTCCCATGTCCTTTGCAGGTAGGGTGCTAGCATGTAATGTGGTTCTGGTTCTACCTGGAGGATGACTTACAGGAGTCCCTGAGCTGGAAGTGAGCAATGTGAGGCAGGGTTCAAGGGGATGAGACTGTCTGGCAGACACATTAGCAGACGCATCTGGTTCTGCTGGGGCTGCTGTGGCATCCAGTCCCTAGTTTCCCAGGTGCTAAAGAGTGGAAAGCAGCAGCCATGGTTCGTCTGCTGGAATCATACAAAAGCCAGTGCTTTTCAAACTTCATTGTCTATCAGCATCACCTAGAAAATTTGTTAAAGCACAGATTGCTAGGCCTCATCCCTAGAGTTTCTCATTCACCGGGTCTGTGGTGAAGCCAGAGAATTTCCATTTCTACTAAATGCCCAGGTGATGCGAATGCTGCTGGGCTGGGAACACACTTTGAGAACCACTCTTTTAAGGCCTGATTCCTCATTTCTCCCGGCTGCACTATCTATGGCTGCATTGTTCCTGTGTATAATTTCCAAGCCTGTATGGCTTTCATGGAGACTTTGTGAATCAATTAACACCCTTTGGTAAACCCCTTTTTGCTTAAAGTAGCTTGAGTAGATTCTGTTGTCTGCAACAAAGAACCCTGATCCATTTAGGTTTTTGGTCTCACGTACCTATGCACTAAACGTTCTTGTAAATCTTTCCCCTCTCTCAGTTGAGATCTCCATGTCAACGGTCCCTGGCTTTCTTTCTTTCCTTCCTTTTTTTTTTTTTTTTCATCATGTTTTGTTTTCCTGGCTTTATTTCTTAGAGGAGTCACATGACTCATGCTGACACACACCGGTCCTACCAGATGTACTTCCATTTCACAATCCTATGTAAGTAACTCCCCTTTGTTTTGCAACAGTCCCAATCTCCCCACCTTCTCCAAAAAAAATCAAACCAGGAATGTTCACTGCAGAACAGGGTTAGGGTCTATTGCTGTAAAGGCAAAAATGTCTTGAATTTAGCACTGAAACGGAAGCAGCCCCATAGAAGAAAAAGTAAAATTATAAGAAAGTATTTACCAAGGGGGAAAAAAGTTAGATGGCAGATGCCTGCTTCATACTCAGTTTTTCAAAGAGTTGATTTTTTTTTGGGGGGGGGAGGGGGGTAAAGTATCTTAATGTGAAATTTTAAATAAAAACAACCTAAAAGAGCCCTCTTTGAAGGATATGAGAGTGGATAAGATTGATAAAATAGCATCTTGCTAGGCATGTTTATTTAAAAATTGTTTAAGATATTATTTACCCAATGAACCATAAGGGCTCAAAAAATAATAATAAATAAATAAACCAAACACAATAACAGTCCCTCAGGTAAATGCCCCTTCAGACAGTTTTTTAAATGTGTATCATTTATTTGATAAAGCATAGCAGCCTATCCAGAGAGGAGTTATGCTCTGCTGCATAAATAGGCATTTGGACAGCTTTAAAAATGCATACTCTTTACACCCAAATGCCGAGTGAAAATCCCCATGGAAAGTGGTTATTATGAGCAAAGAGCAACCACTTTTCAAAACCAAGAGGTGGTCTAGCCACATGGTGTCTTTCAAACTTTTCTTCTCCAAGAGCAACATACACATCGACTTAACTTGTTGAAATGACTAGTCGCTTCAGGGCCTTGGTTGAGAGACTTCCCAGGGAGGGTGAACTGACCCTCCCTGAGCTCATGCTGGTCAGTGTCCTTAGCCTTCCCTGCTCACCACAATCACCTGGGAGCCTGTCTAGGCCCCACTCCGGTAAAGCTAGGACACAGAGTGTTCTCAAAGCTCCCCAGGTGATTCTGATGTGCAGTCAGGGTGGAGAACCTCCGTGCTGAATAATCTGAAGCCCAGGGAGGCCAAGTGACTCACCCGAGACCATACAGTAAGCCTAGAGGAGAACCCAGGTATCTGGATCCCAGGATTCACTCTTAACTGCCACTCCACATTCTCTGCTTTCCTTTCAGACTTGCCTTTGGGGTTTACTTTTAATAAGACTTCATACTTTCTTTCATTCCATCTTCACTTAAATTTTATAAATAGTGTACAGTAGTTATAAATTACCAGACATTTAGAAAACACAAGGGGAGAAATAGATGTCCATTCCCCAAATACGGGTTCAATTAGTACTGTTGTACTAATTGTACTAGATTCCCTTAGATTCCGTTTGCTTCTCTTTATATTTTCCCTATTTGTAAATATGAGTTTATATGTTTGTATATTTTAAAATTTTATATTTCAAGTATTCTACCTTACTATAAAATCTCTGTTGGTTTTATATTATAGCTGACCCTTGAACAATGTGGGGGTTAGGGGCTCCTACCCCCTGCATAGTTGAAAGTCCACATATAACTTTTGACTCCCCCAAAACTTAGTTGATCCTTATTATCTGTGGGGGATTGTTTCCAGGATCCCCTAGGATACCAAAATCCATGGATGCTCAAATCCCCTATATAAAATGGCATAGAACAATGCATACAGTCAGTCCTACACATCCTTGGACGCCCATCCTCGGGTCGAAACAGACCAGGTATTTATTGAATAGAAAAACAACCAATGTGTAAGTGGACCTACGCAATTCAAACCCATGTTGTTCAAGGGTCAATTGTAATTTTAAAATTAATATATGTGCACTGAAAATTTCAAGGAATATAAACATGCACGGTATAGAAAATGGAAGGCACTAAACCCTCTCCATCTCAGTTTCTAGAGAAATCTTTTTTCTATTCATCTTCTAAAATGGGATTATATGATGGGTACAGTTCTGTAATTTCTTTTTTTCTTTTTTCTACTTAAAAGAATGCTTTGGGCATCTTTCCATGCCAGTACATACCAATCTACCTCATTTATACTGTTCCATTGAATGTATATTCCAAAATTCAGTTAACCAATCTCCTACTGAATCATTTAAAAGCCTTTTCTATCAAAAACAAATAAACATACACATAACTAACCAAGTGAATGTCCAGGCTTCCTAGCTCGGGCTCCAGTCCAGCCCGGAAGGACACTCTGAAGCGCGCCTCCCAATGCCAGTGTCCCAGCGCACACACTGTGCTCTGAAGATAGAGGGGCTGGGATACTCCTGTCATTGACTCCCTGACCCGTGGTAAAAAAAAAAAAATACCATCCCACAAGGAGTGACTCTGATAATTCACCTCATATCCAAGGCAACTCAAAGAACGGGGGGAACGGGGAGGCCAGGCCCAGGAAGAGACTGATCTAAATGTGCTTTCAGAAATCCCCAAAGCTGCCATAATTCAAGGACTTCAGCTCTGCTGTGCAGACTAACCTTTGTTTCCCGGGTCCCTCCTGCTGTCTGCTCAGGGATGGGAGACAAAATGTAAATAGAGCCATTCAGCTACAGCCCACAGGTGTTTTTTGTTTTGGGGTTTGTTTGGTTTTTTTTTGTTTTTTGCTTTTTTTTGTTTGTTTTGTTTGTTTTTTGTTTGTTTGTTTTAAACATCAAGGAAGGAAAGGAAATAGAAACTCATTGCCAAAGAGTGAATTTTGCAGAAAGCAACTTAGCAATGTTTCAAGAGCTTTAAAAATGTTCCTGAACCTTTGACCCAGAGATGCTACACCCAGGCAACCTAGCCTTTAAGAAAAGAATCCGATTTGTGCAGAAACATTAACAGCCCCGGCTCCACAGCCAAATATTAAGAGCCAAGCACCAGAGTTTGAATCCTGGATCCACTCTTTACTAGGGTGTGACTTTGGACACGTTACCTGTCAGTGCCTGTTCCCTCATCTCTGAAATGGGAATAATACCTGTGCCTCCTCACTGGGGTCTTGTGAAGATGGAATGGATTAACTGACATAAGCCATTTAGAAAAGGACCTAGAAAGATTTGTAAATGTTGGCTATGAACACTTGTAACAGCAAAGACTGATGGGAAACTGCTTAAATAAATAACAGAATATTATATAACCACGAATAACACCATGGAAAAATGCTCACAACATAATGTTAATTGAGAAAGAATAAAAAACAACTTTACATAAAACATGATATCAATTGCATACAATTGCAGCAAAATATTAGAGCTGACGAAGATTATGAGCATTTTTATGTTTTTACATATTTTATGAGGTTTTCTATAATAAGCGCCAATGACTTTTATAATCAAGAATAGTCTTTTTAATAAAAAAGCATCTTGGGAAATATTTATATATATATATTTATATATATATTATATTATATATAAATATTTATATATGTATATGTATATATATGTGTGTGTATATATATATACACACACATATATATATATATATATATACACACACACACATATATATATTCCCCCCAAACTGTGCTCATCCTGTTCTCCCAACATAAGAGCCAATTCTGTCTCAATCAGAGGGTTAAGGGTTGTTTGTGGGCTCTCTGGGCCTCTCCAGTACGTGTGGCCCTTCCCCCACCACTGCTGCCCTCAGTGTTCATACTCCTCTCCTCATCCCTTTACTTGGCCTCCTCTCAGAATAGATTTCTATGAACTGATTCAGGCTCCACTGTAAAAGACTGTTAATGCTTAAAGTGTTATGCTTCCCATGAGAATATATGTGTTACCAGGGAACCAAGACAGAGGATAAAATCCCTAACAGCGGAATTTTAGGCAACATCAAAACAAAGGAGGAAGCTGTTGAATAAACAGGAAGGAAAATTGTTCCTAGTGCCCCTCCAATCAAATCCCATTGATTCATTAGGCTGGCCTAGCTCAAAACCACAGATAGTTCAAAGTGAAAAATCCTTATCTCGAAAGAGGTATGGACCTTGATCAACAAATAGGAATGAATAAACCTTGTTGGCGGTGGCATGGAAGAGGGCTATAGAGTTCATTCGCGCAGGAAAGAGTTGTACTATTTTGAATATAATATAGGTCTTTAATGAGCCATTAGGGTGTCAAGAAAGAGTCCCTAGGGATTATGTCAATTCCTTAGTGAGGGCAAGAAAAAGACCAGTGACTTCCAAAATCTAGATAACGCCTGACTTTCCGCCCACTATGGGTAGGAGGAAGGAGAAATAAATGCCTTTTCCACTTTCAGAGGGCACTGTGCTGTGAAAGAAATGATTAGAATTTACATTGTCTGAGCCCAGGTTTGTAACAAAGAAATTGCTTCACAAAAATTATTCATTCCCCCCTATGCTGTGGCCTCATCCCAGGAAGTAACAAGTCAACTGTATCCAATCAGGGATTAAAGATAATAAATAAAAGAGTAGCAATTAATTGTGCTTTCTGATTTAAGAGGCTGGGCCGCCTGGGTCATGCTTGAGTGGCTTATCAAATTTAGCTCTATTATGACTGTCTTGTATTTCAATTGATGTTTGTGCCTACGTCTGAAGGCAGTTGTATCACAAGGCTTTTCAGATATATAAAGAATTTAAATGTATAGATTGTTGTAGGATTCTATCATTCTTACCACATGAGGCAAAAGTGCTGGAAATAGCAGTTTAATGAGTCATGCAAAGCGGTGCAGTATTCAAAGTCACTGATTCAATTATTTCCCCCCCTCCAAAGGCCACACTGGGCAGAGTAATATGGTTGTTTTCTAAATGCCATAGTTCTGACTTGCCTTTTTGTAATTCTTGGTAATTTCCTTGCTTTCTGAGAAGCAAAGGCATTCCAGGGACCAAAACCTGAGGCGGTCTGATAACCAGAATCATTTTCACAGCCAAACAAGGGGAAAAAAAAAAAAAAAAGGTGAGGCAATGGGCATAGGGACTGGCGCTGCCAGGCTCACAATGAATCCACCCCTTCCTGAGCTATTGCCAGAGCAGAACGTGGAGTTGGGTGCCAGAAGGGCTCTTGCTGGAACACAGGGAGGGCCCCCGCACCCCCTCCCTGGCCCTTTCCACATTCTTGGCCAGAGACCTCTGAAGTTGCCCTCAACAGCCCCAACAGGCAGTGGTCCCCCTGCTTGAACAACAAATCTAATTTTAACGATGCACTAATTCTTTCATTTGCTGCCCTCAGTGTTTTTACCTCCAGGCCATACTTTTACCTGCCAACTCAGGTAAATAGCCTTTAATAGGACAAAGGCTTTGAGAGGTTATACTGTACTTGACTTTGTGCTGAGACTTTGTGCTTTCAGGTTGAGTCCTCAGAAGAGAGATTTTGTCATATAAACCAAGCGTCAGTCTCCCCTAAGGGTCACCTCCTTGTAGTGCCTTGGGAAAGGGAAGGGTGGTTTATCTGCTCCTGCAAGCAGTGCTTTCCTCCCTGCAGGGTGAGTGTCCCCGTTGCTGCCCGAGCTGAGGACAACCAAAGGAAATGATAACTTAGGCAAGAAGGATGTAAAATTGAACAGAAATACAACTTTCTCCATAATACAAAGGAATAGCTCTCAAGAAAGAAAAGGAACAAAATTTAAAATTGTTATCATGTACTTGACCACATAGAAGTCAAGTGAGAACTTGAAAAACCGATAAAAATACAAAAAATTAACCAGGATGCTTAAATTCAGCCCCTACCTTCTTTCGACAGCATCATATGGGGTAGCACAATTTGTCTGGACACCATGGTGGGATTAGGCCAGACAATTCAAAGTCTCCAGAAACCCCACAGACTTTAATAATAGGATTTTAGAAAACCTTCATAATCTGTCATTTGGCGATTTGTGACACTCAGGTCCGTAGCCACAAACTGGTTTGATATAAATATCATGTGTTTGTGGGCTTACTGAAGGTTCTTGTACATTTTCCAAAGGGACAATCACATTTAGCCCCTCTAATTCATTAGACAACTATCAGGCATAGGTATGGTGTTAGTTTGCAGAGTTGCATACAAAGTACCACAAAGTAGGAGGCTTAAACAGCAGAAATATGTTGCCTAACAGTTCTCGAGGCTGAAAGTCCAAGATCAAGAGAGGGGACACAGAGGTGGGGTCAGTCCCCCTAAGGACTGTGAGGGAAGGCTCTGTCCCACGCCGCTCGCCGCACCTCCTGTGGGTTGGCTGGCGATCTTTGCTGTTCCCTGGCAGGTAGAAGCATCCCCACCCCCACCCCTGCCGTCTCCGCCTTCGTCTGCACGTGGCGTTCTCTCTGTGTGCGTGTCTGCGTCCACATTTCCCCCTTTGATAAGGACATCAGTCCTATTGGATTAGGGGCCCACCCTAATCTAGTGTGATGTCATCTTAACTAATTGTACCTGTAATGACCCCATTTCCAAAGCAGGCCACCTTTAGAGGCACGGAGGGGTTAGACATCCAACACATGAATTCTTAAGGGTCACAGTTCAACTCATAAGAGATATCTTTGCTTTTTTTAGGGTAAAATGGTTGGGTGGCTCATTGAAATTTGCTAGTATGAACCTGGCCTTGGTTCCACACAAAGCTGATTTATAAATAAAGACAAATAATATCAGATTTGTTAAAAAAACAAACAAACAAAAAAAAACTCTAACTACTAACTAACTGAGCAACTTTGGGTGAGTCCTTTAATCTCTCTGGATTCTGTTCCCTCATCTATAAAAATGAACAGTTTCGGAGAAGCTCTCACGTCTTTTCTAGTACTAGAAATTGAAGCCCAAATGGCATAGAGGAGAATTTATAATTTATATTAACAATAAAATGCTAAATATAGTTTTACAATGAGCTTAGGAGCTTATTGTCAGATAGTAAAGACATATCCCAAAAATATAAAATAGGTACTGTGCAGCTGCTAAGACAAGCAGACTCGCTTCTGTAGGTGTCATGTGCACACAATTATTCAGTGAGTGGTCCTAAGTTTCAAAGAATTTTTGGCTCCATGATGGACACATTTGCTTTCTTGGGCTCTCTGTACAGCTACCATGTCAGCTAAGTAGCCCTGGGGTGACCATGGTCAGAAATAACAACTAAATCAAAGCTAATAACAAAAGCACAGGTCACTTCTAGACAGGGGTTAGCTCTCACATAGGGTGCAAAATACTTACATGTCCGAAAGCCAAAAACCATGCTCTTTCTTACAGGTCACTAATTAAGCTCCTGATAGAACTTCTCTAAAACAATTATGTTCACAGGACTGTGAAAATACCAGCATCTATAGTAGCAGCATTATTTTTAATCACCTAACAGAACATGAGCACACCAGAGAAACTACTTTTTACTCTATTCTTCTACTTCTAAGCAAAGCACTGCTAGATGTCCTTGGTTTCAATGCTGAGTACAAGTATAGATGAAATCTCACTAGCTTCCGAATGTTATTTTGCCTGCCTCTGGGACAACAGTGTTCCTGATCTTAGCCTTTTGTGAATAAATGTCATCTCAGATGGGGAGAAACTGAAAGACTAGATCACTCTGAATTTCTTGCTTTGCTCCTCATCACTATGCTTAGTCTTAAAATGACAGAAGTGTCTACCTTTGCTTCTGCTTTATTTCATTAAAATGTAAATAAGCCCAGTCCTGAGTTACATACTGTCTGCAAATGCACTTCTTTAAGAGAAACAAGGTCTACCTTAAATCAATAACAACTGCAACCAATAACAATCAAGCAACTTGTTTCAAAGGAGATAATTTTGCAACAAGGACATATTGCCACCCGGGGGTATTTCTTAAAAGGATATGCTTTTCACAGGGAAAATAGTAAATTATTAAAGATCTACCTGATGGAATTTTATGTATTGATTTTAAGTGAAGGTTTTGAAGTCTATGTAATGACGTGAGGAAAAGTATATTAGTAATGTCACAGGGAAAAATCAGGCTGATAAATGTGTTCTTACAGATGTGTGTATAGGGATTAACAGCAGCAAGTCCCACACTCTTGCCCACGCCTACTGATGTGGCCCCCTGCCTACCTCTCTGACCACATCTGTCTCTCTCTCCCGTCTGGCACTGTGCTCCAGGCACCCAGCGCCCCCTCTGGTCCCTCACACAGCCAGCTGGTTTTCAGGGCTTTTGCTCAAGCTCCTCTCTCTGCCTGGAATGTGCTTTCCCCTCTCTTCACCTGCTAGCTCCTTCCTGGACAGTCATCGCTCCACATCACCTCTTTGGGAGCCTTTCCCTGAGCACCTGATCTAGAGAAGAGACCTCTTGTCTCCTTATCACTTGGTTTTATTTTCTCCCTAGTGCTAGTGAAGGGCGGAAGTTATCCTTATGTCACTTACTCCTTTATTGCTTTTCTTGTTTATGATATCAGAAGCTTTGCTTATTGTTTAAAATGATATCCCCAGATCCCAGAATAGAACTTGGTCAGGGAATATCTGTTCTACGAACGAATGAAAATATGCATAAGAAAAAGGAAGGCAATACATCAAAAAGGAAGGCAATGGTACTGGGGTTAAGGGTGATTTTTTTTTCTCTTCCTTTTAATATTTTTTTATGTTTTTTATAGTATTATTCTATTTCATAATGAAAAAAAGTTAAATTATTGCCTTTCCTTTCAACATGCCCACATGAACATAAAAAGAACAGTCCTATTATATACTCCAAACTGTGATAAATTCATCATTTGTTTCCTTAGTAAACCAACTCTGTAGATCTTAAAGAAAGTAAGAACATTTGCATCTGCTTTGGGAAATTTTAGACCTGATTCAAAGAGAAACTGATCACGTTAAATCATGCAAAAGTATCCTATTTTTTATCTTTCTTCTGGAAAACTATGTAATGAAAATTGTGTTTAGAAGGTTCATCTCAACGTAAATCAAACTTTCTGTAAATACCCTGGGCTCATACTTGCATTTGGCTTTGAAGAAAGGGCTTAGTTATTGTATCCATTCTAAGTAGCTTGCTTTGATTTTTTCTTTTTTAAAAAAAAACTAACCTCATATAAAAAAATCTAACATCGTATAAAACTTCTCATGACTCTATTAGTGAAATGGCTATCATATATTTGATAACATGGATGGTAGGTACACATAGAAATGTCTGGAAGCCATGAATTTTGACCAGAAAACCCTGAGGGAAGAGGGACAAGAAAAATGATGTGTTTTAATTGTTCAGTGTGTCTTTTGATAAGGATTTACCTGGTTCTGTAGTTAAATGAGGGGGGTGAAAAGGAAAAAAAAAAAACATTCCCCAAGTATCAAAAAAGACAATGAGGAATGGAAGTTCCTCCAAATGAATGGCCTTTTATGCCACCTACTGGATTGTTTTTTGCACTGCTTAGTCATGCCCCGATTTCAAGGTGGGTTGATTCCTGGCCTCTGGCAGTCTACAAATCTAATCTCTCTAATCCCCAATTGGACTACCTTCCCTCCTTTCTTTCCTTCCTTTCCTCCCTCCCTCCCTCCCTCCCTCCCTCCTTCCTTCCTTTCTTCCTCCCTTCCTCCTTTCCTTCCTTCCAGGCCTGGGACTATCAACTGATACTCACTGGCCATGAGCTGTGGTTCTATTAGTAAAAAGCACCTTCTGAAAATTATCTCTTCTGCAAGAACTTGCTCAAGGCTCCGCCTCTGACCAACCCCAGGGGCAGACTTAGCCTCTTCTGCCGAGTCCTTCCTGGTTGACAGCTAACTTCACCTTTGTGTTGGTAAGGGCTGGTGTGCCTGTCTCCCCCCTTGCGTTTGAGGATCCTGGGGGCACATTGCTTCCTCCCACCTGACCTTACCCTGGAATGTGAGAAGGGGTGGTGCTAACTGAGGCTGACTTTGTTCAAGAGCTAGAACTCATTTAATCCTCACAACAACCCTGTGAGTAGGTAATAGTATGCCCATTTTATAGATACAGAAACTAAGGCACAGAGAGCTCAAGTAACTTGTCCAAGGCCACCAAGGTAGGAAGTGGTAGGCAGTCTAGCTCCATGGCCTGGGCCCTTCGCTGCTATTCTATCAGCCTCTCGGAGAACACTGTGGTGTCTTGTGCACTTCATGTATGAAACTGGCCCTGCGTTCACCTGTCACGGAGGGTCACTGTGCTAGGTCTTAGCACTGCCCTCCAGGACCCCTGTCCTCTCGGCCCCGCTCTTCTCTGTGTCCTGGGATACTGGCCTCGAAGGACAGCATGAGCAGGCCCCCTTACCCTCTGGCTTTGGTTCGGGTGTGGTCCATGGGAAGCAATCATACAACCGCGGAGGGCAGCAGAAAGGCAAGAAGGGGTATTTCTTCCCCTGGTTTTCTCCCTGTTGGGTGACCAGAGGCTGGCTGTGAGTGGGTCTCTGCTGAAGGCACAGTCCTGGCCAGCCCTCTCCACAGCTGCAGCAACTCTCTTGGGTTCCTCCCCTTGTTTCTTCAAGGTGGTAATGACTCCTGCTGGCAGCCCTGAAGTGCTGCATCATCCCAAACTGTTTTCTCTTAGCCCTCCTCACACCTCTGTAAATTGTCCCTTTGTTCCTTCCCCTCCATTCACCACCTGAGGCTGTCATCCGCTGCCTATCAGTGCCCTAATTCAGCCTCCAAACACCTCCCTCACCGGCTGAAACTCCCCCGCCACCCCTATTCCTCCCCCCCCCCCCCCCCCCGTGGAATTATCCTGTGGGTCATGGTTTTGGGTTTCCAGATATTCTTTGTTGAAAGGCAAATGATAGGAATCCCAAACCAATAACAGCTGTTTATTAGATTGCTTCCTAGCCCTGAGCCAGGACAAAATAGGTTTTGCAGTGAGGAATGGGAACAAAGGGGTTGGGAAGAATAAGCCAGGAGGGGAACAGGAGGAGAAAGGAGATAATATGGGCCCAAGGACAAACTCTGCCTAGACCCTAAGGACAACTTCAGAGAAAGCTCTCTCCTGTGATGGTGACGGTCGGGCACTGGAGGGCACAGAGACAGGTGAGAATCACAGCTCTGTTACGTAAAAGCTGAGTGCACTTAACCTCTCAGAGCCTCTTAATTTATAAAGGGTGAACAGTAATAGTATATGTTTCATAAGGTTGTTAATGAAGATTAGTTGGATAATGCAAGCAAAACACTTCTTGCAGTATTGGCCAAGTGTTCTGTGATCATTAGCACTTATAGATTATATTAAGGAAGCATTTTGGTTTGTGAGCCCCGCTGAAACCATGTACTTTGCAATCAGTGAGCTATGTGAAGTCCACTGAGGGCAAGTGCTGTATGGAAAGCAGGGAGCTCTGAAGTCAGCAAGTCTTGGGTTCAAATCTTGGTCCTGTCAATTCATAATTACCTGAACTTGGGCAAGTTTTACTTAAACTTTTCATGTCTCAGTTTCCTCATCCATGAAATGGAGGCGATTTTACCTACCTCACAGCGTTATTAGAAGGGTCAAATGATAGCTAATAACCATCACATAAAAGATACTCAATTTTATTTTTCTGCTTTTAAATCAAGATGATTTTGAACATATATATTGCTGAGGGAGAGAATGAGAGGGAGAGAGAGATAGAGATGATAGAGCTAGAGCTAGATCGAGAGAGACAGACAGAGACAGAGACCAATGCAACTGTGGGAGTTGGAGAGCCTGAAATCTGTACAGCAGGCCGACAGGCTGGACGCTCCCACAGTATCGCTGTGTTATACCCTTTAAACAGAATTCCTTCTTAGGGAAAACTGTGTTTGCTTTTATGCCCCTCAACTGATTGGATGAGAACCACCCACATTGAGGAAGGTGATCTACTTAAAGCCAACTGATTGTAAATATTCATTACATCTACAAAATACTTTCACAGCAACATCTAGACTAGTCTTTGACCAAACAACTGGGCCTCATAACCCAGCCAAGATGACATATAAAATTAACCAGCACAATGACCATTTGAGTTCCATTTAGTATAATCCTTTAAAGACCATGGGATAACTTAGCTTTATGGTATGTGTGTGTGTGTGTGTGCGCGCGCGCGCGGGCGTTTTCTTTGCGTCTCTTTTAGGTCATGAATTTTCAATAGGAGAATAGAAGAAAATTGGTTCTTGGGTGACAAAAATATCCTAGGTATTACAATGGCTAGTGGTCCTCTAAACTCAAAGCCTATCTGATAAAATCTTATTCCTTTTATTTAATTTCTCTCATTAGGAAGAAATGAAATGATATGTTATACATTTTATATTATATAATTTGTTTTTTAATTAATTGATTTAAATTTATTAAAATATTCTCCTAGGGGGTGATAATGCACAAAAAAGGTGAAGAGCACTCTTTAGGCCCTTTTGCAGAACATATTTAAGCATCTCTAGCAACAAGAGGAAAGACACAACACAGTGTTTTATATCGATTAGGTTGGTTTCCAGCCTTTTTGCTGTTCCATCTTTAATTTTATGAATGATGAGAGGAGTTTGTGTTCTTGGATTTCGCCAATCTTTAAAAAAAAAAAAAAACTGTGTCCATTAAGTTGTAGTAACTCAGCATTAAAAGTAATTTCCATAGAGATGTGTTCTGTGGTCAATAGCTGTAGCACTAACATTGCATTACTCAATTTCTGACAGCCAAACCTGCGCACTCCCTCCACAGCCGCCCCTGGGTTCATCCTGCCCAGAAGAACCTTATCACAGCCTTGATGAAACAAGTTATATTTATGATGATGACTTACAGTTAGATCTACAGCCAGGACCTCTTCCTTCTGAGCCTCTGTCCTATTCAAAACACCATTTATTTCAAGAAACCGCTAGTTATTTCTGTTGCGCGTCAAATGAGCTGCCAGACTACTGCCTGAAATAAACCCGCTTGTTTATGGGGAACTTTCAAAGTTTCCTTTTAAACATGAGCTTCTTAAACAACCAGAGCATTGCCTCCAGCTCCATCCCTCTTTAAAATATGTGACCTGGGCAGGTAACTGGACAACTCAAAGCCTTGGTGCCTTCATCTTAAAAGTGGGAATAATGACGAAAGACTGCCCCACTTCAGGAAAACATTCAGTAAACCACAAAATGCTGCTCAATGTCAAGTCTGATTATAATGAAGCAAAAGCTCCAGTATTTTCTGCAAATATTACTAAGAGTATTACTAATGAGACACCACACATGCTGTTCCCTGTAACCGTTTATTCTTTGCACACTCTGGGCCTGACTACTTGGCCTCGTAATTCAGGTCTCTACATAGAGTTACCTCCCTAGAGAAAACCTCCTTGAGCCCTGGTCATAATCTGTCACCACATCTTTTAATGGACTTTCGTTCTTAACACTCCTCACAATCTGTACATACACATTTATTTCTATGATTATGTGTCATGAGAGCAAGTTCTCTGTCTGCCATGTTTCGCAGCTATAGCCTTAGTGTCCAGCACAGAGCCCAGCACCTAGTAGGCATTCAACAAATATTTATTAAAAGTGAATAAACATGGCTGTCTTTTCTAAGACTCTCTTCCCCAAAATATGGAGAGAAGATCTGGGATTTATTTTTTCTTCCTATTTTCCCCAAAGGACTCTTTTCTCTTTAAAAAAAACAAACAAAAAAAAAAATAGAAAAGAGAGCTTAACTTCTGTGTACACATGGCTAACTCTTTTTATCCAAACTTTTAGAGACTTTATGAATGAAAAAGTGATACTCAAGAAACTTTCCAAATTACAAAAGTTGGGACAGGGTTGACAGAAACTCCTCTCTTGAACTACAGTGACCTTGAATTCCAGTGACGGTCTTCTGACAGCCCCACCCCCTCCTCCCCTGGGCCCACTGAGGAACCTGCCGGGCATGGGCATAGCTTTCCTGAACATCTCCCCTTGATTTTCAATCTTGCCGCTCCTCCATTTCTTCCCTAATCTCCATTAAAACTGCCCTGTCATGCGTTGCCTCCCTTAGGAGATTGAATTTGGCTTTAGTTTGAAATTGAGCTGTGATACACAAATCCATTTTCATGTGATCATATGTTTTCCCTTGAGAATAGTACAGACATTCATTCAACCATTATTTATGATTAAGCCACTAGCCTCTGTATAAAAATATTGTGTTGGATATTGAGGAAAATCCAAAGACTGATAAACTCATGGTTCTTGACTGATTTCCATTTCCCCAAAGAATGGCAGGATAGATGCTTTGAACAACTTCCCACAACAAAAGACTTATAAATTCTGGATAACATGTTATAAATATCCTATAAATTCATAGCTGACAAGATAATAAGGAAGTAAGAAAATGGTCTAGTTTCATTTTTTTTGCATGTATCTGTCCAGTTTCCCCAACACCATTTATTGAATAGATTGTCTTTACCCCATTGTATATTTTGCCTCCTTTGTCATAGATTAATTGACCCTATAGGTGTGGGTTTATTTCTGGGCTCTCTATTCTGTTCCATTGATCTATGTGTCAATTTTTATGCCAGTACCACGCTCTTTTGATTATTATGGCCTTGTAGGATAGTTTAATATCAGGTAGTGTGAGACCTCCAACTTTGTCCTTCTCTCTCAAGATTGCTGTGGCTATTCAGAGTCTTTTGTGGTTCTATATAAATTGTAGGATTAATTGTTCTAGTTCTGTGAAAACTACCATTGGTCTTTTGATATGAAGTATATTGAATCTTTAGATTGCTTTGGGTAGTATGAACATTTCCCCAGAGGTCAAAACCAAAGAAGAAGCTAAAAAACTGAGAGTTAGAGAAGGGGTTCTTTGGGTATTCTGGTGTTGGTTGTACCTATTTTAGTGACCCGGGGGCTTGTCTTTTAAGACTATCACAGGACTAGGACATAAGCCTTTTGGTTCTCCCTGAAAACTGAGTTGGAATTGATACCCCAACAGAAAGCTGGGGCTTTTAAAAGGATACACCTGAATAAAGTATGGACTAGAAAAATCACACCCCTTGGCCAAGATGACAAGGAAGCTTGTGTACCTGGGCCTTGGTTTTGGAGGCAGGGGTAAGGTGTAAGGAAGATATCTTCCATGAACATTTGTAACCACAATCCTGTCCTCACAGAGTTTTGGTGGTGTAATTTATACCAGCTGTGAGGGCTGGGAACCGCCATTCAGACATATTAATACCAAGAAGTGTTTCTGGGCTGTCAACACCCTTGGTGGTGTCTAGCAGAAGCAAGAACATACCATCAATCCAGGTTGCCTTTCCCACAGATAGAGCCCTACAGACCATGAACACAGAGGCCCAAATTTCAAAACTCATGCAAAAATAAAATATGATTTCAGCCATCTTGGAGTTTACAATCATTTAGAAAGACAAGGCACATATTCAATGAAATGTTATGCTAAGATCAATTTCACAAGCACTTTGCAGAGCAATTGCTTCAACCCAAAACATATGATTCTCAAAGGCAAAAATTTCAGGTACCAGAAAGAGCTAGTGAAGAAAACTTTTGTACAGGCAGGACCTTTTCTGTGCCCCTAAAAATCACTTAAGACTTCTTGATCCTACAGTTAGCTGGCTCCCTGGAAGTAGGTGAGAATTAGGAGGCTTGTACTTGCATTAGGAGAGCCTTATTCTCATTATAAACTGATTACCAAATCTAAATGATTTCTCATCAGATATGTTGTCAAATCCCTCAAAAAGCATTCAGAAAGCTATTTCTAAAATCACATCAATACATAGAAATGTCGCCTCCTACAGCAAGCAACTTATCCTCCCTTCTCCAACTGTATGAAACAGGTCTTCCCTTGGCTAGGCAAAGAGTTCTAAGCTGTAACACCCTAAAAGCACTATCCATAACAGAAAAAATTCGATAAATTGTACTTGATCAAAATTCAAAAATTTTATGCTTCCGTAGACACCATTAAGAAAATAAAAAGACAAGTCACAGACTGGGTGAAAATATTTGCATATCATGTGTTTGATAAAGGACTTGTCTTCAGAATAAGAACTCTTAAAACTCAATAATAAAAAGATAAACAACCCCATTAAAAAATGAGCAAATTAGTTGAATAGATATTTCACCAAAGATGGAGAAGGCATAGTTAATTAGCACATAAAAACATGGTCAACATGATTAGTCACGGGGGAAATGCAAATTAAAATCACAAGGGGGGGGGGACAACCAAGGTGGCGCAGTAGGTGAACGCTGTGTTTACCTTCTCTCACAACCACATCAAAATTACAACTAACCTACAAAACAACCATTATTGAGAATTGCCTAAAATCAAGCTGGACTGAAGCCTTTCAACTCAGGACACACAGAAGAAGCCACCTCCAGACTGGTGGGAAGGGCAGCGATGCGAAACGCGCTGGTCCTACACCCGCGTGTGACCATTAACAATCGGGAGGGGTAGTTCAGCTGTGGGGGTCCACCCCCCCATTCCTCAGAGGAGCAAGAGAGCCCAGTCCCACCGCAGACCAGGGTTCCAGTGCTGGAGAGAGAAGTCCCCATGATGTCTGGTTGTGAAAACCAGTGGAGATTGTGACTCAGTGAGACTGAACGCAGCTGCACTCACAGGCGCTCCTCTTACAGGGACTGTGCGCGGACCTACCCACCAACGGAATCACTGGCTCTGAGCTCCAGTGCTAGGGCAGCAGCTGGAAAGGTGGCAGGGATGTATGGTGGAGAATTGAACTGTCTGGCTTGGGACAGGGGCTGGAGAGGCAGCTTTCTCCTGGACAGGGGAGGCCATTATTTCTTTGCTGAGTCCTCCCCCTTCCCTGCATGGGGACACAGGCGGCCACCATATCTGAGTCTCCGCCCTTCGTTCATCACGCCCTGGGGATTCGAGACCCAACCCTGCCCAACTTTCAGGCATTCCCAAGCCACTTTCAGTGGCTTTTTTGTGCCGACTGCCTGTCTTGGTTCAAGCTGCAGACTTTCCTAGGGTCTCTCAAAGGTTTGAGGAACCCAGACAAGTAGCATCTGGCTTGAGCGGCTCTAGCCGAGCAGCCCTAAGTCGGCACTAGCAGCAGCCGGCTTTGGTTCACAGCTTGGCGTCTCAAGGCACTTCCAAGCACAGCACGGATGGCAGCCATCTGCAGATTTCTTCGTGGCTCCTGCTGGGTGACCCTGGGTTGGGCACGGGCTGTGGCTGAACTTGACCTACAGCGGATCCCCTCCAAGGTGGTCCTGGGGCAGGTGCCCCCAATGGCCAGCTTCAAAATGAGCTGGAGCATTACCCAGCAGCCTCCGAGTATGACACACCCAAAGGACAGATTGGGCATTTACCAGAGTCCTGCTGAGACAGATCCTGCTCCGTAGGATCAGCCCCTGCACAACAACCCTTCCACTGTAGTCAAGGCCAGTCCTCACAACCAGTGAGCCCAAGGGTCAGTCCCTCCCATTGTTGTGCAGGTATCAACCAAGGCTCACCTACAAGAGGAGGGCACACACAACCCACACAAAGGGACACACCTAGAATGCATGTCTCAGGTGACCAGAAAGACTGCGCCACTGAACCCCACAGCACCCCTACTACACAAGGCCACTCTACTAAGACCAGAAGACATAGCTATCCTACCTAATACATAGAAACAAATACAGGGAGGCTGCCAAAATGGGGAGACAAAGAAACATGTCCCAAATGGAAGAACAGAACAAAGCTCCGGACAAAGCTCCAGAAAACGATCTAAGCAAAATGGAGATAAGCAATCTATCAGCTGTAGAGTTCCAAACCCTGGTAATAGGAATGTTCACCGAGTTCTCAGCTTCTTCCTGACGTTCATTCTCCTTTGGGTCTCGGTCTCTGACTTTCCTCAGTACAGCCCCCAAACGCCAATCTTCATTCCCACCTCAAACGAAGAAACCAAGTCTGCCTCCTGCCCCCACGCCGGAGAAGGCATCCACCTCTCTGGACTTGCCGAAGGGAGAAAAAGAACAGCAAGAAGCAATTGAACGTATTGATGAAGTACAAAATGAAATAGACTGACTTAATGAACAAGCCAGTGAGGAGATTTTGAAAGTAGAACAGAAATATAACAAACTCTGCCAACCATTTTTTCAGAAGAGGTCCGAATTGATCGCCAAAATCCCAAATTTTGGGGTAACAACATTTGTCAACCATCCACAAGTGTCTGCACTGCTTAGGGAAGAAGATGAAGAAGCACTGCATTATTTGACAAGAGTTGAAGTGACAGAATTTGAAGATATAAAATCAGGTTACAGAATAGATTTTTATTTTGATGAAAATCCTTACTTCGAAAATAAAGTTCTCTCCAAAGAATTTCATCTGAATGAGAGTGGTGATCCATCTTTTCAAAGTCCACTGAAATCAAATGGAAATCTAGAAAGGATTTGACGAAACGTTCAAGTCAAAAACAGAATAAAGTCAGCAGGAAGAGACAGCATGAGGAACCAGAGAGCTTCTTTATCTGGTTTACTGACCATTCTGATGCAGGTGCAGATGAGTTAGGAGAAGTCATTCAAGATGATATTTGGCCAAATCCGCTACAGTACTACTTGGTTCCTGACGTGGATGATCAAGAAAGGGAAGGAGAAGAAGATGATGATGACGAAGAAGAGGAAGAAGGGTTGGAAGATATTGATGAAGAAGGGGATGAGGATGAAGGTGAAGAAGATGAAGATGATGATGGGGGGGAAGGAGAGGAAGATGAAGGAGAAGATGACTAATAGAACATGGATAGATTCCAACCTTTTTTAATTTTCTCCAATCCCTGGGAGCAAGTTGCAGTCTTTTTTTTTTTTTTCCTCTTGTGCTCAGTCGCCCTGTTTTTGAGGTCTCTTTTCTCTCCTTTACACCAAGGTTCTCACCTTATTTGGGGGGAAATAACTTGAGCAGAATACATTCAGAAAAGAATCTCTGCCCCTTTCTGTTCCAAATTCATTTTTATCCCTTCCTGTCTCAACAAAAACTTTATGGAATCAACATCACTGTGCTCTGTGGGAAAAAGAAAAACCTTCGGCTCCCTTAGCTCTGCTGGAAGCTGGAGGGTGCTAGGCCCCTGTGTAGTAGTGCATAGAATTCTAGCTTTTTTCCTCCTTTCTCTGTATATTGGGCTCAGAGATTACACTGTGTCTCTATGTGAATGTGGACAGTTAGCATTTCCCAATAGGTAACTGTCTACTTTCTCTTGTTTAAAAAAAGAAAACAGAAAACAAACAAAATGGGGTTATAGAAGGTCAGCAAAGGGTGAGTTTGAGATGTTTGGGTGGGTTCAGTGGGCATTTTGACGCATGGCTTCTCCTTTGGCACGTTTACTTGTGATGTTTAACAGATATCCTTGCAGTTTAAGATGACACTTTTAAAATAAAAGTTTCTCCTAATGATGACTTGAGCCCTGCCACTCAATGGGAGAATCAGCAGAAGCTGTAGGATCTTACTCAGAATTGACATCCTCTATTATAATTTTGTTCCTCTTCATTTTTAAATTTTCTTTTTGTTTCACTGGAAAGGAAAGATGATGCTCAGTTTTAAACGTTAAAAATGTACAAGTTGCTTTGTTACAATAAAACTAAATGTGTATACACACACAAAAAAAGAATGCTCACTGATCTCAGGGAGAACTTCAACAGAGAGATAGGAAGCATAAAAATGGAGATGGAAACCATGAAAAAGAATCAGTCAGTAATAAAGGGTACAATAACAGAAATGAAGAATATATTATAGGGATCCAACAGTAGATTAGGTGAAGCAGAGGATCCAATCAGTGTTGTAGAAGATAAGGTAGCAGAAAATACCCAACCAGAACAGCAAAAAGAAAAAAGAATCCAAAAAATTTAGGAGAGTTTAAGGGGCCTCCGGAACAATATCAAGCTTACCAACATTCACATTATAGGGGTACCAGAAGGAGAAGAGAGAGAGCAAGTAATTAAAAACCCATTTGAAGAAATAATGACAGAAAACTTCCCTAACCTGATGAAGGAAATAGACATACAAGCCCAGGAAGTACAGAGAGGCCCAAACAGGATAAACGCAAAGAGGCCAACACCAAGACACATCATAATTAAAGTGCCAAAGGTTAAAGACACAGCGAGAATCCTAAAAGCAGCAAGAGAAAAGTGGTTAGTTACCTGTAAGGGAGCCTCCATAAGATTGGCAGCTGACTTCTCAACAGAAATTTTTCAGGCAAGAAGAGAGTGGCAGGAAATACTCCAAGTGATGAAAAGCAACAACGTACAACCAAGATTACTCAGCAGAGCTATCGTTTAGAATTGATAGACTGATAACGAGCTTCCTAGACAAGAAAAAGCTGAAGGAGTTCATTCCATCAAGCCAGTATTACAAGGAATTTTAAAATGGGAGGGGCATTAAGGATGGGGAAGGGATTAAGAAGTACAAACTGTTTGTTACCATGTTTCCCCGAAAATAAGACCTATCTGGACAATCAGCTCTAATGCATCTTTTGGAGCAAAAATTAATATAAGACCGGGTCTTATATTATAGTAAAATAAGACAGAGTATTATATATGATATATGATATGATATGATATGATATGATATGGGATATTATGTTATATTATATAAGACCCAGTCTTATATTATGGTAAAATAAAACTGGGTCTTATGTTAATTTTTACTTCAAAAGATGCATTAGAGCTGATTATCTGGCTAGGTCTTATTCTCGGGGAAACACGGTACATAGCAGTCATGGGGATGTAGGTTATAGCATAAGGAATATAGTCAATAATATTGTAATAAGTAGGTATGGTGCCAGATAGGTACCAGATCTATCAGGGTGATAGATGGGAATGGGGTTGGGGGCAGGATGAAAAAGGTGAAGGGATTAAGAAATACAAATTGATATTTAATACAGTATGGGGAATATAATCAGCAATGTTGTAAAGATTATGTAAGGTGCCAGATGGGCACTGGACTTATCAGGGGGATCACGTCATAGACTGTGTAGATACCTGACCTATGCACTATACACCTGAAGCTGAAGTAGAATAATATTGAATGTCAACTATAACCAAATATATAGGTATATGTAATCACGGGATGTGGAGCACAGCCTGGGGAAGGTAGTCAGTGGTATTGTGACAGCTATGAGGGATGTCAGAGGGGTAGTAGCGGGGGGGGGGGGGTGGGTTGCCACTTTGTGAAGGGTTTAAAAGTCTAACTATTGCGTTGCTTTGTATACCTGAAATGAATAAAAAAAAATTTTTTTTAAATCAAAAATAAAAATCACAATGCGATACATCTCACACCCAACTAGTATTGATTTAAAGAAAAGGCTTTTTCCTAATATTCCCTGGGCAATTTGCTCCATTCCTTCTAAGTGTTTACTTCCCTTGATTTTTAAAAAATTAACATATGATTGGCATATTATATGATATTATATTACAGTTTCAGGTATACAACAGAATGATTCAATATTTGTATATTGCAAATGATTACCACGATAGGTCTAGTTGTCTAGTTAACATCCATTACCACCATACAGTTATACTTTTTTTTGTTGTGTTCCCTTGATTAAAAAAAAAAAATCTCTTAAGGTGTATTTCCTTCTTTTCCCAGGTACCTAACCTGAGAAGCATCAGCACTAGCACATATAACCCTAAGTAGGTGACCGGTTCCTGGGTGACCCTTCCTCCTTGCTTCCCACTCTCCCTGCCTTGGACGTTTTATCAAGTTAGAAAAGGGCCTTTCTAGCTAATTTGTCCATCCTTTACTTCCCGGTTCTGAACTGTTTGCCATGTACCAGGAGAGACAGTGGTGAATAGAACACGTGTGCTTTCACAGGGCTTCAGGTGAAGGGAAAAAATGCAGGGAGCCAAATTTGCAGATAAAAATATTGAAGACTAGCAGGGGATTTTTGTTTGTTTGTTTGTTTTTGTCTTCTTCTGGACTTCATGAATAAAACCGTATAAATCTCTCCCTGTCACTGAGATTGATATAATTCTTCTCTAGTTTTTTCTTTTCATGTTTCCTTCATTACCTATTTTCCCTAGTTTCCTATTGGCTTCTTTCTTAGACTAATGACTTATACTCTGACTCCTCTGCTTCTTCCTATACATACAACCAGCCCAGATTTAAATGCATGAAGAAAGAGAAAATGCATGAAGGTGGTCAAAAGGTATAAACTTCCAGTTATAAAATAAATAAGTCCTAGGGATACAATTAATATACAGCATGAAGACTATAGTTAATAACACTGTATTGTATATTTGCAAGTTGCTTAGAGAATAGATCTTAAAAGTTCTCATCACCAGAAAAAAAAAGTGTAATTATATGTGGTGATGGATGTTAACTAGACCTATTGTGGTGATCATTACAGAATATATACATATATTGAATCATTATGTTGTATACCTGAAACTAATGTGTTATATGTCAATTATCTCTCAATAAAAAATTAATTTAAATTTTAAAAAATCATAGGCTTTAACATAATAAAGGCCATATATGACAAACCCTCAGCTAATCTCATAATTAATGGTGAAAAACTGAAGCCCTTTGCTCTACGTTCAGGAACACGACAGGGCTGTCCCCTATCATCTCTGCTTTTCAACACAGTGTTGGAAGTCCTTGCCAGAGCAATCAGGCAAGAGAAAGAAATAAAAGGCATCCAAATTGGGAATGAAGAAGTTAAATTATCACTCTTTGCAGATGACATGATGCTATATACAGAAAACCCTAAAGACTCCACCAAAAAGCTATTAGAAACAATCAACGAATATAGTAAAGTTGCTGGCTACAAAATCAATGTACAAAAGTCCATCGCATTCCTATATACTAACAATGAAATCTCAGAAAAAGAAATACAAAAAACAATTCCTTTTGCAATTGCAGCAAAAAGAATAAAATACCTAGGAATAAACTTAACCAAGGATGTGAAGGACCTACATGTTGAAAACTATAAGACATTTTTGAAAGAAATTGAAGAAGACACAAAGAAATGGAAAGACATTCCGTGCTCATGGATGGGAAGAATCAACATAGTTAAAATGGCCATATTACCCAAAGCAATATACAGATTTAATGCAATCCCCATCAAAATCCCAATGGCATTTTTTAAAGAAATAGAACAAAAAAAATCATCAGATTTGTGTGGAACCACAAAAGACCCCGAATAGCCAAAGCAATCTTAAGAAAAAAGAACAATACTGGAGGTATCACACTCCCTGACTTTAGCTTGTACTACAGGGCTACAATAATCAAAACAGCATGGTATTGGCAGAAAAACAGACACACAGACCAATGGAATAGAATTGAGAATCCAGAAATAAAGCCACATAAATATGGACAGATAATTTTTGACAAAGAAGCTAAAAACATACAATAGAGGAAAGACAGCCTCTTCAATAAATGGTGCTGGGAGAATTGGATAGCCACGTGCAAAAGAATGAAACTGGAGTGCTATCTGTCACCATATACCAAAATCAATTCAAAATGGATCAAAGACTTAAGCATAAGACCTGACACAATAAACTGCATAGAAGAAAACATAGGTACTAAACTTATGGACCTTGGGTTCAAAGAGCATTTTATGAATTTGACTCCAAAGGCAATGGAAGTAAAAGCTAAAATAAACGAATGGGACTATATGAAATTTAAAAGCTTCTGCACAGCAAAAGAAACCATTGACAAAATAAAGAGGCAACCAACTGAATGGGAGAAGATTTTTGCAAACAGTGCCTCCGATAAGGGGCTAATATCCAAAATATACAAGGAACTCATGAAACTCAACAACAAAAAATCAAACAACCCAATTGAAAAATGGGCAGAAGACCTGAAGAGACATTTCTCCAAAGAAGACATACAAATGGCAAATAGACATATGAAAAAATGCTCAACATCACTAATCATCAGAGAAATGCAAATAAAAACCACAATGAGATATCACCTCACCCCAGTCAGAATGGCTATCATCAACAAGACAAATAGTAACAAGTGTTGGAGAGGCTGTGGAGAAAAAGGAACCCTCATACACTGTTGGTGGGAATGCAGACTGGTGCAGCCGTTATGGAAGGCAGTGTGGAGGTTCCTCAAAAAATTACGAATAGAATTCCCATATGACCCAGCAATCCCTCTCCTGGGTATCTACCCAAAAAATCTGAAAACATTTATCCATAAAGACATATGTGCTCCAATGTTCATTGCAGCTTTGTTTACGGTGGCCAAGACATGGAAACAACCAAAATGTCCTACGATAGATGAATGGATAAAGAAGTTGTGGTATATATACACAATGGAATACTATTTGGCAATAAGAAAAGATGATATAGGAACATTTGTGACAACATGGATGGATCTTGAGAGTATCATGCTAAGCGAAATAAGTCAGACAGAAAAAGCAGAGAACCATATGATGTCACTGATATGTAGTATATAAACCAAAAACAACAAAAGAACAAGACAAACAAATGAGAAACAAAAACTCATAGACACAGACAATAGTTTAGTGGTTACCAGAGGGTAAGGGGGGTGGGGGGTGGGAGATGAGGGTAAGGGGGATCAAATATATGGTGATGGAAGGATAACTGACTCTGGGTGGTGAACACACAATGGGATTTATAGATGATGTAATACAGAATTGTGCACCTGGAATCTATGTAATTTCGCTAACAATTGTCACCCCAATAAATTTAAAAAAAATCATAGGCTAATGCTTACCTTGTTTAGCTTTTAGCCTCTGCTACAAAATAAGTAAATTAGGCAATGTCATTTTTAGTCCAATTACAAAATCAGCTGAATTTTGATATTGTTGATGGGCAATAGGTTTGGATGCCTAATCGAAGGAATACCTGGCAGCAAGTAGAAAATATCCCTGCATTTTGTTTAGCAGAAAGGCTGTCACCTTTGTCCCATCTGCAATGAGAATTAAGAGCACATTCCAATGAGAACTTTTCAATCTGTGACCTGGCCCTGGGATGTGGAGCCAGGGGATTCCAGCTGGCTGGGGGAGAGCAGACCTTCTGTAGGGCAATGTGTTCACCGTTCTCGCACAGTGCCTTCCTGCTCGGGTACACAGGACCTGGAAATGAAATGAAACATTGAGATACTGCCTATGCAGTTTGCAAAACCATCTCGTTGTTTGCAAAAGAACCATTTGTTCTTTTCGTTTTTTGGGTTTTTTTTTTTAAAGGAGAGTTAAATTTAGTAAAAATAAAATATAATTGATGGGAGGAGGCAAGAAGGAGCCTCCAGGAGTGCTCTGAATGGTCTAGATTTTGCCCTCGATGGCAGTCATGTGGGCATATGCAAATATAAGAATTCATGGACAGGAACACTTAGGATTCTTTTACTTTATGCCAGTTATAGTTCAATTTAAACATTTAAAAATATATATGGATGGTGGTGATGGTTGCACGATATTGTGAATATACTTAATGCCACTGCACTGTACACTTAAAATGGTTAAAATGGTACATTTTATGTATATTTTACCACAACAAAAAATTACAATGTACATACTTAATTGAGCACAGCTCACTAGCATATCTGAAAGGATGCTAATGAATCTTAATGATGGCAAAGATGTCCTCATAAGTAGATGGAAAACCACCTCTCTGCCTGGAGAGTTCGCCTTCAATCTACATTCACTTTCCCAAGTTGCTTCCTCCCCAAGGTCTATAATCTTACTAGAAAATAGAATCATTTCTGCAAGTGTGGCTCCTGTCTGGGCTTCCTCATGACCCTGACCTGACCCAACCCTCACACTGTCCGCTGTAAGCCTGAACTTCCAGGGTTGGAGGAAGCTGAACAAAAGCCTAGGGTTCAAGGGGAGGGCAGGGTGCAGAGCAGGGCAAAGAGAGGAGGGGAGAGGCCCAGCCAGTATCTCTGCTCTCCTCCTCTCTTTGGATTCCCCTCACTTCTCCTCCCCCAGCCCAAGCAGGAGGCAAACTGTAGACTTTTAGATAAGAAAGAGACCCTAGGTCATCAAGTTCCATGGCCTTATTTTTATTTCATTTCTTTTGATTTTTTTAATGAGGTAGCACAGAGAGGTAAAGGGGCTTTTCCAAGGTCACACAGCCAGTGGGAGGCTGAGCCAGGACTAAAGTTTAGGCCCTCTGGTGCCCATTGCCACACTAGATCTGCAGCCCTTTTTCTCTGCTACTCATAGGTCCTTCTTTGCCTTCTTCCTCCCCTACCTCACCTTCCTGCCAGCGCATTTTTAAATAACAACTTTATTGAAGTATAATTCACATGTCGCAACATTTGCCCATTTAAAGTATGCAGTTCAATGGTTTTTGTTATATAGATGGTTGTGTGACCCCATCAATTTTAAAACATTTTCATCACCCCCAAAAGAAACCCTGCATCCATTGACAGTCACCCCTCGTTTCCTCCCTAATACCCCAGCCCTAGGAAACCATCAATCTAGAAATTTGTCTTTTCTGCTCATTTTATATACATGAAATCATACAACATGTGGTCCTCTGTGACTGGCTTCTTTCATTTAGCATAATGTTTTCAAGGTTCTTCCATGTTGTAGCCCTCCAGATAATTAAGTGGTTCTTGTCACAGTAGGTGGAATAAAGGGGCAGAAGAGAGAATGATAAAGAGAATTCTGAGGGTCACAACACACGGAGCGCAATGAGATGGAGGTTAGAACTGATTCCCTCCTATGTACCACACCGAGGCAGGCTATTTCGATTCATTACCTCATTTCATTACTCTTCATAGCCTGGGAACATCACTATCTACACTTCAGAGGTGAAAACTGAAGAGGAATTCAGTAGGTTTTCCAAGGTAATGCAGGTCTTAAGGAGCGGAACAAGGATAGAAATTCAAGTTTGGCCCAAAAGCCTATTATTGTCTTTCACTTGACCAGGCCAGATTCTGAGGGTGGTTTTTTTCACATTCATGGTAATAGGTGACTTCTGGCCAGTCTAAAAGTGGCGATCGTTGTGCTTTTAAGTCATTTCACTTCCCTAGCCCAGAGTTTCCTCATTTAACACCCACTGCAATGCAACTTCCTCACTGCAGTGCTGCTTCTAAGAGCAAAGGAAGAAAAGACGCCTATGTCCAATGTAGGGGCCCGGATCAAGTGTGGCCCATCGATGATACAGCTGTAAGACAGACTATCAGGGAGTAATCTCAAGATATGTCCAGTGAACAAAAGTCCTGTGTAGAATCGTGTGTATACTTTGCTACCGTTCGTATAAAGAAGTATTTGTAGGGAGTGGAGAACACATACACACGTGTTTGCTTGGGTTTGCATGTAATAGCTGCGAGAAATCTCAAAAGATTTAAAACCTAGTTGCCTCTGTGAAGGGGAACTGGGTGACTGGGGACAGTGGTGGGAAGAAACTTCATCCCTCAGCCTTTGAGTCCTTTAACTTTTGAACCACGTGACTGTATTACCTATTCAAAAATACATGTATATTTTAAAATCTACTCATTCATGCCATAAATATTAATGAGCTGCTAGAACCTAACAGTTGTTGGTCTAGGTACTAGGATACAGCTGTCAAGAGGACCAAACAGAAGGATGGAGAAGACTCTTGCAGACTCTCACCCCCTTGTTTCTGAGTGTCCAAAAGATCAACTGAGAGGACAGCTCCTCTGACACCTGTCACAATTCCTTCATGACTGGGAAGCTTCATCTCCTTTCCTTTCTGATTTCCTACAGTATTTATATTCTGCATCACAATTACCTGCCCCCTTTGTTTTGTTTGCTGTTGCTCTGAGCGTGCTCAGTGGAGATCGCCCGAATTAAGTCATTATCACCGTGCACACAATTGTCTGAGAGAATTCTGGGACCCAAGAAATATCCTGCCTCTCCATTCAAATGACTCACTTGTTCCCACTGTCACTGTCTGAGCCACAAGAGATGAGCAACCCGACGTTTCTAGAACAAGGTTAAAAATGTGAGCCTGGGTCCACCTCCTGCTGTTCCCCCTTTTTTTTAGGCTGGACAAGTCACTTGACCTCCGTGTCCTGCAGATCCCTCCTCTGTGAAGTGGGGACATTGACAGGACCATCGGGAGAATTCAATGAATTAATATAGGAAACACTTATAACAGTGTTAGGTACATGGAAAGCTATGTGAATTTTGTTAAGTATTGCTATTATCTGTAGTCTTTCCTTCCCCACCTGCCATCCCCTGTCCCTCAGGTTCAGCCAAAACATCTTTTCTTCTTTTCCGGAATATATCATATATGTGAATGCACCTGTACCTTTATGCTCCTGCTTGGCTGACACAGATGCTCTTTGTCTTCCCCTCCTGCCTGGTAAGACTCGGTGCTCCTCATAACTCTGATACTCTCACTTCCTTTATTACACTTCCCCAAAACATGATATTTACATGGCCATCTCCCCTGGCAATCATGAGTTCTGCCAAGAGAGGGCGTATATCATGTTCATCCTTGAACCCACCAGCCAGCAGGGCCCTGGAGGGGGGAAGGAAGTCTGCAGGGTAAAGGACCACCATTTTTAGACCAAGCCGTTGGGCATACCTCCGAATGCATTAGCTCATTTTGAGATATCTCCGTTTTATTTTTAAATCATACTGGGAGCCTTACAAAATGGAAGTGTACAGAAGGAGTCCTCACAATTTTTAGGTAAAGGACCAGGCAGTAAATATTTTAGACTTTGTGGGCCATATGGCCTCTGTTGCAACTCCTGAAACTCCACCCTTGTATCTCCAAAGCAGCTACAAACAGTACATAAAGGAATGGGTGTAGTTGTGTTGCAATAAAATTATTTTTTTTACTTTACTTGTGAACACCAAAATTTGAATTTCACATAATGTTCATTTGTCATGAAAATCCTTTTGATTTTCCTTCAACTATTTAAAAATGTAAAATCCATTCTTAGCTTGTAGGCCATACAAAAACATATGGTCAACTAGCTTTGGCCTTCAGGGCTGTATCTGGAGGACCAACCTATGATCTAAAGGGTCTTTTTTCTATTTCTAAGAGACCTTAGGGAAACGGTGTTTCCAAGGACCCTTAAAAGTAGAGTCGTCACTTTTAGCAAATAAAAATACAGAACACCCAGTGAAATTTGAATTTTATTAATAAGGAATAATCTTTATTAGTATAAGTTTGTCCCATGAAATATTTATGTATTTTATCTGGCACCCCTACTTCTATGAGTATAGTATTCTCTAGGTGTTGGGATACCAATCCCACTTTCTACCCCCATCACCTCCAAAACTATTATGCGGGGGGGTCTGCTCCCTCATGAGTTAATTGTGCATCTTCCCTGATAGAGATACCTTTGAGCTCATCACAGGGGCTGGAAGACACAGACACTACCTGTCAGTCACTGCAGAGGAGGTGGGTCTTCTGGGTAGGAAATGAGGCGTGAAAAGGGAGAAGTGGGGAGAAGCCTCCTTGCCCCTCCCAGGACCCCCACCAGTGCATGTGTGTAAGTGGCGCCAGTCATGTGGGGTGAGTCTGGCTGGCAGGGGACACTGAGTAAAGATGATGCCTCATTTATGGGGGCAGACCTGGCTGAAGGTTGGGACCCCTTCTCGATGGGGTGCCTAGGAAGAGGAATAGGAAATTATACTTTGCCAGGCAGAGGCTGTAGATTCACGTAACTCTGTGATTATTTCCTTGTTGTTTCCCCCAGCTTTTATTAGTATTTGTAAATAACATTAAATAAAAATACCCCAGCCTTGTCTCAGTCAAGTTCCTGGAAGCAAAGGAAGGGCTTTGTATTCCTTCTGAGCCTATTAAAGCAGGAGAAATGCTTCCACAAAGGACAGTGTAGGGCTGCAAGGAACTCGAAGGATGGAGGAAATGGGCACCCCAGGGATGAAAATATCATGGACAGAATCAGGATGCATGCATGTCCCCAACATGAGACAGGCCAGTCCCCTCTTGCAAGGTTTCATTGTACTTTGATTCAGTTTACCACCTCTTCATGATTTGGTTCATTAATACAAATACTACTTTTCTGAAAGCTTACTTCTCCCAGGAAGCCTCCCTCCCCTCTCCAGTCCGCAGTAGTTTTCTTTTCTAAACTCCTAGCACATAATATCGCCTTTCAATTGGTAATGAATCCTGTACTCACTGGAGATCTGTTACTGATGTTTTCTATGGTGAAATATTTCATTCGTTTGTCTTCTTTTCCAAGGTCCAAGAACGTGCTTTATAGTATTCCTGCTGTCATGTTTCACTAACGGTGCTTTTCACCCTTCCAGTCTCAGTAGCCAACTCTGACAACAACCATTTCATCAACTCAAGCAACATTTATCAATAATAGTACAGAAATGTGTAGGTTAATATAATTAATTATTGTCATTTTCATAGTTACAGGTGGTGTTTAAATAAGTTGTGTTAATAATTACAAGGATTATAGTTAGACTAATAATGCTGGGCATCAAATACCATGGTCATCCTCACTGTTTTGCTTCTCCATTCATTCTTTCTTTCGGAATTAGGTGAATTTCTGTTTTTATAATGCATCTCTAAAACTAAGTGTAGTTTTTCATTCTCTGCTAAAGTGGAACACTGACAAGGCCTTCTTTGGGGGGAAAAGAAGCTTGGTAAATATTTAATAGCCAATATTTATGCGTCTCCAAAAGGTTTTCATTTTTAAACTTTGAACATCCACAAAATATTCATCTTATTATTCTCAACTCTCTACCTCACATAAACGGCCTGTGGTAAAAATCCAGGCATACTTACATTGTTATTTACCCCAGCAGTATTAGCACTGTTAATCTGTTTGTCTTGTTTTTATTTTGTTAGCAAACTGAGAAATCAGAAAGAGTATGGCTACTGAACCCAATGGGAGATATATCTGAGCACCTTGGTTGATGTACATTTTTTAACTTCCAATTCATTTGAAACTCTTAAATGAAATTTTATTTCAGGATTTGTTTTCAGTTTCCCTTTTTTTTTTAAAATCTATTACAGCAGAAAACACAGGACAACTCTTGAGAAAGCTGCATTTTACCAGAGAATCAATTGTATAAGAAAATACTTAAGTAGATACATGGTAATTTGAGGTAGATTATCAGATTTTAAAAGTAATCATTTTTTATTTATAAATGCTCAGTTAAAAGAAGGCATTTGTAAATTAAAATCCAAAATAGCAATTTGACATTTGTTTGCTCTTCATAAATATCAAACAGTAAAGGTATAGAGTTATTTTTTCTCCATCAAATTTAACTTGGTGAAAATAAGAATTTTTAACCAGATTTCTTCTTGAAATTTTAAGCAATTGATCCTATAAACAAAACGTACGATAGGAAGCCATTTCTTTTTCTTTAGATTAATGGAAAAGGGTCCATATGCTGTTAATAATTTCAAAACAGCAGTTAACTCTGAAAAGTTGTCTACAATGATCTTCAAATCACATTTTTAATTTCTCTAGATTATGAGTGCATTTTTCTTATGTCACTTCATTTAACTTGTATCATATTCAGTGATTTTTCTAAATCTTAAGCTTTCCCCTATAAAATGTCAAAACGTTTACATTTTAACAATTTTTATTGGGAAATAGTCTAGACTATTTTACTGAGCACAGAACAAGGAACTGCATGTGATTTAATCTTTTGTTGGTAACTGCCAGGGCATTACTTGTGAAAAATCAGTCACTGTGCAGCCTTATAAAACAATGATGCTCCCTCGCCTGCCACAGGCATTAGGCCTCTGCCCTGGCAAATGCAGACCGGCTTTCCTGCTGCTGGTGGTGCAGCCTGCTGCCTCCTTCTGCTCTCACCTGTGCTGTCCAGCTATTGTGCTGCCTATAACGGGACACCTTACGGTGTCCTTTTGTCTTCCCAAGAGCCTGAGACTGGCTCCAGACGCTCAGTTAGTGTGAGAACGATGTGCTTTGTGATAGATGTTTTCTACTCAGGTAAGGTCTTGTCACTTATTTCCAGGTTCCAGGTTGGGCTCCTAATGACTCACCTTGTTGGGAACAGTTTACTTGGGAAGAACTAACAAACTGCCCAGATCCTAAAACCTGCATCCTGGTTTCCCTTATCATCAATCTGTGCTTCAAAATTCCTCCTACAGAATTGTGGAACAACAATAGCTCACATTGAGATGGTGCTTATTCTCTCGCAGGCACAGATCTAAGCCCTTTATATACATCGATCATTGCATCTTTACAACAATTCTCAGGTTATTTCCAATTTCAAGATGAAGAAAGGGAGGCACAACGAGGATAAGTGACGTGCCCACAGGTGCATTGCTGGTAAGTGGCAAAGCTGGAACTCTAAGACAGTCAGTCAGACTGCAAGCCCTGGATTCCTACATACCACGCTTTCCAGGATTCTGTCTGTTGGTAGAAACTGGAACGCACAGAGGAAGGTGGCTGGTAATTAAATTTCACTGCTGCAACCTCAGGCATAGCCCGGTTACCGAACAACAGGGTCCTTACCAGCATTATCTGCTTTCAAAGTTCTCCTGCTCCTCCGGTCCAAACTGCAGTTAGCATGAGTTACCAACAATGAAGGAGCGTTTCCTAAGTGGCAGGCATGGTTCTGGGCATCTTACAGATATCACCAAATCCCATGATATTGTCATCTGAGATGGTAAGTGACTTCTTCAAATCACACGGTGACTGGCAGACCTGCCACTTTCATTCCTCAAACACCTCAAGGACAAAATCTTCCATCATTCTCCATTTGCCTATAGGATAGGAGCCAAATTCTTCACTGGCAGGCAAGGTGCCATGCTATCTTTCCAACCTTATCTCCTGCTGGGCTCCAGCTTGACTCCTCTGTTCCAGACTGGCACGTCTGTGCCCTCTCCCCCAACCCACAGGCTCACTCCCGATGTGCAGCCTTCCGTCCGTTGTTCCCACGACCTAGAATATCTTGTTTTCTCCTTTGTGCCTACTCAAATCCTGTGTGACACAGTACATAGCCCAGTCTTCCCTCTCATACAAGGTCCTCCTGCATGAAATGCTCCAGGCCCTACTAGCCTCCCTTCTTCCTGGACTCCCGCCTACACCCGTCATTGGGCATTGAGCACACGCAGTTGTACACCAGCTCATTAGTTCAGGCCAGGTGACTCATGGCTCCACACTTGACACCTGAGCTAAATAGTTTGACTCATGTAGTATCTTGCTTCATATGTATGGTCAGAAGCACCACAGAGATTTCTCCCTATGACCTGTTGCACCAAGACCTGGAACAAAAACTGCTTTCCATGGACAAAAATGAAAAGTAGATGAAATTTATCATTGATGCTTTCTAGTATAGCTCCCTCTAAGTTATTCCAACATGTGTAAGTTTACATGTATATGTAACCTTGCTACTTTTTTCACCATTGTTTTTTTCTATCTAATATAAAAATAATAATTATAATAACAAAACAGACATATTACTATGCCAGATACTTTTCAAGCACTTCATGAGTAGTAACTAAATTAGTCTTCCTAACAATGCTTTGAGGTGGGTATTTATTATTACCCTCGTTTTACAGATGAGCTAACCAAGTCACAGAGAGGTTGAGAAACTTGCCTAAGGTCACATAGCTGGGATTCAAGGTTAGGCATTTAATTATAATGCCGTCTATACAGCCTCACCAATGAAATACTGTATTGTTTTTTTCTGATGGTGAAAGTCATGTCTGCTAAGGGTTGTGTTTTTTTTTTAAATCAGTTAATAAACAAAGTATAAGCACCACAGAACTATGATAACTGGAAAGCAAAACAGGCAATAATTTATCGTGAAATGAGTTTAAGTTCCAAATTCTAATGCTAAGAATGCTGGTGAGCTAGGGTTGACCACAAGGCTGAGAGTGGGCTGACTAGGCCAAATCCAGATGTTACTAACATCTGGATTTGGCCTAGTCAGCCCAGTGGGGGAAGAGACAGAAGGCAGGGTGCCAGAATATGGGCCTGCTCTGAAAAAAACAAAAACAGAAAACAAAGTATAAGGAGAATATCATACAAAACCCTATAGCCCAGGGAGAATTAAATAATCTACTCAAGCAGCTATAAATACACATTAGTTCCTATTTGAGACATAGGATCTGATACCTCACTTTTTTTTTTTCGTCTTTAAGTCAAAATTTTAAACAGCTTCATTGAGGTATAATTTATATACCATAAAATTCTCTTGTTTTAATCATACAAATAATTTTAGTAAATTTATAGTTTTGCAGCCATTAGCACAATCCAATTTTAGACCGTTGCAACACCCCCAAAAGATCCCTTATGCCCATTCCCACCCACGGGCACTGGCAACTGCTAATCTACTGTATATATTGATTTGCCTGTTCTGGACATTTCATATAAATGGGAACACACCATATGTGGTATTTTGAATATGGCTTCTTTCACTTAGCATAATATTTTCAAAGTTCATCATTGCTATAGCACATATCACTACTTCACCCCTTTGATGAGCAAATAATATTCCATTGTATGTGTATACCACATTTTGTTTATTCATTCAACTGTTGAGGAACATTTGCATTGCTGCAAATGAATGCTGCTGCTATGGATATTTATGTACAAGTGTTTTTGTGGACATAACGTTTTCATTTCTCTGGGGTAGGGATCTAGGAGTGGAATTGTTGGGTCATAAGGTAATGTTGAAATGTAAACATGGGAAAACAAAAGTAAATAGTCGATTGAGAGCAACTGGCATATGTGTTTTAATGTAAGATTTAGGAATATCCCTGAACAAAATAGTGGTTATCATTTTACAGGTTCCAGAATGAGATGAATGGTTGCACTCTGGCCTCTGTCAGGAGTGGGGCTTCACTGTCTTGAGGGTAGAACATGAGGTATTGTGTAACGTTTGAAGCTTCTTTAGGAACTAATTTTCAGAGAACACTAATGGAGAAAACCCAGGGAGGGAAAGAGCCTGGGAGAGGGGCCTCAGAATAGGAATGGGAAAGGCAGGTTAGAGGATTTCAGAGCTCAGTACAGAAAATGCCGATTTGCTGAAAGAGAGGGTCACTGGACAACCATTTTGAGCAGAAGCCAAGTAGGGCCACCATGATCCTTTGGAGACCTATCCCCCTAAGGCTGGGGCCCAGACTTTGGAACCTGAGTACTAACAGTTGGGAAAAGCAAGGAGCTTGGTGGGGGAGAGATGTAAGGGCAGCCCCCTGGCTAGACAATGGCCACTGCAAGGTTAGGGAAGTGCAATGAGCGAAGAGGTATATAAAGGGCCAACAAAAAGCTCCTCGGAGCTGGTAGGTAACCATGAGTCTGAGAAATGCAGAGATCAATCCAGTCCTTTAAGCCACAACCTTGGGTCTTTAACTTTTGTTTTTCACATGGAAACAATACCAATCCACTGCAGGGGCCAGCTGCTGTGTGCATGGAATATACTGGAAGACAAAGAGACAAGCTAGAAGCTACTGCAGCAATTCATACCTGAGAAGGGCTGGCCTTACACGTGGGTGTGTAGGAAGAATTGATCAGCAGGCCTTAGGGATGAATTTGCTGTGCAAGTGCAGAGAGAGGAGACAGTTAGGGGTGGGGTGGGAGGAAGGCTGTAAGATGACTGAGGGTTTTTTAGAGGAATAATTACCGTATATACGTCAGTAAAATGTACAGATCTTAAGAGTGGAATGAATTTTGGTAAATGTCTACATTTGCTCACACACACACACATACACACACGTTTTTTTAAAGGCGAGTTTCAGGTGCCAGCAGATCGTAAGTGAAGCTGCCTCAAAAGTAAGAAGCTATATGCACCTGAAGTGAGAGAAGCAACAAGGGCTGGAACTAGAGATTTGAAAGTTATCTGGAGCCAGCAGGTAGAAATCTTGTGAGCAAATGAACCTAAGTGCCGGAAGGGGTAACAGGAAAGCAGAAAGGCCCAATTTTTGGCGCACTTGAGCCTCCCACACTGAGGGTCTTATTTGCGGATATAAGTGCAGAGTCTTCTCTTTTTCTCAGGCTTTCAATCTCATACTTAATTCTAAGAGAGAAAGAAACCACTTTCTGAGTTGGTTTCTGCCAACGTCTGCCCTACCGAACTTGCAGTATGGCGTCGTTGGGGGAAGGGAGCTAGAGGATCCTACAGAGTGGGTGGTCTGCACCTCCTCCAAGCAGCATGCACGACTACCAAGCACAACTATGTTCTTGACCTGGGGAGCTTAGCTTCCTCGGTGCAGCGGCCCTGGAGCAATGCCCTCGGTGTTTGCAGCTGGTGCAAGCTTGCAAGCGGCCGGAGCTCCGCGGCTAGAGTTGGGGGGCGGTGGGCGTGGTCGCGCAGTCCCGAGCAGTCCCGGGAATGTTCTGAAAAGTATCCAAAAGTTCCGCGCAGCGCGCGCGCCAAAAGAAAAAAAAGGGCACAACCCCCCACTACTCTGGGCGTTGCGTGTCCCGACCTTGCCATTCGGACTGCACCTCCAGCTGCAGTGCACACGCTTCCAGCGCCTTCTCTGGAGCCTCGCCGTCGGCTGGGCTTTTTTCCCTTGCAGCAGTCTCCAGACCCGAGAGGCGGCCGGAGTCCTTGCGCTTCTCTTTGGGGCAACATGCCCAACGACGACGCATTCAGCAAGCCCTCGGCACCGTCGGAGGCCCCGCACGCCCCCGGGGCACCGCCGCAGGGCAAGGGCGGCTTCGGCAAAGGAGCCGGGGCGTTGCCGGGGACGGCGGGCGCCGGGGGCAGCGGCGGCGGCTCCGGCTCCGGGACGTCGGGCATGGGCGCTGCGAGCAAGAAGTCCCCGCGGCTGCCCAAGTGCGCGCGATGCAGGAACCACGGCTACGCGTCGCCGCTCAAGGGCCACAAGCGCTTCTGCATGTGGCGGGACTGCCAGTGCAAGAAGTGCAACCTGATCGCCGAGAGACAGCGCGTGATGGCCGCGCAGGTGAGTGCAGGAGCCCAGGAACCAGGGTTCGGCCCCGAACTTTTTGGATAAAGGCTCTTGGGCCAGGCCGGCGCCATGCGGGACCCGAGGTCGAGAGCGAGGCGGCGGTGCTAGCCGACGGCCGCGGCGCGCTCGGCTCGGGGCTCCCAGCCACGCGCCCACGCCACTCTCGGAGGGACTCGTCTCCGATGCCGCCCGCGGAGCAGTGACGTGCGGGGTTTGCTCGGCTCCGGAGGCCGGGGGAATCCCTGACCCGGTCCTCCAGCAAAGAGTTACAAGGTTCACCCTTTCGAGGGTCCCCGAGGTCCCCAGAATCTCTGATCCCGCTTTCATAGCACAGTTGCCGGGTTCGCTCTCCTGGGGAAGGGCTTCCAGAACTTTCGACCCCGCCCCCAGCAAAGTTGCTGGGTTCGCCCCTTTGGGGGTTCCCCGGGATCTCTGACCTCGCTCTCTGAGCGTTGGGGGTTCGCACCCCTCAGGGATCCCTGACTCCGCCCCCCCAGCAGAGAGCAGCACTTAAATTCGGGAGGGTACTTCGTGGTGCCGGCGCCGGCCACTTGTTTGGGCGAAACTGAGACCGGGCTGCTTATCCGCAGAACGCGGTCGGGAAGCTGTGTTTCTGGAAAAGTCTCTAACGGACGCCGGCGTGGCGTGGCCCTGGTTGTGCTCTTGGCGCACTTTTCGTGGTCGCCCCGCGAGGACCCAGGCTGAGAGCCTCAGCCATTTTGAACGCTACGGAAATTTTACCAACATTTTAAAATTTGCTGTCTCGACCTAACTTGTTCAAGTACAAATTATTTTGAGTATGTTTTCAAAACACTCTTAAGAATTTCCTTTTAAATATGCGCCGTGGAGAAAATGCAGGGGTTGAACAGTTTTGTCTGTCGTCCCTGTTTTTTGTTTGTTTGATTTTTAAGCGGCAAAAGCAGGACAGTAATTGAACTCTTAACGGCGATAGTTTATGTCGTTGATATCCTACAAGGATTTTTAGAAGGGAATGGTACACATTCTGTCCAGCTAAAAGTTGTCTCATCCTTTTAAGACAGGTTATTTAACTTGGAAAGATACCCAAGAAATATTTACCAACGATGTGCTACTTTTGATTAGGAACGTGTAAATATCCTCCGTTGAAAATGATTTAGATAAGATAGTGGAACAGGACTGCATAAATGCTTGAAAGATTATATTTTCTATGTATTTGGTTTTTAAAAATGTGTTTTAAACTAGATGTATTTTGGCTTCACAGATTGTGAGTGCAGTTATAGAAATACAGGTTTTTTCCTTGGTTTCTTTATAGATTTTTAGCTTAATCTAGAGTGGATGAAAAAACAGTGTAGCATTTAAATGCATCACAATGAAAAACACTTAGGACATTTAAGTTGTATTTGTGGGTAGAAAATATTCTGAACGTTTAGTCGTTGGCTCAGATAGCGTGGAGAGTGTGTTTGGGAGGGGAATTTTCCTCAAAAAATGTAATGAAAATATTTATCCAAGTAGGGGTATTCTTTTTGAATAAGCTTTATTAGTAGGGGCAGTAACCTGGAAAAAGGCTTTTTATGTTGGAAACAAAAGCAACTCAGGATTACTTTTATAATAGAAACTTAACTGTTTTTCACACCAGAAGGCTGGTGTTGTTCTAGGTGAAACCTCTCAAATCCACGTGACAGCCATTCTATTAAGTCATTCCAAAATAAGTTTGATCTTAGCTGTGACTCTAAAATAATTGCATTTTTTAATCAATTGCCCCACCTTCGCTGTTTAAATAACATTTCCTAAGAAGCTTTGAGAGGTCTTTGTAAAAAATATCCTTAGTTTTGGTGTGTTTTGTGTGTTTTGTGCATGCATGGGATTTGTGTAAACCAAGGTATAATTATGCATTGACATACTTCCCAGGTTTGTGGGTACTTAATTATTTCTGAAAGATCCCTAATACTCTGTTTCTAAAATTCTTGGTTGATAATAGAAAATCCAAGATTTAAGCTTAATTACTTAATCTTAATTAAGGATTTCTTTTGTAAGTTGAAGACTCCTCTTGTAATGAGTAAAATTACCTGCAAATTAATCAGCTTTCTAAATTTGGAACAATTTTCTGAAGACATATAAACTGTAGTTGTATTTCTGGTTTACTATTTTGATTTCAACTTGAGGCTTGTCTTCAGGACTTTGAGGTACAGGTACTTTTTTCATTTCCATACCACCAAGAGTCAATTTCAACAAAAAGTCTCCTTTTTTTGTTACATATAGAAAGGAAAAATACAATTTATTTTCTTTACACCTCTTTTTTCAACCTTTAACAATGTTATTTAAAAGAAGATAAATTGAAGGACCCTGAGGAGTTTCTTAGGTATGTTAGGTCCTTTCCAGCTCCAGCGTCTATCTTCTTTCTTACCTAGAATATCACACCTGTCCTCCCTTTCTCTCCACCTGAAACCTCTCCCTTCACCAGGGACCTCAACACCAGCTTCCAGCCCCTTGTCCCTATTACTTCTCTACATGCTCCCTTCACCCTGGAGAACAGGGCTCTGTAGGGTTTCCTAAGCAGCTCCTGACTTTCCTGCACACCCTGCTCCCTTGTTCCCATTATTCTCATTATTCCTGGTTCCCTTGATTCCTGGTTCCTTGCGTGTCCAAGTCCTACTAATACTCCAGGCCCTGTTCCAGTACCACCTCTGGCTGAGTCTTAGCTTCAAGCCATTTCTGTCTCTGAATTTCTTCTGTAGGAATTGGTGTGTACCACACTCTTGAGTTGCACATTTGCCTGCCTCCTGTTTCTCCTTTTAAACAGAGACTACCTTAGGATCTAATCTAACCTTACTGTCTCTTGCTGGTCATTGTTCCCATTCTGCTGGCCTTTTACAAATTTGTGGAACGAAGGAGTCAGTGATCCCATTCTTCTTTCCTAATCTATCAGTGCTGACATCTGCTCTTCAGATTGAACTCCTCTGCTTGGCTGACTCAACCATTTTTTCATGATTCTTCCTAGCAAGGCTTATTTCCTTCTACTCTCCATACTCAGTTGTTTAATTTTTTTTTTTTTGAGCACTTACTGTGGGCCAGACATTCTGGCTGTAAATCATTTCTCAGCTTTGGCTGCACATCATAGATACCTGGGTGGCTTTGAAAAGAAATGATTCTCAGACCTTACCCTGGAGCTGATGGATCCTGACGTCTGGGGTGGGCGGGGCTTCAGTGGTTTCCGGGAGGCTGCACAGGTGATGCTTATAGTGTGCTGGAGGATGACCCGCTGCCCTCTGCTTCCAGGTGGCCCTGAGAAGGCAGCAGGCCCAGGAGGAGGAACTGGGGATCAGCCACCCCATCCCACTGCCCAGCACTGCCGAGCTGCTTGTCAAGAGAGAGAACAACAGCAGCAACCCATGCCTGATGATTGAGAACAGCAGCTCCTCGCAGCCCCTGCCGGCCAGCACCACCAGCACTGCAGCTTCAGGTACCCTGGGGGGCCCGGGGTTCACATCGTGGCTGGGCAAGGGGAAGAAGACGGGCTGTGGCCATGAAAGCAGTCTCAGGACCATCCTGAGCCACATATTACATACACTCAGAGCTTCGAGGGGTTTCTTAAAAGATTCTCCCTCTGCAGGTCTGTTTTTGGCTGCCTCATCAAGGAGCTGGCCATGTACTCTAGAATTGGAAGTTCAACAGCTTCACTTTCCTGTTGGTTATTAGCCAAGACTGAATCTGGACAGAGTCAGAATAACAGAATGTCAGAGGAGTGAGATTCCAGATTTCATCTCAATCCCACCGCTCTCCATTTGGGGGTCCTCTTGGTGGGAGCTAAAAGATCCTTGTTTTCTGCACATGAAAATCCATTTCTCTGGCAAGGACTGTTCTGAAAAGGCCATTTCCTAGGTGTCAAGTTTCCCTGGGCGCTGGGAAGTGAGGGAAGGCAAGTCCCATCGGCTTAAGTTCTCTCCAGAGTGCTAGGACAGTGCCAGTGGCTGTACATATGCTAATTCACTTCAGTTCATTCTTACAAGGAGGAGGTAGGAATTCCGTTTTACACATGTGAAAACTGAGGTGTAGGACAAATCCCATTGTGTGTGTTTAAGTGACTGGCTAAATCTACAGAACTAGAAAGCATATGAATTGGTCCATCTGCCTCCAAAGCTCACTGCGCTCACTGCACTGGGTTTCCACATCACCTTCAGCTCCATAGTGTTCTTGAGCAGCACTGTCCAGTATGGAAGCCCCTAGCCACATGGGGCTATTTAAGTTTAAATTAATTACAGTGAAATAAAATGAAAACATTCATCCAAAGAAGATAAACAAGTGGCCAATAAGCACATGAAAAGATGCTAAACATCACTGATCACTAGGGAAATGCATATCATAACTACAGTGAGATACCATCTCAAACACATTAGCATGGTTTCTGTCAACCCCCCCAAAAAAAATAGCAACATCAAATAGGAAATGGATAAATTTTGGAATGTTTGTGCTGTGTTGGCGAGAATGTAAAATGGTATGGCTGCTATGGAAAACAGTATGGTGGTTCCTCAAAAATTGAAAATAGAAGTACCATATGATCCAGTAATTCCACTTCTGGTTGTATACCCAGAAGAATTGAAAGCAGGGTCTTGAAGAGATATCTGTACACCCATGTTCATAGCAGCATTATTCATAATAGCTAAAATGTGGATGCACCCCAAGTGTCCGTCAACAGATGAATGGAGAAGCAAAATGTGGTATATGCATACAGTGGAATATTATTCAACCTTGAAAAGGAAGGAAAGTCTGACATGCTACAACATGGATGAACCTTGAGGACATTATGCTTAGTGAAATAAGCCAGTCACGAAGCCACGAATACTGTATGATTCCACGTAAGTACTTAGCATAGTTAAAATCATATAGACAGAAAGTGGAGTGGTTATTGTCAGGGACTGGGGGGATGGGAAAATGAAGAGTTACTGCTTAATGAGTATAGAGTTTCAGTTTTTTTTTTCTTTTTTTCTTTTTTTTAATTAAAGTTTATTGGGGTGACAATTGTTAGTAAAATTACATAGATTTCAGGTGTACAATTTTGTATTACATCATCGATAAATCCCATTGTGTGTTCACCACCCAGAGTCAGTTCTCCTTCCATCACCATATATTTGATTCCCCTTACCCTCATCTCCCACCCCCCCACCCCCCTTACCCTCTGGTAACCACTAAACTATTGTCTGTGTCTATGAGTTTTTGTTTCTCATTTGTTGGTCTTGTTCTTTTGTTGTTTTTGGTTTATATACCACATATCAGTGAAATCATATAGTTCTCTGCTTTTTCTGTCTGACTTATTTCGCTTAGCATTATACTCTCAAGATCCATCCATGTTGTCACAAATGGTCCTAGTTCATCTTTTCTTACCGCCGTATAATATTCCACTGTGTTTATATACCACAACTGCTTTATCCATTCATCTATTGAAGGACATTTCGGTTGTTTCCATGTCTTGGCCACCGTAAACAAAGCTGCAATGAACATTGGAGCACACGTGTCTTTATGGATAAATGTTTTCAGATTTTTTGGGTAGATACCCAGGAGAGGGATTGCTGGGTCATACGGTAATTATATTCATAATTTTTTGAGAAACCTCCACACGGCCTTCCATAGTGGCTGCACCAGTCTGCATTCCCACCAACAGTGTATGAGGTTTCCTTTTTGAGTTTCAGTTTCACGAGATGAAAATAGCTATGAAGATCGATGGTGGTGATGCCCATTATAAATGTATTTAATACCACTGAACTGTACCCTCAAAAACGGTTAAGATGGTAAATTTTATGTTATGTGCTTTTTACCACAATAACAAAACAACACAAAAAAAGCAAGAAAAAATTTAAAACATTCACTTCCCCCGTTGCACTAGCCACATTTCAAGTGCTCAGTAAGTACATGTAGCTTAGGCCTCCCATATTGGATAGTGTGCATTTCCACTTCTCATGAAGTTCCATTTGACAGCACTGGTCTAGAGTCCAGGAGCTCTAAGAAACCCATCAATCAAAGAGCTGTGAAATCTGTTTGCAGTCAATACATCCATTACATATTTAATACATATGCTAAGATTCACAGAATGTCTTTAGAGCCTGCTGTGGTTCTGTGAAATACAGCCTTGCAGTGTGGTAGCTCTTCAGTAATCTTCTCATGAGTTACTCAATTTGCTGTGCTTAACCACTGGGCTGAAGTTGCTCAGCTGCCTGTCATTAAGTAGCTGTGCAATTTTGCACCAGTCACTTAAGCTCTCTGGGCCTTTTGTTTCCTCTTCAAAAAAAGGCGGCGGTGGGTTTTGAGGCTTTGAGGGTTTTGAAGATTCTATAAGTCTTGACCATTATAAGGAAAGAGAAGGTAAGCAGGCACCAAAGAAAGCAGGTGAGAGGTGGGACCACAATCTCTGCGTGGTAGGTAGGGGTGTGTGTATGTGTCAGTCACTGTGTGTGATACGAGGGCTGTAGATTCTGTAGTTAACAAGGGAGTGGTATTATTATTATTATTATTTTTTGTCTGGGTTGCTCATAATACAAACAACAGTTTCTAAACTTTCCTTTTTAAAGGAAGTATATCCAACAGATACATGATCTGTACGCTTTGGGATTTGAATCTATCTAAGGTTAATTTCCAAATAATGTGTAGGAGGTCAGGGCTAATCTGGTGGATTTAGCTGGAGGGCTGAGCTGAGAACTGGGTGTGTCAGAGGAGTGACAGGGGAAGAACTCATTTGATGTTCACAAACATTTTGTGAGGTAGGAATTACTATTCCCATTTGCAGATAAGGAAACCAATGGTAAGGAAACTGCCCCAGGATAGAGCTGACTGGAGCTGGGATTTAATCCAGGCCTGTCTGTCCCAAAACCCATGCATTTTCCATTTCAGCTGCCTGTGAGGAGAGGCTGTGGGAACAGTTCCCAAGTTTCCTTAGAAAATGGGCAATTATGATTAGAGGCTATGATTTAATCTTCAGAAGGGATTCAAGGTTCATGGGCAAATTAGAACAGTCTTAGGGGCAAACATCTCTGCCATTCTCCGTTGTCATAGAAGTCTGCAGCCACTCGTCTTCCTGGGGAGAAATACAGGGAAAGGCCCGTGATAGAAAAATGACAATGCTGGGCGTTTTGTAGGGGACCACAGTTGAACTTGGTCTAGTCTGCTGTCCTGCATTCTACCTTGGTGGAAGGGATGTCAGAGTTTGATTGTATACCCCAAAGTGGCAGAGTTTTAGAGAAGCATTTCAGGCTACATGGGGTTCAGAATGCCAGAGAAGTTCTCCCAGGGTATTTCATAGAGTGGCATTAGGGAAAGTTACGAATAGAATCAGCAGGAAAGCAAGATAGAGGGAGGCTTCAGGGTGGAGGAGGATGTGAGCAGATTGCCTTCTTGCTGTGGAACCCGTAGACCTTGGAGTCGTTTTGGGGTATTGAACCAACACAATGGGAGGGGAATGTGTGTTGTATTCATGTGCTCAGGTGTGGGTAGGGATGCATCACTCTGGAGGCTTTCCCTGCCAAAGGAAGAGGGGCTCCCCCCAGCCAGCCCATCTCTGTGGAGCAGGAGCATCAGGTCATGGTCATTGCTCACCTGGCTCCTACCAAAGCTCCTGAGTTGGGATTGGTAACTTCAGGGTTAGGCTGGGGAGTGAGCAAGAGGAAAACAGAATTGCCAGTAGAATTAAACTACATGAATATATAGAGGGAGAAGGAGGGAGAAAGAGAGAAAGGGAGGAAGGGGAGAGACAGGTTGACTGACTGACTGACAGACTGGAGAGCGTCCTTCAAGTTTGGTGCAGCACATGGGGCCCAACTTCTTAGGATAGCTTGCTGCCAACAAATGTGTCGCTTCTATTCAATTTCCAGAGACTAGGATTTATTTAAAATGATATTTGACTTTCTATAGGAAATAGTACCTATTACTAGAGTACAAAAGCATATTCAAAGAAAGATGACTGTTCTTCTAATCCCAACCTGCAGGTCTCTTCTGTTTGTCGTTCCAGGGTTATGTGCACTGTGTACAAGCTTATGTGTCTATTGATCAATTTCATATGTGTGTATGTATATTATTTGTGTGTATAACATAATGGGAGTGTATTGTTCCCACCTGTGTGTAATTTTTTTCTTTCATGTAAAACAGCTTGGAATGTTTTAATGGCCTAGTATTCCATTACATACTAATAGACATGGAGGGCTAGGACTCGAAATGATTTAGTGAGAGATGAAGTGGTAGGAGTTGTTACGGGATAGTGAAACCTACCAACCTGGCACTCACGGGGCAGTTTGCTAACCACTTTCTAACACCTAATGTTTAGTGTGTACAGGGCAGTAGCTTAGCGAATTTCAGTAGATTTTCATGGCCTTGAAGTTTTTTAGTTATCTCTTTTTGGCTTCCAAAAGTGAGAGTGACACAGGCCCAAGAATTATTGCCAAGATTATCGGCTGAATTCTAAGGACACTGTGAAGGCAATTGGATTTACCAAGCTGTTGTTTCTTTATTGGAAAACTGACTCCTTGAAATAGGATAATGTACCTTAGAAGAAAGTCTCTACAATCCTGAGCCAAAGATTAGCTAAGATCGAACAAAACACTGACCGAAGGTTCCTTAAATAATGGGGTGCAGAAGATTTTTGTTGCTTTTTTTCATCCATGATTGTGTGTATTACTGTGGAAGAAATAGCCTTTTGAAGAAATGCACTGTTCATTGCTGTTTGCTATACTAGCGGGATCAGTGTTAGCAGATGCACCACTGATTAGCAAATAGTTTCTTCCCAACCATTTTTGGGGCACCCAGAAAAAAAGGTAAGCATTTGGCTTATAAATGACTATGAATTAATAGCAACTTCAGCATTATCTCTATGGTTTTACTTTTTTAATTTTAGCATTTTATATATATATATATATATACAATTTTTGAAATTATATATATTATTTCAAAAATTATCAACTGACTTAAAAAAATCTCATAGGCATTCTTCCTTTTTGAAATTTGGGCACCTTTTTGTTTTATTTTAAATTCTGCTTGTCCTTTACCTCCTGTGCAGCCAGTAGAATGCTGTTTTGCCCAGTACTTACACTGAGGTCTGCCTAGTTCTTTGCTTCTGCTTTTCTGGGCAGAGCTGTCAGATGAAGGCATTGTAGATAATTCGGTTCTGCACATGTGTCCTTTGTAAGTAAGGACCTGAATGTTATCTCCCTTGGGGCCCTCCCTTCTGGAGCACCCTGGACTTCCACACACACTCACATTCACACTCCCCCACATCAAACCACCTCCTACCGTCTCGCGCCTTCCCCTGGCAGCTCAGCCTCCTGTGGCCCGCTGCCCGCTGACTTTCACTCACCTTCCCTCTGTTGGAAGGGTCATTCAGGTCTGTGCCTGATAACGACAGGATCCCCTCCTTCACTTTTCTTCTGCAGTAATTCCGCTTCTGTGTAGAGGGAGCACACATGCCAGTAGGGGAGCACTGTGTTGTGTCTTTTAAATGCTTTATGAACATGAAATATGGTAGTTTGAAAATGGAATAATGCCCCCTCATAGGGTTTTTACCAGTAAGAATGACTGATACGCGAACAATTGAACATACCGAGTTATTTAAATTTTAAAAAAACTTTATTCTTTAGAGCAGTTATAGGTTCATAGCAAAATTGAGAGGAAGGTAGAGATTTCCCATATACCCCGCCCCCCCACATGCACACCCCACCAGAGGGGGACATTTGTTACAATTGATGACCTGTGCTGACACATCATCATCACCCAAACATCATAGTTTACATTAGAGCTCACTCTTGTGTTGTACATTCTGAGTTACTTCACTGCTCTCAAAATTCTACGTGGAGTTATTTAAATTCAAAATACACTTCAGTTTTTATCTTTGCAGTTTTCTAATATACACCGAGAAGCACTTCATTCAAATGAACAACCAAAACATTTTATCCCAACTGGTTTAAAAGTTTATTTTTGAAGGATTCGGGCAACCTGTATAAGATGAGCTACATTTGATTTTAGACAGAGCGCCTAATTTCAAGTAGAATAGAAAATGTAGATATTTGGTTTAAAAAGGTCTTTAGATAAAAGCATTCCCCAATTTTCCTTTCAGAGTCAGAAATTTCCAGATGTCTAACAAAACAAAATTCCTTCAACTGAAGCAACAGTTGGAGGCTTGAGTGAGAGAAAAAACTGAAGCTTCATGGTACTTATCATTGTGATAGCCTGTTGTTTCAAGTAGTGGCTCAGTCAATTTTATTTATTTCAAGGGAAGTCTTTGCTTACATTTCAAATAATAACAATTAATTGGCCTGAGAGATTCTCTGTGGACAGTATTTCCATAAAGCAGTTATAACAAAGTACATAGGCAGTAGCCTACTGGCCTACCTTTATTTAGAAAAGAAATTTAGAAAACATCTAGAGTCACATAAAAGGTAAATACAGGGTTTAAAGTCACAAATTAGTTTTGTAACGACATATGTAAAAGACAAAAAGCATTTGATTGGTTTACATCTACATCTCCTTTGTGAAAATATAATCTTAAAGGCAAGGATTGCCTTTCCTTCATCATTTTATTCATGTGAATAGTACAGTACCTGGCTTTATAGTAGATGGTCAATAAACCTTTGCTGAATGAATGAATAATGATGGTTAAATCTGAAGTTGTTTTAAAGCACTAGATTAGTGATCAATACACATTGTTCTTCAGTGTATGTTTTTGTTTTATGATCTTTTTTAAATGTGGATTTTTTTAAAATGCTAACATTAAAACATAAACTAACAGCTTACAGTGTAATTCACATGCTGTTTAACTCGTCTATTTAAAGTATACAGTTCATTGTTTTTTTAGTAAATTCAGAGTTTTGCAGCGATCACCAGAATCTAATTTTGGACTATTTTTGTCTCCTCCTAAAAGAAACTACCCATTTACAGTCAATCCCCATCTACTCACCACACCAACCATAGGCAACTATTAATATATTTTCTGGCTCTATAGATTTGTCTATTCTGGACATTTCATGTAAATGGAATCATATGATATGTGACGTTTTGTGTCTGGTTTCTTTCACTTAGCTTGGTGTTTACGAAGTTTATCCATGTTGTACCATCTATTTAGTATTCTTTATTTTTACTAAACTATTCCATTATATGGATCTATCATATTTTGGTTTTTTATTCAGCTGATGGACATTTGGGTTGCTTACACTTTTTGTCTATTATGAGAAATACTTCTATGACGATTTTGGACCAGTTTCTGTATGAATGTATGTTTCATTCTCTCTGGTATATACCAAGGAGTGGAATTGTTGAGCCCTATGGTAACACTCTGTTTAACCTTTTGAGGAACTGCCAGAATGTTTTCCAAAGAGGCTGCACATTCCCCCCAGTAGTGAATAGATGAGGGTTCCAGAAAATTCAAATGAAATTGTTTAAAATTAAAGGATAAGAAGCCTTCATTCTGGCAAACACTACAGATTTAAACCCAGTGAGAGTCTTTGATGACCAGAAGTTTAGATTATGGAGGATTCTCAAGGTTTACATTTTATTATCACTAGAAATAGTCAGTCTTTCAAAAAAGCTTCCTCTTTTACCTCATTATCGCATATAGTTTGTAGTGAAAGGAACAGTGTTTGAAGAAGGAAACCATTGAGGGACCTGGCGGTGGGCCTTCTTGTACTATTGGTTGATAGAAATATTGGTTTGTTTCTGAAGAGCTAAAGCAACTTTTCAGACCTTGGGTGCAAGTATTTCCTCAGAGTGAGGGAGAGGGACTTCTAGTGCCCTAGAAACTTGGCAGGAATAATTTTTATCGTTGGATTTCTAAAAATGGAAGACCATTATCTTTTGTGAAGAGCAAAAGAGAAAACCTGAGAGTTGGTGAAAATGGACAGCTTTTCTTCATGTTACTTACAATGGGAAGAGAATAGTTCAAAAACTGCCTTAGAATTCACTGCCAATAGCTGGTCGTAGCGTTGAAGAACTTTATTAGATCATGACACTGGGTATTGTCATAGTGTGATAACAGCCTTGCTTTTGCTGCTGTAGGAAACTGCTGGAATGTCAAAAAGCTCATCTGTGTCTTCATTTTCACTTGCCTGCTCCGCAGTGTCCCCCTGGACTCCCTTGAACCATGGATTCCTAGTTATTTGCTGGCTCAACAGTCCTCTCCGTTGACCACCCCCTCAGCCAATTCCTACTCTTTGAATCTTGTGGACACCTTTCTGACCCATCTGTTGTTTCTGCTAGGCCAGCTTTCTTCAAAGCTTCTTGGCCTTTGAAATCACCTGTGGACTCCCATGAGATAAGATGATTCCTTTTATTTCTGTCAGCATCCTTTCTTTCCCCTCTTTCTTCTTCTCCCAGCCCCTAAATTTTTGCTTTATTGCTGACTTCTCTCTTTGTTTTATTCGCTGGTCTAATCTGTACTTCTGAGATAATGAGGACTCTGAAGTTTCTCAAAGGACTGAGGTTTACAGGGAAGAGTGCACAGGGGAATGTCAGCTAACACCTTGTGAGGATCCGATACATTCTGTGCCTCTGCCAGATGATCTGGACTCAGCCTAGGAGTGCTCCGTGTTGTGCCACGAAGCAAAGGAAGCAGGGTAGGTGTGCTGGTGGGCTTCCTGTGTGGGCCTAGCTGCTGTCTCACTGGTTCTTGACTTGTCAGGGTTCCTTCTGCCACTGTCATAAGCAACTAAGTACATGCTGCATTTCTGTCTTAGCTTGACGGTGTCTTACTTTTCAACTTACAAAAAATTCACTGTGACAACCTTTTGACTCGCCTAAGAAAATTCACATAAATATTGATCCCTGAACCAAATTACATTTGCTGAACCAAATTACATTTCAAACCCAGTTTCCTATCGTCTGTTATGTCTCTTGGTGGACCTCACAATCCCTATTCTGGTCTTATTGTGCAATGCCACTGACCATGCTTTTCAGAAAAGGAAAATGCATAAGAAACTCCTAAACTAGACTGCAAATAACCAGCTTGTTGTCAAAAGAAAATATTGATTCAGTATTATAGTAATAGCAAATATTCTGATTTTTATTGGCAGTTAAGAGTTCTAAGATACTGCTTTAGCCATCCAATGTCAGTTCAGTGGACACTAACAGATGACTCAGTATTGATTTCAGCACCTATAAAATGACTCCCTATTCTTGTACCACCCTTAAATCTGGTCCAGAGGTTTGGTCCAGAGGGAATATCTAAAATACAGAATATGCATTGATTTAGGGAAGCAGATTGGATTTATCAAACACCAATAAATGTTTGGTGAACTGAATTGAGTTCATCTTTGCTGGCAAGTCTGCTGTTTGAGCAAGATTGTCCATCTCCCTTCTTCCCTTTCCTCCTCCTGTTTTTCTATTTTATTTTTCACCCATTTGACAAGTATTCACTGTGTGACTGCAATGGGTCAGGCCCTTTTCTAGGCATGGGATATACAGCGGTATGTAAAACATCCATCTCTCCTGGATCTTATATATCCAGCGGGGGAGACAGTTGATAAACAAGCACACCAGTAAATAAGCAAGATATTTTCAGAAAGTGGTAAGTGCTATGAAGAAAGATGAAGTGATATGATGGAAGTGTCTGAAGGAACAGTGGCTGTTTGATAGGTTGGTTAGGGAAACAGGGCCTCTCTAAGGAGATTAAATTGGAGCTAGTCCTGAGTGTGAGCCCTTGCGGTCAAGGTCTGGGGAAAGAGCCTTCCAGGTGGAAAGTGCAGTCAGGTGAGACTTCGCTTAGAACAGGAAGTAGGCAGGGATGCTGGAGTGGTGAAAGCAAGGGGTGACATCACTGGGGTGCATCTCAGGGCCATGGAAGCCAGAAAAGAGAGCAGTGGGAAGGCTTTGGAGTATTGAAGCAGTGAATGGCATAATCTGACTTCCTTTCTTAAAAGCTCTCTCTGCTGCTGTGTAGAGGGTAGTTTGAAGGGAGACAAGTGGGAGCAGAGATGGAAGTGAAGCCTGTGTAGTTGCCCAGGCAAAGGGGAGACCAGCGTGGACTGGTGTGGTGGTAATAGACATAGAAAGAGATGCTGGGGCAGGAAGTCTATTTTGGAGGCCAGTTTACATGTAATTTTGTTAGATACTGTCAGTGGCACTCCCTGGAAAGAGCGGCTGCCACAACATTGTGAATATTAGGTTGACATTTGGGCTTTACCAGTCTGAAAAGTGGAGGGTTGTACGTTGGTGTGGCCATTAGAATAATGGCCCCAGAGATACCCACACCCCAGTCCCTGTGTCCTGTGAGGGTATTAGCAGACATGGCAAAAGGGAATTTGCAAACGTGATGCAGTCAAGGATCCTGGGGTGGGGAGAGGATCCTGGGGTGGGGAGATGATCCTGGAATCCCCAGGTGGGCTCATTTTAATGACACGAATCCTTGGAAGTGGAGAACCTTTCCTGGGTGCACTAGAGATGCCACAACAGAAGACGACACAGGAGAAGGTGAGTTTTGAAGTATGGGAGGGACTTGACCCACTGTTGCTGGCTTGGAAGATGGAGAAAAGGCACCCTGAGCCAAAGAATGCAGGAATTCTCTAGAAGCTTGAAACAACCCTCAGCTGACAGCCAGCAAGGAAACGGGACCTCGGTCCTATGATTGCAAGGACCTGAATTCTGACAGCAAACTGAATGAGCAAGGAAGCAGATCCCCCCATAGAGCCTCCAGAAAGGAATGCAGCCCTGTTGACACATTGATTTTTAGCCTGGGGAGACCTGGCTCAGACTTTGGATACACAGAACTATAAAATATCAAATGTGTGTTGTTTAAGCCACTAAATTTGTGGTAATTTGTTATTTAGCAATAGAAAACAAAGACACTTAATATAGTTTATAATTCCCATTTCTTTTGTTTTTAGTGAAGTTGAACTTTTTTTCATCCAGTTAAAGGCTATTTGTATTTTTTTTCTGTGAACCACGTGTGCATTTCTTTATTAGCCCATTTCTTTATTGAATCCCTCCCATCTAGGGGGTCCTTATTTATTCTGGAGATTGGCCCTTTGTGATACGAGTTGCAGTCCCCCCATCCCCCATTCATTCCCCGCTACTTGGTATTTCAGACTGAGACTAACTGGGGACAGACCGCGGAGACAATAGGAGCCCAAGGACTGCGTCCTGGTCACTGCACTCTCTGGGGGGCAAGCAGAGGAGCAGAAGCCTGTGGATCTTTTAGTTCCTGGTTAGCAGGTCATTAGCCAGGCTGAGTGAAAATGGCCATGAGAGCATCGTAGAATGGCTACACCTGAGGCGTTCCTTATGTTATTCCAACTCCTGCTTGTCATTTCAGTTTAACCATGGACAAATCTCATATTAAGCTACCAGCCCCAATGATTGAACCATTTCACAGTCATGTCCAGTGCTCTGGTCTAGAAGTTCCAACATTACTATGTGGTCTGTAATAAAGGGGTATGGCCATGGCTGAAGGGTGGGGTATACTATCTAGACAGATATTGTCGTTATTGGAGAGTAATCTTATTCTTACCCAGTGTTTCATGAACTTAGAATGCATGTTATCGGTCAACTATTTTAAAGTAATTTTACTGCTTTTCTTTGGCCAATGCAGAATATGTTCAGGGTTGGTTTCCCCCAGGGTGCGTTGTTATTAGCTTGTGGCAGTGCCAGGTTGTCCCCCTGAGAGAATGGTATATGGTAGTAGAAGCTTAATTAAAGGTCTTGAAACTGAAAGGCACCTAGAAAAAGATTCTTGCTGTGATCTCGGTAACTTTGTACCTGGGCAGGAAGCTCCATGTCATTGAAAGAATCTACGATCTAGACCCAATTCCTCACCACCACTCTGATTTTGAGCAGTTCACTTCTTTGTCTATTTCCTCAAAGGATAAATGGATAAAATAATATATGTCTGTCCAGTCTATCTCGCGGAATTGTTGTGCTCAGCTAAGATACGTATGTAAACATTGCTTGTAAGCCGTGGTGCAGTACAGAACCTGCCATGGAACTCACGTTTCAGATAGTGATAAGAGGAGTAGCGGAATGAGCCTGGAAAGGATCCCTCCTATGGCCGTAAACTGTTCTTCACAAGAATGAAGCTACGTGAACTGACATCACAAGAATTATGTCTCTCTCTGGGTGAGGATTATGTAACCGAGCACATTTCTCTCCACCCCACCCGTGCTGCCAGGAATCTCAGCGATACATCTTAACGCTCAACGCAGAGCAAATGGATTGAGCCCTCGCACTAGAATAGTTAGAGTAAGTACTGCCATTTTCTTGGCCTCCCTTTTCTTTTTGTATTTTACTAGTTTTGCCAATATATGTCTTTAGTGTTAGCCATCTCTTATCCTTTCTAAAGGCAGTGGGGAGTGTTGTATAAGCACACAAATACCCTGGATGAGAAGATGAGGAAGTGACCTTTAACAAAATAGGTAAGGCACTAAATATCTTGCTGCCCCTCACTGTGTGGACAGAAGGTACATGTTTTAGAAACCTTGGGACATGCATGTCACATTCAGAAGCAGGGGGTGTTAGCACAGACCTTTTGGAGGAGGCAGACACTTGGCCATCACCACCTTCCAGAAGAAATGTGAGATCGCTGAACGAGGTGCATGTCGCTGTTGCCCACTATGAAGTGGGATCTGCCTGGTGATCAGGATAGTATTTTTAAGTGTGTAGTTTTAGAAATTTTCATTTTTGAAAACGCTCCTAAATCTTTGTGCATTTGAAAGTTCAGGTGTTAGATTTTTTGTTAGGGGCAAACAAAGCATCAAGGGAGTCTCAAGGGTGCTTTTCTAACAGTTATATCTAACGCCGTGGTGGGGGAATGAACAAGTGGTGGCAACGCACAGTTCCTCATTAGCAGGTTGGAGCCACGTCGGAGACTGTCCCACGTCATCCCTCCCTAGGAGCCGCTGCCTCAGAGCCCCAGCCACCCGCGTGGTGAGAGAGGTGTTCGTTTCCCTTATCACGCTCTGCCTCAGTTTTTATCTGAGAGATGGAATTACGAGTTACAGGAGAAAAGGAGTAAGAAGCACATCAAAGAGTTTTCTTGTGGCTTTTGAATAAGGGGCCTCCTAGGTTTAGGGTTGTTAGTTTGGGGTGTGTTGTTTTCATCAGGAAGCACCTGGGGTTTGTTTTTGTCTAAAAGATGTAGATAAACTAGAGAGAATCCAAGGGAAGGGCAACAAAAATGATGTATGGCTTGAAGAGAAGGAGAATAACAGTCTATAAATATTTGAAAGGTAATATAAAAGAGGGAGAGAGATTATTTACAGCAGTGGAGAGGAGTTTGACAGGGAACAAAAGCTTGCATCTAGGAGCAGGGGAAAATTGGGTAGAACTGAAAACACAAGGCAGAATAATGGTGATTAAGCAAAGAAATGTAATTCTCACCATCAGTTTGTGTTGCCAAGGGCCAGAATGGCCGGAACAAGTTGTTTCTCAAACTGAGACTCTCCTCATTATTGTGAATAATGCTTTCCTAATTCCTCATTGTGAAGGGGAGAGAGTAGACAGTGCTTTATGCTTTGCCTTCGAAGTGTGTAGTTTGTTGAATTACCCACTCTGGCATGATGCTTTGAGAAGTGGAGTAATAATTACAATTCTACTAGCTCCCATTTGCTGAGCGTCTACCTCATGCCAGGTGTCTTAGCTGCTTTGTTATTTATATTCTCATTTAATCTCTACAGCAACTCCATAAAATAGGAACCTTTTTCCATTGATAGGGAAATTGGGGTCCAATAATGTGCTCAAGATCACACATGGAGTAAGTGGTGGGGTTGGGATTCAAACCCAGGGCTGGGACTCGCAGCCCATTTCATGCCCTCTACTGGGCTCCATCACCCCAGTGATGATGGTACTAATTTGGGACCCACTAGGCAGCCAGGTTACTAAACCAGGTGAACAAGTTTGTATCCAGGTACAGGGGTAAGTAGAAGAGTTGGTGTCTAGAGCTCTCTTTCTCTCTCTTTCCCCACTTTTTCTTGAGATATATTTTCTTAGGAGCTGCTGTGTTATTATGTCACATTTTCTCATTCTGTAAATTCAGTTAAACCATAAGCATTTAGTCATCCTTATGGTTATAGAGTGATCTATACACTCTCACATAGGAAAGAAAAGTTTTGTAAGTTAGGCGTTATCCTTGATCTTACATGCTAGTTATCGTGGGGATTCCTTGGCAGTATTCTGTACTTCCCTGGGCTTTCTGACTTTGATATTTCATAATGTCCAGTGTATTGATTACTAAAAAGAAAAAACAAACCCAAAATACACGGCATTAACTACGCAGAATAAAGGTGAAGAGCTGGGTGTCTTTGTTTTTCATGTCATTGTAAGAAGGTACCAAACCTGGAATCAAAGGCCTGGGTTTAATGCAGATTCCAGCTCCTGCTGTATTCCTTTGTGTTCAGGACCCCTTTCTAAGCCACAGCCAGCTCCTCCTTGGGATGGGGCGGGGACACAGAAGTTCCTGCTTTCTCGCCCTCCTAGAGTTATGGTGGGTAGCATCTGAAAGAATATGTGTAAATTGCAGACTGTTTCCTAAGTGAAAGATGACATAACATGAAAAGTTCGCATCATTTGTTTTAGCAGCTCATTTCTTGGCTCAGTTTCCTCTTGGATAAAATCTAGGATAAGTAATGGTTGAGACTTTTGAGGAAGTTGACATTATTCAAAGGGGGCAGATTTTTATTGGGGGCCAAACAGAAAGTATTAAGTGAGTTTCAAGGACACTCTTCTAATTCCGCAGCCATTGCCTCTTCCCTTTACCCATGGTGGCATGTAATGGAGACCAAGCCTAATTTCCTAACCAGGGGCTAATAGTATAGAAATTCAAAATGTGGCTCAAGACACACTGTCATTATTTCATTGATACGTTTCACTTTGGCAGTGCTATTCATTCCATATATAGGAAGTACCTTTTCTCCAGAGCTGTGTGCCTTTTTAAAATAAGGAGCTTTTCGAATTCTGTCTCCGTGCTGTTCTCCTAGTAGTGGTCTCTAGTGAATTTTCTTTAAAGTCATCCCTAGATTACTTTTTACTGTAAACTGTAATGATTTTTCCCTGATCATATTTCTCCCAAGGTCTCCTATCTCGGTTACTTGTAAGGCTACTCCTCCCCTCTCTTGTTCTCTTTGATCTTTTATAATTGGCTTAAAACTCTCCATATTTAATCTCCAGTGACTTTGTTTCTCCTCCCTATTTTTGCTTTTTCAGTCCCTTAGAATTTAATAATCTGTTGCTTATTATTTTCTTAGTTTTTCTTAAGGTGTCATATTTTCTGTCTCGCTGTTTAATAGTCTTTTTTCCTTGTCTACACATTTGTTTTATTTTAGCTATTAATGCAAGTCTGCATTTCTGTATTTGGGCTTGCAGTAAATAAAGTGCTGTATACATTCGGTGGAGTCGGTGGGCTTCCTCGTTTCAGACTCAGCTGAACGTGAAGGCACCTGCATGTATATATGGTAATGTCATGATAAAGTGACCCTTCCTACCTAGGAGACAAACAGTTGAGCACCCCGTTGGTGTTGAATGAATGAATGAATGAATTGGTTGAGTTTTTGAGAGCTTTTTCTCACAAGTTGACCTTTCTGGGGCAAATGACTGACTGCTCAACACACATGAAAGAACAGCTCTGTTAGCTTCTCTGTGGTTGAATTTTTGGTGAATCCTTCCTGGGTCAGCACCCATCATCATTTTTTCACTAAGCTCAGCTCTTCAGCTCTGAAATCCTTTTAGTCTCAGCATTGCAGTCCCTTCTCAGAAGGTCAGCCTTACCACTACTTTTCTGGTCTGTGTCTAGTTCAGGGATGAAAGAGAATCCCCAGGTGAGTCTCAAGGCTCTGCCTATTTTGTTGTTTCCTTTCCAGGGGAAAAAGAAACCAACTTAATCTTTAAACTGTGTGTTTGTAGGAGTATATGCCTTGTTGTTTTTCAGATAATGACCCTTGCCTCGTTGATTTCAACAATTTTTTAATTCTCTTGTCAATCCAGTATTGTTTGTGATGGAATGAATCTTGAGGAGCACAGGTGAGGCTGGTGGTTGACAAAGCCACAGAGGATACCATGTGCTGCCCAGGGTTTGTGACTGCTTTGTTGCAGAGGGCTCCTTTCACGCAGGCCCCGTGGTTTTAGAGTTTATGGACCCCTCCCACCATGCCGCAGACTTCCCCACCTCCAAGGTGTTTACTTTGAGTACAGTAGGCCTCCCTAATCTGTGCTTTTGCTTTCTGAGGTTACAGTTGTGTGTTGCTCTGAGTAGAGTGATAAAATCTTGCGATGTTCCACACGGGACATGAGCCATCCCTTTGTCCAGCGGCTCCCACCGGTTACTCACGTAGGAGCCTCCATCACAGTTATCAGATTGACTGTCGTGGTATCGCAGTGTTTCTGTTCAAGTGACCCTTATTTTACTTAATGGCCCCAAAGTGCAAGAGTAGTGATGCTAGCGATTCAGATATGCCAAAGAGAAGCTACAGTGCGATTGTTACGTATTGGCGCTATGTCAAAATGCCTGGGTCATTCACCTCACTTCATCTCATCATGTAGGTATTGTATCATCTCACACCATCACAAGAAGGGTGAGTGACGAACATTGACAGAACAATAAGATATTTTGAGAGAGACCACATTCACAGAATTCTAATTATTACAATATATTGTTATAATTGTCCTATTTTATTATTAGTTGTTGTTAATCTCTTACTGTGCCTAATTATAAATTAAATTTGATCATAGGTATGTATGTGTAGGAAATAACATAAAATACATAGGGTTCGGTACTGTCTGTGGTTTCAGGCATCCACTGCGGGTCCTGAAACGTGGATAAGGGAGGCGTTGCTATGTTGCCAAGCAGTTCTTGATACTGGTGACCTTTCTGTGAAATGGAATTTCTGAAAGCATGTTGGATTGCTAGTGATCCAGATGGACAAAATCTGTACAGCACAGGTCACTAGGTGAGGTAAATAAAGGAGATGGGATACCAGTGTGACTGTAGTTGTAAGAAGTTGGCTAGTTACGTAGCTTCTGTCATGCTGTTTCTTAGTTGCCATGGTAACATTTTAGTTGACAGGCCCTGCTTGGCTCTTGGTAATCATTTCTTTCAGTTAAGATTTGACTTTCTTTTCAGTTAGGATGTTGATTGATATGTAGATAGATATAGATATCTGTGTATGTGCATGTGTCTGTATGTATGCATATACATGTATGTGAGTATATATATATGAGATGTGATCAAAAGATACAGTGAATATTTAAGTTAAAAAAAATTTATTGCAGTAAAAGACACATTGTTATTAATCTCCCTCATTTCGAACACACTTATCCCATCATTCTTGCCATTTTCTGAAGCAGCTCTGGAAGTCCTCTTTTGTGAGTGTCTTTACTTCATCCTCCATCATGACAACACTCTGTGTCACACTCTGCTTCTGTTACGGCAATTTCTGTCAAATAAAAACATTGCAGTGTGTCCTCATCCACCTTATATACCGGATCTGACAGCGTGTGACTTCTGGCTCTTCCCCAAAGTCAAAATGACCATGAAAGGAAAATATTTTATATTGATTCGGGACATCGAGGTAGCCACAACAGCACAACTAAAGACACTCATGAAAGAGGACTTCCAGAGCTGCTTCAGAAAGTGGCAAGAACAATGGGGTGAGTGTGTTCAAAGTGAGGGGGAGTATTTTGAAGGGGATTAATGGCAACGTGTCTTTTACTGTAATAACTTTTTTTAAATTTAAACATTCACCATATTTTTTGGTCACACCTTATATGTATATGTGTATCATATGGCTACATATATGTGTGTGTCTACACATACATCTACCAAGTTGACAGAGTCCTCAGGATCTTGTAACTGCTACCTCTGCCGTTATCGAAAGCCAGAAGGCTCTGGATCCAGCCAAAAAAAAAGGCATTGTCACAATTGAAGAGTCTCAGTTGGGCAATGCGATCGGCAGAGCTTACTTCGCAGGCCTAGGCCCTTACTGCACAGACGTGGGGAATTCGAGTTCTGGCCCCTATGTTGGGGAGGCAGGAATTGTCACAAGTGTGACCATTTTTGCTGCACCCTGCTGTCCCTGTGCTTTGTGACACGTTTGTGGAGCACTGAGCTGTGAGGAGATAACTGAGAGTTTGGAGACGATCCTCTCTTATGCTACAGAGCATTTGTACTTGGAGAAGAGCACAACACACTTGGCTGTTGCTGGCGAACAGGCTGTAGTTGCAGAACTAGACCAGGACCCAGGGCTGGAGCGAGCTGCTTTAGGGAGGAGCCAGAAGAACTACAAGCTAGAGGCTTTGGGCCCATGCACCATGGCCTTGGACCAGCTCTGACCAAGCCCTTGCCCTGCCTGACGTTCCAAATGGAAGGGACGAGGTCCTGACCATTATGGTCTCTGTCTTTGGAGGCTGAGAAATCTCGACCTCTCTGTTTGACTCACCTCCGTGCCAGTGTTTAAAGTTAGTCGTCACTTAGATTCTGTCCCAGGAAATCGTCAGCATCGACTCCTTGTCAGTAGCAACGATGCCTTTGAACTGACAGTGTTTACTGGCCACAGCTACGGCTTCCTTTTCCTTCACGACAGCGTGGTGGCAAAGCGTGAGGTGTCAGACGGGGCCTGGCGGAGGTCCCACTGCTGGCTGCACACACATCCTTAGACTTTAACTTCTCCAAGCATTGAAACAAGGGGTAGAATTACTTCCCGAGCCTTCTCTTCTGTCTGATTCCATGAAAAGCTGTTAGGTTTAATTCTCTGTGGTTCACCTTACCTGACTTTGGTAAAAATGGACTAGTTGAAAGAATGGACTAGTTTTTATGTTTAGAATCGACTTCTTTTAATTCCAGAGGTGCTTTACTCAAAGGGAAGGAAAGACAGAAGGGAAACAAAGATGGCACATGCAGAGAGTGCATGCTCCAGGGAGATTCCGGGCGACAGTCTCAGACGCGGGGCTGGTTAGCGGCCACGCAACAGTCGAGTGGTTTCATTCCTAGATATGGACACTTTCGGGGGTTTCTGTGAACCTTGTAATAATAGCCTTTGAGGTACATGTTGTCTCACACCCTCATACCGGAGCCGTGCGGTGGGGCTGCGGAAGGAGGCCATGGCGAGGAAGACACAGGAAGGCCAGTGAATGGCGAAGCACTTCAGCAGCCACGTGTACAGCCAGCAGTCCCTAGCGTCTTTTCTCTTGCCCTGCTAATGATGAAAGTGAGATAAATGGAAGGTGATGCTTTGGGGTGTATCACCAGATGGCAGTTCTAGAATTAATATTTTAAATGTATGTAGAATCCCCAAATCTCATTTTAACCACTGATTTGAATATAGTTCTTCCTTCCACTCAAAAAATACTAAATGTGGGAGCGTGTATATTGAATTTAAGATTTGAAGTTTTCCTCTTTCTCTATTATCTTCCCTTTCTCCACCTTCTCCCAGTAGCAATCTATAAAAAGCATGATACAATTAAAGAGCCAAATCAAAGACAAGGGAGTGTAAAGGGCTCCAGATAATTCCCAGTTTGGGTTATCAGCTCCCACATAATGGAGAGTTGATTGTGCTTTATTTTTCCTATTATTTGAGGGGAGGTAAAACTCTGTGGAGGTAGGAAAGGTGCATCTGGAAGAAATCTGAATTATTCCCAACTCAAGATAAGTGTGCCTATAAAACGTTTCTGATGTCGGCTTTGGAATATACCACTAAAAAGTACTAAAGATCAGAAAAGCTTCCTTCACAAATTTGGTAAGACAGAGCAGTTAGCTGTAACCGTGGGCAACCCTGGAGGTCATAGACTAAGCTAGGAGAAATAATTATGCATGATAATGGGCAATTACAGATAATGGCCTTTTGGGGGTGGCAGAAAGTACACAGCCCCACAGTCTAGCCTGGAATGAACATTGAATAGCACATTAACTTTATAGCAAGCTGAAAGTTCAGCCCTGGAACAGCCGCAGTCCCCCAACTAAATAAAATCCCTGGCTTACTTAAAGGAAGCACTATGGTAGCTGCACTTCTCCCAAGGAGGTGGGGCTGGGAGGGGGGTGAAGTTTGGGGAAGGAAAGGAGGCGTCAGCTCTCCACCTGGCTGTGTTTGTCTCACTAAGTAGAGATGGTTTGGGGCCTCGAGGTAGGTACACAGTGAAGAGTTTGTTTGCTTTCCTGGCTCCAGGTTTGTGTTTGACGTTTAAAATAGCCCTGTCATGATTGCCTTGTGGGAGAAACAGATTGTTCCGCATTTCCTGATTACGACTTTAGGGAGTGCTAGCACACCGGACTGCACTCAAGGCTACTGTCTGACCTCAGAGAAGGCCAGGAGTGGAGGATTCAGCTCCTTTCCAGCTACACAGCATTCGGGAGGCCACCCCAGCTACAGCCTCGTATCCCGAAGATGAGCGTTTAGAGCAAGGAGAACTTTTTTTTTGTACAGTTATTTAGTGACTGCCTTGCTTATGGCAGAGAATGTTATCACTGTATTGTGATTGTGATAATAAACAATATCTAACATTTATTGAGCACTTACCATGTGTCAGAACCTTTCCCAGCCCTCTGTGATGTAAGTAGCAGCCTGATCGCCAAGTTACAACAGACACTGGGGCACGGAAGGGTTAAGTAACTGTTCCCAAGGTCCTGGGGCAGTAGGTTTCAGATCTGATCAAGCAGTTTGACTTGGGAGCCAGCTTTCTCAACCCAAGGCCCTGTTGCCTAGCATGCTGTGTAGTGGTGTGTGCCTTTTTCGCTGAAAGGATTGTTCCAGGCTTAAGGACAAAAGCCAGAGATCCCAGTTGGGACTTTATTGCTGATTGTTAGCAGCTCAGGGAGCTAGCTCAGAATGAGACACTGGACTCCAATTACTCTGAAATCGGTCCTGGAAAGAGGAGAGGTTTTAAGACAGGTTCTCAAACTTTTTAGTTAGAGGACCCTTTTACACTCTTCAAAATGATTCAGGACCTCAAAGAGCTTTTGTTTATGTGAGTTGTATCTGTCAATATTTATTGAATTAGAAACTAAAACTGCGAAATTAAAAATATACCTAATTCCCTTAAAGTAATAAATACATTACTCGTTAACATATTTTAATGAAAAATAAACTATATTTGTCCAAAAAAAAGTGAGGAGAGTGACATTGTTTCACATGTTTGCAAATCTCTTTGGCTTACTAGGACACAGCTGGCTGGCTTAATATCTACATCTTCATTTGGTTTGTTGTTTTGATTGAAATACATGAATAAAATTCAGCTTCACGTAGATAAATAGTTCAGATCATTGTGACTGTTCATTGATACGAGACCAAAACTTGACAAATAATAATTTCTTAAAAATTAGTTGCAATGATTCTGAAACCATGCTACTGAGCTTTTGTGCTCCGTTAAATTAAAACTCATTGGTTTATCTTGCTCTTCGAATGGATTTTTCACCCATACTTGATTTTGTAACCTCATGCATTGGTCATTTAGAAAATATTATTAGTTCACTGAGTTAAGCACATCTTCCAAGTGTTGACATGTTTCATTACAAAAATACCAGAATATCCCATTCATTAATATCATTACTGATCTCATCAAAAGAGTCTTTACATTTGAGAAGCTGTCAAACACATGATGGTGGTGGTTAAGTTTTCCAAAATTCTAATTTTTATTTGAAAGCTCAGATTTTTAGCAGCAGATACTGTCAGTTTTGTTTCTTGAAGTGATAGGCTCACTTTGTTCATTTTCAAGAAAATGTCTGCCAAATACCCAAGTCTCAGTAACCATACTTGGTCGTTAATCATTCTTTCAAGTATATGGTGTTCTCAATGTCAGAAACTTCCATACCTGTAGAGAATTTCTGTAAGAGTTTATTTGAGCCAAAACTGAACGACAATTGCCGGGAACCAAGATCTCAAATGCTACGGAGAATGAGTTTTGCAGTTTCTTTCATGCAATTTGGAATTAAGGAGGGAACGTAAAGAAGATTACATGAAGATGGGAGAAAGTAAGGCAGGAATTGGGTTACAGGCTAGTGAAGATTATGTGTTCCCTTGAGGGTGGTTACACTTCTGAGGGGTCTGAAAAGAGGCATTTCTGAGGTGTGTTACCCTGGATGCACAGAAACAATGGACAGGGCTTGCTTAAGGCAAAGATAAGCCTTTTACTAAAGAAATTACATGCTCAGGGAGTGACCATCCAACATGACCTGCCCAGTTAGGAATGTATGACCAGATCACCCTGTGTGGTTCCTTTCCTTAGCGCCCCCTTTTCATCCACTAAAGAAAAATTTTGTCCATTAAAATAAAAAACAGCGAGTTTAGCTCTTAATTCTAACATTTGCAGAAGTGCCTTCTTCAGTAGAATCATCCCCTGGATGTGCATGATGAGTGCTTCCCATCTTGTCACAAGATGAAAAAGACACACTTAAAAGTAGAGATTTGATCAAGCTATTGTTTTTTTCTGCTTCATCAAGGGCATCTTAAGCAAAGTTGACATGAAACATGTTTTGATTTTTTAAATGTTTTCCTTCATAGCCGAGCAGCAGTGCAGTCACTATGAGTGCAGCTTGATTTGTGCTAAGGCACCAGTGGCTTTCCCACCACCACTGCTGCGTCATCACCACAGACACCAACACAGTGAAAAAGGAAGGTCGCATCGTCCTGTTAATATGGAAATGCTTTTGAGCTTGTGGACCCTTGAAAGGGAGTTGTGGACAGGGGGTCTCCAACCACATTTTTGTACCTGCCGTGGTAAGATGGCATTAGAACACCTACCTCTGATGGATTTAAAGCAGTTCTCAACCTGCTGGTGCTGGCGTCACGCTGGTGGCTCTGAGCAGTTCTGATGCCTGGGTCCCATTGCCAGAGACTCACATGTAAAGTGGTCTGAGTTGTGGCTTGGTCCTGAAGAATTTTAGCCTCCACCCCCAGCCGGTGCAGCCAGGGTGAGCTGTGTAGAGGCAGATTTAGTTCCTGGGGAGCCCAGTCTCTCACAATTCAGTAAGTTATTGTCAAATACTTGAAACATTTTACAAGACAAATATACCTGACTGAAAACTGGCAATATGAAACTGAACTGGTATGATCTTGAGTTGAACAAAAGCTGTGTGGAACAATATGATGTGATATAATTTGTTTTTTTATCCCTTCACGTGGGGTTCAGTCCACTTTAGACCACCATCTGGGAGCTTCAGGAGCAACAACAAACATCTATGATCTTATTTTTAAAAGAAAGTTTTAGAAGCAGAATCTAAATCCCAAACCTAAAGGGTGCCGGCCATGAGCAAATGTAAGAATGTGTCCCTCTGACAGCTCCTGTGTTCAGAACCCTTCATGCCCAAGGAAAAAGACCCTAGTAAATTAAGACTACATTTTAAGCTGTCCAAATACAGTTCAGAGAAAACGTCTTCTGTGGAGACCTAAATATATGTATACAGTCAGTCCAATATGCGCCTAGTTTAAAATTTTCTCAGTATAAGAGGCACTAAAAAGGTTCGAGAAGGGATTCTCTTTATATGATCTCTTTTAGAATAGAGTACTTGATGGAGAGGTCAACTTCCCTCTTGTCTCATCCACTCCCCAACTCAAGCCTTGCTGCTGGCCTGTTGTGTGGCACTGCCTTCTCCAGTCTGCTGGCAGGTGTTGACAGAGTCCCAAACTGTCTCTGGCATCTTGCCAATGATAGGAAATTCTGAACTGGCCTAAAGAGGGAAAACCTCTTTCTTTCTTGGCCATGAGACATTTTCTAGTAAAGTCAGAGAGAAGGCATTTTGTCTATATCTGACTCCCACTGTAGGGCTAACAGTTTCTCTGGATGGCCCTGGGGAATTCTGAGGCTTATGCAGAGGGCAGGAGAAAAGGGAAGACACACAGAGAGAGCGGGAGCCAGGGAGGGGAGAGCAGAAACCCAGGAATAAAAACGCCCAGAGGTGCGAATATGTGTGAGGTAGGGGTTGCCACACTGCCATGGGTATTCCTTGGGACCACACAGTGAACCCTGTACTTTAAGTGTCTTCAGGTCCGTTGAGTATTTTTCCTTGGAAGAGAGTCTAAACTATATATTACTATGCCCGCAGCACCCTCATTCTCATCCTGTGGGGGACCCTGTGCTCCCCCTGCCCTGCTGTACCGGCTGTTCTCTTACCGTCCCAGAAACATTTTGTGTTGTGCCTCCTCTACTTAATACAGAATTCCTCTCTCCCTCTCTCTCTCTCCCTCTCTCCCTCCCTCCCTCCCTCTCTCCCTCCCTCCCTCCCTCCCTCCCCCCCCCCTCCCTCCCTCTCTGTCTCTTCTATGAAAAACCTTTTCTGATCCTTGAAGTTCTCCCTTGGCATTTGTCATCAATGGAGGGTGAGCTTCTAGAGAGCAAGGATTAGCTTCTGTTATTCTTGGGCTTCCCTCCTTGGTCCAGCACTTTGGGAGGTGCTGCCCACAAGGTTTGTTACTTACTGAGATTACTTACTGTGATTATTACTTACTGGGATTGTCAATAGCCCCAGGGCCACCTGCTTCCAATCTTGGTGAGCTCCCTTGGAAGGCCTGTATTTGCTCCCTACACTTTTATATTTTCTCCATCTTTTTCCCATGTCTCCTGGTTGGTTTCTTTGCTCTGGTCATGCTCAACGATCCATCTAGCTATCTCTTTCCCTCCCGCCCTCCCTCTCTCCATGTATCTCTTTCTCTCTCTCTTTTCCCGGACCCCTTTGTATCCCACACCTTTGAACCAAGCCTGCTCCTAACTTTAAAGGCCAACTTCAGGTTATTTATTTGAAACCTTTACCCTAAGAAGAAAAGTGAACTGGACACTTTGCTCCAGGACACCAAATTACATTTTTAAAAATTCCTTGGGGAAAAGGAGAAATCGGCTCTCACATAGTCCATGCCTGTGTACAAGAGTGACGTTCGTGAGCCAACATCAGCAGAACTTGTACTTTGAAGGTTGGACTTAATCTCAGCCTCCCTTCCTCACAGTTTTGTATTTTCCCACAGCCTTGGTCAGCCTCTCCTTCTGTGTGTTAGTTTCAGGATCTCTCCTTACTGCTGAGCCTGCAGCATCGCAGACTACATGCCTTGTGCCCCGAGGTACTGGACAGACTGCCTTGCACAGGTGCTCAGTGAGTTTATTGCATGGAACATGAATTGTTTCTTCGGCAGGGGAAGGTGACAGGTGTGGCGAGGTCCCTCATTCATTGTCACAGTCAGCAGGTAGTGGTGTGAATAGCAGGCATACTGCTGCCTCTATTATCAGGCCTCTCTGTGCCAGCTCTCCTTTACTGGAGGAAACTAATTCATTTCCTCAGTCAAGATGGCAGACTTCCGTTCTTGGAATTGTAGGAGTGCTGAGAGGGCCCAGGTGTCAGCTCATGGAACAGCTTCTCTCTCCATATATCTCCCTTTAGGTTTTTCTCCCTTGTAGAGGAAAAGTCCTGAAGGATCACCTTGGGTTTTTCCGAAGTCTAGGAAATGCTAGGAACTGATTAGTTTGGACCCAGGGTTGCCCTGCAGAAAATAACGCTAAAAGCAGGGAGTTGAGTAAATGAAGCCTTCATGTTGCAGTGAAAGCACACCCCACTGCCACCCTCTAGATTCCATGACATGCCATCATCAAATGACATGGACTCTTTCTTAAGACCTTAATTTTCCTTAAGAAAAAAAAATGGGGGAAAATGACTTGTACTTTTTCTATACTCTCCTAGCATTCAGCACATGTTAGTTAATTTTGCTCTCTCAGGTTTAGCAGTAAAAAACTGGTAACGCTTAAAACTAGAAACTAAGTAGGACAGGCTCCATGTGAGGTTTGGATTACAAAGACAATACCTGTTATACCTAAATTAGCCGTTTATATGAGATCATTGTGAATCACAAATAATCATATTGTAAATTGTAAATTTTGATTTCATATGTGATCTTTGATATAGGAAACTGAGATTTGGTTTTGTCATTCAGAAGGGAGTGTGGCTCCAGGTTTGAAGATAAAGGACTCAAAAGTGCAACCACTCTGGGAGTCTTGACACTAGAGAAGAGTGGGGAAAAAAACCTTCACATACCTTAAAATGAATTACTGGTTAACTACTATTAATATGCCATGGGCCGGGAGACCAGCATATAACACTGCAAGATCAATAAGGGTATTTATCGTGTGGTATTGATCGCTCATGAAGGAGTGAATCATATTTCACGCTGCATATGTTAGTGCAAAAAAAGTAGCAGAGGGATTGGGAAGCCTTATCAAAGAACTGGACTGTGGAAGGTAAATGTATGGAGCCACAAATAATGAGCATTGGAATAAAAAGTGATCAAGTCTGCAAGCAATGTCTCTGCTGATGAATGCTGGTGGTCATGCGTGTAGATACTTGCTTCTCCAGTTCCTCTCCTAGCTGTGGAATCCAGTCCTGCTGATTTTTCTTCCTTAAAGCACAAATTAGGACTGTACCAGTAATAAATGATAACACTTAAACCATCTAACTTCATACTTTGCATCTTGGCGGGGGACCTAGGGGTTGATAATTCCTGTAAGGGATCCACCCCTTGGTTAAGAAACCTACCACATTTTCTTGGGAACAACGCTGTTGAGCTTTCTCTTATTATTCATATCATTGTTAAGGAATCTTGATCAGTTTTTATTCTAGAAACATAAAGAGCGAGACCTGGAATATAGCTTTGTACGGTGACAGATGGTTACTAGACTTATCGTGGTGAAGACACCGTAAGGTATATAAATGTCGAATCGCTATGTTGTACACCTAAAACTAATATAATAATGTGTAGCAACTATAATCTTAAAGAAAGGATTTGCAGCAAACTCCCTAGCATGTTTCCTTTTCAGTATACTCCTGTGGTCTTTGTACTTAGTCAGTGTGCATTCGGCATGGGCCGGGCAGGAGGAACCAGTCAGTGAGGGCACTGATACACGTGGGTGCATTCAGCCCAGGTCAGTGGTACCAGCTCTCCGTTTCTACTGGGTTGGGTTTTTTTTTCTCTGATTCAGAAAATGATTATTAGCCTATTAAGAGATTGCACATGAAAAACCACTTTTGATGATATACGGATTTCAAAATGTATATGGTGACATTATATATTTTGTGACCTAAAAGTTAGAAATCTTACTATCAGGTTTATCTCCAGCTAATAGTGACACTAAGCCTGACTTAAGAGCTTTGATGACATCCAGTGTTGAAGAGAATGTCTCTAATTACTCTTCTGGGAATTCTGCTGTAGCACAGGTTGGAAAGATGGCTTATTCTACTTATATATATTCTTACCCTCCGTCAGTGTAGGCAAGAGCTGTATGTATGTTCCTTCTCAGGATGGAGTGAATATCATATACTCACTCAGCAGTTGAACGAGGGTGTGAAAGGAGAGCTGGGTGGCTTCCCTGGTCCCTGAGTGATGGGTAATATCAGTATAACTTGGTTATTTGAAGGGAATTCCCAGAACACCAGACATGCCAATGATTTTCATGAGGTTCATTTTTTTCCCCTATTACCACAGCCTCTGTATGCAAGCTCATATCGTGTTTCCCCGAAAATAAGACTTAGCCGGACCATCAGCTCTACTGCGTCTTTTGGAGCAAAAATTAATATAAGGCCTGGTATTATATTACATTATATTACCTTACATTACAATATTATATCGGGTCTTATATTAAAATAAGACTGGGTCTTATATTAATTTTTGCTCCAAAAGACGCAGTAGGCTGATGGTCCTGCTAGGTCTTATTTTCAGGGAAATACGGTAGTTACCTTTCAGGCCTGAAATATTTAAAGAGCCTAGTCTGTTCTGATCTGTAGAGCATATATACATACACATACAGAATAGACTGTTCTAGCCTTGTCTATTCTCCTTCCTTTTTATTCTCCTAGATCTTTTGTGCTTGGGTCAGATTAATTTTCCTGGAACGTTTTTATGTTACCCTCTTGCTCTGCAAACCTTCGTTGACTCCCTGCAGCCTGAGGAGAAATCAGAAGTCCTTGGCTGGCATTCACATTCAAGGCCCTCCACAATTTGACCCTGTGTAACTTTCCATTCTCATCATCTGTTGTCCCTTGACATGAACTCTGCACTCCAGCCAGGCTCGTCTGGTCACTGTCCCTGGAACATGTCTTGTCTTTTTCCCCCTTCGTGATCCTAGTGATACATTATTCTCCTCCGTTGAGTGCCTCCACACCCCCGCCATCTCTAAATCACCCCCATCCTGGCTCATGTCTCCACAGCCTTTGCTGATGGTGACATCTGCCTAAACTGTCCTTGTGGCGATTAGACTATTGCATTCAAGGTTTCTATGCTTAATTTTTTTTCCCAAATAGATGGCACATTCTTAAGAAATGAAACATTTTCAGTATTTCTTTGTGTGTTTGGCATCTAAAGCAAAGCTTTGGACATAGTTGTTATATGATAATTAAAGAATGAATCAAATATAAAGACAACTTAAGGTCAAGAATAAGTGATTTTGTGTTACCTGCTCCTCTGGATTGTCCGGAAGCCTTATGAGGAATACTAAAGTTTGACTCTGGACTCTGTGATGTTATACCTAATAAAGTGCCTGGCAAATAGTAGGGGCCTAAGCAATGAAATAAGTTTTCTTTCAATGGATGAATTAAGCTTTTGTGGTTAGAATAAATGAAGGAAGCCTGGGTGTAGGCCGTGAGAATCAGAACCATTGGGCAGCCTCATATGTACAGCACCCACGAGTTGTGGTCCGAGGTCAGTGGTGATGTCAGTGGTAGCCCATCTTTATTCAGTGGAACTTATTTGTATACTCGTCTTGGACAGCCAGTCAGGACTGTCACAGTGATGCAGCCAGGGGGATAATTTATGGAGAAATTGCTTTGAGTCTTTAGAGGAGACCAGTGGTTCTCCATCTTTTGAGTGTATGCGAACCTACTGAGAGCTAAAACTCAGATTGCTGGGCCTGACCCTCAGAGTTTCAGACTTGGGGTGTGGGGTGGGCTCCGAGAATGAGTGTTTCTGTAAGGTCGCAGGTTGTGCGGATGCTGCCGATTCGGTGACCGTACTCTGAGCAGCACTGGCTTAGACACATGGACTCTGATGGATGTTCATTTCCTCCTTGGGAATTTTCCAGGCGCAAAGAGGCTGGGGGTCATACAGCTGTTTTTAACATTGACCAAGGGTTTTAATTTGGAACTTTAAAATACTGTTCGGTGATTTATAAAATTCAGATTTTGGTAGTTTCCTGTATCCTTGGATCTAGGTCCTCTCTCTCAGCATTTTTAAAAATGTCACTTTTTAAGAGTGCTTAAACGTTTTAAGAGTGTAAAACATTTATGCATCTACTCTTATGAGCTCAAATGATTTTTATTATTTAAGTACTGGTATGAAATGAAACATTTCTAATATATATCTTAATTTATTCTTTTGTTAAAATTTATTCTTAATATTCAGTATAATTTGAAGAAGGAAATGAAATATGGTTGTGGAAAGGTGTTTATTAATTACAGTCAGCTGTAGCTAAACAAATCCTTGCTGACATAACTTTTTTTTTGAGGTTTACTCTACAGTCTGTTGAAGCCATTCTCTTGTCACGTTGAGAGTTATTACATCATTTTGTTGCTGAGCAAACTGAGGCCTCATAAAAGGTCCTGACTAAGGTTATGATGCAGAAATTCAGGAACCTGTGCCTTAATCCTAGAATGCTGCGGTATTTGCGTTTCTATTTAATTCTTTATCTGCTCCTGTATTTCATATTTTGTAAAAGAGCCTTGCTTTTGACGGACAGGCCCCAAGGGATATCCAGCATTTTTCCACAGCAGGGGTAGGGATACACATTTAAAATGCCTTCCTCAGTGTCTGTGAGATCGTATACAGATGTCCCATTAAATGCTTATGACTGGGTGGTAAGAACATGTCATTCGTTCCTTTTCTGGTTTAAACATCCATGTAATTTATCATTTTGGCAGAGTTTCTATTGCTCTTACAATCAAGGTAAACAATACAGACCCGGCATTGCAAACAAAAGAATTAGGTAGTGAACACCACCTATGATGTCACTAAATTGGTGTTTAAAATATGAGAAAAGGATCAGTGGGGAAGTTGAGGAGGAGAGAGTGACATGGACTTTCTCCAGACACGGTGTAGAAGAATGGAATTGGAATGTCTCATCTCATTAGTTGGGAAAAGGAGGAGAGAAGAAAGGGAAGCAATATAATAAAATAGTGGCCTGACAGTGCGTTGACAGGAGCCAAACGTGGATGGAGGAGGTATCCTTTCAGAGAAGAGACATTAGTGCTGACTTTAAAATGAGCCCGCGAAAATATGTTTTGTAGATCTCACCCAGACCTTGCACCTTTAGTCATGTCTCCCCACCCCGCACCCCCCCCACACACACTCACATGCGTTTTCTCTTTCTCTTTCCACACGTTCAGCTGGTGGACACTTCTGAGCACCTGCTCTGGGCTGTGCATTGCTTGTCCTGGGAATCTGTCTCCATTGGCTTCTTCTCCCTGCCTACGTATGCCCAACCCTTCTTTACGTTTTAAAAATGAAATAACAACATCTTCTTGTTCCCTGAAGCCTCTATTTATTTCCTCACATTTATTTCCATGCCAGGCTACTTAAAAAACCATTGTTCGTTGATCCTTTCTACAAATATGTACCACATGTGTCCGGCAGCGCGCTGGGCACGGGGTGCAAGGGTGAGCCAGCAGGCGTGGCACGGCTTGCTGGGTCTTACATTTTGGCGAGACAGAAGGATCATGGCTTCTGTCTCCTCAGCTTACCTGCCCCTTGCCTTCTCATAGGCTTCTGCTCCTTCTGTACTAAAACCACAAGGCCCTAACGACCTATCCTGCTGTTGGTCTTTCCCAGAACTAGTTTTGCTTGATCTCTTAGCAGCAGGTGACAGCACAGCCTGTCCCCTCCTCAATCCACGTCAACTTTGGCCTCTGGGATATTGCATTTCTCCTCAGTTCTTCATGACTTCAGCCTTGACTCTCTTCTCTCTGAACATGCTCTTCTGTAACGACTCCCTCCTGTTCTCCCCAGATGCAGCTGGCATCTCCCGGTGGTGACTCCTGAATCTCAGCATCTAACTTCAGCCTCTCCCATGAGCGCAAGTGTCAAGTTTCTCACTCTCATTCATCTCCTCCACTTGTGTGTCTCTCTGGCATCTTGATTAAGCAGAACTTACCACCTCCCGCTCCTCTACCACAGGCTTCCTGCTCTTCCCAACATCTGCTTTACGTTTCTTCGCCTTCTGCATCTTAAATCCTGATGTCTCATCCGTCCTCCCGTTCTGTTGAGTTCTGTCTCCCACATGTCCCTGGCGGGTTCCTGGCACAGGTCCCGTCCCCTCTCCTGCATGAGTCCCCTAGGTCTCTCCCTGACTACTTCAGTGTCTCTCTAGGGGATCTCCCTGCTGCGGGTCTCTCTTCCCTTCACTTGTCTTGAGAATTGCCATCAGATAAATCACCCCAAAGCACAGCTCTTGCCTTCTCTGCTCCTTGCTCAGAAATCCTCAGTGGTCCCCACCACACCCTGACGAGGCCAAAGCGCTGGACTGAGGCTTCCCCACTCCCACCTGCTTCAGCCCACCTCTCAGACTGGACCTCGCTTTCCATTTTTTCACTCAATTCTTCAACCTGGTGCCCTGTCCATCACTCCCCAGTTCTCCTTCCACGTTCCTGCTTCCATTCCTTTGTCCTTGCGGCCCTTTTCTCATTACTCTCTTCTTCACATTTTTCATCTAATTCCTGCCTTTGCATTCCTGTCAAGGTTCATGGGTGTGCCTGTATGATAATGATAATCCTGTTATTCTTTATAATCCCATAATAGCTTTCATCCTAGACTGTAGACTGCCATTGGGCAAGGGCATCCTGACACCTTGTAGCCATATCAGGCACCTGGACCAACTCTTTGAACATTGTTTAATAAATGTCCATCGGAGTCCATTCTGTTACTTGTTGGAATTGACACAGTTTTAAAGTCTAGACGCTGGGCTGGCAAGCTACGGTATGTATAGTCTGGAGGCCATGTCTGCCCACTGCCTGTGTTTGTGAATAAAGTTTTATTGCAACACAAAACTACAAAACAACCTGTATATTCTGCAACTGAATGGCCCACAATGCTTAAAATATTTACTAACTGACCCTTTACAGAAGTGTCTACCCCTGGTCTATACCATTGTTCAGACTTCAGAAGGATAAGGTTCCAGCTGTGGAAGGAAGTGAAGGAAACGATGTTTGCTTAAACTCTTAACCTCTTGCTTTGGCTTTCTGATATATCTATGTGGCTACCATAGTAAGGGTGCTGGGATTCCTTTTATTGTCTTATGAAAATGAAGTCCAGTTAATTTTGTTGTAAGCATGCTGTAGACAGCCAGGTTAATTAGATTTGATCTCTAATTTCTTGACATTAGGACAGAATTTCTGGGTAGAATTTACTGGTCAGGCTTCACATAATTAAAATGACCCTTAAAATGTGTTTGGTATTCTCAGTAAAAATAATCAGCAAGAGTCTGTCGTCTGCCCAGAATTATGCCAACCTTAGAAGCCCCCCTTTGGTTTGGCTGCAGAAGAGGCAGCATGCCCAGGTGCCTTGTTCTGCAGTTCTTGAGGAGAATGGCCATGTGTTGACGAGGTTTAGAGGTCAAGTTTTGTGGCTCCCCAGGTTAATACCATGTTGGCCTTTTTTTTTTTCTTTCTAGAGGGACGTATGGTCATCCAGGATATTCCTGCTGTCACCAGCAGAGGGCATGTGGAGAACACACCTGATCTGGTTTCGGACTCGACCTACTACAGCAGCTTCTACCAGCCGTCCCTGTTTCCTTACTACAACAATCTGTACAACTACCCACAGTACTCCATGGCCTTGGCTGCTGATTCCACTTCTGGGGATGTGGGAAGCCCCCTCGGGGGGTCCCCCGTGAAGAACAGCCTTCGGAGCCTCCCAGCGCCTTATGTGCCTGGTCAGACAGGAAACCAGTGGCAGGTAAGATGTCACCCAGAGGGTGAAGTGAATATGTGACACCCATCCCTACACACCCACACTTCGGCTGGTGTGTGTGCACATTATACAAAACATGTGAAGAATTTTTCACTCTACCTATAACATCATTTAACCCCAGAAGTTGGCTGCAAGGAGTTGTAAAGAAATATGCATATAGTTGTTTGCTTTTTCAAATTTTACTTTTGTCATTTTTCAGAACTATTTGGCATACATACCCAGTGGCTGGAGTCAAATTCACAAGTCACTTACTGTAGGACACCCTACCTCCTGCAGTCTTGCCCCAACTTTCTTTGAGCAGCTTAGAAAATGCTGGGTGCAGCCTTCTGGGTGGGGGTAATCTTCGTGATGGATTTGCACCCTAGGAAGGAGAAGTGTTGTAATCTGTATGTTTGGTGGGAGAAAGGTAAGGAAAGGAATTAGGTGACTGCTGTGCTGGGCCAACGTCAGTGCATTATTTATTTATTTATTACTTGGGTGCATTTTAGCTGGGAATGGAGGTCAGTCTTTCATACTCTTAAGTATACATTTTTAAAAGGGTTCAATCAAGAGCTTTTAATATTTGGGGTAAAACAAAGCCTTTTGCAATGTCAGGGAAGAAACATTTATCTCGAGCTGTTCTGCTCCCTCAATTTTAACCATTTCCATCATGCCACTATGTTAGCAGCAGATCCAAGGCACCAGAAGCATGTACAGGTGGGATTACCCTGTTGTGGGAATGTGTACACACGAGTGCTGGGACTCAACACTGCCACGCCCCACTCCCACTGTAAGATGTTACGATTCTGGGAGAATTGTGCTCATTTTGGATGCATTTACCATAGTCAGGCTTTCTCAGCGGGGCTTTGATGCCAGCACAATGCAGTGCATACATTTGAGAGTTTAAGGCAAGTCTTTGACCTTCTTATGTCCACTTTTAAGAAAATGTGAGATGAATTTTTTTCTGAGTAATTCTATTCCATTTTGCATTGTTTAGGCATAGGGAAGTTAATATTCAAAACACCCCATTTTTTTTGGATTCTCTCACTACCCTTAGGAATCTGACTTTTCCAGCATATTATATGTGAGTTTTAATCCCCTGGGCTACACAGTTTTATATGTTTTCCATACGTTTTATTTTTAGAATCATACTTTTAAAAAAGGGAGCTTAAAGCATTTTGATGTTAGAATTGAGAGGTAATGTGAGTGTAAAGGAAATGCGATGATTTATGGGTCTTCAAGCTGCACCCCTACAGGTCTGTCAGAGTACCAGCTGGATTTTATGATTTGGGACAGGTTTTAGGTTGATTTCTAGTAGAGACTCTCCTCTCTGAAAGGAGAAAGAAGTATCTTGTGGTTCTGAAAAACCCAGCTCATCCTGCAGATTCCCAGGAACCAGGGACCACTACTGGAGTGTTGTGGTTCTCTGGTTGCTTCAAGGATAAAGCAGGAGGGTCTGTGAACCTGCTGGCTTATGAGAAAAAGGATGAGAAAGAAAAATCTTAAGTGTTTTCTTAAAGAAAGCTCATAATCAGCTTTCCAGCAGAGCCAGAAATCTCCTAAATTAATTTACCTTCTACTTTGTCAAGATCTTTCAGAAGGCGTATGATGGCATATGATGCCTGACACACTAATATTTATTCTTACTCTACCTGGGAAACCTGGGAAGGGAATGGCAGAGGCCTTGGATTTCCTTGGAGGTCCCTTACAAGGCCCCTTCTTGAGGATAGCCAGGAGGAGAAGGGTTCTCTTGAATGGCAGTGTTGCTGGTCTTGGAGAGCTGCCTCAGCCACTGTGTGCAAGGAAGGATTCCCCTGGGTAGGTTTTTGTCCCCCAGCTTGCAAAGGTGGGAGGGGACACCTTAACCACACTTGCTTAGTCCTGTTGCGGGGCATGCGGTGTTGATACTGTTCATGCTTTCTCTAAACCGCTGCTTACTAGACTAGAGAGAACTGGCCCTGGTCTGAGGCCTAGGAGAGATGCTGAGGCATCATTTAACATACGAGTTTGTTTTCCTGGAGGGCTGGGCTTAAGCCTTTCTATTATTTCAGCCAGTCACCTTTGGTAATATAGTCTCATATAACAAATTGCTTTGCAGACGTTGGTCCTCCTCTGCTACTGTGGTGGGTGTCATTCCTCTTAGTAAATAATAACACGGATAATGAGCAGTAAATCTCCGTCATACCCCGAGGAGGCAGATAGTATTGTCTCCTTTTTACAGGTGAGGATACTGAGAGTCAGTCAGGAGGCTGACTTAGCCATTGTCACACGGCCTCCAAACGGGAGAGCTGGAGTTTGAATCTGTACCTTTCTGGCTCCAAATTGTGCTTCTCAGCACTATCCCTTTATAACTGGGTCTGCAATAAACTCAGGGCTATGGAAACTGCCATCAAGTAAGGACGAATACAGAGGCCCTTTTTAGGGCTTGGAATTTCTACCTAAGTCCTTTGCTTTTCATTGGGGATCTCCTTGGAACTCTTTGCTGATTTTCCTTATTTGTCAAAGTTGGAAAATAAGCAGAAACTTCTAGAATAGTACTAATGTGTGGCTATTGCAGATGGCTGAGAATAGAGCCTCCAATGCTTTTCTGAAATGTGCCGTCTCAGCCATTAGTGTTTAAAATATGCTGGGTTCCTTGTTATTTGGAAGGTGCTTTTGAATCTGCATACACATTTTCTGTGAACGCGATTATCAACAAAGCATATCTAGGTGCACCTGCAACGTGTGTGTATAACATACAAAATGATCCTAACAATTGAGGGGACTTTACCATATGGTGACTCCATCCCTTCTAAGTGACATTTTACACGTCTGTGGATTAACCTTGCAACCAAATGTAAATGCAAGCTTGGCTTACAACATTGTGGTCATGTTCACAAAAATTAGTTTTCTTGAAAATAAACCCTTACATTAAAATGACAAAAGCCAACGTAGATATAAGCCATCAATTTGCAAAATGACAGGTGAAAATCAGTCCAGTGATTATCAGAGCTGAAATGGATCTTACACAGCTCTAGTTCACACCCCCGCCCCATCTCGCTACAGAGAAAACTGAGGTCCAGAGCTGAAGGGATTGGCTTAGCACTCACAGCTAGTTGGTGGCAGAGCCTAGACTGGAAACCAGGCCTGTTTAGTGAGGGGAACAATATGAAGTGCTTTGAGGAACATGGAATCTGGCACTAGAAGATCCATATTCAAGTCTAACTTGTGATTTAACTATTCATGTAGGCTTGAGGCCTTGAGCAAAATACTTAACCCTTTGAATCTCAGGGTTGTTTTTTTGTCTGTAAAGTGAGCATAGTACTACTACCTTCATAGGATTGTTGCATAGATACATCAGGCAGGGTAATGACTGAAGTAGATCATTACTGTGGAAGTTTCTTTGTACACCAAGAAATGCTATGCCAATATTAACGGTAGTGAATTTGTTTCATTAATCATTATTTTCACTTGGCTGTGCTCTTTTTTTTAAATCTTTTTAATTTTCAGCCTCTTGTTCATATGTATTTAGTTAGCTACCTCAGATCCCCGTTGTGACAAGATAGGATATACATAATGCACATTTTAGTTATCATTAAAGGACTATAAAATGTGAATGTGGACCAAGTAGGAATGCACGTGGAATAATTTTTATCGGAGTTGGGGAAGAATTTGATCCATGTAGGAAATACAAAACTGAAAGCATAGACAAAGATTATGATGGTGCAAAATACGTTTGTTAAGATGCATATGTTATAAAGAAGTATTAATTAAATAGTGAACACCTACGGATAATACATAGTTATAACCAGTGTTCAAGGGATAGGAACTGGATGGCTCAGCTTTTAATCAGAGTTGTGAGGGCAGAGGTGTAAGGGGCAGTGGTCTGGCATGTGGCCTTGCCTAAGCTCTTGATGTTTCTGCTGTTTCAGGAAGGTGTCCTGGCTCTGATCTTTGGACAATGCCTTGCTCCGTACTGGTGGAGGCTTCCAGAAGAGGGATAGGTGGGGGCTCCCCCTTGGTTGTTGCCATGTGTTTCATTCTCCTTTGTGGAAGGTGTCCCACAGCTGCACCTGGAGAGCAACTGTGCTGGTCTGTCCTGACTGGATTGTCCCTTAGTCCGACCCTGGCTTGATCCAAAGGGCCTGAATCTTAGGCAGTGTGTCCACCATCTGCTTTCTTTCTTTATTTTTTTTTAACTTTTATTTATTTAAGTGTGTTTTCTTGGACCCATCAGCTCCAAGTCAAGTAGTTGTTTCAATCTAGTTGTGGAGGGCACAGCTCACAGTGGCCCATGTGGGGCTCGAACTGGCAACCTTGTTGTTAAGAGCGCTGCTCTAAGCAACTGAGCTAACTGGTCGCCCCCCACCCCACCCCGCCATCTACTTTCTTGACTCTCTATTGCTAAGACACCCCACTTTCCTCCTAACTCTTGACCAGAGTGAGTCACCATTTTATATTATCCTCCTCCCCTTGCTGCTTTGTATATCAATGTATGCTGAGGGAACAATATGAATGTTTTTCAACAGACAGCTCCTTTCTGATTCCTAGAAAAAAATTGACTCTAGTGGAGATCATCATCATTTGTAAAGCTAGACGTCTTAGAGATTTGTAGTGAGGGTATTGAATTATTTGCAGAAAGAAATTGTAGAGTCGAGACTTCATGTAATAAGTCTCCCTATAAAATCAAGCAAGCCGCAAATAATTATTGAGCACCTACTAAGTGCAGAACCTCTAAGGAAAGACAGAGCAGATTGGCATCCCAGAATCCCAAGGTCCTTTCCTGTTAACGCCCTGCGTGCTGAGAGCTGCTGTAATTGCTTTAGATCTGTCTCCAGCCTTGGAGATTTGTGGCCCAATCATAGATTCCTGTCCTGTTGTGAAACAGGAATAACATTTGTGACACTGGAACAAACTCACGATGAATGGCTGGTTCCACTGACCAGCGGCTCAATTTCACTTCTGCATTTAATTGCCTGCAAAAGCTGTTTATTGCCTTGTGCACTCCTCCACGGCAACATTATCTCTTAAATAAACATGTTGTACCAGGTTGACAAGGGAGAGCTGCATATCAAGTGAACAGAAATAAATATGGGAGGACTCAGAGCTGTACCTGGCATCTCCTTTCAGTCCCTATGGCAGGCGCCCTCTTTAGATTGCTTTTCGGAAGCTTGTGCCACCAGATGTGTAGAGTCACATTGCGACCACAGTTGGGGTGTGGTCAAATGGCGACATAGGTCATTTCATTCCTCTGGTGGTTATTTTGGGCTCAGTCTGAAGTGTCCCGTGAATATGCTTGCCCATTTATGATTATGTACCTCCCTGGAATGCATTCATGTGTTAAAGAAACATGCCTGGAGGTCCTAGTACTATGTGCTAGGGATCTACCACTGAACCACAGACAAAAATGAGAAAAGTGGGTCTTGAGGGAAGGCTGCTGTTACCACCTGGAAAAAGAGAAGGGAAGTTGGGGACCATCTAAGTAGGCCTGGATTTGAAACTGAGATAGTTAGGAAGGAGACCAGCTTCTGGCACCCGAGCCTTGGAGCACAGAGAAAGGCGCCCCCTTGCGAGGATTCTTGGTATGGCGCTCCAGCACCTTTGGCCGGCTCAGGGCCAGAGGCCCCTCAGGGCACTTAATAAAGGAAAGCTTTTTGACTGCCTGCCTGATCCTACCGGTATAATGAGCAGCCTGAGAGTGGCCCTTGTTTTCACATTGCTTCCTCCTTTGTTAGCATAGCTCAGCATCAGAACAACCTGTTAACTAAAGAATGTTGAGAAGTGACTTACTAAGCACGCGCTTTGTGGGAGTGGCCATAGCCCCCTCACTTCTGTGGCCTGGTAACTTCACAGGAGGGTCCAGCAGTGGGGGGGAGAGGGGGAAGGAGGGAATATGAATCTAAGGTTTAAACCATTCTCAGGGAGACAATTATAATGAACAATCATTATTTTAAAATATCCCTGTAATTTAAAAAACAACACATCAGGGGGTAGAATGCAAAATCCACTTCAATGTTTAAGATGAAGTGGGAGACTTCAGAGAAATTTTTGTGTTTGTTGCAGGCCACCCCTCTGCACCGTCAGGCCCCAGGATAATGTGCATCTGTTCACCTCAAACTCCTGGGTAATTCTGGGCTGAGCAAGTTAAGTGACTTGCCTGAGCAACACAGCTGCTGATGGAGAGCCAGGCCCCAAACCTGGGCCTTCTTACCCTTGCTCAGGCGCTCTCTCTGAAGATAACTTGAGATCCAGTAGGCTGCCCACCCAGTCCCACTGCCCACGTCATCGACAGGTTAAACTATCCCTGGCTTCCCTTTTTATTGGTCACACTGTCTGTTGCTGGACAGACACTGACTGGCTTTTCCTCTGCAAAGAAAAACTGACGTTTGCAAGCAGACACAGGGAGGGTTTATAAGAACATACTCAATTTAAAACATTGAAAGCAATTTCTTTTCTCAGGAAAGGGTAATTAAAATAGATGTGGTATTTGACTTGGGCTATTAGGGCGAACAACCATAATTTGGTTTCTTAAAGGGGAAGTGTAGAGACATAGACTTCTGTTGATGACTAAGAGGGTTACAAGTTCCATTGCTGTGATGTGATGTATTTATTTTACATCTGGCCACTTTTGTGAGCTCTTATAAATCTAATAATTTTATAGTTGCTTATTTTGGGGTTTCTAGTTAGACAGTTATTTCATAGAAAAATGTTGATACTGACATTTGTCTTCCCCCTAAAAATACCTCCAGTTCTGATTTATGTTCTTTGTGTATTATTCAGTTTAGATACCAGTCATGGATGCTGATGTCATCTTGTTTCTTCTTTTATTGGGAATGTGTCTAGCAGTTCACTATGGTATATGCAGGATGTTATCTATGCTGATTTACAGAGAAATGAGGAAAATAGGACAAGTGGGTTTTTCCCAGTTAAATTATTCAGTTTTAAAAATTGTTATTGAGACCATACCCTCCAACGTAAGAAAAAAAAAGTGATGATCCTATTAAATGGCTGGATTTCTTTTTTTGTGAAGGCACGCATTTGGCAATATAAAATGTTGGCAAAACTATCCCTGTATTCCCTGCATTTTAAACATCTGAAGTTCAGTGAGAGTTTGGAAACCACTGCATCAGTCATTGTGTCACCATGACAACAGCAAAGTTCTTCAGGGTCTTCAGTATGTTTTTTTTTTTTTTAAGTAATTGTGTCAACTTAATTCTCAGCTTAACTCCTTAGAAGCAGAGGAGTGCTTTGGTCTTTTCCTTTTTTATGGCAGCCTTGTGAATACCCTCATGCTATCCCACCATTTTGTGGGAGTCCTTCACATGTACCCCAAGTAGGTCCTGCCTTGAGTACAATGAGGAGACAAGCCCTGCAAGGTCAGAAGGCCAGTCTTGGAGCATCTTCTGTTTAAAGAAATGTGAAAGTCACAATAGACCACAGGAGTTTTAAAGACAGTGAAGTGAGGTGTCAGACTCTCCCACCTTTGGGGGTCCCATTGCCTCTACCATGAACTTTCCCCCAAACAGCCTGTCAAGTCTTAGCCACGTCTATAATTTTCTCTTTTGAAGCATAATTCCTCATTAGGTTCTTCTCTTTTAAGAAGAACTAAAAAACCCAATTCTCTTGGGCCCTTATAACACATTCTTAATCCTGCAGGAAGGAAAGCTTCTGTTTGCCAGCGGGCACGTGAGGGCAGCAGTAGTCCTCTGGCCATCTGGTGAATCCCTCCGGAGCTTTGCAGCCCCACTTAATGCAGCCCTGACTTTCTGTTTCTAAACTACCACCTATTTAGATGCACTTTCCTGAAGGAATTGCTATTTTGTCTTCTTCTAGATGACTACACGTGATGATCATGAAAACCATCATCTGATTTTTATTACACCTTTTCCTGAAAGAATTGCTGTTTTGTTTTATAGAAAGTGTAATCACTTGCATGCTTTCTATCCTGCATCGAGGGCAGTTGCTTGTAAGAACTGGTACCTGCAATGGCAATATTCCTGGTGGCTCTTGGTCTGGAACCAAAGCTGAAGGAGATGGTGGACATTTTAGAAACTGAACTCAGATAGGTGATGAGAGGTGAGGCTGAGAACTGTTCCTTAATTACAACAGTGCACAGTAGAGTCATTTTTGTAGAGTATTTTGCTTTAAAAAATGTGTGTGTTATAAAAGAAAGTAGAATTGGTCTCTAGAAACCCTTGCGCTGGGGAAGGCAGCTGTGACTCTGAGAGAAGATCTAGGGCCAGGGGCTGGGCTCTGAACATCCTAAGGGACTGTTTTCTCAGCCTGGCTGAAGCGGCCCAGTAGCATCTCCGGAAACCCAGGTAGAATGTAACCTCGGATTCTCAAGAACCTCAAGGAGACTCCGGTAAATCCTGGGCTGTCCTACAGGTACATTTCCATTCTTACAGGAGTTCAGTTTGATGTAGATTGAGTTGAAAACCTTGGAAAGGGCTAATGTACTCCAGGGACTGCTCCACAATTCGGTTGGAGGCAGCAAGAAATACAATATCAATCTGTTGTGAGATTTTTACACAACCTGATCTCTGACACAATAGCATCAGGTTAGTAAATAATACAGTCACTTGGGGATTCTGTAATCTGCTTGAAAATGAGATAATCAGATCATAGCTTTTGAAAGCTTTCAGATTCAATTTGGTTGGGCTGGTTGCCAAAATTTTATCTGTCTTCCTGTTTAGCTTAACTTCTTTCCCCATTAAGCAGATATGAATATGATGTAAAATTAGTTGCTTCTCAGAATGTTTAAGTATGTGGATGAGTGATTATTAAATTTCTTGGGAGTCCATTCTTCTGTGGCCTGTTAAGTGTCCCTCAGTTGAATAAAGACCAAAATCAAGGCAATACATAACAGAAGCTGATTTTCTTCTTTGTCTTTTTTTTTTTAAACCAATTTAGGAATGCAATAGTAGAAAAAGAATAGAGTTACGAAAAATCTTCACCACATTACAGAGTGTGTACATAAACTCCTTCACACATTCATTGATCATTAATTTATCAAGTGCCACCTCCTGGCCTAGCTCTGAGCTAGGCTATCCCGACCCTCAAGGCGCAGCTCACAGTGGGTGGGACGAAAAAGGACACTGGAAATTCTGTGATCACTATTGTGATCAGAGTCTGCAGGTTCCCTGGGGGGGCGGTGATGCCCTGAGGACAGGAGGGCTCTGTGCAGTGGTGTGGGGATGGCGTGAGCTGGCGCCAGGACCAGTATGTTACCAGGATTTCACCACTGTTGTTGAGAATTTTCCCTGCATGCTGATCATTAAAAGCAGGTTGACTTTTAGTGAATTTTATATTTTTAAAAAATTCTTTACAGAGTCGCCGCCCTGATTGCCTACACCCAGGACCCCCTGCTCTCAGTGCCCCCTGCTGGGTACACCACGACCCTACGGGCGTCACCCGGCAGATGCACAACCTCTAGGGCAGGGCGCTTCATAAGAAGATTGGGAAGTGGGGGGGATTATCTCCTCATTTTATTTTTCATACCTTTTTTTTTTTTAAAAAAAAAAGTCACATCCTTTTTGGCAGTTCCAGGTTCTTATCAGCCAATAGTGAGATAAGGAAGGCAGACATAATTGCATGTCTTGAGTAAGCGAAAAATGTGAAGGAATGTTCTGTCTCTCCCCCGCCCGCCCTGCCTCTGTGTGTGATAGTGGCTGTGTACGATCTTGAGTTGGTTTTTCAACTTTTTCAAATTTAAAAAGCAGAAAATTTTCAGGGGATGAATTTTCCTTTCAAATATCAAACAAAATGCTTATGTACTTAAACTATTTCAAGTATATAATGGGCAGGTTTTTCTGTCTCCCTCTTTGTTACTAGATCTCTGTCATACCTATGAAAGGGCCCGGCTACTGGGTAGCAAACTCAAAAGAAGGGTCCTCGAGTGTGACTGACACCCTCTCACGGATGCTCCCACAAGTGGGAGGCCCCTGAGCGGAAGTGGAAGGCAAGGTGCAGCAGGACAGCTGTTAAACAGCCTTAGGGTGCTGGGCGCTTCACAGCTAACATTCCACTTAATCCCGAAACACAGCCCTGTCAGAGATTGGCATCCCCTTTTGTGGTGAGGAAACTGAGGCTCAGGCAGATGGAGTAACTGGCCAGTATCACACAGCTGCTAAGTGCGGGAGCTGGAGTTTGAACCCAGGTTTGCATGACTGCAGAGGGCACGTTCATTCCCGTGGTATCTCTGCCCTCCAAAAGCACTGCTTGGTTTTCCTTATGTGAAGCTTTGGGAGTTGTATGTTTTCTTGTAACTTACAGCATTTTATAAGATATGACATATTTTATATAATGTTTTCAGAGACTTGACAAGTTAGAGAGAAGGGAGGCCCAAGTCTTAATAGTATTAACCAATTTAAGTAATTAAGCCTATAGCTCTTACACATGGTTCTGTGCCGTCCCAGGCACATGCGTGCATGCGCGTGCGTACACACACACACACACACACACACACACACACACACACACTTCTGTGTAATTTGGGCCATTCTTGTTTGTTTTGCTTACTTAGAGATGACCTCTCTCCACCGTGGTTTGGGACTGGGAAGTGCCTTTCCATGCCAGCAGCCCACCTTGAGTCGGGAGTGCCCATCAGCAGTCACCAGCTTGCGTTTAGATTTTTAATACCAGTTCGGGTAAAGTGACGTGAATGTGTACGTGTGCTTACACTTAGAAGGTGGCCGCAGACCGTCTCACCTTGCCCTCCCGGCAGTCTATCATGCTCAGGACTCACAAGATACCGCTCACACTGCTGATTTATGCTAAAAGTATCCTAATGTTTCTGACAGCTCATGTGTGACATGAATATAATCCATATTTCTTAGAGCAGCTAATCCAAGTGGTTTATTTCCCGATACTGCTGATAGGGCTATATCTCTTGGTGTTGCAGCCATTGAGATTCTGATGGTAACATATTGTTTGTGGGTCACTGGTTTTGTCTAAAACAGTAGGTTGGAACAGAGTAGCAAAGGTTAATTAAGTTTGTCCGTCAAAATGGGGACAGATATGGATGCCTCTGATACTTCTGGTCTTAAAATCACAGTTTCTGAATGTGTGGTTACAGGCGGCTGATTTTCAGACTATTCAAAAAACATTCTTACTTTATCTCAAAGCAGTGAAAACAGGAGTTGTCAAAAGCTAAAGATAGTGAGTAGGTCTTTTTCTTTTCGAATTTTTATTTGACCCAAACTGACAACATATGCTGGGAAGCAAGATCTCAAACGTGAGTAGGTCTTTATAACAAGCAGATATCCTAACTTAAAATGAGACAGGTGGCTTTCGAGGGTCTACTTGCTTTGGATTCTGCCTTCTCTCTGCTTAATCCCTATGAGCAGAACCACGTTATTTGATCTCGCTGAGCCGTTTCTTTCTGTTAATGATGATTACATTATGGGGACTCTATGAGCTGACAAGTCTCTATTATCTCTTAATAAATGCTCATTTCTTACTCTGAAATTCCATTAGTCCTGTAGTCAATAACCAACATTTTTCTCAGCAAAGTTATGTTAAGATTGTCACCATTACAAGCCCTATCTGCCTATCTTAAGAGGTGTTATGTAATGCTTTCAGAGACTTGACATGTTAGACTGAGAGTCCTATGTCTTGATAGTAGTTATTAACCAAATACTAAAAATACAATTTTTTTCATGCCCTTTCCACCAGCTCTTTTGCTGAAGTTGTGTTTCCTGTTGGCTTTGACATAAAGGATACTTGCATCTCTGCCTGGTTCTGTATGATTTCAGTTGGGAAGTTAGGGTTTGTGTTTTAGATTTGCAAATTAGACAAGTTTTTAACCCAAGAGCTAGCAAAGCTTGCATAGATTTGTGATAATGAGGAAAGCATTAGACTAGTCCCAGCCAGCGACCGTCTTCAAACAGACCACCCTTTCTTTTGTGAACCCCCTGAAATACATCAGAATCCTTCAAGATTCCAGGAATAGGAGCCATTTTTACATTTGTCTTTTTCTTACTATGTACCTATCTTTAAAGTTCTTGCTTCCTTTTACCTGATTTATATACATCATTGTCTTTCAGTGATTTTAGACCAAGACTCACAGTAAGAAATGTTTTATATTATGATTCTGTGTATATTTATTTATACATATTGATAAACACAAAATGAAAAGTTTATAAAACAGCTCCTACCCGTACTATATACAATGGAGTCTCATATTTCTATTCTGTTTTATTATAGTCTGTGTCATTCCATTCATTTCCATACTGTTCTTTAAAAATATATGCTGATCTGCAACTTGCTGAATTAGTTTTGAGCCCACTAAATGGTCGCAATTCTGCATTTTGGAAAATATTGTCTAGAGGAATAAACTTTATTCTATCAGTACCACCAATACAGATGGTAAAACAATAAATTGAGCGACAAAAGTTAAAAACATTAATTTGGTTTTTTTTTAAATGTGGAAATAGTCACATTTTAAATGTTTGACTTTTAATAAGGATGAACAAAATGGACTACTAATGAACACAAGTATAATCCTGATATCATACGGGGTTTCCATCTCAGAGTTTATGTAAGAGTCATATGAGTCCCTATTCCATGCCCTGTCCAGGATTTCTGGGAATTGGCGGGTGGGGGATAGGGGCTTGCTTTATGTTCTAATAGTTTTGTTTCTGTGTTTCCAAACGACTTCCTTATTTTTCCATGGTGCATCTTATATCTTTTTTAAGTTTTTAAAATCTACTCTGGTATTAATATAAGCCTGGAGTTGATCTTGTTTCCTTCTATTTTTTTTTGAAAAGCTTACCCCACAAGTGTTTTTTTCACTTTCGTACACTGTCACAGATTTTCTGAAGCTTTGGGAAACATGGAGTTTACAACCTCAAACATCTTACATGCATCGTTTTTTGAATGAGTTGTCTTCTGTGCCTTCTCTTGTTTTTCCTCCAGAGTCCTGTCTGAGGAGGGAGCATCCCCTCCATTTTTGGACAAACAGATCTTAGGTTCTCCAGCCGCTGAGAGCTGGCCCTCAAACTCAGCACCTTCCCGCTTGCCTCATGAAGGCACCCACCCAGGCTTTGTGGGAATCTGTTTCAGGGGCCTGAGTCCTCACAAGGCCAGTCTCCCTGTCTCCTTTTCTCTTCCTTCCTCCAGGGAGGGGAGTGGAGGGTATTTCATCATATGAACACCTAAGAGAATGCGAGGTGGGCACAGTGGAGGAAGGTAACGAAGTTGGGCGAGAAAAAACAAACGCGCAGAGACAGGGAAGAAGGGAGGACAGACTGTAGCTGTAGGTAGGGCTTCTCCTTGTGTCACATGACTCAACATTTGCCCTGTTATTGTTTCAGTAGTCTCTGAAATGTGCACATAATAGCAATCATTTTTCAGTCTATATATTAAGAATAATTCCAGCTGTGACCTGTTGCATCCCAGAGGATGAATGAGGTGCGTATTTGAGGAGGTGATGGGCACTTGCCTTTCAGGTAAAGCACCTGCACAGGTAAGGTCTGTGGACTAGGACAGCTCTCAGTGTGTGGTTAGGTGAGTGTGGGAAAAGGCATCCCAGTCTGATGGGTTGAGAAGAAGCTTCTATTAAAACTAAAGAAATCCTTTAATGAGGGCAAAAGGCAGCACCAGACTTCACTTTTAGCATCAGCAGGAGACCTGGAATTCCACAGAATGTGAAGCCTTTTTATAAAAAGGCTTCTGTTCATAAAACCAAAGGTTCATCCCAAATGTGGCTTTTGCAATTTAAAAGACTGTAGACAACATACCAATGCTAAGGGAATCTTCAAATTATTTGTTTAAATATTAGAGTGTGCAATTAGGAGTTTTATCCAGTATAATCACTCTTCTCAGGAAGACTATTCCCTTTCTTAGCCAATTCTAATTCTGACCAGCTGAGCCATGCTTTATAAACAACTAGACAGCAGTTTGGACATTAGGAATCTATTTCAGCCATTACCTGGATGGAGTGTTCAGCTCAGTGACCAGACTCTCTTCCTATCTGAAGCATTAGCAGACAGCCAATGAATAGTATTTAGGAATTTTTTTTTAAAGGAAGTGGGGTCTAACATTTTTACGTTTTGTTGGGATTTTATTGTTACTATTAAAAAAGGGTGACTAAGGTATATAAAAAGGAAACTTACAGTTCAGATTTATTGTGCTGTATGTTCTCAACAGTTTAATAAAATAAAACCCAAAGCTCTTAGGTTTTCCTTCAGGGTTAATACTAACACCATGCACGTTCTCTGCCCAGCTCCTATCCATAGGTCATATTCTGGTTCAGAGACTTGGGTGGGAAATAAGAATATAAAACATGTCTCTTGCTTGCCAGCTACCACATGTTAATAATAATAGTAGTCATAATTCATGGGGATCCTGGGTTTTTAGGTTTTACTTAGTTCGCTTGCTTAATTTAAAGGAATAAAAAAGTCTTGAGAAACAAGGCAGCATTGCATCAAGGGAAAAACAATGGCATCCTTTTAGCAGAACTGAACAGTTCCTTTAATTTGTATGTGCCTTCTGTCTCTGTAGTACTTCGCTCTGTAGTACTTTGTTGTAGCTGGAGGTGAAGGGCTGAGCACGAGGGTGGGGGTATTAAGTTAGTTTAAAGCAAGCTTCCCAACCTCGGCACTATTGAAATGTTGGGCTGGATAATTTTTTGTTGTGGGGACTGTCCTGTGCATTGTAGGATGTCTGGCAGCATCTCCAGCCTTTACTCACTACATGCCAGTGACTTCCCCCAGCCCCCCACAGTTGTGACAATCCAAAGTGTCTCCAGACTTTTATCAAATGTCCCCTGGGGGACAAGTTGCCCCCAGCCAAGTACTACTGCTGGTTTAAAGTAAAAGGAGTTTCAAAGGTTTCCTTATTTACTCATTTTGTCTAACCCGAAAGGAGCAAGAAGTGATTTAGTTTTAAATTGCATTAGGCCACGCCTTTTTCTGGGCTTTCTGGGTGAACCACGATTTAGTCTTAACTTTTGTGTTTCAGAGGTTTATACATGCCCTGAGAAATACATAGAACGATTCTTTCTTATGTCCAAGTTGTCACATGGATGGTTATTTGTAGATTATTCTTCCAGTTGGAAGTAGCTGAAGTGATTGATAGCCTCCGTAAGTTTACATTTTAGTAACCTCAGATGGAGTCTGACCCTTTGTATCTTTTTTTTCTTTTGCTGGAAGTCTTTTGTAGTTCAATGGTCTGGGGATTCATTGGAGAAATTGAATGTTTGAGTTCAAATAACTCAATTTCTATTTCCAAATAATCCTTGTTATCTGATGCTTTCTAAAAACAGAAAAGGAATTAAGGGGGAAAATAAACATGCATGGATTTGATACTGTGTTTATTTTCCAGTAAGCTTCAGTAAAAAGGAAAATAACTCTACAGTTTATCTGGATCTCTTTTCAAACAATGTACACATTGGGATTAGCAGCTAGCAATTTGCCAGCCTGTTTGTCAGAATTAACCTTTTGCATGTTTTAGTTAATACTGGAGGTGTTGGGATTTCATACTAGTTGGGGTGTGGGAAATATATAGGGTAACTCTAAATCACTGGTTCTCAGTCTTGGTTTCGGTTAGAATTACCCCGGGGAACTTTGAAATAAGCCAGGGCCCAGGCCGCATCTCAGACCAGTGAAATCAGATGATCTAGGCGTGAAGCCCAGGCATGAGGGCTGGGTCCTTGCTCCCCTTACTCCAGTAGTTGAGAAGCAGAGCATGTTTTTATAAGTAAAGTTTTATTGGAACACTGCAACACCCATTTATTTCCTGATTGTCTAGAGATCCTGTGGCTTGCAAAGCCTAAAATATTTACTCTTTGGCTATTTACCAAAAAAGTTTGCTGACCTCTGCTCTAGACTCACGATGAACATTTTAAAAATATTTTGAAAAGAGGCTTTATACAAAATTCATAGTAAAAGGGGAAAAGTCTGGCACTTTGCAGAGCCCGCAGGCTCAAATCCTGTCAGTTTTCTTGTACCTTGGGAAAATTGAAAAGCTTTTTCCTTGAAGAACTGACTTGAAGACGTTGTCATGCCAGAAGGAGATGTGACCAACTCAGCATCCATGGGGGGGCGGAGGGGGGTGTCTCCATTATTTATGTTAAGACCCTTTGTACTTAAAAGTTGGCATTTGTCTTCTAATTCAATGTTCATTACTGAGACTGTGTAATTGACTTCAGGGAAGGATATAGAGGCAGAAATGGCTCTTATGCAAAGTGTGTTTGAGTTTGTCGTTACTGCTGCAGCAGTTCCAGATGGCGGCAGACCCCTAAACAAAATCTCTTAGCTCTGGGGAATCTCATGTATGAAAAGAAAAATAATGAAAAATTTTAAATGCTGTTTACATCATTTCTGCCTTCCCTCAGTTCAGGTGGAAAGTTGATAGTTGTAAACAGTTGGTCAAAAGAGTTTTTTAGAAGGTCCTCCTTTGGTCCCCTAAAGGCATAAGTATGATAGAAAGGATCATATATTCTTGTCCCTTGTCACCAAAGTGAGGTTTCTGAGCCACCAGAGTCAGCATCTCCTGGGAATGTGTCAGACTCTGAAGCCTCACCCCAGACTTACTGAATCAGAATCTACTTTTTAACAGGACCCCCAGGCTATTTGTATACACATTAAGAGAGGACTGGGAAGCACTGGTCTAATGGATAACTGGGTCTGTGCAGTAAATACCATTGATCCTTGCCTCCCTCTTTAATGATTTCCTGGCTCCTTAATGGCTCTCCCGACTTGGGCTCACTCATTAAGGTAGCCAGTTGTTCCTCTTTGGCTCTTACCAAGCGTAGCTTGCTTGCTCTCTTATTTAGTGAAGATTTATATGATGGTAGAAAATGAAAATTGGGTGATTGAGCTGGAAGAGATACCAGCTTATATTCAGAAAGATGAACTAGAAAGTCTAAAGGGAACATGCCAGATTAACTTCACTTGAGAGGTAATGATCAAGTGGAATGGAGTCTTTTTTCCTTCTGCAAGAAGAAGTAATGCACTCATCAGAGCATACATTTGCATTGGGGAGCAGTTGGGAGGGTCCAAAATGAACCTCTTGAGCTTCTCGAATTAGCACACAGAAACGAAGGACTTAGACCTTTCCTCCAAGCAATGCCATAATGGTCAAAGTACACTTCTGCCTCTATTACTTGAGAAATTGTCCAAAATTTGGATGTTCATAGAAAATCTTGAGGAAACCCGGTACTTAATTTTATTGTGCGATGCTCTGTCCGTTAGTACTATTTTCTTTATGAAGTTAAGTAACTTTCTAGAGATTTGATTGAAAAACATGATTTTGAAATTATTCCTTAATTCTTGAATGGAATTGATTTGTCCTGAACATTCCTTTAGATTGACTTTTTATCTAAATTTAATATTTTTAAAGCAGTAAAAATAATTGAAGTCCAGGTGTTCTTGCTGTGAAGATAGGATCATGCGTTTCAGGCTCAGTGTCGGTACCAGGGTTCTGTGCAGGAAACGGAAGAATTTTAGGTGTTTGTGGAAGTGGCTAGGAAGAGCCAGGAACGTGGAAGTGGGATCCCCTGCTAAGCCTTAGGTTCTATCTCCGTAGCTTTGAATGGGAAGTCAAGAAGCTATGTGAAGTGCTCCTTACGTAAAGGCTGCCCCATAGTCCCAAAGGCAGGGTCTGATTGTCAGAAAAAATGCATGACTGCCGAGGGTCAGCTGCTCACTGCTACTGGGGGTACAGCATGTGCTCCCTTCTGCGTTCCCTTCTGTCTTCCAAATGTCATTCCATGTCCCATTAACAGAATCCAGATCACCTGCAGAACCCTGGTGACAGGAGAGTCCGGGAAACAGAGATACCAGACTTTTTGTTCCTTGTTGCAGGGAAAAGCATGGGCGTGAAGTTGGGATGGATGCTGAGTGACAACACAGCATCATGCTAATGACAACAGCTTATCTTTACACACTACATGTTGTTTTTGGAAAAAATATTCTCTATATGATGAACACTGTAAGGTAACTAGGGTAAGATGCCAGCTTTACATGTGAAGAAATGTGAGACAGTTCAATAACTTGCTGCTCATCAAACAAGCTCGTCAGTGTTACAGTGGATTGTGTTGGTACCTACGCCACGCTCTCCCATCTTTCCCGCCCTCTTTGTTCTCTGTAGTACTTATTTATCAAGCATCATATGACCAGGTGGAATTTTAGGGGTGCTTTAGCGGGGACCCCAAGATTGAAAAGGCACCTCAGGATGCACAGGTCTAGTATTTTCAGGATCAGTACACTGGAGGGCATATTCATAGTTGAGGATACTTCCAACTTAATAAGCTATCCCCTCTATTTAAAGAATTAGGCAATGCTTGTCATGATTGTAAAGTGCAACTTTGGTCTCAATATTACTCCTTCTTTTTTCTTAAGCAGATGAAAACCTCGGAGAACCGCCATGCAGTGAGTTCCCAGTACAGGATGCACTCTTATTACCCGCCTCCCTCCTACCTGGGCCAGAGCGTGTCCCAGATTTTCACGTTTGAGGATGGCCCTTCTTACATGGAAGCCAAAGCGAGTGGTAGGTATCTGGTTAAATAGCCTGGATTTGGAGTGGAGAGGGGATGAGTATCCAGCACTGGGTCTCAGGCTTTCTAAGGAGCTGTTGGAAAGTTTATTGCCGTATGACTCTTACATAAGTACCGTTTATGGTATTTTGTTATGGAATGATTTGGCTTTGGTAGGTTCTTAATATCATGTTTCTCTTTTCTGGATTCCTGGAGTGACAAGAATAAGATGAGAGACTCTCATTAGAAACTAAAAATGTGTTCTCTGGAGGATCAGTATAAAATACAGGGGCACTTTAAATGCGGCTCAAGTCCTGATATTTTTGGTAAAGTGAATTTCTACATATTGAATACTCATTTTCCAAAACTTTTCCATTTTAAAATTGAAGGTGTATTTGTCTTTTGGGGAAAGAAATAAAATAACATAATAAAACATTTTTGAATACAATAGATCTCAGAATTTATTCAGTAGCAATGCAAATAACTCTGATATAATGGCTTTAAAATAAAAATGACTGTTTAATGAACCAAAGCACTTTGAAATACACACTTGCTCACTTCGATTTTAACCTTTTCCTCAACCTTTACACTGTGATGATGGACAGGTCTTTTATGGCTGCTGTGTTTCCAAGCCCTGTTTTTAAGTTCTTTATGTTTAAGCAGCATCTTTTGACCTAGGAAAGTGAGAAGCACACACAATCAAGGCAGTAAATAGAAATCAGGGCAATAGTAAATGACTTGGTAGAGAAACTTACTACTGGAACGTACCCTGTACTCAATAAAAGAGGTTTGCTTTTTCAGTAGCTTGACTCTGTAGAGAACTTGTTTCTTTATAAAGCAAGTGCTTAGAGAATGAGAATCAGAACCATGCTTTGATTTCCAGATTCAGAACAATGAAATTGAAAAAAGCTGGGCAAGTTATGCTTTATTTACTGTACTAAAATAAAATAAGGGACTCCATTAATATGGAACTGATCAGTTTGAACTATAGAGACTGAAGCTCACGTTGTTGATTGCACTTTGACTTTTATTAATCATTTTTTGTCAGGAGTGGACAAGCACAACTCGGTATTATAAATATTCATACCATATAATATATCCCATATAGTCTTTCTTTTATACTGCCTTTGATTCTATGTATGTATCTGGATTGTAAGCTCCTTAAAGACAGAACACATTTTATATACTTTTTTAATCTGTTATGATGCCTTTTATTTGATATTTATTGATTGAGTGAATGAATGAATGAATGAACAAATTAATGAACAAATGAATCAGGTATTATTTTTAAGTAAGCTTGTTCTGTAAGGAAACAGTCCTGAAAGGTCAGAATTCTTACTGTTTGATGGAGCCCGTGCACAATTTAGAGATGAAGCAGGTAAATAAATGTTTGTTTATAGAGAAAATTAGCAGTGAAACGTACTTTCAGGAAGAAATTGCCTGAGCTGCTTTCACTAGGAATAATGTAATATTTTTAGAAGCACTGGCATTCTTGAGTCAAAGGTGTAAATTCAGAGGAAGGCAATAAGACAAAAAGATAGAGGAAATTTATTAGAGCAGAGAAGAATGCATTTGGAGAAGAGCAGTAGGCATTTGAATTTATGGCAGCAAAGGAAGAGACTCAGCTGGAAAGAGGTTACAGTCCAGGAACGAAGAGACCGGCTGTACCAGTGTTCAGAGGGAAAGATTGGGTGAATAACACCTAGAATTTCTCAAAACTTTTCTGACGATACGTGTATTTGAGAGTGTGGTGTGAGGAGACTCCAGGTTTAACCTTCGGGTATCCATCTAACTCACTAATAATTAATCAGGAAGGTAAGCTTCAGACATGACGGAGTTAGCTAGGAAGAATTGCAGTGACATTACAGTAATGCCTTCTTTGGAATTGTCATTGCTAAAAATGAACTGGCGCTGTAAGAAAACTGAGCCAAGAGCTGGGATGTCTGCAGACGGAGCTGGGCTTCCTGTTACTCTCTAGTCCTCACTTCCTGCTAAGACTTTATTGTTCTAACTTCTTGGGGGAGGGATATATATAGGGGCCATCTCGGTGGGGGGATAAAAAGTGTTGCATGAGAGCCGCCGGCAGAGGTGTGTGTTCTCACACTGCTGCGGTGGTTTTGCTTTATCTTTACCCAAATAAACCCTCTTTTTGGCACTACCTGGAAAATTGTTTTGTCCAGTCAACATCATGGAGAAAGAGAATATGAATTAATAGAAAATCCAAATCTCAGCTAATTTTTTAAAGAAATGTGACTCTATGAATTCCAAATGTACGGTATCATGAGCTCTACATTGCATGAAGTTTTTGTCATTGCTGGTGGGAAGAGAAAAGAGAAAGTTGTGCTTTCAGTTGTCATCTCTTGGGGCATTGGATCTTCAGTTTTATCATCAGCATTGACACCAGTGGGGAGCTCTTTGAGGGCAAGTTATGTCCTTAAGTAGGGCTGAGGCTAATGGCAGGGTGGTGGGTAGGGTTGGGGACATCAGTATATTCATTTGTGAGAAGGTGGCAAAGGCTGGCTGATAACCAGTTACATTTCTTATTAGTTCTGTCAAATTTGAGTTGAGGTTCTTTGGTTGTGTTGCGTTAATAAATAAGTTATGATTTGTAAATAGTGTATCAATTCTAAATGGGAACTTTAAGTAATTTGAAAAACAGTGTTTACAGTAGATTTAATGTTTTCTTTAAAGTGTTAAGTATAAATTTGTCCATTAAATCCATTTTTCTTCAGTTTCTTTAAAAATAAGCTTAACCTCTCTTTACTATCTAAAGAAATGAGTCCCAAGTTCTATGTTTTCCTCTGATTTTGCTGAAGATAAAAACATGAAAACAGAATGTGGGGGGGAGATAAGTACAGGGAAAGTTTTTCTTTCGCCATGTTGCTATTAATTAATGTTCTTCTTTTGTGAAAAGGTTAGGTAGGAGCCATTCTGTCCTTTTCATATCCTGAAACGCATTGAGAGGTAGATCAGAGAGATGCTGGGCCGTCAAGTAGAACTTTAGAAACCATTGCAAGCACTTTGGCCTTTACTTCACGTGAGCTGGGAAGGCACTGGAGAGTTTCCAGCAAAGGGGGCAACATGTCTGCCTTGTGGTTTTTAAAGATCGCTCTGGCTGCTGTTTAAGAATAGACTGTAGAGATGCAAAGTGGAATCAGTGAGACCAGTTAAGAAGCTACTGCAGTAATTCTTGCAAAAGAAGACAGTGGCCTAGTCAGGGTGGGAGTATAGTAGTGATGATAAGTGGTTGAATTCCAGATACATTTTGAATCTAGAACCAACAAGATTTGCCGATGGATTGGGGATGTTCCAGAAAGGGAGGAGTGAACGATGCCTTCCTAACTTTTAATCTGACCAAGTAGAATGTTGGAATTTCCATTTACTGAGGTAAAGAAGACCATGGGAAAAACAGGTTTGTGGGGATTAGGAGTTTAATTTTGTACATAGTAAGTTTGAGATGTTCATCCGTCATCCAAGCAAATTGTCGAGTAGGAATTGGATGTATGAAGTCTGAAGTTGAAGTAGGCCCTCCCTGCTGGAAGCAAGAACTTGAGAGTTCAGTGCATTGATGTTATTTGAAGTCAATATGATGAGATTTCCCTAGAGAAGTGAGTGTAGCTGGAGAAGAAGAAAGGACCAAGGATTGAGTCCTGAGACCCTCCAGTGTTTAAAGCTCTGGTAGATGAGGACCAGCAAAGGAAAGAGTAATAAGGAGTAGCCTAGGAGGAGGAGGAAAGCTAAAGGTCAGTGTTGCCTTGGAAGCCAAGTAAAGAAAGCATTTCAATAAGAAGAGTCCAATAAGCTGATAGGTCAGATGTGATGAAGACTGGAATTGACCGTTGGCTGCTGCAAGGTAGAAATGATCAATGACCTTGACAAGTAGCCACTTAGGTGGGGAGGAGGTGCTCGGGAGAAAATCATTGGGTCAGTGAGTACAGACAGTTCTTCAAGGAGTTTTGCTGTAAGGGGGGTAGTGAAATGGGGTACTAACTGGTGGAAGAAGTGAGTTTAAGGAAGGTCTTTTTCTCTTTTTTTAATGAAGGGAGATATTATAACGGGTTTGTTTGCTGATGGGAGTGATCCAACAGAAGGGAAATTACAGGTTCAAGGTGTGTGTGGGGGCACTTGTTAGGGACAATGGCAGTGTCCCTGAGTAAGCAAGCTGAGATGAGATCTAAGGCAGTGGTCCCCAGACTGGTGTGGGTCTGTGGATACTTTGTCACTGCTCTAAGAGGAGGTAAGTAAAGGAATTAAGAGTAAACAAAATCTTTCAGCAGCATGACAGAGCAATTTTATGTTTGTTGAATCCAATAAAAAATTGGGTCTTGTATTTTTGGTCTTTCATTTTGCTAGTAATTCATTTTTTTCTTGAAGTGAGATCCACCTAACAAAATTAACTAGTAACCATTTTAAAATATGAAGTTCAGTGGCATTTAGTATTCACTATGTTTGGCAACCAGTGTGTTTCCCCGAAAATAAGCCTAGTGGAACAATCAGCTCTAATGCATCTTTTGGAGCAAAAATTAATGTAAGACCTGGTCTTATTTTACTATAAGACAGGTCTTATATAATATAATACAATACCTAGTATAATATAATATAATATATAATATAATACCAGGTATAATATAATATAATACCAGGTCTTATATTAATTTTTGCTCCAAAAGACGCCTTAGAGCTGATTGTCAGACTAGGTCGTATTTTCGGGGAAGCACGGCAATACCTTTGTCTAGTTGGCAAGGCACTTTCATCACCCCAGAAGGAAACTCCATATCCAGTAAGCAGTCACTCCCCATTTTCCCTCCCCCCAGCCCCTGGTAACCACGAATCTGCTTTTTGTCTCAATGGATTTGTCTATTCTGGATGTTTTATGTAAATGGAATCATATAATATGTGGCCTTTTGTGACTGGCTTCTTTCACTGAGCATAATATTTTCAAGGTTCATGCAGGTTATATCAGGTGTCAGTACTTCATTCCCTTCTATGGCCTGGTAAGATTCCGTTGTATGGATACGCCACATATTTTTATCCATTAGTTGATAGACATTTGGGTTGTTTACATTTTGGCTATGAATAAGTCTTTGTATGAATACCTGTTTTTAGTTCTTATGGGTATATACCCAGGAGTAGAATTGCTGGATCACGATCACAGGGTAATTCTGTGTTTAACTTTTGGAGGAACTGCCCAGCTATATCTCACAGTGGCTACACCATGTTACATTCCCATCACAGAGTATGAGGGTTTCAGTTTCTCTTGCCAACACTTGTTATTTTCCATTTTTAACATCATGATTCTGGTAATTCATTTTTATTGTATTTTATAAACGTATCAGACCATGGTATATTGGAAACTGGAAAAAAAAAAAGTAAAATAAAGCAAAGCTTCACACAGATAATTGGGGAAACACTGACCTAGTGCCCAAGTGAGGGTTGGCTTATAGGTGTGAGTGTGACCAGATCATCGTAGCAGATGCAAGTTGTTCAGGAAGTAGTAGTAGAAGCATCCTGGAAATACTGCTTCCTCAGCTAGGGCTAAACAGGTAGATGCACAGTGTTAACTCAGTGTTAACAGATGCACACATAGCTCGAGGTGGTAGCATTTCGTATTTGTAAATAGGCATCTCTCTATGTTGAATTCTTGAGTATAAGTTCTTGGAGTATATTGAGGGCTAGCCAACCCCTGCAAAAAGATTTTGGCTTAAACTGGGAAAGATGAACATACCTTGATCTTTTTATCTGTTTATTTTGCAATCTCAATTTGAAAGTTCACAGTGGTGCATCCTCTTCCTTCTGGGTTTTTGACCTCTTCTGGCTCAGATACAGTGGCAGGCTCCCGTGCGAACTGCACCTTCCTTTTCAGTCAGCTTCTGCTCTTTTCAGGAGAAAAAAGCATACATTTGAGGTGCTTATTACATATCAGGAGCTATTCATGTAATATTTGCCTAAAACATAGAGGATGTCAACGGCTCTGTGAGGTGAGGTTCAGAGCATTTACATTTCACCCAAAGGTCAGGTAGCCAAGGTCGGTGGAAGGTCCTGAATGAAAGCCTCATGCTCTCCTTCTGTGATGTCTGGGCAGCTTGCAGAGGCCTGTGCTCCCAAATAATGACTTTCTGAATCCATTTAGCATTAGCAATTTTGTAGGCCAATGAATGTAGAAGTGTTTGATTTCACTGATGGCCTATGCTATTCCCCTACAGTGGTCATGTCTGAGTGCAAAATGTCTGAGTTTTACTCTGTGGAATGGATTTGCTTAATGCCGTACATTAGAGTTGGATTTTAGCAAAATATCGTCCAGCCAAACCTCCCAGTTTTGCAGGTGACAAAATATCGTCCAGCCAAACCTCCCAGTTTTGCAGGTGAGAGCAGAGGTTGTGCTACCTGTTGGAGGCACCCTCTGATTTCCTCACTCATATCCAGGATGCCAGTGCTGCTGGTTATGTGAAGAGATGTGCCATTCTGCCACCAGTGGCTGGGTGGGGCTGAGATTCTGTGCGTAGAACCTGAATGGAGCCATGACTCACCAGCGGGGGAGCCTTGGGAATATCAGACTCTTCTCTGAGAATTCTGCTTCCCTTACCTGTTAAAAGGTGTGTGAGGAGGTGGGCCCTGTCAAACCCACACAGGTTTTGTGAGGATTGAAATCTTGTCCCTATGTAAACAATCTATAAATAAGAAAATGCAACAGAAGATGGCAGGATACTATTCTTACTTTCACCATTCCTTTCTGCCAGGGTTGTGTTGATGTTTCAGGTATTTCTTCTTGTCAGGGAGAAAGATGTTCTAGAAATGTTTTAGAGTCTTGTTCAGACAGTACAGAGAGTAGGCCAAGGAGCTGCTTTTGTTGTGTATTTTCTGTTCTGAATTGTATGGCAAGCTGGTAGGGAGAAAAACACTGACCCTTTTCTGTCCCTGCTTTTTAAAGAAATTTGAATGCATTTTATGAACATTTAGAAAATGTTGAGTTTAAACTTGACACTTTAGGCAGTGACTTACCATTTGCTAAATCAAAGGGAAGAGCACTTGGCTGGTAAACCTGTTTTTCTCATGTGACCTTTTCATTTTCAGCTTATCTTTGAACAGAGAGATAAGTGGGGCCTTCACTGGTACCCCCCGTGGAGGCCAATGCCTGCAGGGAATGGATCCCACCACAGGAGAGGAGATCTGGCTCAGATCCCCAGCTCTGGGTGGGAGTCTAAGATGCTTGCTTAACCTTAGAGCTTCACCTTTCTCGTCTGGAAAGTTGAAAAAAATTACAGCTTTACTCATTTTTAATTATGGATCACATAAACAACTATGTAAAAGTATGGCAAAAGCTGTCAACTCCCTTATTCTTACATGAAGATCCGTCCTTATTTCTTATATTTCTATCTATTTCAACAAGTGCCTGGCAGTGGGTTGTACACATGAAAACGATTGCGATCAGCAAGAAGGACTTATTTTTCAGCCCTAAAGGGACGCTGTTTGAAACTAACCATATGTTGATTGTGACTCTTGAAATTAGCTAGACATCATGGCCTATGGAGTGAGGAAGATGAAGCATAATAATATTAAGCATATCATAAACATTTAGAAATGGCAGCTTTGAAGACTTACTTTTAATATATAACACATGTGATATGTTTCCTATGTAAAGCAAAGGAGATAACCAGAGAAGAGGGGTATATAAAGACACCAGCAGATCCCTTTATACCTAAAGAATCGGATAGAGGGGAAGCTAAAATGCTGTTTGGTGAGGACACATAGATTTCTGTCTTTTTTCCAAACTGCCTTTTCTTCCTCCATAAACAGAGCACTGTACAAAGTAAACTGTAGGTAAGATTGAGAACTGATGTGCCCCGAACTCTGGCTTTTGACAAAGCCACCACCAGTCTAGAAATGGCTGGCACTTCCCAGGGGCTACCTGAGAGAGGTCAGACTCACTCAAGTAAGGAAAGAGTTCACTCACTGCCCCGGCCCACAAGCATACCCTGGATTTATAGCATGTAGAATCTTCCTTTTGGAAAAGTTGCATTCTGAAGACGTAATTTTTTACATTACCTTGATTTTCAATGTATAACAGAGCAAAAGAGGTCGAGAGGGGCTCCTTCACACGTAACTACAGAGTGGGTGGAGTTGCAGGCCGAATGCTGTGACATCCCTGAGCCTTGGTGCTGATATTTAGAAAGAACTGTAACCAGAAGAGGAACTCAAGTCTCTGAACCAAACCATTCCCTGGGCGTTCTTTCTGCAAGTATATCCGGTGGTTTCCTCTTCCTTTCTTTTTCTTTCCTCACAAACTCTTACTTGGCTCTTACAGTGTCTGTAAGACAATGTTCTATGCACTTGATGGAGATAACTCGTTCACTTCTCATATTAGTACTACCCCTCTTTTCAGACGAGGAGACTGAGGCAGAGAGACAGTGCCTGTGAAGCAGGGAGGAGAAGGGGTCCTCATTTCCCTGTGGCAGGTGGAGAAACAGCATGGTGATGATTTAACTTGTCTGAGGCCTCACTGCATGACAGTCTGGCATTCTTGTGTTTGACATATTTTCAAGGAAGTGATAGCTATGATTGGGATTGAGAATGCACTTGGAAATGTCCTGTCTGCTAGGACTAAAAATCTGCAATAATACTTGTGGTTTGATGATAAAATTTCAGAACCTGCTCCCTCAGCATGTGCATTATGCAGAAATACCCCCATCTGGGGGTGTCTTTCTGTAGCATGTTGGTGTCCCAGCAAAAAAAACCAAACCAAAACAAACCCCAAAATGAAAAGCAGCTTTAAAAAAAAAAAAAAACCACACACCATCAGGCGTGGTATTTACATTGCTATTCCCAAAGTGAAATATAAACTTCAAAGCACCTTTATGACTTAATTAACATAGTAAAGTCGCTTTTAATTTTGTGGTTATATTTGAATTTTCTTTTAATAACAGGAGGGAGGTACAGTACAAGTATTAATATTTGGTGAAGGCAGATATTATAAAAATTAAATAACTAGTTATTAGCTTTGAAATTATAAGTGCAAATAGAAACACAGTCAACTACTTTTTTATAGTTCTTTTTTTCCCTGTGGTCATAGCTATTATTTTAAAACACGAAGCCTGTTGATTTTTCCCCAGATAATTTTTGAGACAGTATTTTGCGCTCTACTTAGTCTGTCAGTGGCTTATTATGAGATTGCTTTTACATCTTCAACTTACATTTTAAAAACTAAGTTCATTATCCAGGGCATCTTTGCAGGGGTTTTCCTGTGGGCTAAAGATGACAGTCTACAGCAGCATACAGAGAGTGAGCTCTGGAAAGCACACTTTTAGGAGCTCATAAGTGTCCTGATCGCCAAGTGGAACATAATGAGTAGAAAACATTGCTTACCCGTGTTTTCAGTGCTAATTTTATCTGATGGCATTCAGGTGCGACTTTGAGTCCCCTACCTGCCTGCTCAGTGCAGAGACCCCAGTCTGTGGTGAGCACATCACACATCATCAGGTTTGCTGTTTCTGCTACTCATTCAGTGACCGTTTGTATTTAAAAATCCTGAAGAGGCAGTGCCCACATGAGCGGTAACTTGGATCTGACAGTATCCACTCTGATCAGAGCATCCAACATTCATGACACGTGGGATTTCTCCATTTGCATCTGACTTGAATGCGTTGGGCCTTAGCAATGTTTTCTGGGCTTGGTATGAGTAACTCAGGAGTTTATTTTCCCTGCTCGGCTTCTCAGAGGCAAGGCCCAGGCCAAGTACAACTTGAATAACCTTCAGGAAAACTGTGCTGTCCTTCTGTCGGCTGCTGTCTTTGAAAATTGCCTCCAGAGTTAGTGAGCAGGAACAGTTAAGATTTACAAACAATGATGAAGCTTGTCATGCATCTTTCACCATTCATCATCCAGGTGCCGTGCCTGGGCGGTGAAGTGTTCTTCATAAAAACCAGCTCAGTGTGAAATACACCTCGCTGCAATGTTTACTGCTCTGAAGCTCGTCAGAGGCCCTTTATAGTAAATCCAGATTGCGATGTGACATTACAGTATATCATTGCCCAGCGCGGTGGGGTTTACACTGGGAATGAGTGCAGTGCACACCAGATGAGGTGTCCAAACTGAGTTATGTCAGAATTTGGCTGTTATATGGGGATAGCTTTTGTTTTTCGAACACTGAAAGTTAGCTTTATATGTATTTATATTTATATATAGGCATATACTTCCCATCTTGCACATATACATGGGTATACAATATATGCTGAGGTCAGGTTCCAACTGGGCTTCTGCTGTAAAGGATGACGACCAGGTTTTATGTACTTTCCAACTGTTGTTCATCGAAATTGGCATAAATGGAATCTTTTAGGGGAACTAGAGTAGATGGTTATTTCATCACGGAAGTGGGCTTGATTTTTCTATGTGTAAAGTGATCATATTTACCCTCCGTTTTTGCAAAAGCAAGGACCCCTCTTGTTTGGGATTATTGTGGTACACTGGAACGATCCCTTGGAGATGGGGAAAAGAGAAGAAACCCCATACGACTGTTCCCACTGGCTGTCAAGCACCTTGCCTGTCGTGCTGAGCGCGTGCACTTGGGGTGGTCTCTGAAGTCAGTTGCTTATTTATTATTCTTTTTAGTGAGTATCAAAATCTGAGTGCTGCCTCTGTTATCTTGAAAGATGCTGCTTCCCGAGATTTATGGCGGTTTAGCTTAAATCTGCAAAATAAAAGCGCACACTGAATTTATTGCATGAGCAGGTTTATTTACATTCACCCTAAAGGTGCCGATATTAAAAATGAGCTGCATAAAAAAATAATATTCAGAGATAACAGCAGGCCCTGCAGTCCCGTAATCGCTTCCTAACACATATTTTAAAATTCTTTTTTCAGTGTAGCAGGATTGTTATGAGAACCATTTTGTGGTCTTTACACATCTGGTGCTACACTGAATCCAGAGACTCTTTCCCCCATTTACACCAAGTCCAGGGTAGAGGTTCCCCCCACTTTAAATGCAGAGGTGAACATAACTCTCCCACCACTGCTGTCTGCTATTTTTCTGACTATGTTTCCTCTGAGTTGCAGTGTCCTCTTACTGTAGATTGATAAATGGCGCCACATCCGAGCTTCCTGAAGCAGCACAGGAAACCGCTGCAGGTGTCAGGTACTGGCTGGCCTCTAGGGGTGGCACAGGGGCCAGAAGCCTGTCACTGACCCTCGTACCAGGAGACGGAGAGAGTAGCCCCCAGTCAGCTCAATGGAATCACTTCCTTAGGTTGCAAGATCACACAGGATGGCGAGTTAAAGTTAAATTTCAGATAAACCACAAAAATGATTTTAATATAAGCATGTGCCACTACTAAAAGTGAGTTGTTGTTTCTTAAATTTAAATTGAATTCAGCATCCCGTGTTTTCATTTGCTCAATCTGGCATCCAAGACTTCATCTAAGTCTCCTCTGACCCACAGTTTTAGGGCCCTGAGGTAGAAGGCAAAAATGAGAAGTGGATAGAGGAAAGCAATACCTTCTTTCAGCATATTCAGCAGTTTTAAGTGTTGTTTCATTTATATTTCTACGAAAATAGTACAAGAGGCAGTGCTGATCATGCTTGGAACAGTTTCCTACTTTGGCTGAAACCATTCATGGGTTTCTTAGTAAAAAGTTTCTGGGTTATAATTTATCCTTGCACATACTAATTGTATTGTTTCTTCCTCTGTTTAGGTAATTTATAGGTGCAGACATTTCTTTTTCCATATCTTACAGGTTAGCTCCATTAATATAACAGCAAATAAAAATGAACCCACTGCCTCTCAGAATCAAAACAGGAAGTTATACTTTTTTGTGCATGGGGTTCACTTGTCCCCTGGTAGCTTTTTTAGCCATAACAATAACTCTTTAAATGCTCAGACAGGACCAGTCCTCTGTCTCTTTCCTGAAGCCCCCCAAGCATATAAATTGATGGCTTAGTCAATAAACAAGTAATAAATTCATTGAGTGCCAATTATGTGTCTGTGGACTTAGCATTACGCCTAGGAGATGAACCATGGCAGAGAGCCTGCTGCCGTGATCCCTAAGTGTCAGCAGATCTTGGGGACACACGCCCTTCGCCCCTGTACACAGAAAACTGGGTGTGCGAGGGAATAGCTGTGTGCCAAGCTGTCTTGCTCGTATTCAGGACTTGGGTGAGGTCTTCATTGTCAGCCTATGGGAGAGTTTCCTTCTCAAGTTGAGAAACCAAGGTCACAGCCAAATTTGTGATTTGGATAGATGTTTCCAAATAATTAGTCCTTTCCAGGCATGCTTCACGTTTGTTACCTATATGGTTATAGGGGTGGGCTGGGCTTGATTGATTTGTTTGTTTGTTCTTAACAGTTTTATTGATATGTAATTCACATACCATAAAATCACCCTGTTAAAGCATACAGTTCAGTGGTTTTTAGTGTACTGACAAAGTTGTGCAACCATCGTCACTATCTAATTCTAGAATATTTCCCTCATCCCCGAAAGAATCCCCATATGCAGTCACTTTTAATTTCCACCTCCTTCCCAGCCCCTGGGAACTACTATTAGACTTTATGTCCCTATGGATTTGCCTATTCTGGACATTTCATATGAACAGAATCATATAATATGTGGCCTTTTGTATCTGGCTTCTTTCACTTAGCATAATGTTTTCAAGGTTCATTCCAGATGTAGTATGTAAGAGTGCTTCTTTTTTTTTTTTTATGGCCAAATAATATTCCATTATATGGAAGGGCTTGGTTTATTCTGAGTTAAAAAAAACTCTTGCAGGGCCCAGCAAAACTATTAAACTGTAAGATTCTCAAGGTGAAATATGTGTTTTACCTCATTTATTAATCTCCAGCTCTTTCCACTTAACACATGAATATCTGTAAGGAGTAGAATCTACTCTATGAAATGAGAGAAAAGTGGCAGTGTGGACATTGAGCAAGCCATACTGTGTTATTAATATTCCTGCTTTATGCCAATAATAGTTACACTGTTAGGATTGCCATAATAAAATGTCTCAGGCTCGGTGGCTTAAAAAAAGGAAATTTATTTTCTCACAGTTCTGGAAGTTAGAAGTCTGAGATCAAGTTACCATCAGGGTTGGTTTCTGGTGAGGCCTCTCTCCTTTCATCTGTGTGCACAGAGAGTGAGAGGGTGGGAGAGGGAGGGAGTGAGTGCTCTGGTCTCTCTTCCTCCTCTTATGTGAACACTAGTTCTGTCAGATGAGGGCCCTGCCCTTAATACCTCATTTATCTCCCTAAATATCCTATCTCTAAATACAGCTACATTGGAGGCTTGGGCTCCGACATACTAATTTTGCAGGGGGGACACGGTTCAGTCCGTAAGACTACTGAAGGGCTTAATGTCTCTACCTGTCTCCTCTTGATGAGGTTCTTGGTAATAGCAGGAGAAGGATGCTGAGATTTGGTGGGCCAGCATGGATAGAATGAATGGAGTACCTTTCCGGGTCTACTATCTGGCATTTGCTGACCACTCACTCATTTCCCAAGTTCTCCGACATGCCAGGCTCAGCCTGTGTGGCAAGCCGTCATCTGTAGGTGGGGTCCCCAGAGCAGGGATGTTTTTCAGAGATGGAGAACTCCGTGGTCAAGCACACCCCACTCACCCGGAGCACTTTTTCCCAGAGTTTCCTTTTCTTTTCCCCCCTGGAATTTGGTTTTTTTCTTTTTTTCCTCTCTGAATTTAGGGAAAGAATTTCCAGTTACTTGCCATCTTTGCCCTTGAAGTACATGCTCTGTGTAACCTTGATCAATTTACTCTGATACACAGCTACAAATTAGGATCTTTGCCAGTTTTCCTGGCCAATATGTCAGGGATGTAGGGTCTTCCCACATAGGGAAATGAATGACAAAGCAGTGCATTGCTTCCAGATGTCACTATGAACCAATGCAAAGGTTACTTCACAGTAAACTTATCATGGTTAGCATTCATGACCTAGCTAATGTTCATTCCAGATCGGCCAAATATGAAAAATAATCTTTTACTCTATGAAGCAGTTTGACACATGCCATTTTGTTTAATGCTAACAACAATCTTATTAGACAGTAAGAGGTTCTTTCCTCCTGACACCAACGGATTCTGACATCAACTAGGTGTCCTGTAATTCCACTCAGTTCTGACACTAACTATCCAGTTAGCTCAGATCCCATAGGTTAAGAGCTCAGACTCACAGGACTGCCCCCACTTCAGACACCAACCACAAATGGGGTGCCCAGGCCACCCACATTTTTGTCCAGCCCATTACAAATTTGAGGGTTCTCACAATCCCCACTCAGGTTTGATAATTCACAAGAATGACTCATAGAACTTGGGAAAGCACTTTACTTACTATTACTGGTTCATTATAAAGGATATAACTCAGGAGTAGTGACATGGAAGAGATGCATAGCGCAAGGTATGGGGAGAGGATTTGCCCTCTTTGGGGTTTGCCTCCCAGCACATTGATGTGTTCACCGACTTGGAAGCTCTATGAACCCTGTCATTAAGAGGCTTCATTACGAGGCACGATTGATTAAATCATTGGTAATTGGTGATTAGCTCAATCTTCAGCGCTTTTCCTCTCTCTGAATGTTAAGGGGATAAGACTGGATGTTCCAAGCGTCTAATGAAGGCTGGGTCTTTTGGGCACTCAGCCCCCATCCTTAAGCTTTCTGAGGGCTCACCAAGTGGCACCTCATCAGGAACACAGAGGCTCGTTCGTACCACCCTTACCACTCAGGAAATTCCAAGAGTTTTAGGAGCTCTGTCCCAGAAACCAGGGACAAAGACCAAATATCTTTCTGTAAATCCACAAATAGGTAGAGCCATAATCACTGACTCTATTTTAGAGCAGAGTTAATTGCTGAATAGAGAGAATAGATGACACAGCTGGTAGTGGAGCTGTATAGACTTCTCTCTCCTGCTTTGATGTCCGCCTGGAAAACTTTCCAACCTCAGATTGTCACACCAACATTGAAACTCTTATCTTCAGCCTGTCTTAAACCTGTACAGGAGCTACTAGACACATAGGGTTATTTGAATTTAAACAAATAGAAATTAAAAATCCAGTTCCTCAGTCACACTAGCCACGTGTTAAGTGCTCACTTGGCGCCACATGTGGTGTGACTACCATCCTGGATGGAGCATAAAAGAACATTTCCTCCCATGGAGTTCTATTGGACCGCGTTACGCAGAGAAGCAGGAGAAGACTATTTTGTTACGGACTTGTAGAGTGACAAGAAGGGTTTACAGCTGAGACAAAGGAGTGGCAGTTGCATAAGTTCAACAAACACCATTGCAAAAGTCTTACTTTTGTGGAAACATCAGCCCTTATTCAAAGAGCCTGTCAGGTTGAGGAGGACTAATTGAAGGCTGATAAATGTGAGTTGGTCTTTGGATCTAACTGTGGTGCACTTTTTTTTTTCAATAGCAGATGGAAGTGAGTGAGTAAACTAGAATTTGGTTGATCTCAGTCCAAGAATGATAGTACTTGCCCAAAGTGGACCTCTGTTTAGGTCTTTGATCCACTTTGAGTTCATTTTTATATGTGGTGTAAAGGTCCAACTTCAGTTTTTTTGCATGTGGATATCCAGTTTCCCCACCACCATTTATTGAAAATACTGTCCTTTCCCCCTGGAATGGTTTTGGCACCATGAGGGGAGAGTGGCAGAAGGGCTACACCCTGTTTCCCCGAAAATAAGACCTAGCCGGACAATCACCTCTAATGCGTCTCTTGGAGCAAAAATTAATATAAGACCCGGTCTTATGTCCTATAAGACCGGGTCTTATAGTAAAACAAGACCGGGTTTTACATTAATTTTTGCTCCAAAAGACGCATTAGAGCTGAATGGCTAGGTCTTATTTTGGGGGAAACACGGTAGTTTGATACTTGCCTGAGGCCTTTTTCTGTGATCCTCAGAGAACACTGAATCTGCAGCACAGGCCTGAAAGGTGCCAGCTAATGATTCACTTGGATATCTGTGGTGAATAGATTTTCTCAGTTATTTTTTACTTTTGTTTACTTGTCTCTCCCTCCTGTTTCAACTGTATCTTTTTCCCACTCCTTACAGTTCTGAATTCAAGGAGACTAAGATAACAAAGGAAGGGAATCCTTCCCAAATCAGGACCATAGTAGAGCAGTGAGAATAAAGACAACGGCTGACTTTCCATTTTTCTGATGGGAAGTTTTTCTAACAGAAAGGGACAAATGTTGATATTTAAAATACTCAGTTTTTAAGGATCATCTGAAGCTGCTTATGTATATAAGAGATGGCAGAACGTCCTCAGGTGAGCCCCCGAGGAAAGCCCTGAAAGGCTTTCCTGTCCTATAGCACTATTCCTAAGGAAACAGGCTGGTGGAGGTAAGAGCTGACGAGCAAAGAGGAGCAGATGATAATGCCTGCTTGCCTGGCTGCAGCCTGAAGTTGTCAATCACCCCCTTAATGCTTACAGAAGCGAAAAGTCAATGTGTAGTTGTTTTAATTTGACACACTCTTGGGTTGAGAGTGTAATCGCTGGAGGGGACAGTTAAGTGGCTGTGCTCCTTGTCAGCTCCTCTGGGTTTGACTCCTGTGCTAAGCACTTTCCTGATAAGCAATAGATTGGGTTAAATACCTGCGTAATTGCTCCTTCCACATGCTGGTCTTGCAGTGCCTTGTACTACATTTCTATCAGCACTTGCCTGAGGCTGTTGGGGTTTATGCTGCAAAGAGAGTCAGTCTGTATGTTCATTTTCATGAATCAATGTCGTTTTTTTGAAAAGCCGTTGTTACAGCACTAAGTGGACTGAAATAAATTACACCCCCTCCAGGCCCACTGGAGTAAATTAGAACTGTTTATATGCATCCAAGTGGTCTTTTGAGTATAAATGACTTTTGTTTACTTATCAAACCAAATATTTTGTCTCCAGGAAATGGAGGCAAATGACTTGCTTAGTTTTTAATCCTGTGAATAGTACTTTGCTGCTGTTAAACCAGAAAGGAAGTGCTGTGTATTATTAGGTAGGAAAGCCCCCCACCACCACCACCCCAGTGACATTATCCCAAAATCATTTTCGAGGCTGGAGACATTTTGTTGTAATTATACCAACTCTGGGTGTCAAACCTTGTCTTAAACCCCCTACTTAATATGTGCCAGTAATGCACTGAGCTCAAAAAAGTGTGGCTTCTTGCCTCATATGTTCCTAAGCAAAGAAACTAAATTTTGGAACATGTGTTTCTCTCCTTGGATTGCTTGTCTCTCCTTCTTCATGAAGGATGTGTGCTGCCTGATACTTATTTACTTTGGTTGTTGAGAGAAAACTTTTGCAAATTCAAGTGACCACTAGCCTGACCCTTTGTGGTTGGGACGCAGCTACTGCAGTTTGGTTTTGGTTGGCTCTATTATTATAAAATACCTGTTTCATGGTAGTAGTTAAAAGACCGATCTCATGATTTTCTTTCCCTTGTTTTTTTGGTTGGGCCACTGTCTTCCATTTACCTTTTCCATCGGGCTTACTAGACCGTGTTAATAGTGTCTCTCAGTGAAGCACTAGCAATCCTTTATTTTTATTATACTTTTTCTCATGCTAAATATAACAAAATATGTCACTTTCACTACGTTTAAGTATAGGATTTAGTGGCGTTAAGTACATTCTTAATGTCGTGTAACCAGCTGAGGTTACTGTAAAGGTCTAAGACAGCCATCGGTCTGTGAGATGGTGGGGTGGTGGGGTGGTCCATTCCAGGGCGACCTTCTGAGTTGCTCTTTCCCCTCACCGCTTGAATTGCCTCACCCCACGGCATCCTAGGGCTACTACCTCCAGGGTACCAGTCACACCCCATTCGTCCCTTATGTGCCCGTTTCCCTAAGAATCTGTGTTTACACAACTGCTGAATCCTGACCTTGCCCCTGCTCATCTCCTATGTGACCAGCGTCTTCCTTTCCAAGGTGACCATGGTGCTTACCCTGCCCCCAGAGACCACGCACCGGGCCACTGGGATGTCCTTTTAACTCTGCCCATTCTTGTTGAACTTGACTCCTAGGTTGTACCATGTGCCAGGAACAATCTTGACACTCTCCCTGGTGCTCCCAGCTTCCCGCAGTGGCCGAGTCCTCTTTTTTAATTTGCCAGCTCTGAAGTTCATGATGTTTTCCAAAATGAATGACAGTCACAGGGTTAATTTTCCCTGGTTCTGCTGTTTCAAAACGAAATTCCTGCATATACAGAAAATAGTCCTATTTTCTTTTATATATTCTTTTTCTTCATTTCTTTATTGCCACTTATATAGACTACAACTGCCTGAAGAAGGCTTTTGCATTATTCTCTGTAACTCCTAGTTCAATGCTTTATATAAAGTTATTTTTGTCATTATTTGTAAAAATAATTTTTTTTTGTAAAAAAAAAAAGCAATACACAAATATATGGTGATGGAAGGAGAACTTTACTAACAATTGTCACCCCAGTAAACTTTTAAAAAAAGCAATACAAGCTCATTGGGGAAAAAATATAGGAATATATTTAAACCAGAAGTTACATAGTGATGTTTTATAATTTCTTTCATATAGATACTACACATTTTGTGTTTCTTTCCTCCCCAGTGTTGGTTATGATAATAAACATTAATACCTGAAAGAATGGATATTATATTGATGTCAGATATCTTTTTGGCATCCATCAAAATAACCATTGATTTTTCTCATTTTAATGTAGTAAGTCACATTAATGGATTTCTTAATGTAGAACCATCCTTGTATTCTTGGAAGAAATCTTCCTTGGTCATGAGGCATTATCTTTTTAATACGTTTCTGGATCAAATTTCCCTGTATTTATTTAGGATATTTGCATTTTTAGCCATAGTGAACTTGGCCTTCTTTCCTATTTTGTGATATTCTTATCATGTTTTTGTATCATGGTTATAATAAGCTCATAGGATGAAACAGAAGTCATTTGTCTTCCTTTATTCTCCGGAGAAATTTAAATGCACAGGAATAGTCATGTCTTTGTGTTTGAGTGACGTTTCCCATAAAAGCATCTAAGCCTGAGTCCTTTTCGGACGGGGAGTGAGTCTTGATTAACTTTCCTGTTTCTCTTATAGTCATCGATTTAATGAGTTCTCTTTCTCATTTAATTTTGGCAGTTTGTTTTTATTTGAAGAGAACTATCCATTTCGCTTTTATTTTCATACTTACATGGTAAAAGTCACAGCGATCGCTTACATTTTTAAAAACACTATACCTGTGGTTATATCTACCTTCTCATGTTTAATGTTTTTCTCTTTATGTGCTTCCGTTGTGTGTTCATGGTCAGATTTTCCAAAGGTTGGGTTGTTTTATTGATCATTTCATAGTACCATTATATGAGTTTATTTGTTCACATGTATGTTTTGGTTGGCACAACTTAAGTTGTTCTCAATTAGATTTTTGAAATTCTTTATTTCTACATTTTTCTTTTAGTTCCCACAAAAAAAAAAGTGAGTACTTATAGTAATAAAGTCAATTGGCTTAAAGAAGTTTCTCCCCCAAATAATGTGGGCAAGCGGGAATCACACTCAGATCTATCTTTAAAGCTCACTCTACCCCTCCCCCCAGCCCCCAATATTATGCTGCTCGGTGAGGTATAAAGGATGTCTATTTCTTAGTTTGGGTTCTACTTAAAAGCGGAACTCAAGACAACAAGGACTGCTGTGCTTTAGTATAGTAATTCCAAGAAGGAAGAGTGTGGGAAGGAGGAAAAGCCAACATAAAGTTGTGTCATTGAGGTCACTGCAGGCAGCAACAGCTGTTAGTTCTGGAACCTCTGGGGAGCTCCTAGAAAGCCCCTCAGAATTCTCCACCTGAGGATGAAGCAGGAGAAGCTTTTGTCCATGAGTTCCCATCCCCCTTGGCTGAGGTATTATGTCCCCTCACTTCTGAGTTGCACATGCGTGCTTGAAGAAGGATAGTGCATGCGACATGAGAGAAGCTCTGGGGCAGCAAGTAAGTAACCCGTGGTCCACTCTTGATGCAAGATGCTGTCACAAGAAGGTTCATAGAAGCTTGCACAGAGGTGTTGCCAATAGGATGTTAGTCTAGCACTAGAGGCATCTAGTACAGTCTATTTATAGGAATGTCATTTGAACTCACGCGTGACAGTGCATTTCCCCAACTCTTTTCCATGAAAGTAACACATAGCCACCTAACACTTAGGACCTGGATTTTGAGTATGTAAATTATTTTCATTTCCTTAAAGCGTGAAAGTCGTTGGGATGGTGGAATATATGGTCCACTTTCAAACGGACTTTTCGGATTGTCAGCCATAGAAGGGGGAGTATTGGTTGAAAATAATGTGTTGAAGATTCGCCAGCAGATTCCAATTTACTGATGAAGTACCTTATTCTAGACAAGATTTATTTTGGCGAGAAAGGCAGAAAAAGCACCATGGGAAAGAAGCTATTTTTATCCTTTTCTTAACCAAAATATATCTATTTAAAGAAACTATGAATTTAAAGTGACCCTTCAGACAATATGGTTGGCTTTGGACTTAAGCACAGATTCTCAGTCAAATTACTTTATTTTTTTTCCTGTTGAGGGGAGGCCATTGCATAATGGTTCAGAGCACTGAGTGTGGTGTCTCCCAGACCTGCGTCGTCTCGTAAATGCTACATTGATCTTGGACCATTGTCTTCGTCTCTCTGAACCTTGGTTTTCCCATTTGTAAGGTAAAGGTTATAGTATGCATTTCATTAGGGGTTTTTTAGTGTGAATTAAGTGAAATAATGTAGCTTAGTACTGCATAGGACACATGGTTAGAGCTTACTAACTCCTACTTACTTTTGTTGTTTTTTGGGGAATTCCACGATCTTCTTACTTGTATGTTCCTCATTGAGTTTGTGCCTGCCAAAATCCTGAGAAAGAGTACAGCTGAAAGTGTTCCAGGCAGGTTCAATTCCAGGAAAGAAACAGAATGAGTAGTAGGGTTGGACTTTTGTCATTTCTCCTCCATCGTCCTCGCACAATAAGGGCACATACACATGTAGGGCTTTTTCTTACTTCTGGGAGCCTGCTTTCCTCTTCTGTTCTTTTCAGAAAAAAAAAAAAACAATTTGATAAATAACATGGTAAAATAATATTGATTTTATGTCTTAGGCCTCCTGATGATTTGCATTTTAAAAGGACTTCAGTGTTTATTCTGAAGAAATAAATCTTTAATCATGAAATTTCAGATATTTTGGCCCTTGGGTGGCAGGCATATTTTAAGGACAGCATCTCTTGTCCCCTGAATCTCAAATCACTCTTTTGTAAGTAACCACCTCTTTTGTGTACACGGACCCAAGCCTGATTCAAGCATCTTGGTTTTAGAGCTGCTTTAAATTTGACTTTATTCCAAATATCATATTTGTGTGCCTATTAAAATATCACATACACTTATAACAACAGGCTATGTGTTATAAAATATTACTATTTTATGTTTCAAACATAGACAGTAAAGTATATTTTTATTATAAATGCTTTGGAAGGTACATGATTACTTTTTAAGTTAACAAGATAATTCAGTAAATCTTTAGGCAACTTTCAGTTGCCTAAAGTACCCACCCCCAAATGACCAATTTAACCTAAGGAATTGTGCAGACCTCTCTGTTGGGTAAACACTTGCTGTATTATAACAAATTAGCAATAATCATGAAATACAATACAAATTTTATCAGCAAAGTACCATTTTCAAAATATTTTAAGTGGTTCACATTAACAATATAACTAGGTTCTAGTAAATGTTTTTTTCTTTCATATTAGTTTACAGTCAGCCATTTCATACTTCCATCAAGATGAAACTTGTTATGCAGCTAACATTTGTACTTTATTCATCTAAAAAATACCTTATAAGTCAGAGATTTATAAGAAAGCAGTTAAAAATAACTTTGGAAAGCTGTGTTTTTTCAGAACCTGTTTCTGTGCATATGGTTTAAATAACTATTTTTTTCTCAAACGAACAGAACACTGTTTTTATTTTCTCTGATAAGGTATTTTTTTAATACACATACTTTTTTTTTACCTGTTGTAATCTTGGTGTGCCTCAAGAGCTAAACTCTCAATGTATATCATGTCCAACTTGCTATGAAATCACATGCAGACACATTTCTGTAGAAATACATAGTTTGCTTGGCTTTTTAACCCAGTGAACAATATTGTTGCTCAAGTGTGCTTTTTTCAGTCACCGGTTGGTCTTAGTCTTTCATGTGAGTACATGAAGGCCTGCTTTATTCTTTTTAACTGGTACATAGGATTCCACAGCTTAGATGGAACATAGTGTATTTGGTTAATTTTCTTATTTATAGAAAATCGTGTTGTTTTAAACAAATGCTTCAGTCTCTTTGTACACATGTGCTGGTATTTTCCTGGGGAGATGCTAAGAACGAGCATTGCAAAGAAAGCCTGCTTTAGATTATATTCAGTACTGCCAAATTAACCCCCAGACTGAGCTGCGCCTGGTTATGTTCCTACCAGCAGTGTATGAAAGAAGCACTTTCCCCAAATTTTTGCTAGTGTGATATTATTGAACATCTAACTTTTTGTCTTATTTGGTGAGTGGAAAATGGAGTCTAGCAGTAGTTTTCGTTTTCATCAGAGAGCCAGAGTACCTCGAGTGGCTCGGCAATACAGGAGGTGCCCTTGGGTAGCGTCTAAGATGCCAGGTGATGACCATTTTGTCTACCACTGTTCCCTCCTCTCCCTGCGGGAACAGTAAAAGAGTGGGGTCACAGGTCACAAGGCAAGTTCCCCTGACATAGTCCATCTCCTTCGAACAGCCAGCTTGCCCTGAATCCCAGTCAGTCTCCACATAAAAGTACCAACTCGTGTATAAGCAGAGGTACTTATAAAGACCCCCGCGATTTTCATCTCCTGGAGTTGCTTTCTCGTTACTTGAGGATCTAATCTGATAGAAGACAGTCCATAAAACAGAAAGGAGAAGGTCATTCCACCTGCTTTCTTGTTGACGTAGTGTGGCTACATATGTGCTATTTCCTTTGCAGGAAAGGTTGGGGGGGTGTCCTCTCTGTGCTAAAGGATGTACGCCCAGGTCTGTGAGGTTGTACTGGACAGTAGTTGAGCTCACACAGAGCAGTGACTGATACTCTGCCGGGGACTGCGTTCATAGACTGAGCCAATCAAGATACTGAAGCACCACTAGTGTTAGGAAATTCGTTGTGCAAAGTTAGCTGATGATCGGATTTACACCAGGTCATCATAACATGATCTGCGTTTGATACTGACGCAGAGGCTGTCACATATCACCTGGAGCTTCTTTTGTACAGCAGCACAAAGATGGAGGAACTGAACCTCCGCCCGTTTAAGTGCTCAATCCCAATTGTTGGAAAGAGCTTAGTCCATTATCGACAGAAAATGTTAATGTCTCTATTAGGGAAGAAAAGCTCTCCATTACTTGCTTTCGAAGTAATCAACTGATGCCAAATTACCCAGCTCTGTTCTGTACTTCATTAATTCTAACTTGGAGCAGGCACTTAACCCTTTAGAGCTTAAAAGAAATGGAGATTTGAGAAAATTGTAACACAGTGAGAAATCATAATATACAAAAAACTTTATTTCCGGGAGAAAAGTTAGAAGTCATTGAGCTCAACCCCCTCACTTTATAGATGTGGAAACTGAGGCCCCAAACGTGGTTTGCCCAAGCAACAGGATAGTTAGTCCTAAAGACAAATACCATACGAATCCAGGAGTTTTTCGTACTCCCCACTGTTTCCTGACGCTCTGGTTTTAGATTTGAACTTGACTCTTTGTTAGCTTCATTGATAAATAGATTTTTCCTGCTGGGGGCCCCGGTCAGTCACCGTGGCGTTTCTGTGAGATGTATCAGGAGCCCTTGGTACTGATGACCGGGAGGTGCTGGAGCCTGCGGGGGTGAATTGGTCCATTTTTCATTGTCTCCATCCTGACTTCATGGAAGGTCACATGAGGCAGACTAGGGTAATTACTGAACCTACTCTGAGAACTCACCTGTGTGGAGTTGCTCGGGATTCGGCCCTCTTAGGCCTCTGGGGGAGCTTGATGGTGAGCGTGAGGCCTAGGGGGTGTGTCCCGCCTTGATGTCCCCCCCACCCCGCTTGCTCCACCCCTGCCCTCCTTCCTCTGTCAGATGTGTACTTTGCTGGACAGTGCATGTCATCATTCTGTTAAATCGGATGAAAGGAAACACAAAGCTTTTACACCACAGAGCGTCTTTTGTCCCCTTTCTTCTTTTCTCCCCAGGCACGTGGAAGTTGGGGGAAAAAGGTCCCTTGAACTCTCGTTTTTTGCCATCTCGGTGTCTGGTAGCTCTCCAATTCCCAGGTCCTCTGCTTGTGCCTCAGACTCTCCTGCCTGATGCTCAGGAGCCTTGCTAGAAGTCGGCATCCTGTCCATGGCCCGGCACAGACTGTCCCTCCTCTGTGTTCTGCTGTGTCGGGGCTCAGAAGGCTCTGCAGCAAGAGGTTGCTTTTGAAGAGAATGCAGCGTTCTGCCAAGTGACTCCCACTTTGTTTTCTGAAACACCCAGAATCTGATAGTCTATAAACAGATAAGTTGTCCCCAACCCTACATTCTACCGAATCCCATGAGGGATCCCTGAAGTCTCTTCTTGGAAAGTAGACTTAAAAGTGGTGGGAATTGAGTGAGGTCCTTTAGGCAGCTACTCTCCTGGATTATTTTCAGATGGCAGACCTGCAACTCAGGGAATGCTTGGACTTCAAAGTTGTCTTTTGCAGCAAAATCATGGCTTTCTGGAGAGGAACTCAGGCAGCAACTCTGCTAATGTGCAGAAGAGCAAAGCTTATAGCAGAGGGCTCCTTGGGAGGTGTCAGAAATAGGCAAGGTGAGAATCAAACCAGCAAACCTATTACAATATACTGTGGTCTTGTGGTGGACAGTCCCAGGTTCAAATCTTGAGTACATAGTCTGACACCCAACACTTGTGTGACCTTGAATGTTAATCACCCTCTCTAAGCTTCATTTTTAAAAATCTGTCAAACGAGGGTATTATAACATTATCTCCTCAAAGGGTTTATGTGGAGATAAGTACAAGGCCTGGAACACGCTAGGGACTGAATGATTGATACTGATTATTATTAATCATTATGCTAATAAATAATGTGGGCAGAACCTCATTTCACAAGCTTTGCTGACCTAAGTCAGCCCTTACCAGCTCCTACCTGTGACCGGTAGTCAGGCCTTCCTAAGAATTCCTGTTTCATCCACCCAGTGTCCACCAGCCTGCCCTCATTAAAGAAAGCAGTTCACTCCTACATTTTGAGAGAGCTGTGCTTCCATCAGTGGCCTGTTTTCTTTGATTTCCTTTCATCCTTCCTCTCGGTCTTTTTACATCACTTTTTATTACTACAAAAATAATACATGTTTATTAAAGCAAATTAAATCCTGTGTTATTTGATAGTTTGTTTTGACGCAGTGGTTCTAAGTACTATTAATATTTAAATAAATGGATGACCTTGGTTTAGCATTATAAAAAACTTCCCCCCTTAACTACCAAGCACATTTGTTAGCTAATGCTAATATTTGTGTCTCTTCCTTTTCTCTCAGTTTTATCTGGTTCAGTGTTACAACTAGCAATATTTCTTAACAAAAATAATTAAAGGTTCATTTTATTCAATGCTTTGACAAATACTTCATTAGAATTGTGGAGGCTCATTGAAGCACTGGAAAACTTGAGAGTTACTGTTAGTGGAAAATAATTGTCTTGTCATTTCTCTTCTTTAACTACCAGTTTTCTGGTTAGGCTTTCTGATAGGAGTGCTTTCTGATGAAGCTCCTGGACGGCAAAGTGAAAGGGAAGCTGATTATCAACTTGAGATTCTCTGACTAGTCGAAGCTTTGAAAGGCCGTGACTCCATCCTAGGGTGGGACGCAGACCAGGCATGGACCAGAACCTCGCTTAGTGAGAATGCCTCTTTTCTGTAAATGATGAAAACCTGACTTAGTAAAAGTGAAATTCCAGGAGTCACTTACTTAGTAGCTGCGCACTCTGTATCCTGAGCGGTATAAGGCAATACCGTAGAAATTGGCCCTGCCTCCAAAGATAACATCTTTACAATGTCTAGAAGCCACCTTTTGAACTGAAAATACCAACACGAGGGTTAGAGCCTAAAGTCTGCATTTACCTCATGGGTGAATTAGTTTAATTGGAGGCTTTTCATCAAGAACTGCAAGCAGTATCCTGGCAGAACAGAACTGTTTCTGGAGTGATGGAGGGGAGGGGTAAGGTATCATTTGGCAGAGGGGAGAGGACCAGGGAGCAGGGGCTGCCTCAGAAGAGACAGACGTGCAAGGAGGTGAGGGAGGTACAAAGGATCAGGCGAACATATAATTGAGAAAAAATGTCACCTTCCTCCTGAGTTTGCTTCAGAGGGTCCCCAGTGTACACTGGAAGCACTTACTAAATATTTGCTCCCTTATTCTGGAAAGGGACAGGCAGAGGAAAGAACCAGTGTCACGGAATACTTGGTATATTTTATTTTTAACCACAACCGCCTTTAACATTGTTTTTCATTAACGGATGAGGAATTGAGGTTCAGAGCTATTAAATTATTGCCCACGGTCACATCATCAGTATGTGACCCAACTGGAATCTGGTCCCAGGTCTCTGATTACAGGTGTCCCTGGCGTTTTCCTTATGAGAAGAGAGACTTGTTTTATTCGTGGCTATAGTCCCTTTACCTCTACGACAGTGTTGGGCACAGAGCAGATGCTCAGTAAATAATTCATGAATGAAGTACCCAATTAGCGCCACCCTCGCTCTGGATGTAGATTAAAAATAAAGAGAACCAACAGCAGTCATCATGTTCCTCAGAGTAATCAGCTCTCTAAGAGGCCTCTCCCACCGTCTTGGACGTGAAACAAAGTGTGCTCGGAAATTCAGGTTTTAAAAATCATGGTGTAATCAAAAGGCCAGGAAGCATATAAATTTGAAAATATATGCAATTGAAGTAACGTTTCTTATTCCCAGAAAGCTCGCAGGTGACTAGAAAGCATTTCCACATGTAAACCGGTCACTGTTGAAATGAGCTGGTCCCTTCTGAAATTAGCAGATTATTGAAGTTTGAAGAAGCCGAGGCCACCATTTGTTATTTGATTGTTCTTTGCTCTAAGGCAGCCAGTAATGCAGTGAGTGCTGGACTTTTACTCTTGTTTTCTAATTAAAGATTTAATTACAGTCTTCACTGAAGTTGAACCAAGTGTGAAAATACCTGATCTACTTGGAATGTGGGCTCGAGGAAGAGTGTGTGAATTGGAGCCAGTGCCCCAGCACTTAAGTACTTTCAACAGTAGCCACAAGTATATTGTGACCAGATGCTGGCCATTGGTTAGTCAGTCAGTGAAATTGATACTCTTTTTGTTTATTATTTTTTAAAGCTGGAGGGCTTATTTTTCTTAGTAGTTATTCTGATAGACTGCAGGCTTAAATCTCCCAACACATCAAAGGTTTGAAAGATACCCATTTTTGAAATTTGTCGAGACCATCTTTGTAGACTAGGACATGGTCATTTTGTATTAATATTTCATGTGTGTTTGTGAAGAATGTGGATTCGCTCATTGTTAGGGCTAGAGTTCGATGTATGTCTCTTGAATCAAGCTTACTATTGTGTTATGTATATCTTCAGTCAATCAATAATAAAAAGTAATCTATCTGAAACCTAACTGATGGTACCATATTACCAGCTTTTTTTAAGGCAGTAGTTTTAATGAGCTTCTTTTACTATGGAGGGAAAAAGTCTGTATACCGTTCAGTCTTCCAGCTTGTTCTCCTATTTCTGTTAGTGTGCAGAGTGAAGGTATGTCCATCCAAGGATTAGGTTTAAGAATGGATTCGTTATGTCTCATTAATTTGCCATCATTAAGAAAAGATCTGATTGACAAACATGAGTTTTCCAAATAACTGATAATTTCTCCTGCAATTGTCAAAGTTTCCTGCCTCCCAACCTTTGATGACAGGATGTTTATAAAATAGGTTTTCTTCTTTCTTGCCTTCAAGATGTTGAAGCTTTCTTGAGGGTTCTGGTTCATTGTCACATCGTTTATTATACTCCTATACTGGTCCCCAGCTGCTTTTTAGTTTTCCTCACCTCTGCCTTGATGTGGGGCTAGCAGCTATCACTTCTCTCTTGCCATTATAGCTGCTTCGCCACCATTCTTTTCATGCATGTGCATGTAGTAGGCTGGTCATGATTGGTTGCAGGGTCTAGGAAACAGATCAGCTGGCTTTGACCAGTGAGACTTATCTTTCATTGATCAACTACTACTTTTGAATGCTTACAGGGGTAAGGCTTTTAACCAAAGGGCTTCAAAGACAAATATGACATGGATCCTACCCTGTTCTGTGGGGGAGTTGTTAGTTATGTAATGGAAGGTGATAGAAGGTGACAGTGACAGTGCCCCAAGGCAGGTACAGGCACAGTACTCTGGGCGGTAGAGGAGGGGAGGTGGTTTCTGTTTAGAGACATCAGGGAGCAGGGTTTCGACTTGTGGAGATTGGGGAGACAGTGGAACCAATGGGAGCTAAGTTTCAGAGGCAGGGAACAAGGTGTATGCTAGGATCTAGAGCAGGAGTGAGTCAGAAACATGGCTTAAGTGCAGGGGCGAAGAGGGAAATCAGGGTGCTCCTCAAATGCCAGGACAGTAAGTTCGGACTTTTTCAGAAGCCACCAAAGGAGTTTATTACAGGAAACACATCTTGTTAGAGATGTGCTTCTGGAAGAGTAACAGGCCATCCTGGGTAAAGTGAAGGAGAGAGAGAAGATGGGTAGGGTAACTGGATGCCAGCGGATTAGTACAAGGTGTTGAGGGGGTCCACATTAATGCCTGAGGCTCGGAGCCCGAGCCAGCAAGTGAAGCGGGCATGCTCAGGGCCCTAGAGAGGAGGGAGCCTCAGGCTTATTGCTGGAGGGGGAGGAGATGGTGGGTTCAGTTCTAAACACCAGGAGTTTATATTGCAGGTGGCTCATCATGGTAGAGATGGCCAGCAGATACTTAAAATACAAAAGTAGTTCTTGGTGAGAAGTCAGGGCAAGAAATATAAATTATAAAGTCATTTGCAAGGAGGTGACATTTAAAGCTTGTGTGATAAGAGAGGACCAAAGTGAGCAGTCTGGAGAAAGTCTATACTTAGGATACTGGTTGGAGAAGAGATGGTCAGAAGTGGGGAGAAGGTCTGGAGAATGACAGAGGAAAATGAACAAGTCCTGGCGATGGTGGGTGGTGATGGTCACACACCATTGTAAATGTACTTAACACCACAATAAAAAGATTAAAAGCAGAAAACTAAATCCTGAAAGGAAACCACTTTTTTGACCAGCAGAAGGAAGAATTAAATAAAAATTTGTGTCATACTTTGATAAATACCCACCAGTATTAGTATTAATTACCTTTGTTCTGTTCTGAGCTGAGCGCGGCTAACCAGCTTGTCCGGGAGTTTCTCACCCAAAGAGACCGTAGGTGGTAATTCTGAGAAACCCCTAAAGATAGGTTAGTGCCAAGTTTGGCTTCAGATAGGATGCAGTTGGGGGGAAAAGGAAAATCATTTTCTTAAAGGTAAACTGAAATACTTGTCAAAACATGAGCTGTTCTCTCCTGAAACAATTAAAAAATATCACAAATCCCTGGAGAAGGGCAGACACAGTCACATTCCCTGAATGCCTCATGTCACCCACAGATGAACCTCTGAAGGCAGACGTCCTTTCTGGGGGGCTAACTGAATAGAGCATCTTAAACAAAAAAATGTTCTAAGAAATACATATATTAAATTTTTTTTTTTTTAGCTGTTGCGGTCTTATGAAAAGTGTTGAAATACTCTTTTGGGAAAACATACAGTTTGTTCTATTATTTTCTTATGTCAGTTCACCCTTAACAAGAACTATTCCAAAAGAGTGAATTCTTGCTCCTGTAACCTGAACCACCATATCTGTCCATGATGGCTGTGTTGTATTTAGTTCTTTATAACTTGTGCAACTGTGAGGAGGCATGTATTCTCCTGCCTGGAAATGCCTGGAATTTTCTATTCTGATTGATTTCACCTGGTATATATTTTATGTAGATGTGTCCTGGTGTTTGCTTCCTTCTTCTGTGCCAGGGGAAAATATTAATAATTAGTAGTCTTAAATTTCCTGTAATGAAAGAGAAGGAAAAGTTGGCAGAGTATGATAGCCAATACGATAAAGTTTTGCTTTTTGCAGAAGACAGAGTCTCCTGGTAGTAAAGATAAAATAATTTACCTGACACAGTCCTCTGTCCTGTTACTAGCATATCATTTGGGGCACAATATTTACATTCAAATGTTAGCTGAAAGTGTTAAGACAAGTTCTACTCGCAAAATGGCTCACGAACTTTCTCTTATATCCATTTAATTGCAGAGCCTCAGAATATTTTTAAAAGACTTCCTAAAAACCATGTAGCTAAAACTGCACATCTTACATGTTAAACAACAGTGTTTTATTGAAGGTGATGTAATTCCAAAGTGAAAGGCTGACCTCAGACTCGTGGATTAGACAGAAAGCTGGCTCATTTGGGGCCCTAGGTTAGAAGGCAGCGTTCACTCTCTGTGACCAGCTCTCCTGGCAGTGGTGTGGACGCCAAAACCTTAATCTTTTTTCTTAGCCTTAAGAAGATGCCCATCAAGGTTGAGATTTCTATCACATGTTATCCTTTAAGGGTGAAGCATCTGTGATTCTTCTCAATGTGAAGAAAATACAAGGGTCCTTTAAATGTTTTTCTTGTTTCAAAATATCTGGGCAGAGCTAACCTAGTTCTTAGGATGGCAAATGCCACAGGCTGCTTTATGGGTTTGATTCTGAGAAAACAGCTTTCCCAGAATCAAAGGGGAAGTCTATTCCAGAGATGACCTGTAGAGCATCTTCTTTGCCTCGTCTGCCTTAGTATCTGAGATGATCAGCATGTATTTAAACTCTGTTTTCAAATGCAGTTGTCTGTGTGACCACCCAGGTGTGGCACTGAATGTGGACTTGAGCCCTCATTTGCATTGCAAAGTCCCCAAGGAACCTGGTCCTGTGTGTGCTCAGTAAGAGCCGGGGGCTGAGATCCTGGCGCGCCACTTGTCCCAGAGTGTGTTCGATGCAGCTTTTCTTGGCTTTTCTTTACCTCGGCACCCAGCCTTTGCGTAGAATCTCTGTGCAGTAAATACAGACGGAATTAAACAAAAGCCTTGTACTTTAAAAGTCCTCAAAATTGGTTTTAGACTTGAGACTATCTGCCAACGTGTGGGTCAGCCCTGTTTTGTGGGAGCAGCATGTCATGTGAAGACTAAGTGCCATGGTCATTCTTGCTGGCTCATTCATCACTAACCGTACCCCGTGCCCAGCACTGTGCTGAACAACGCATGGTAGGTGTTTTCAGCTTCACTGCAGTTTGCCAGATGTTTGTCTTTTACCTTGTGTTTGTTTCTGTCACGAGGTATTTCTCAGGCTTTCTGCCCCAGCCTGGTTCAGCCATGTCTTCTTGCCTGTTGGCCCTGATTCAGGAAATGTTATATGTGACTGAAGTCCTGTGCAAGATGCTGTAAAAAGCCAAAAGGCTTGGGTTTCAGTTTGGAATTTGTCTTCACTTTCAGTCTTTTGGTGTGTAAAGAAAGAAGAATAAAATATAAGTCACCTTTTCCTGAACATCAGAACTGAAGCTTGTCTCAGAGTATTGAGGGATGTTTGAGCTATGTTGTCACTAATTCTTTTCTTTTTCATTTCCAACCAGTGTTTAATAAAAACCTTATTAATTTCTTAGTCCTGTCTTAGTGGAGTACGGATACTAACTAACTCACCTTTCTTTCCTAGAGAAGAGCTAATGGGAAGAGGACAAAAAAATATAATGACTGATGAGTATATAGCGCCTTCAGGTTTACAGACTATTTTGTCATATATCATCTCCTCGACCCTAAAAAGCAACTTTGTGAGATATATGACGATTATTCTCCTTTTACAATGTAAGAAACGGAGGCTCAGTGGTATTTGTTTAGGTGCTAGTGTCTGATGACAGACTTCATGGTCTCCCCACTCTAATTCCTGCTGTTCAGAGCTGGGCTCGGCCCAGCCTTATGGACCTTCCATAGTGAGCAGAACCAGGGCAGGAAGCAGGACCCCCTCAGCCTACCTGCCCTCATCAGTGCACCTGTCTGGTGGGAAAACAGTCTGCCTGCCCAGAGGTGAGAAGCCCGATCAGGAGCAGCAGGTGCTTCTCTGACTGCTACCCCCTCAAGCCCTCCAACAAGGTAATGGGACAGGAGCGGGTGTAGACGAGGACAGCCGAGAGAAGGATAGAGGCGGGGAAGTGATGCTGAACAGGGCTTACTTAACTTGGACAGCATCCAGTGCTGAGGTGCTGCGGCTGCCAGGTCACCTGTGCGGGTGACCAAATGGGGAAGCTGTGCATGATTGTAATATGGGCTTTTCAGCTGCATTGGGCTTAATGGGGCACCAGCACTCTGCATAGAACCATCCTACGTGCTCTACTCAGTCCCTGTTTTACAGATGAAGAAACCGAGGCATAGAGTGGTTAAGGGACTTGTCCAAGGTCTTCAGATAGTAAGAAAAGGTCTGCCTCCAAAGCCCACACACCTAACCCCAGCTCCGCTCTGTTGAATTTTCACTGAGTTTCCGATATCCCAGCAAGTCTCATTCAGTCAGAGCTCTAGGTACCTAGTAATTATATATTAGGAACCATGAGACCCATACTTCTTTTGGTACATTGAAGCCCATGCCCTGTATTTCACAGAGTTACCAACTTATAGGACAAACTCAGCCAGAATGACAAGAGATTCTTCTTGCTTCCAAATACTGCTGTTTGAAGGGATGGTTTGCTTGAGCACTGGATAATGACACGATTTTTTGTATGGTTTATAAAGCTGTTTGATTTTGATTTGACACCAGCTATCTTTTCACCACCCCCACCCTCCTCCTGAAAAATGAAAAAGGCAGAGCATATGTAACCAGGGACCTGTTGCCCAAGTGAGGAATAGGGTTTGCTTCTGGGATGTGACACTCAGATTATCACATAAGCCCCATATCAAGTCCATGTGTATTCCTTGTTCCCTGGCTCTCAAAAAAGTGTGTGTGGTCTGGAGTGAACAGATCTTGTACTAAATCCTGATTGGATTCTGGTACCTTCAAAAGCAAGAATCCCCTCACTTGAAGACACTGAGACTTAGACTATAGAGAAAGGAAGTAAGGAAGCTAATAGGTACTCAGTAATTACCACAACGACCTATTGTCAGTCTAATATCAGATGGGGAAACTGAGGCTCAGAAAGCTTAAGTCCATTGCCCAAGTAGTAGAGAGGATTTCCTCACTGTCTGCTTCGTGGTGGTTTCAGCTTTGTGGTGGTTTCACTGCTGAGGGAAAAAAAGAGCAGAATTAGTTAGCCACCGTGAGGATTTTCCTTAGAATGTTGTTACCAAAGATAAGTAAAAGCCACACTACCTGTATGTTTAGGTTTTGAGACTGAGTATGTTTTCATTAAAAAACAGTGAATTAGAGGATCTTTGAATGTTTGGATTGTGTGTATCACTAAATGCTTCCTGCCTGGCTAAGTCAGTTGAGCAAATACTAATGAGTTAGCTTCTCATGTACACACTTGCTCACTTCAGAAAGCGTTTAGGAAGAAAGGAGTCAGTGAGAGCAAAGTCTCCACAACTGATGGTGACTCTTTAGGAGTGAGGGAGCAGCTAGGGCATCACCATTGCTGATGGCAAGAGGTGTTTGGGGAGGTGAAGATTGAAGAGGCACTTGGATGGTGTGATTCCCGATCAGGTAGGGCTGCTGTCACAGACACGTTCTTATTCATGGGTGTACGTTGAGACTCCAGTTGGTTTTGATGACCAGAAATAAGCAAGGACTGTGGGGCTCTAGCAGCTGCCAGTCTGTTGTCCAGGAGGGTGGGAGTGGAGGAGGAATGTCGGGCCAGAGATGATTCTGCCTGGGTCCCAGGCGGGGTAGAAGGCTGAATGAAGGATACCCCTTCTCTTCCCTTTTTGTGTACTGCATCAAAACAACAAAGGAGTCTTCCCTTTGTGTTGAACTCTGTAGGTAAGGGAGGAGGTTTAGGCGCATTATCCCTTAGTTTCTCAAGCAGTAGGAAAGCTAGTCTGCAGCAATGGCTGGGCCAGGCTGTGAGCACAGGTCCTCAGACTGTTTGATGTGCCAGAAAAGGATGTTTGATAGGCTTCTGTTTATTTTGATAGTTAAGAAGTTGTTCATGTTCTTAATGGCTGAAGGGAACCAAAAGATTTTTTTTAAGTAATTGTTCTGGTATTATCGAGTGAATTGTATATAGCTGTTATACAAGAAATTTAGAGCGAAAGAGGTACTGTTGATATCATCTAAAAACATACTTTCTGTTGTAAGTTCACTTCATTTTTAAAAACGGTAATTCCCAATGCTTACAAAGGCTGTGAAAGTTGTTATCAAAGAAGGAACACTGATAACGTACCTTATTCCATCTACAGGAATTCATTTACTGTGGCTCAGCCACGTCTCTACAATGAACAAAGTGCAGAGTTGGCCCCCTCAAAATTGTTGTTAGATTTTAGAACTGACAATTAAGGTATGTTTTCAAGGAAAGCATAATCCTAAACAGCCCCTCTCTCTTGTCACTACTCTTTAATTGCACTTAGGTGGAAAGAACACATTTAAGTGTTTCAAATATTATTTTTTAGTAAACACATAGTAAATGGGGAAGATAAGAAAGGGCTATTTTTTCTCAGCTTATGGTTTCTAATTACATCAGTTACAGCTTAGCCTTCCTCTTAACTAGAGTGCAGGCGTGAACTGGAAAAGAATGAGCTAATCCATGATAGATCAGGTTGAATAAAGATCTCCATTCATATCTTTACCTTTTATCCCTTGTTCTAAGTGCCAAGAATTAATGCTGTTTGAAAGTACAAACTGAATCTGCCAAGCTTCGGCCCGCTAAGCTAATCCTAATTATTTAAATGTTAGTGAGAAGGGCAGTAGTTCTACTCTGGAAAAGAGTTCTATTGTAAAACATTAAATATATGCTAAATGGTATTGATTGGACATGACTTTATTTCCAAACATTATGGTTATCAGGAAGTGGAAGAATTTGTTAAGAAATTTTCATCAGCTTTTCATCAGATTCTTACGCCTGTAAACTCTAGGAAACCAAAGAGGGCAGCAGTTTTGTTTTCTTTCTGTCAGCATCTAGGTGAAGAGTTGCTAACAAGTGAAGAATGCCACTTGCATTTTTATTTTTAAATGATTTCTTAGAGTTTAATAGTGTTTAACATGTAGAGGAAGAAAAATTTTTTTTCAAGCATGAATATCCTGTTTTCTCACATCACTGGAAGAGAATTATTTGTTCCAGTCCATTGACTTCCAACAGATCATTCAAGTTAAAAGTCAGGGGTCTTTGCAATGTCAAAAGATTCAGCAGTTAGAGTGGTTTTTGTTTTGTTTTTCAGAGAGGAGGGGGTTTTGGGCATTATGTAATATTTTCCAAAAAGAATTCTGATGGTTTACATGGCATCACTGAAATCATCTTAAGTTTTTTGTTGTTGTTGTTTTTGTTTTTCCTGCTTTGGTAAGGATTATGTGTAAGGTTTCTTTTTTGTTTTTAAATTATAAAGACCCTTTAGCTTCTGTAGAAAAATAGGCTACGTGAGAGAAAACAGATACTGGGCTTGCTGGTTCAAACAAGGGTCAGCTTCAGAGGTTTACCCACCTTTCATTGTAACATGAAAAAAGATCAGATGGCAAGTTTTCTTTTTTCCCCCCTTTTTCTTACTTTTCAGTCTCTACTTTGGTCTCCAGAAGTCATTTCTTCCATTTCTGTCAATACCGGGAGCCTATGGATGATTACAGGGTAGCACGATCCTGAATTGCTTATTGCCTGTAAAATGCCCAACCCCCAGGTGGCTACCCCCACCCACACTCCCCAGCACCAGAGCCAAGCACTGACATCTTCACTGATGCAAATTGTGGTGCGTTGAGCATCTCTGAGCCAATTATTCTTTCTTTCTTTGGGCTTATTCCCCAGAGTGGAATTATAGGGTCAGAGGGTATGAACAGTTTTATGGTTCTTATGACATGTCACTAGATTGCTGTCCAGAAAGATTGAACCAATTTCTAGTGCTACCAGCAGCGTATCTTTCCTTACTGTCCCACTGACACTAGGCATTCGCATTTTTACAAGATAATTAAGAAGAGCCTTTTGAGTTGAAATTACCCTTATGCAGGGCTCATTAGAATCAACTTAAAAAACGAAAATAATTTTGACTTTTGAATTTTTAATTGGTACAAAATGATTTATGATGATTAATTATTACTCCTCCCTCCAACAAAGTTTAAGGAAGGTACATTAAAATGAAGAAGGGTACATTTAAGGGTGGTAGTAAATAGATTTTTGGACATTAGTCGCTAAGATAAACACTTATGAAATCTTTAATGCACTTGGAACGACTTTTAAGAGGTGCTACACAAAATGAGTTAAACAGATACTATCCCTAATTTCAACAGCCCATTATTCAAAGACAATGCTAAGCCTTGAACAGAAGTAAAAATAACATGGATTTAAATTTTCAGTGGAGAAATGTTTTTAAAAATACAGGCATTTTTCAAAACAGATTGAGTTCATTTATTTGCATCTTCTCTGTAGTGCAGTCATGTATTAAGTATGCCTGGACCCCCCCTAGTCTATGCAGGTGACACACTGCATGTTTTTGTAGCCCCAAGTTACAGGAGTCCTTCCCAAGAAAACACCCACAAGGCATGTAAGAGCAAAAGGGGTCGTCTAGCCCCAAATTCCTTTCTTTTGCAGAATTCCTACCCCTCCCTTTTTCAGTCCCAAGCCAGCTAAATGGGGAGTGGGAGGTGTGTGGCAGGGTGAGGGGCATCTCCTAGGTTAGCTGTTAACGTAAGGCAGAAGGCAGGCTCAGGGCTCAGGACATGTCGGGAGAACACCTACCTGTTCCTTCATAGCCTCTGTTAGTCTGACAAGTCAGTTGTTTTGCCTCCTTAAACTGACACAGAGATTAGGAAGGTTCAGTGGCCAGTGAGTAGATGTGGCACCCAAGGGTAGGATGGTGCAGTGATGAGAAGAGCAAGCCGGAGGCCTGGGCTGACCAGTGCCAGACTGCCTTTGACAGCTTCCACAGCGTCCCTTACGTAAGATGGAGAGAATAATTCTCTCAGTGAATGGTTTGAGGATGAAATACCTCATTAAAGTATGTGGCATACAGGAAGTAGTCAGTAAATGTTCGTTCCCTTCTCTATGCTTCTAGACAGGAACTTTTGTCACTGGTTTGAGGTCAGGATGGAGGTGGGCAGATTAACTCTTGGACTCCAGTTGGCTCTTAGTCTGATCTTCAGGTCTCTGTGTAGTAACAAGATGTCAGAGCAAAGTCCATCACCTTTGGAAAACATTTCTGTGTATATCCAACGTCTTTGTGCATGGAAAACAATTCATAATTCATCTTAGATTTGCAGGGAAGAATTTTAAATCTATATAACAATTCAAATTGAATAAGACGCCTTTATGAACAATAAAATGAAGGCTTTAGATTTCATAGGTTCCCATTTTTTTTTGGTTGCTGTTATATATTTATATATGCATGTACACCCTTTTTAGCGTCTATAAAGTACTATAAATGGCTCTTTCCTTTAAACACAGCTTACAAACTATTACCTTTGCTTTTAAGTTACTAAACAAATACTATAAATAGCAAAATTGCTCATCAGAAAATTACCTAAATGTTTTTTCAAATTTATTCACTTACTAAATTTTCAGATTGTTTCCTTACTGGATATTGAGGTAGCTATACAAAACTATCCATCTGCCTATCTGTCCATCCATATGTGACATTAGAAGAAAGGGGCTTTCTGAAATAATTTGGTCCGGTGGAGTGTTTAAAGGTCTGCTTCTTAAATCCCAGTTCTTTCTTTTATTTCTGTGTGGTTTCACTAGCTGCAGCAAACCTTTTCCAAACCCATAACAAGCGTAAATGGTGTTCTCTTGTAAAAAGGCCTCTTTTCAGCATGGTAATATACCTTATTAAATTCCAAACATAATAAGTATTGATGGCAAACATATCAGGGCCCAGTACAGCTTCTACTATGATTTAGTTCTCTACAAATGACTTCAACACTCAGCTCCCAATGCATTTTGCTAATTACATCATAGATTTCCCTATTGATGAACACAAGCTGAATTAACACAGGAGCACTAATGTACCCTTTCACCATTATTGTTGTACAAGAAGCCGTGGCAGATGCTGGCAGTTAGTTACACAAACATTAGTATTAACGATTGGCCATTTGGAATTGGTGACAAACTACTGCCCGGCAGAATCCTGAGGCTGAAACCAATCAGGAAGTTAATGAGGAGAGAAATTGCCACTGCAGCTTCTCTTTAATTACATTCACACTAGGCAGGAAGGGAGTTCTGGGGGTGGATCTGAACTCAGCTAAGGTTAAGAAGGTCAGAGACCCTTTTGCTTAAATTTTGTATCTACTGTGACTTGTAAGGTTGCAAAAATTGTTTAGCACTTTATCACTTTTGCATCCTTCATATTTAATGTCAGTTTCCTTGTGGAGTTTTATGTTCATAGGTTTGCTTTTAAAATCTTTACCTGAATTCTATTTTAGTGTGGTATAATTCAATTTCTTTTACTTTTTGTGGTTTAAAAAAGTTTCTCTCCTACTTACTGCTTTTTACTTTTTAAATGGTTTGCTTACTCCTCTTGCCACAGATGTTTGTCCTCCGGGGTATATCCAAGAGAAGTAACAGGAAAGTTGATAAGCTATCACCTTCACTTGCTAGATACTGAAAAACTA